>NC_043959.1:52703905-53364405 GCF_902148855.1 Sphaeramia orbicularis
TATAGATTCACACTGTGAGGGAATGATGTATATTTATGTGAATATGGTGAAGCTGATTCCTATAATCAGGGACTCAGACTGACATAAATTTAGACCCAGAGAGTTCAAGAATAACAATGAACCATAGATCATTTAAAGAGACTTCAGAGTTATTGATGTAAGCCTTTATGTTGGATAACCAGCCTGGAAGCTTTGAAAAATCACAGACTGTCCCTGTTTTACTCAGTGGCAACACACAGTGAGTTTTCCATAGCATCATCCTGTCATATGTTTCAAGACAAGAGCCTTGTTAAGGAAGGAAGGAATTTGTATTAACAGCATATTTTATGGGGAAAATGACAGATGTCCATACAACATTTTGTAAATTCTTTAACCCATCAAGACCCAGTGCTATTTTTGTGGCTGTTCCCAAATGAATTTTTCTCTATATTTGACCTTTCTTAAGGGATTTATCAGCATTTATTGCAATATTATCATCTTTATTCAGCACTTTTCAGTGTAAATCATGTTTTTTCTTATATTTAATTCACTGACCATGTCGATGTTCATTAAAGCTCAGAGTAAATTCAGAGGTTATTATATCAGAAACAGAGAACGCTGAAGAATAAGTGACTTTGTCAGGAAAGATATCAATACCTGAACATAAACCAAGTGTCTCCATCCACTGTCACTGATCCAATTCCCTGGGTTTTACTGGTGAATCAAAGTGTTGTAAAAGATGATGATGTTTCTACATTCACTACGGAGCTTTTGAACACCCAATTAAGTCATATCTGATGACCATGAAAAGACGACAAACTGTATTTTATCTCAATTATTTCAACATATTGATAGGTTTAATGGTTCAGAAGTTATTAAACATTTTTGATCAGTAGATGATTAAGTTTCCAGTGACTGCTTGGGTATTTATGGGTTAAGCTAGATCTAAAAATGTAAAGGGTTCAAGATATAAAGTCATATACATTGATAGAGTTGTAGTTTTTCTGTGACTTGGACAATAGTACATTTGCAGTTGTTTAATGATTGTAAGAAAATCATTCTGTAATCACCACAAAACCTTTAGTTATTTTTTCCTGCAGTGTCCATAAAAGTGTTGTTAAAAATGACATAATGTATACCACTATTTAATAGACTACTGTGTCTCTTGGGAAAGTTGTCATGGTGTAAAATATACATCAACCATAATGTGATCTTTTAGTTATATAAACCTCAAAGACTGTAAGAATATTGTGTTTTTCACTCTAGGCATCTGGGCCACAGACCTCAATACCTACCCCTGAGGAATGGTTTTGACCAGTGGTTTGGAGCGCCAAACTGCCACTTTGGTCCTTACAACAGCAGCGTCAGACCCAACATCCCTGTCTACAACAACACTGAAATGGTTGGCAGGTAGAGTTATACGCAAGCACTCAGAAATACATATCACAGAAACAGAAACAGAGGCTGAAAATCTATTAAAATGTTCTTTCCTCACGACTCAGTGTCTGCTTCCTTCCCTGGATGAGCTGAGTGTCTCCCTCCTCTTCCTTCTCTGTACCAGCTGTGCTTATGTATTCCATTTTCCGCCCATTTGTTTTCCCCAAAACAGCCATATGCGTATTCAGGGTCATTGGAACTGGCATCCGGGCGTGTTTTTCGCTTAGCCGTGGGTTTAATCAGCGCAACATACCTGGGCCCTGGACAGATATGCACACACATAGACATGTACACTCCCAAACACACACGCCCTCCAGGGACAGCAGGTTGCACTGGTTGTGTGCGAGGACACCTGGAAGAAGTGAAGCGTAAGAAAGAGAGATGCCTGTCACTGCGTCTGTACTCGCGGCGTTACGCTTCAGCAACACCTCCTAACTGTTCCCTCTGTTTAGCTCTGCTGGGACTTCCCAAATATGTCTTTTTTTTTTTTTTTTTTTTAAATTATCCAAACACAGCGTGAAATAGAGGATATTGCATTTATTGTCTTAATGATATTATGTACAGTGGTTTTTGGTCTATTTTGAGGTAGATTTAAAACCTGACAAAACAATCAAATTAAAAGAAAATAAATACAAACAATAATCTCTAAACATAATTTCATTATACTCTATAACATGTGCAATATCTGTCAAATGTTTACAGTCTCGTATTATTTTATTTTTCCACACTATTTATCCCACAATATTTATCTTCTCATGTCATTTGCACTACTTAATTCTATTTTTATTTTTATTTTTTTTTACAATATTCTTAGTTTGCAATACTTATTGTTTTTTAATGTAAATAACCATGATTTGTTGTTTGTCTTGTAAATTCTTGCACTGAACCTGTGAGCTCTGCCTCAATTTTGTTGTACTGAGTCTGATTCTGATCGTGTAATTATGTCCCGTTTTTTTTTTTTTTTAGATATTATGAGGAGTTTAAGATCAACAAGAAGACTGGAGAGTCTAATCTCACACAGATCTACCTGCAGGTGAGTAATGGCTCAGATGATGCAGGGTACACAACATTTGCTTCACATTTTCCTCTGAAAGGTAATTACATGATTTATTTGACAGTCAATTAAAACCTGAATTTGGCCTCTGATCATTAATGTGGCTTTTTCACTTCACCGGTAGAAGTGGATGGTTGACTTTGTGCATACTCATACTGATTATCTCTGATGCCTCTGTCAGTCCCTCCCATTCTGGTCCTGATGGGATCAAAAGCATCACGCACAGATGCACTGCATGCTTGAAAGGTGTAATATGTCATCACAGAAGAGGATAGATCTGTCAAGCAGAGATTTGTAGAGTCCCATTAATGAGTCTTATGGTGCTGATGTCAGTGATATTAATGTGACAAGGGTAAAAGAGCAAAAAGCCAACACTTGATTATCGTTAGAACAATGAATGTTACTGTTCATTGTAATACTGTGTACATTATCATGGTGTGAATTAGTGCAATATTATACCAGTTTGTGATTCATGTGAAATGTGTGTTCAGTATTTCATTGATGACATGAATGACGAGGGTTGCTGTATTAAGACTTAATTAGAGTTTAGGAGAAATATGGCACAACTAGGGGTCAACCAGCATGATTTTTCAGGGCAGACACTGATTATTTGTAAGTGAGGAGTATTTTAAACAATATGTAGAACCAATATACACAGTACATTACCACATTCTTATAACCTGTTTAGCTTTGTTGGTTTTGCTGAGTTGAAATATACAGACATATTTATTTCTCTATTTTTGTCTCTTTTCTTTAGATACAGCAAGAAAAAAAAACATGAAACACATATTATAAACATATAATTATCTGTAGTGGCTTCCAGAGGGTATAATCAGGATTTAGTGTGATGACTGTTCCCATGATGAAAAAATAGCCAAAACTATAAGAAACGTTTGACATTTGTTTAATGAAACCTGGTGTAAAACAGCTTAGTGTAACAGATTAGTGCAGTAAAATTCATATTGTCTGTCAAAGAGCCTGAAGACATGTTAAGTGCAAAGGGAGGTCACACTAAATACTTGCCACTGTAGTTTGTAGAAGCTGTTTTTTTTCCTGAAACTTTTATTTTTATTGTTGTACATGTTTCCCATATATGCTACTTATCAGACTTATGAACAGTACTGTATTTACAATAAAAATTAATATGTTGTAATAGAATGCAATCAAATTAGCTCTAATACAAAACTTTATCGGAATGTCATCAAGCATTTGTTCAATTAAGTCCCAGTTGTATTTCTCATAAAATTAACTATCAGTTTTAATATATAAAAATCAAAATAGCCTCTCCAATGTATAAACTAACAAACTAAAAATTAATTAATTCAATTAGACATCCCGATTCAGCAGTACCACATTGTGGTAAAATAAAGAAGAGTTGCTCTGGTGGAGGGATGTAGGTGCATCCAGTTGAAGTAGCACCTTTTAAAATAAATGTATTTTATTGTACTGTATGTCACATAAAAACATAGCTACAGTATACATATAAACATCATGAACATCAAGGTGGAGCGTGTACATGCAGCAGCTTAACACTCTGTGAAACGACTCTCTTTGATAGGTTTTGGGTCCCATTTTTACCTTGTGCTTTAAAATTTCGTTGTATTTATTTGCAATGACAATAAAAGGAATCTAATCTAATCTAATCTAATCTAATCTAATTTTAAACCTGTTTTATATATGACCTCATAATGACTTGACACCTATCTAAAACACTGAAAGATTTAGTGTGTGTCAAGAAAAAGAGGTTGATTCTATAACATCTGCAGTGACAGTGCAGTAACATCATCATCTCCCTCTTCAACAGGAAGCTTTTGATTTTATACTTGAGCAACATGCATCCCAGCAGCCCTTCTTCCTCTACTGGGCACCAGATGCCACTCACGCCCCAGTTTACGCCTCTAAATCCTTTCTGGGTCAGAGCCAGCGTGGCCGGTAACTTATTTTACTGACTGTATTGACACATTGAAGATATATTTAACTGTACACTCATCCTCTAAGCTCTGACTGAATGTATGTGCCACAGGTATGGAGATGCAGTAATGGAGCTGGATGACAGTATTGGACGGATATTGTCACTTTTACGCTCTCTTCACATCGAAAACGATACATTTGTATTCTTCACATCGGATAACGGGGCTGCTGTTATGTCTGGCCCAAATGAAAGTAAGTATGTTTATATTAAAACATACGTATTTTGTGTGTATGATCGATACATGTGTTTAAATACTTGTGATTCCTCAGGTGGCAGCAACGGACCTTTCCTCTGTGGGAAGGAGACTACCTTTGAAGGGGGCATGAGGGAACCAGCTATTGTATGGTGGCCAGGACATATAAAAGAAGGCTCAGTAAGAATAATTTTTTTAATTTGTAAAATCTCCAACATAAGTTGACGACGACACACGCACAGCCAGTGTTGAACTCACTAATGTTCTATCCATCAACAACAGGTATCAGGAGCTGAAATGTTCCTTCAAAGCTGCAGGCAGTGTACAGTACTGAAAAGCAGGTTGAGAGTAAAGGAATAATTATTTCACTAATCCTCTCTTTTGAATGGTAGCTGCATTTTGTATAATTTGTGTATCATTTGCCACTTTACATGAGCGCATTCTGACCCACTGGCATCGTGAGCAGTTAATCTTTGCTTTATTAAACTTCTATCAAGCGATTGAACTCCGTAAACAGGAAAGATAAACTGTATGATTATAGCCACAAAGCATGTGGGCGCTTTTACACTGTTTCCTCAAATACAGTATTTTTGGCTGGAATTAATGCCCCAACTCTCTCACTCTCTCTCTCCCCCTTCCCAATTTAACCCCCCACCCACACCGTGATCCTCTAAGCCTATGCGTTCTGCAAATGACTTTTAATTGTATTAGGGGCAGCTGTGACACGGGGCTGTGACGCAGAGGGATTTGGTGGAGGAGCGAGCGGAGGCTGCCGTCTGCAGTAAGCCTTGCCCCTGGCTCATCTCACAGGGGTGTGCAGGGGCCTGATAGCACTGCAGAGTAGCGAGGGAGAGGGGGATTGGGAGCGTCTTAAGCGGCTAATCTGTTTGTGTGTTTGCTGAGGTTGGATTGAGCCGTAATGAGGACTTCAGTATCTGAATATGCCAGGCGCTCAGGATAAAGGAACAGGAGGGGGGAGGAAGGGGGGGTGCATGGAAGGAAGCAAGTAAGAAGTAAAAGAGGTGGCTGGTGAGAAAAGGAGGAGGTGTGCTAAAGAAGCTGGCAGTGCCACATTGCCAGGAATGTTTTTATGTATGCAGGGCTTTGCTGCACCTTTGCCACATTATAATTGACCAGTGTTTCTGTATATGCATGCATTAGGGTGCAGAACATGTCTGTGTAATTATTGTTTGATCCTGCATTCCTACAAACATATGCTTTTGTGTCTATACTTGCTAGATTAGTTGTATGTGTGAAAGGAAACTTTACATACCATTGAAAAGACGCACATATAATTAGCATTATAGCACCTCAATGTGATACATGCATGTGTATATTTGTCATTATGGCTTGACTACAAGCATGAGGGTCTACAGATCCTCCCTGAAGCTCTCAGGGGTTGTGATGACAAAGCTGCTTTGTTGGACCTACTGTACTCTACTGCTCTGGATTTATCACACAGCGCTGCATGGGAGAAAGGACAGACCAGACACAGGGCTGCTCTCTCTTTTATTTCACACTCTTATGAAATCTCTGTTGATCTGCAGTCTATAGTCAATAATCTGGTGGAACAAAATACCGGAGACAACAAATAACCATGGAATCCTTTGTTAAAAGGGGATTTCAGCAGGTTTATTGAACAAAATGTGCACAGAGACATCTCAGATGAGGAGTTATTTTTGGGGGTGGGGGCAGTTCAAGAAAAAAATCCACTCAGATGAGCATTTAACAAACCTTTATCAGTAACATTAAGCTTTTTATCAGTGGATTCAACTGATGAGTGAGGAAACTTGATGAGACTGAGATTCTTTGCTCATCTTATTGAACAAGTATCTTACAAATAATTTGAATTAATGGTCCATAATGCCAAGTTTAGTGGCATCACATCACAATTGACTGAATACCCCTAGTTACATTTTCATCAGAGCCTGTGTTTGATTTGGCCAATGTCTGTTTTTTAGTTAAGGAATAATAACTGTGGTCCACACTACAATGAAGTAGCTGACATAGTACACTTTAAGGCTGTATCCACTAACCCACAATAAATTACAAAAAGAAGAGGAAGTATATTTTGAGATTCTGTAGAAACATGGCGGCACAACAAGGCACACTCCATGGAAGTGACCTGCTCTCTCTGTGGATATTAACACTTCATTCAAAGGTAATAAAAAAAATTATGTGATACACCGAACAAAAACATGAATATGAATTCTATATTCCTCCTCTGCAATTAGGTCCTCCTTAAATCCCTCACAGTCTTACATACTGAAGCTTTAATGTGTAGTACCTGCAGGGGGGTGCATTGGAATGAAGGAGTCTGGGAGGCGTGAAGCAGGTGCAGATTCAGCATTCCCCTACTGCCTAAGGGGGCCAAAGGGCCAGGGTGGTGGCTGAATGAACAAAGATGAGGAGGTGGGTGGGGTTGTCAGCCCCACAATGTTGTAGAGCATCACAATTCCTTTTGTTGTGTTTATCAGACAGTAGACACACAGGCAGAGTGGCAGAGACAGGGATAGAAGCACTGCCTCCTCAGATAACCAACATCAGCAGTCACAGCGCTAGAAGAATGAGAGAAAGAGCAAGGCATTAATAGAGAGTGATGAGTCAGACAAAAAAGGGAAGAAGAAAGAATGAAGTTCAGTGTAGACTGCAAAAGAGGGCAAAGCTAATAAAGAAAATAAAAGATGGCAGTTCATGAGCTCAACTTCTGTCAGACTGGTCTGAAAGTTTTGAGTTTTTGGTCATGCAGTTATTACCAACTAAATGTCACTTTTTCTTCTTCTTGTGTCCTTTTGTCCTGGCTTCTTTAATGGTTTTTGTGTGTGTGTCTGCTTGCACTGGAGTGTGTGCATATGTGGGTGAGGGGAACTTTAAAAAAGAAAAATGGAGTGAAGGACTAAATCTGTTGCTGTTTGTGTGTGTGTGAGAGAGAACGAGTGTCTGGATGTGCAGATAGATCATGGAATGCATTGCAGAGCCCTTTCTGTGGCTAGTTCTGTGGATACAGAAGAAAAGGGAATTCATTTCAGTGCTTAGGAGGTTGTGTGTGTGAGCGTATATGTGTGTATGTGTGTGTCTGTATGTGTGCCGGCTGACGATAGGAGCGCAGAGGCACATGGCTTTGCAGCTGCAGAGGCCTGATAGCGCTATCTGATTGTGAGCGTGCCGTCTCCCTCTAAGGCTCGCTCAGGAGAGAATGGAACGGAAGATCAAGGATGACAGCAAAAAAATGGCATTTTATCTGAAAATAGTTCAAAGTTTATAAATAAAATAAAGCTTTTCACAGGGACTGGGAGAAGGAGATAAAACACCAGCTCGCTCCAGCTCCAGCCGCATGCTTGCCCGGGCCTTGTCCTCTCCCTACTTCCTCTCCTCTTTCCCTTTTTCCTTTTTTCCCCCTAAAACTAATTTAGAAAGAGACATATTTTGGAGGTTTTATAATAAACTGCAAACAGAGATTAGACAGGAGAGTAAAGAAATGCACCTTTTCCCTACATGTGCCCAAACATCCTATCATGACTGTGCATTGTTGGTGAGTTTACACTCATGAGGAGAACAAACTTATGTTACTCCTATTGTGTAGTGTGTGTAATGCTTCAATGGCAAGAAAAAATGATTCTGTGAACTATTGGAATGGATGTTTAAGAGACCAACATGTGGAAAACTGGGGTTACACAGAGTTTAGGGTAGTGAGAGCTGGCCTTATATGACTGACTATTTATATAGCAGGGAGTGGTGACATTCCTTAAATTTCCTTTTTCTTATTAGGTGAGCTATGAACTGGCCAGTGTGATGGATCTGTACCCCACCAGTCTGGCCCTAGCTGGTATCAGCCCTCCTGATGACCGAACCCTGGATGGACTGGACCTGACACCGGTCCTGCTGAAACCATCACATACTCTCCAAATCAGGTGAATTTGAAGAAGTGTGATATTTTGTGACCTAGATTTTGGGTCAGAATTCCACTTTTTATGTACAGTATATTATCACACTGGCATATGAGAGCAGTGATATGTTCCTCGTGTACAAGGAGGAAGACCAAAGAGGAGATTTATGGATGTGGAGAAGGAGGACATGCAGGTAAAAGATGCAGGGGACAGGGTTAGATGGAAGCAGATGATTTGATGTGGTGACCACTGGTAGAAGGAAATAGAAAATAGCAGAGGTGGGGGAGTTGAGTCACATGACTTGAGTTAGGGGGTGACATGGTGGGGCAGGTTAGCACTAGCGCCTCACAGCAAGAAGTTCCTGGGTTTGATTCCAGAGTGTCTGCATGGGTTCTCTAAAGGTTAGTTGGTCAATCTATACTACCCAAAGGTGTGAATGTGAGATTGAATGGTTGTTTGTATTTATCAGCCCTGTGATGAACTGAAAATGAATGGATGGATGAGGTCAGACTTAAATCACTATTTTTAGGAGTGGAGACTTACTTGACTAAAACTGATGAATGAATGAAGACTTTGGGGCAGACAACTTGACAAATTAATGTTGTGAAAAATTTACTGCCGCAGGTGGGAGACATCTTTGGTCCCTTTGACGCTCTTCCTCACTGTACTCTGGCATGTTGAATTTACGTCTCTGTACTCTCATCTACGTAGTGGAGCTTCGTCAAGTAAATGCACACAAAGTCAAGTCAAAGTCGGAGATCGAGCAGAATTGGAGCCGCATAAAGTGTTTATTCATGCATAAAATAAACACTGAGTTGACATCCGCAGAAGCAACTGACTTTTTTCGTGCCGGGAGACCATTTTTATGTTATCAGAAGTAGGTTGGGTTTAGCTACAAACCATACCCATTTTTTATCATATTTTGAACATTAATCTAGACACGTCGGAACCCCCCTTTTTTTAGCTTGTCTCCGATAGGGTACGATTTTCTTGGTGTCTATCAGGATTGGTCAGAGAATATACATATGCAGTTGATTCCTAGAATTAATTTATCATATATTAATATTAAACTTTTTCCCAGAAAATGTAAATTATTTCCCAGAATGTCCAAAATTTTTCCTCACGTGTACTTCTCTTGTACACCACGTTTGCCGAAACTTTCCATGAGCTCACATGCTTTTTCTTCCCGCCCCATTTTGTAACTTTCCACAACTTCACGTGTTCTTTCGATGGCTTCACGTGTTCGTTTTTTCAAAGGTCTCCCAGGCAAAAAGTCAGCTACTCTGGGACAATCCACACATTACATCAAGAATAACTTCAGGCATGCAAATGAATATAGGTTGAAAACTTTTTGAACATCAGGTTAAATACTTTTGAATACAAATTGAATACTTTTGATGAAAATACAGATTTTTTTGACACCACATTAACCATAGAATGATACTGAGAGGTGTCACACTGGGTTGTTGACACATGACTGAGTGATCGCTAATGCAATATGTATTGATCATTATAAAACACCCTCCTTCTTTAGACGTGTATTTTGGCCTGTTACTTTTGAGTGTGTTTAGTTGGTTTATTCCTTTAGAGATGGGAGGTGGGAAGAATGCACAAAGGAGAATTGTAAAAAGTAAGAAGTAAGTAAGTATATACTGTATCTGGAGGATTTTCTTTTGTGAAATAAAAAGATATTTAAAAAAAATAAATAAATAGAACACTCTCCAATTATGATAAAAAAAGAGAATGCACTAAGCCTTTTAGGAATATAATAATGAATTAATACTTAATGTCAGTATTTATGACACTAGAACTACTTGAATAGTTGGAATATGTTTTCATGGTTTGATGTAATATTAATGACAGGTATTTGGGTATTTGGGTTGTTTGCTTAAAAGTATCTACATGACACTGTTTAAATGTTCCACGACAAGAAAAAAATAATGTATTCTACAATTTATTTAATTCAAAATGAGATATATAGAATAATCAGCTAAATGTAGTTAAAGTGTTGAAAGTCAGAGTGTCCATTGAGCAGTGAAATGGTTCATGGAAATAGGAATGGAATGGAAATAGTTCATTACATTGTACCACTGTCAGTAATGTAAATCCTGTAGGCCTCTATTCTATTCTATTCTATTCTATTCTATTCTATTCTATTCTATTCTATTCTATTCTATTCTATTCTATTCTATTCATTTATTTATCCATTTAAATGTATTTACTTTCTTTAATATTTATATCTGTGTGACATCACTGTTCACTTTAGAGTCTTTTAGGGCTTTAGGTTGAAATTTGAATTTCCAAGCTCCACAGTTACCACATTTGTTCTTCTTGGAAGCGTGTAATTGATGGCTCAAGTTTCATGTAGGAGCTGAACAGAAGCTCATATGACTTGACTTGTCAGTCTTAAGACTTAAAGATTAAGGCTTGAGACTTCATTGTTTCTTGCACATGTATGTCTTACTCCCATCTCTGGAAAATACAAGAAGTGAAAATAAAAGGAGTGAAATCCTGTATTTTTAAGCCCTAAAGTGTCTTGAAATATTCTCTAGTATGAATTTAACAGATCTTAAAAATTGCATTTACATTAACATTACTGGTCTAAAGTTATATTAACTCCAGTCTCAAATTTAAATATGTATTTGAGAAAAAAAAAAAGTATGCTGTGACAAAAACTAGAGTAAAACCAACCTGGAATCAATATACTGCTCCTTGCTTAGACACAGGCATTGTCATTTTTGTCATCACACTCAGATTTAATGTCAGGAAGTGAATTGAATTTTATATTCTGCCAAATATTGACATGAAATGCTAGTCATAAAGGTCTCAAAAGGTTCTTGAAAGGTCTTAAGTTTAACCCACTTTTTTAATCAGAAGAGTATACTTGTATACTTGCTGTATTAATTCTGTCTGTCCTATGGTCCTTAACAGGCCCATCTTCTTTTACCGTGGTAATGAGCTGATGGCTGTGAGGCTTGGACAATACAAGGCCCACTACTGGACCTGGAGCAACTCATGGGAAGAGTTCAAAGCAGTAAGTGTTCCTTTAGATACTTTGTTCTAACTCTGTTTTTTCTGTTTTTTTTCTTGCTCTTCCTCTTTGTCTCTCCTAATCTTACTCAAACACACAAACACTTTCTCTGTTGGTATTATCTTGAAAATGGCTCATCAGTTGACTGCTGTGTACATCAGAGCGTAATGAATATTAATGAAGAGCCCCCACATCAGCGAACTTACATCATTCATCAACGAGTTGACGTGTTTGTTAACTCCAGTGGATATTTTCTTCCTCTCCGTTTACGTTCCTTCACTCCCTGCTGTATTCTTTTTCTTGTGGCATCATGGAGCTCAAGAAAAGACGAATGCTGGCAGTGTGTCTCTACCTTAATTACATCAACCTTGTGTTGATTACATGTATCAGAAAAAATATGGAATCTGACACTTGAAAAGCAAGACTCTATAGTTCTTCTTTTTGCTTTTCTGTCTGTAAAAACATGTCTCCCTCTCCTCTCTCCATGGCTCTGCTTTTCCTGTGATCCAGTTTGTTTTATGCCCCATCGGTCGCTTAAATTGCTCTCTCCTTCAGGGCCGCTGAATCAATAGCGGCCTCCTTTATCAACTCATGTGAACTGAAGTGGAACTTCACAAATAATGGCGTCTGATTGCCTGTGAGTTGCCTATCGATTGATGCGTGTACATGAAAGAGAGAAAGAACAGGAGAAAACATGTACATACATGTTCTATTCTCCATACAGATGTGCATATGTCTGTGTGTATGTAAAGGAAAACGTCAATTCCCATTCTGTGGCATATTAATATTTTCTTAAACTGCTCCTATCAAGTGATCCACATGTCATTGTATAAATATCATACTCAGGTTAAGTTGGCTTTCAGAATATGCTTCATGTCTTGGCCTTCTGTGGTACAAATATCTTCAACTCTCTGTTAACTTTCATCATTCTATCCAATAATGTCGACCCTAAATATCCCCATATACTATCCATCTGGCAAGAGAAATATACAATCAAAAATCTATTGCAGTGGGAAAGAAATTGTGATTTCCTGCTTGCTCCTTATAGTGTTCGTAATACTTAAAAATATAATTTGCTTTTCTTGGCCTGTGGTGAGAAATAAACAAGGGAAGAACAAAATTACAGGTTAATAGCAGGGAGAAGTATTGCTCTGTCCTGGCTGTGTTCATGCAGCTCAGCCAGGAGGAAAATGAGAAATTTCACAGGCTTAAATGACTCTCATCAGACTCTCTGGAGGCAGTGCAGTGATGTTAATATTGTGAAATATAGATTCTGTTCACTCTTTTGTCTCTCGACTGTTGAGTAAGTTATGCTGCAGTAGGAGATCTGACAGCTTTAATAGCTTTTTTAACCTTATTGAAAACCTCACAGGATGATGAATGAAAACTGAAGTGATTCTCAGACACTTGTTAGTCTTCTGTTGCGTACTGACATTATTTTCTGCTAATAATTTTGTAGCAGGAATTGACAGTAGATAGACTGTTCTGAACTACTTCTGCTAGTTGGATCTTTAGATGTCAATACACCCTTGCCTTGTCAACAATACTTTGTTCCTTGAATTTCATTCCCAAAGTAGTCATGGAACAGTGGAATATTCTTGTAGCTTCATATCTACAAATTGGAGAATATTATGTGAATTTCCAAAAACAAGCTGATATGAAGGCTTGCTTATTGTTTTTTATAATTTCCACAAGATATATACATTCTTTGATTTCTTCTCCTTTTAGATCCAAAAAGGTGTGCAATATTACCTTTTTTCAGAATCTATCCTGCAACCCCTGGGTGTTTATGCACCTTATCTTGTACTAGAGACTGCTCTGCTCCAGTTTGAAAGCAACCTCACTGTATCCATAGCATTAATGCCAGGAAAGATATGGAGTTCTTCTGTTACGTCTTGGGTACAAGAGACAGGGAGATACACACAGCAGGTCTTTTCTTGCTGCTCCTCTGGGATGATGTTTTTTCTTTTTTTTTTCTTTTCTGCATTTCTAAGCTGTTGGCTTCAAAAGACAGGACAAGTCTGGATCAGAGGAGGCTGCGCAGGGCGGGGGGTATCTATCTTCTCGCAGACTCTCTTCTATATGTATTTTGAGGTGCTGTGTTTAGCAGTCTCAGAGGGGGGCAGCGACAGCGCCTTACAGATGAATGCCTTCTCAATATTAGTTGTGCTCATCAAAAAGTGTGTATGTGTGTGTATGTGTGCGTTTTTGAAGGAGAAGGCAGATCTCCAGGGGGTTTTGGAGGAGTGAGTGTGACTCAATCAGCTTGTGATCGCTGCCAGGCTCATGAGAATGAAGTCAGGGAGTGGGGGCCAAGTTGTTGAGAAGTGAAGTAGATTCACAAAAGGAAGAAAACTACTCTGGCAAATTACTAGAAACACTTTTAGAAGGAGCTCAGAGTAATGTCAGAAAATGATGCAGTGAATCTGAAGACAATATGCATACAGATGATATGACAGTGAGACTAAACATTCAGTTCAGTGTAGCAGGTTGTTCCACATCTGAATCTAAACATCAGTGTCTTCAACTTTAGCCATTACACTTTTTGAAGGTATATGTGATGAAAGTGATCAGAAAATGTGTTTATACTGCAAATATCTATAGAACCGTGCAGACCTGTATGTTGACATATACTGTGTGTAGACATAAGACCAGTCACCATTGAGAGTAGAATTATTTCTTTATATGAAGGCTTAAAGCCAGAGGTCAGATAGTGTGTCTGGATTCAGATTCTATGAATACAATTATGACAACAGACATCTTTGAGCTCAGAAATGGAGAAAGTTCACTCACTGCCTAACAGTTGTTTGCCTCCACAAACTAGTCAAGTTGCAGTCTACATTCATGTCTGTCCAGACTCATAATATACTGTGTGCTACTGGACAGGGTGTGCTGGAAAAACATTCAGCTGAAGGCTCTAAACCTGTCTGACTTCTGTAATGACAAAATCATCAGGCAGTTTGTTTTTGGTTTTTTTTGCATGACTTCTTTAATGTTTTATGTGACATATGGTTATGTCCTTGTTTTACTAATTGTATATGCTTATGCACATTTGTGTGTTTAAGCAATTTTATATTGCATTACCCTGCCAGAAAATTAGCATGTATGGATAAATTTGGTACCTATGTGTAATGTATTTGTTGTCTTTTTAATTAATGTGCATTGTTCAATAAACATTCCAACCAGGGACCTTTCTGTGTGGAGTTTGCATGCTCTCTCCAGGTGCTCCAGCTTCCTCCCACCATCCAAAGAAATGTACTGATAAGTTAATTGGTTAATCTAAATTGCCCATAGGTGTGAATGTGAGTGATTGGTTGTTCGTCTCTATATGTCAGCCCTGCGATGAACTGGCGACTCGTCCAGGGTATACCCTACCTTCGCCCATAAGTAGCTGGGATAGGCTCCAGTGACCCTAGTGAGGATAAAGCAGGTTCAGATGATGAATGAATGTTCAATAAGCAAAACCTAATTCTTAGACCTGCTTCAAATTGGTCATTCTAGTGAAAAACAAGCTACCCATGCATATGTCTTTTTGTGTTTGTTCTTTTTTCAGGGTATTAATTTCTGTCCTGGTCAAGAGGTTCCAGGTGTGACAACTCATAACCAAACAGAGCACACAATGCAGCCACTCATTTTCCACCTGGGACGGGATCCTGGGGAGAAGTTCCCTCTCAGGTCAGTCACCTTGAATAATAAACTCTGAAGACAAAAGGGAACAACCACAAAAAAAACAATAGATGAAAGTAGTTTGCTTGTTGCATGTATATGTATCATATGATCAATGCTGATTTAGGGGCATGAAAGAGAAAGCAGCAAATTGATCTTCTCAGCCAGTGTGCATCTGATTACACCCTTCTCTTTGTGATTGCAAACAACTCCTTGAAGATCACAATCCCCCTCCCCGCCGGCCCTCCGGTGCACCGCTGCAGGTTAAAATTGCGAGATAAATTGTTCAGGTCTAAATTGAGAGTGAATGCTGTTTAATGGAGTTTTGTGTCTCTGCTTCAGCTCAGAGCAGTGTTAAGAATCACCATGAGGAGAGAGTGATGCAAGATGACACAGACAATGAAAGCTAGCATTAGTAAATAAGGATGCGAAGATATATAGACCAGAACCTTTCTTTACATTAGTATCATAGTTTAGAAAATATTACAAACTGACACCATGAGGTATGTATTCAGATAATCTTAAAAATACTCTGAGGGAATAGTACTTTTGTCCATGGTATCTATTTTTTCTCCCTGTTGCTGTAAAACCTTGCAGTTTGACCTTTCTTTTCTCACCTCTGCAGCCATGCCTCTTATATTTTCTCTCCTCATCTCCTCTTTGCCTCCTGCATGGGCTTCTTTTAGTGAGATTGGATGATAAAACATTAATGTTGTTTTTCATTTGCCCACCTTTTAGCCTTGCTATTTACTTGGAAGAATAAAAAAAAAAAAAAAGAAGCAAAAACCAATCAATATGCAGCCACGTGTTGTGCTGCTGAGTTCTGGGTGTGTGCGCACATGCACACACAAATCGTAAAAAAATAAAAATAAAAGTGCGCTCATTTTTCATGTCTGCAGAGAAGGGTCAGTGGGTTTGTCCAGTCCACACCCTTCTGCATGACCCACACTGCTATCAGCTTTAATCTACACTATTAATTCTTCTTCTCTCTAAACTTTTGTCTTACTTTCCTCCTTTAATCCTCTCTTGTTCTCTTTCTAGCTACCGTTATGCATTTTCTTTCACTTCTTACCACTCAGCTGCTGTCCCCTCCAGATCCACTGGGACCATTCTCCTCCATCGTATTGTGTGTGTACACGTGTGTGTGTGTGTGTGTACACATTTTGTCCGTGTGCTCCTCGGTCCCCCAGCTGGACTGGCTGCCTAGATATCATTAATCTCTGTCTGCACCTAAAGAGCCACTTAAGATGATGTAGGGCCTGTCTGCACACATACCTTCACTACTGTCGCAGGCTGTGATCTAGCAAGCAGTACACACACATCCATAGTCCTGAACAGTCACTATTGAAAAAAAAAATTATATGATCTGCCACATCATTTGGAATCTGATATATAACAGCTTTTAGTCCTGTTGGGTTTCTTTTGTTTAGAACTGAACACTGTACGGACATTTATACAGTAGATGTGAAGTATGATGAGGAGCTTGTGTTGGTGGTCCATCTGTCCAGGTGCGGTGGTCCACTTCTTTATGTAACTAAGTCCATGTGTTTGGATCCAATCTGGATTTGTTCATAGCCTTTTCCTGCCTTCGCCCTGTGTCTCCGTGACCTACAGCCCTGAGGTTAACTCATCCTCGGCTCTTACCAACCTACCTCAGCTCACGTCCCCAGAGCCCCTTGGTCATCCCGAGTGCAGTCCCGGCCCTAAACACTGCAGGCAGCCCCGCGCAGAATGGCCTCATCTGCTGCCTGCCACCGAGCTCTTGTATCCCCAATCAATAGTCCTCAGTGAAGTGCTCAATTTCCACCAGGGTGGAGAAGATGGTGGAGGGAGGGGCAGGCAGGACAGATGTATTTGATTGTCTCCTCAATTCCCCCACCTTCTGCTACTGTGTGGATGTTTGTGTGTATCTGTGTGTGTGTGTGTGAGTGCTCCAGCAATAGTGTTATGAATCAGTAATCAGAGTGGTGACACACCTGAGCAATGCCCCCATCCCCCTTGGGTGCCATACATTATAAATCAAAAGACTCCATTTGCATAGTGCCTGCTTATTATTCCAGATTTTGCCTCTACACCAGTAAGCTAAGGGTTATAATCATGATAATGAGCTGTGCTGACTGTGGGCTTTTCATTATTTGTTTGCAGAGGGGGCATAAACAAATGATATTATTAGTTTTTGATTTAGAGGTCTGCACTGTAAAATTTCCAATGCATAGACAAAACAATAGAAACTTTATGTCTTGTGCAAGTTTCTTAGTACATGCAGTGCTTTGCTTGCAGACTTGTATGCAAGAATTGAATACTTACAGCTTTCTGATAAATCTCCCCTACATTTACTTGTATTAAGTTGCTTTATCACTTATCACAAAATGAATCATGGCTATCAGTAGCAGGCACAGATAGTTGGGGAATGAAATATCCCTCTTGCTGATTGGGATCATGGGAAGCAGAATTTGCGATTTTAGATAGCTGAGGCAATTTAATCTGAATCTCTGATTTTTTTTTTTTTAACTGAGGGAAGGGAGATTTTTCCTTATCAGCGAGGGTCAAAATAGAAAGATAGCATGCTTATGACGAATGTGGTACACAAGGATAGTGGCTAATTGCAGATGGAGCGCTACCAGTCGAGTAATTGTGGGGGAAAGTAAAGACTGAGTATCAAGAAAAGGAGCAGGTGCTGGCTGATGGAGGAAGCCTTGCTGCCCTGTGGGAGATCTAAGAGGGAGGGTAGGTGTGAGCTGGACAGGGCCTGGGGTTATTACTCTAATTGACACTTCACCTCACACACATGCACATGTTCCCCAGGGGCCAATCAGAGGGCCGGGTTTGCAGTGGAGGGAGGATGGAAGGCTGGCACAGGTGCTGCTGGCGAGTGTATCAGGGGTGTAATTGCACTGCTGATATTTGTGTATCCGTGTGTCACGCCACCAGACGCCCACTCTCCCAACACACACACACGTGCACACACAGCCCATTAACCCTACAGGTCCTATTGAGAGCAGCGTTCCTTTGAAAGCCTTCAGGGCCCCTGTGTTTTACACACTGAATATAATAATGCACAGAGGTGCTGTGGCTCACTGGTGTCCAACGCCAGTAATTGAGAGACAGGGGATGGGATAGGGGTTACATAGTTCACCCTGCTGAGTGGGTTCCCCCAGAGGACACCAGCATGGATGGCCTGTGTATGTGTTTATGCATTTATGTTTCTGTTTTTGTTGTTGAAAGCTTTTGCATGTCCCTGTTCTTGATATAATGAGATAAGCATCCTCCTTCAAAAGGACAGACAAATTGTGGAATTATGTTTATCTCTGTGTGTATTTGCGCATGTTGTTATGTGTGTGTTTTTGAAATTCACAGTTAAACAACTTGAAAAACTAAGGGGAAAAACAGATATATGATTTAAAAAACTAGCATGCGCATCGTGTGTATGCACTGGACATGACCTTTATATGTATGGAAATAACATATGTGCATGTGTCAAAGTGTGTTCATGCCTCAGTTTTACATCTTTATGAAAAGTTTTAAATTGTGCTTGAGGTTGTCAGTCAGCCTTTTTAAGCTGTTAAAAGTTTTCTACTGATTTTCCTTTTGCCATTTTTGATGTAGTTATGTGCTTTGAATTCTCTATTCTTCTATCTTTCTATGTTCTGTGATTTCCTTGTTGTCCAATTGATCTTCCAAGATAAATATGGTGACAGATGGATTGATCGGCAGAAGAATGGTCTGTTGCTTTGAAAATAGACTGTTTATCCAATTTTCAAGCAAAAATGACATTTACCTCTCAGCTCCCTCCAAATATAAGCTGTTTTTGCTTTTGTGTCTCATTTACTAAGCAAAATAGACTTTGTCTTACCAGTCTTACCAGAACAGATAATAATGACTGTTACCCTTGTATGTTTGTAGTGTTTTGAGTAACGAGTACCAAGATGCTCTGGGGAGGATCTCATCAGTCGTGGAGCAGCATCAGAAGTCCCTGGTACCTGCTGCTCCCCAGCTGAACATGTGTGACTTGGCTGTGATGGTGAGACTTATATAATATGCCGAGTTTTTTTTTTAAGTTAAGAATGAAACTTAATTTTCTGTGACATTAGGCTTCATTGTTATTTGTAAGATGTTACAGTTTTCATAGCAGAATAATGTAAAACCATTAAAGATCACCAGAAAAAAAAAAGATGTTAATAACAAATGTTATCACTTACCAAATGTTATCAAATACTTCACAAAGACTAACTTTTTATGGATGAAATGATTACCAATATATATCCCTGAATAGAGAAGTCTCAAAGACAGTCAACTATTATTGGCACAACAGCATATTTAGCTTTTTCATATTTATTCAGTTTGTTCCAGAATGTTTGATAAAGTTACATATTACAACACCAATCTTTTCTCCTGGATCATATATCTGTGATGAGATGACTCTTTGCAGATGATTCTAAAGCAGCTAAATTCAGATGAGGCTTTGTGTTCTCCAAGATCACACTGAGAATCAATGCTGATGATTCATTTGTAAAGTAGTACTGCCCCCTTGTGGTAAATAAAATCAGTCAGTTTTATAGTTAACGTTTAGTTCATTTTATTTAATCAAAAACTGTTACTGAAAGAGCTTTACATAAATTGTCATGTCACTAAAGTCAGTAATGAAAACCAAGTAATAATTAAAAAGGATTGAAAAAAAAATATACATGAACGACAGCACAAGATCATTCCATAGTTTAGTGTCAGTGATGGAAAATTTATGGAAATACATTGACTGATTCTAAACTGGTGTGAACTGGTTAAGAAGAGATGACATAACATGGATTATAGTGTTTATATCCTTAACTATGAGATGAACTGAAAATCACATTTCTGTTATGATCTAATTCTCTGTCCCACTGGATCTGTGGATTTTCTTTTTTCAAATCTAGTATCTCTAGTAGGTTGCTCACTGTTAGGACACATATTGTGCATCAGTTTTAGTAAAACACTGTGTCGTCTGTAGAGGACAGTTACACTTTTATTGCAATGCACTATTTTTATATTTGTCTGACTGATGTTAAAGTGGTTTTAATACTGCAAATTAATTCATAGTAAACTGTATTCTAAATTTTCGATTTATATCTACAACTACTGCACATGCATGGTGTGATGGTCTGTAATCTTACTGCTACTGATGATAGTTGTTTTTACTTTGAATACTTAAGACCAGACATAAGTGACAGACATAAAAATAACAAAGTACTTTCCACTCCAAACATCTGAACCCTTAACTGAATAAATATGTGATTCTGAAGGTTTATTTTGTATGTCTGAATAGTTGTGTGCATATTCTTACAGAACTGGGCCCCAGAAGGCTGTGAGAAGTTGGGGAAGTGTCTCAAAGCACCCAAATCTGAGCCCTGGAAGTGTGACTGGCCACACTGAAAATAAAACTGCTGAAACCAACACAAGAAAGAGGAAGCAAACTCAGAAGATATGACTTTTTACAAATTAACATGAAGTCCTATTTTTAAAGAGGGAATGTTCTGAACTTTTTAAAACCAAGTTTTATTTATTATGAAGAGCAATATACAACTTTAAGGGACTTAAGGTGGAAAAACCAACAAAGCACAAAGAACATTGCAGAGTTTTTACAGGTTCTGCAAATTACTTTTGGTCTTGATGCAATAAAACACCGCTGCTTCCTGTTAATGACACACACTGCATTAGTGTTAGGTCATGACATATTTTTACTGATGTACGTGTTTATTCTAATCATTTTAAGTAGGCTAATAGTTTATATCAACTTGTAATAATTACTGTAATAATCTACCAGTTCTTACTGCAGCTGCTCTGCCAAAACTATTTTGTGATTTTTTTTTTTAAATAAAAGTAATTTTTATTGAAATGTTTTAGGACTGTATATTTTATATCCACACAAACATACACGCACTGGCCACTTTACTAAGTACACATTGATAGTACCAAGTTGTGCCTCTTTTGTCTTCAGAACAACTTTAATTCTTCATATCATGAATTCAACAAGGTGCTGGACATATTCTCCAGAGGTTTTCATCCATACTGACATGACAGCATCACACAGTTGCAGCACATTTGTCGCCTGCACCTCCATGAACTGAATCCACCACATAATACTACTCCAAGGAGCCATGGTACACTGTGGTCCTAAAGGGAAGGACAACACACAGGTTGTCTATAAAATATCCCCCACAATATTACATAACCACCTGCTTGGATCACTGGTACAAGGCATGATAATGTATACTTTCATGGTGTTTAACTTCTGGCCTTACTATCCAAATGGCATAGCAGAAATTGGTACTTTTCAAATTGGGATTTTTTTAGTCTCCTGATTGTCCAGTTTTTCTGATTCTGTACAAATGACAGCCTGAGTTACCAGTTCTTCTCTGACGGGAGTGGTACCTGGTGTGGTCTGCTACTGTAGTCGTCAACGTTTGAGATGTTGTGTGTTCGAGATGCTTCTCTGTACACAGTTAGTCATTTGAGTTCTAGTTATCCCTCTGTCAGCTTCAACCAGTCTGGTCAGTCTCCTCTGACCTCTGGCATCAACAAGGGATTTTCCCCCAGGATAAATGTCAATCACTGAATATTTTCTTAATTTTTAGATCATTCTCTATAAACCGTAGAGATGGCTGCACAGGAAGTCCCAGTGGATCAGCAGTTTTACAAATTCGTCTTGTTGGCACCAACAAAAAAGCGTCTTTTTTTTTTTTTTTTTTTCACGTTCTGATGCTTGATTTGTCCTTCATCAGATCATCTTGACCATAGATACATGTCTGTATGTATCTACAGACATTTTATTTGACGTGGGTAAATGAGCAGTTGAACAGATGCACCTAATTAAGTGGCCAATGAATGAATACTGTTAAGAGAACTGTTTTCTGGGAATCTGCTGATATCCTTCGAAGAAAACAAATATATCACGTTCCTATGATTTCAACAAGTGGACTGAAAAGACAGCATGTAATTATCAAACCTACTGATGTGCTGGGTGGTGGTATATAGATATACCAGGAATTGTGTTCGTCCATCCGAGAATTTTGTCCAACTGATTTCTCACACAGTGTTCAGCCATTGCTTTTCACTTTTTACACATGTTCTTTACCTCTATGGAGGTGCACTGCTAAGTTTGATGGCTGAATTAAAATTTTTTCACAATTTTTTAAAAATTTCAACTTATAAATCTTCTCTAACCAATTTCAAAAACACTATTTACCCAATTCTTTTCAAATTTGACAAAAGTCTTTCTCTCAATTTTGGCTTTTTTTTTTTTTTTTTTTTTTTTTTTTTTTTTTTTACATTTTTGAAACACTTTTCAGAAAATTGAAAGTTAAGACTTGGACAGAATTATGTTTGTCTTTGTTGGACTAAGCTACACAAAGAGGACAGTTATTTGGTCTAATCTACTTTCCATTTGTCTTTCATTTCAAATTCAAAATGAATCCCTGGGTAGGCAGGGTATCAGCGAGCAGGAGTGGCAAAGTGTTGAGTGATCGGGCGGGGGTATTAGCAAAGTCTGCTTTCTTCTTCACTTGTTTATGCAGTAAAAATGTGACAAAGAGAAAAATAGCCATTGTTACTAGTCAGCTGGAGATCATGTAAAAGTACATATCTATATCTTGTTTTATTCTTTATTATAAAAACACTAAGCAGCTGCAGGCATGAAAATATTACACATATTCTAAGTCATTTCCTCAGTTCAAAGGAAATTGCTTGATTCAGGAAACAGAGTGAGCAACACTCTGCATTTGAAATCTAACCATCATGTCAGAAGATCACAGTAAAACAACTACTATGGATGTGGACAAGGCCTTTCTAAAATCCAAGAGAGGCATCCTGAAAGTAGCAGAAATGGTAAGAGCATATCACTGATATTTACAACTTTTCTAAGGAAATAACGGCATTACATTTCAGACACTACCGTGTCTTGACAGATTAAAAAGGGGAACAGCTGCAGGAGCCAAACTTACTGTATTAAACCAGTTTGTTGGTGTCAGTAACCAATATAGCCAAAGCACTGTACAGACCTCAGCAAAAGAGCAAATGGATTCCTGATGGTTGTTTATTGGATGGTAAGAAATATGATGTGAAAACTCACAGTCACAAAGTGTATGAACATTTCCTCTTTCTGAGCAAAGACTAAAACGCTAAACAGGAAACAGCAGAAAAACAGTGCAGCGATATACAATCTGCTGATGTGCTGCTCTCTGCTGGAAGTTTGGTTGAAATTCATTACTTTATCATTTTTTAAAGTAAACAATATACAATAATTCTTCTAAAATTCTATCATTTCAGTGTTGTCATTGCATTAATAATTATGGAGTTTTTTTCCCCTTTAGGTGACCCTGTTTGTGGCATTAATGTGCTTCACTACAGCATCCAGATCACAATACATAGCAGCTACAGCCATGGAGTGTTTGATCACTTTGCTTCTGCTGCTGCTGTACCTGTTCAAACTCAACAAGAAGTTCACCTTCTTCTTTTGGCCTCTCATTGTAGGTGAAGACTTTATGGACCTCATACTGAGAATACTGTACATGTTATATTTAGGATTTAAGACTGTTTCTCTTCTCTTCCAGGATGTTTTCAATTCAATATTTGCAGCTGTCTTCTTTGCTGTCTTAAGTCTGATTGCTGTGAATACATACACTCTAACAGGCACCTTGGTTGGAGGGGTGAGAAATATGTCTTTAATCTATAATTACAATCTCAGCCATGTGGGTGAACTTGTATATAATATGTCACATGATATAATATGTATATATATAGCTATCTCGGACAACAAAATGTAATTTCCAAGTGTTGATTTTGATCTAGTTGTGTATGTGTAGTTCATTCTCACCCTGTGATATGTTTTAATGCTGCATCTGTTCTGATATTTCCTGTCTCCCTCCAGATTATTGCTTTATTGTCAGCTGGGCTGCTGTGTGTGGACAGTTACATGCTTTTCAACAACATCACATTCAACAAACCAAGAAATGAAACTCCAGATCAAGTCAATGGATGAATCAATGAGATGCTTTTTGATTAACATGTGTTCTAAAATGGACTTTATTAAAAGACTGTAAATCAGGGGTGTCAAACTCATTTTAGTTCCGGGGACACATGCACCCAAATTTGATGTCAAGTGGGCCAGTCCAGTTAAATGATAGCCAATAAGTAATGAGAACTCCAAATTTTTCTCTTTGTTTTAGTGCAAAATTATGATGTTTACATTTATAAACAAACCTATCACAAAAAAAGTAAACAACCTGAACAACCTGACATTTCTTAAGATATTTCTTAAAATATATGCAATTTTAACAACTTATGAGAATCAGAATCAGCTTTATTGGCCAAGGATGTGAACGCATACAAGGCATTTGGCTTCGGTTTTTCTTTGCTCAGGATGTACAATTTCTACATGAACCCAAAACAACATTAACCCAATCATACCTAATAACATCAACCTAATATAGACAAACATTTGACTAGAGACGAGAACAACAATGGGTTGAGATTTACAGTGGATTTATATTGTAATATGTAGAGTGCAAATTGGAGTTTTTATACAGTGAGTGGATGTGTACACAGATCCGATCTATTAAAAATATATGTTTATGTATAGATTATTTAGTGCAAATTAGTCATGTTTTTTTTTTTTTTTTTTTTTACATAGGGCATTATAGATCGTAGTGGCTCTAAAAATGCACAAAACATTCAGTAACAAGCAATATTGTTAAAATTTTAGTTTGGAATTTGGAGCTGTCATTATTTATAGGGTATTCTGCTATTATTTCACTGGTTCAACCCACTTGAGATTGAAATGTGGTAAAATGAATGACACCCTTGACCATAAATGTTTTCAGAGTCATTTTTGCACTTAATAAATTCATTCTGTGGGCCACACTGTAAAAAATGACTGCAGAATTAACACCAGAAAGTTGGAAAATTGCAACATAAAAAAACTGTAAGTGACTATACAATGCAAAGTTGTTTATTTGAAAAGATTTTTGTGTTAACGATTAAATCAAATATAGCTGTAATTCTTACAGGAAGAGCATGTTAAAGGTCCCATATTATGCTATTTTTCAGTCACGTCATATAGGTCTCAGAAGCCCAAAAACATAGTATTTAAGTTTGTTCGTCCCAAAATCATCTTTTGTTCGGAGTTTCAGCGGTCGAAAAAGTCCCTCTCACCAGCCCTCCTCAGAACAGGCTGTTTCTGGGCCTGCTTCCGGGTATGCAAATGAACGCACCTGTCCACGCCCACTCCCCCTCCCCTCTCCGGGAGAGGACGCGGCTAACGCTAGCGGTACTACTCGCTAATGTTGACTGTGAAGCCATGGCTCACCTGTCTGAAATGCCCCTCTCTCGTCTACAATACACGTGTCTCAGACAGAACGTCTTTCCAAACACTGGCTTTCTTTACCTTGAGGCGTGATTGAGCCCCGACGGAAAACGGCGGTGTTGTGTCGGGTTCGTGGACTTGACACGGAAAGACGCCTGCCGCCACTAATGCAGGCAGCTACTAACAAGCTTGATGCTAACTATACTGATGCTAACCACAAAAGGCCCGTGTTCAAAGTAGTTCTGTTGAATGTCTCTTGATATTATCAGCCCTTGCATGTCAACGGCGCAAACGTTAGCAGCAGTAACCGAGCTATGTTAGCTGCCATGCTAACGTTAGACGTACACATCAACAACCACCAGCTTATCCGTAATGTAGGGTTATGCAGTAAAGATAGAAAAAAATTATAAGAACTTACATCTCCCACACTTGTACTTGGGTCACGAAGCGTTGGTACTGCGTCCTTCTTGATTCGGAGTCTTTGTGCTAAGCCGGAGCTGTATGGGCCCATGTTCGAAAAACACTCGTCCGTGAAATGCCGGGCACACACATACAAGCGTTTGGGAATGTTGTTTGGTACATGAACATCAAAGATAAATTCCAGCCACTTTTTACGGAGAGGCTCGGAAGTGGGGAGCAAAAATAACCCTTCGTGTTGGTGTGTGCAGCCCTTCGCCATGTTTGTTGTCCAAGAGGTACTTTGCCAGGGCGGGGCTCACCTTTTCATGCAGGGTGGGGGCACAGTCAGGGGGAGGAGTTAAATCCGCTTATTTCGTCATAAGCGGACCCAACTCAAACTCGGCCGTTTGAGCAGGCATTTTCACAAAATGTGGTGTAGCAAGGCAGGAGGAAACAGACAGTTTTCAAATTCGAACCTCATAATGAGGCTACTGCAACACACACCACTATAAGAAAACTGTCACAAAGTGAGATTTGCATAATATGGGACCCTTAACAAAACCAGATTTGTATGTAGAAATTATGTATTTCTATTGTTTTTAGAAAATAAAACTGTAAATTGAAAAACAATGTGGTGCCGTTTCAATTGCAAGACCATAATGTTGAAATAATGGCCTATTTGCTTTATATATAAAGTTATAAAAAAGTAAACATTTAACAATGTAACATTTTAAACTTGTAAATTAATGGGTTGGTAGAGTTGGTAGAGCGGCTTGTCCTATGACCAAAGGGTTGGTGGTTCGAATCCTGGCTCTGACTGTCCATATGTTCAAGTGTCCATGGAAGACACTGAACCCTGAATTGTTCCCAGTTGGATGGCTTTGGAAAGCACTCTGGACACCACGAAAGTGTATAAAATGCACTAAATAAGTGCAGTCCATTTACCATTTAAATCAGCATATTTAAAATGTTCAATCTACATGTTACTCTGTAAATACATTTACAGTTGGATGTGTTTTTTACAGTATTGTTCTGGAAGCCACAGCTGCCAGTTTTTTTCCCCCGCTTTTTTCCTCTTTTACTTTTTTCCTCTTTTACTTTTACTTTCTGGTCTTCTCATGCTCAGTTAGTCTTTTTTAAGTATGTTAGTTAGTCTTTTTAGAGAGCTTTAGAGAGCTGTAAAAAACACCTCAAAACCCTCCTGTTCAAATTGGCTTTTTAGTTTCCCACCTGACCCAGGGCCACCACAAACTGATTACACCTTATGTATTCATCATAAAGTACTCCATGTGTCCCCCCCTCTCCCCCAGTCTCTCTATATCTCTATCACTCTCTCTTTTCTCCTCCTTTACTCTCTCTCCTTAACACCAACTGGTCAAGGCAGATGGCCATCCTTCAGGAGTCTGGGTCTGCTCGAGGTTTCTGCTGTTAAAGGGAAGTTTTTCCTCGCCACTGTCACCAATCACAAGTGTTTGCTACTGGAGGATTCTGTTGGGTTTCTGTAAACTTGATTTGATTCTAATTTGACTTGATAAAGCACTTTGTGACTCTGTCTGTGAAAAGTGCTCTATAAATAAAATTGACTTACTTACTTACTTTTAAATATGTCTGTGCTTGTGGGTGTGCGTGTGTGTGTGAGCAGTTGGGTGGGGGGTGGTACTGATTTTTAAACTTATATATAAAGCACTGTGTGCTACACCCTTAATGTATGAAAAGTGCTATATAAATAAAGAATGATTGAAAAACAAAAGGATTTTTTTTACAGTGCAGATTGGAAGTTTTGGCGGAATGATTTTAGCCCGCGGGCCATATGTTTGATACCCCTACAAATGTACCAGTCAGAATAAACGTCTGCACCAGTCCACAGCAAAAAATAGTTTGGATTAAAACTATTTTGCTGATTTTTTTTTTTTTTTTTTTTCATAAAGTTAAGTTTCAATTTCAGTTTACTGTCATTTCCATAAACAGACAACGAGATGTAACCTATTTTACTGAAAAGAGCAATAAAATGTACTTAAAATACACAGTTCCTGTCATGAGGGTTTGGGTGCTTAAGTGTTGCGTTTGCTGCAGCTGCGGGCATCACATTTCACATCTGGAGAAAGCAGATGTTGCGCTTTTTTGGAAGCTCGGTCTCTGTTTCCGCGCTGTCATTGTTTCCGTTTCCACCTCCGAGCAGACTCACGCCTCCACATATCTTTCGTGATTTGCCTTGAATCTCCTTCGTAGGCTGCTTTGGGCTGTCTGCAGTCGGACCACACTTCAGAACTTTTGCTACCATGGGGGACATCGAAGCTCCCAACTCGACTGGGCAGCAGCAGAGTGTCTTCCAGTCTATTCTTCCGAGCAAAGAGTTCGCCTCTTCAAGGAAAGGAATGCTGCTTATTGCTGAAGTGGTAAGAAATAATAACCAGAGCCGTCATTGTGAAACAAATGTTCGTGTTCCTGTTCCACTGTCCGCCCATTGGGCACACCAGACTAACCGCGGTGCCTTCAGGGTCCTGCCGTTTGCGCCTGTTTTCACACTTAGGGCAGTTCTTTCTCTGTTTTTGCTTTAACTCTCTGGTATCTGGGTGCGCCTTTTAGGCACACTTTGCACTTCGTTTTAAAAAACTTCATATTATTTTTCACAATTTAAATAAGGTTAGAATTCAAAAGTTATTCATTTTATGCATAATCTTTCAAATTCTGTCCACCAACTAAAATTTGCACATTGTAAACAAAAGAAAATTACAAGACAAGCATCTGTCTCCCAAGTGTGCCTAAAACGCACTGTTTCTTCCATTTGATATGTATGATTAGGGCTGACCGTAATTTACAAAAATAAAATCAAATTAAAGCAGAAAAATAAATCAATATATTATATTTAATAGTTTGATTTATAGGTGTGCATTTTACGCACACTTGGTGACAGATGCTAGTATTTTTGAACATTTGACCTAGCGCCAAAAATAATAATGGAAATTAACCAAAGTCACTGTAATTCATTGATATATGCCAGGCTGCAAAAATCCACTAATATATGATCCACTTTCTATGTAGTATATTGAAAAAAAAAAAAAAAATTGTTTTTTTTTGGTGTTTTTTGCATCCAAAAAAAAGGTTTGTTTATATTACAAACACAGCATTTAAAGGGTTAAAAAATGTGACAATTATTGAGTATTTGGTATTTTTATTTACGGCTCAAGATGATGAAATAGAAAAAGTGTAAAAGAATTAAAAACAAACAGTATGAAATTTTTTTTGGCATTATTTCACAAGTGTGCCAAAATGGCACACTTGGTGCTTAGTAAGGGCCTTGGTGGACGGGATACCAGAGGGTTAATGCACTCGTAGAAATGCTTTAACAGAGTCGTAAACTATTGTTTTCAATATAGGTCAGTGGTTTTAACTTACAGGGAGGGGTAGTAAAGCTCTAATGTATCTGTGTCAGAAACCCCTGAAAGTTCAACTAAATATTTACAGTGAATCCTGAACTCATCGTTAAGACATGTCTCTGCAGCCTTTCATTATTATTAAATCCACTGATCAGATCTCACAACATTCTGCGCACCTCTGTAACTCAGATTAGTCCCTATTTGTGCATATATAAACTAAAAATGTTCAAAACTTTCATAAATATATGTACTTTTCTTGAATGAATTGCCCAGCCTCTTGTTTTATGTGTTTTGTGAATGCTGTGTGAACCCTCACATTTGTGTCATGTGACATTGGGCTCATGTTAGGCTGTGGGAGGGCCGTCATCTTCCCCACAGTCACATCCTTAAATACGTAGCCTGGAGCCCAGCCCTGACTGTGAGTGAATGCACAGCTCTTCTCTGCAGCCCCCTGCACTTACAGACAATACTGGCCCTTTACAGCTGCCTCACACTGCCCTTGGCCAAAACCAGTGGTGGAATGTCATCGAGTATTTACAACAGGGCTGTATACTTACAAATTAGTGGGACTTGTACTTAACTAGTATTTCCATCTTCTGTTGCTTTATATTCCAGCTCCGCTTCATCTCATCACAAATATTGCACTGTATTTGCCTGACAGTTTTAGTCACATTACATCCTCTTTCTGTCCAATTAACAACTGGACAATGAATTGAACTTGTGTATATTCTTTTTGTTAAGCTAAATAAAGACAAGCCTGTTTTTTTTTTCGGAGCTCATGAAAAGTGGATTTTTAGAGGTGCACAGTTCTCAAAAGAATGATGATCTCTTAGAATGAGTCACTGCTGTAGATTAAACTACCAACAGTGTATTAAGTCATTCTAAAGTGCTCAGCCCATAAAGTTGGAATAAAATATTTTTACTTCTTGTGAAATCATTGTGACAATGTGATAGATGAAGTGTAACTGGATTTAGTATGTAATGATTGTATCTGGTCAGAGGTAATTACTGATGTGGATAAACAGGGATAAAAAGAAGCATGTATCTGAAAACAAAATTATTACAACTTTATGGGTAACAGTGTAGATATTGACCAGTTAGTGGTTCATATGAGTAAGAACTTTACTTGTGAGTTTCCTTTAGTCCATTTTTAACCCATAAAGACCCAGTGCCACTTTTGTGGCAATTCCCAGATTATTTTATCTCTATTTTTACCTTTCTTGAGTGATTTATCACCATTTACTCTAATATTAGTCTCTGTATTTTGTATTTTTAAGTGAATATCAGGTATTTCTCCATATTTAATGTGCTAATTTTGTAGATGTTCATTAAAGCTCAGATTAAACTTGAGGGTTGTTATATCAAAAACAGAGAAAACTGAAGAAAAAGATACATTATTGTGTAAAATCTATCATTAACTGAACATAAAATAAGCATCTCCATCCACTGTCACTGATCCAACTCCATGGGTTTTACTGGTGAATCATGTTGTAGAAAATGAAAGTGTTTCCATATTCACTATGGAGCCTCTGAACGTCCAAATGGGTCATATCTGATGACCATGAAAAGACGACAAACTGTATTTTACACCAATTATTTAAATGTATTGATAGGATTAGTGGATCAACAGGTATTAAACATTTTATATCAGTGAATGATTTTGGTCACTGATGGATGTTTGGATCTTTATGGGTTAATGAACAATGCTGTCTTAACACCTTTGTAGTGCAGTGTATTACATACTGTCACTGTGGCATCAATGCTTCAGTAGTGGCAGTGGACAAAGTTAAGATTCATCCACAAATGCATAAATGTCAATGCACAAACAAAATAAAATGCTAAAGATATTTTCCACGAAGCACAATTATTCACATATTGGATATGAAACAAAACAGTCTAATACATAGGTCATGTACAGTGGACACACTGAAGAAGTAAAGCAGGCTATAAAACATGGGCTTAATTTAGTTAGTTTAGTTTTATTTTGAGTACATACAGTCATCAGATAAAGACCAATGCAACACGGACAAACAACGTTTTTGGTGCTTGAAAAGGAGTGGAAAGAAATATACTTTATAGACACCCACACCTTTTTTACAAACTAATAATTGATTCAGCGTCCTTTGCCTTGTCAACACACTTTTTTTTGTTACATTTTTTCACTAGCACAAAATATCCCTGCAAACCATTCACCACACACTTTTAAGGACCTCACACACAATCAGATTTGCATATCAACCATTTTTAATATAAACTGTTATATTTATACGCACTTTAATTATTTACTACAAATACAACTGTTAATAAATGTGATAATATCTCCTAATCGTGATAGTCTGTGTCTGAATTTAACAATTAAATTCACTGAAAGTTACAATTAAAATCACTTTATGGGAAACAATGCATTTACAACAGTAAAATTAATATACAAGTGATATAAATTCAGAAACTTTGCACAAAATAATGAAACACTAACAAGGATAATTCTACTGCACTATATGTAGCTAGTTGGACTTTTATTAACTTAAGGACATAAAGCTGACAATACTTGCATGCCTTTCTTCAATAATATTTCCACTGTGGTATTTACACTTTGGCTTAACTAAAGGATATGAACACTGCTTCGATCACTGTACCTTTGTGACCAAACTTTAAGTCCGTTTGCCTCTGCTGACAGTTGAAATTTGGTGTTAAATATGTGTATTCACTGTAGGTGGTTGAATAGTTGACATACTGTGGGTTTTCACCGTGGCACAGGGGCAAATAAAGACCACTATCAGGGATTGAAAATGGAATGCTGGTATTCATAGTCAGAGTGTAAAGTATACCTGTACAATGTGATAACTCTCAAAGACCTAAATAGCTGCTGGCTAAAACATACTGACCTTTAATAACTTCTGATGCACTAATCCTTTCGATACATGTAAACAATGTAGGTAAAATGCAGTTTTTCAGCTTTTCATTGTCATCAGATATGTCCCATTTGGATGTTTAGAGGCTCTGTAGTTTGACAAATGACAGAGGTTTTAGAAGCTTGTTTTTAAATTCACTAAATGATATATTTAGCTCAAAAAGTCACCTTTTCTTCAGTTTTCACTGTTTTGATATAATAATAATTGCATTCACTCTGAAATGTAATGAACATCCACATGATCAGTAAATCAAATACAGGAGAAAAAAAAAATATAGGTTTTAATGAACCTGAAAAGTGTGTGTGTGTGTGATTATTATTAGGAAGTCATCAGTTACGTTGAACTCCATAACTGTGTCAGTCTGCATCTGTTAGTGTAACCTCTGTGTGATAATGTAACCTTTAATATAATACTTGCTAACAGGCTCTGTTGTATCAGCACTGAACCGATACATTAGAGGTGAGGCTTCCAGAGACAACAGCTTGAAGCTTTGCCATTCTTAGGAGCATTAGTCAGACACAAATCCTGCTGAGCATGCATTATTATACACACTGTGTCAGACCACCATGTATTTCTCATTAGAATTCTCAGTCTCAGCCAGCCACACGCCTGATAAGGAATGTGAAATCACAGGGAGTGCACTTAATATGCTGCAAGAAGCAGGTCTTTGTAGCGTTTGAAATATTTTCCTAACTTGAACAAGCTGTTAATGTGGCGTACACGGTGTAGCGAATGGCTGCAAAGTGTGCCTTCTGCTTAGGTGTTATGAAATTTGCAACTAAAGACTTTCAGAATTCTTAAGCACAGTACGAAATCTGTTTCTGGCCTCAGAATGGATGATGTTTTTATGTGGTTTCACAGCCCACATATGCACTCAGTGAGTTTCACTACTTTTAAAACCTGTTCATCTGACTAACCTCATGCCTTATTTATTTATTTATTTATTTTTAAAGCTGCTTCTCCTCTCAAATCCAGCCAGAAAATATATTTTACTCTTTGTTGTTAGAAGCAGTACTATTGAGCTGTTTGTGGTTTCCAGTAATATGCAACAGTGGAGTGTCTGGGAAAAATTGTTACAGATCACTCACAGTACAAGACGACAAAGCTCTGGTAGCCCATCCCAGGTTATATAGCAACATCTGAGGCTTTATCTGCCATGAGCAAACATTCCCGAGCATCTTCAGAGAACCGCAGAGAAGGGCTTCTGAGTGTAGCTGTAGGTGTTTTCTAATTACAAGGAGATCATATGGAATCCTGCTAGGATGCTCAGTGGCAATATTTTTAAAGAACAGCAGCTGCAGCAGTTTGGGTTCAGTCAGGGGGAGTTCCAGCCCTCAGGCCAGCAGAGGATGACTGACTCAAACAAAGACAAGATGGCCGGGCGTGTTGGAGATCACAGTGTCTGGACTTGCTTTCATTTCCACTCATCTGTTGTGTCCAGCTCTTCTGATGAGCGTCAAACACAGAGCTGACTTTACTCTTTTCACGGAACAGCTCATGATTAGAGACGTTCTGCATGCGGACAGACAGTTATAACGCTTTTTTGTTTCACTATTGCAGCTCTGTGTCTGTGGGTGTTTACACAAGTGTGTTTGTGTGTGAAAGATAGAGAAGAGTTTAAGAGTGCACAAGTAAACATTGTCTTTTAACAGCTGTATCTCCTTACAGGAAGTGCGCCTTAAGCTCTTACTCACCCAGACAGACTTACAGCTTCAGGGAAGTGTAACATAAGCTTGAAAAGAGAGGAACAAAGAAGATTTTTTATTTAGGAACACAACAGAAGGAATTAAAAACACACATAATTAAAGACAGAGGCAACTACAGTATGCAGTGTATTATAAAAAACAGCCCATTTTGTATTTATATGCAATTTTGAATTCACATTTTGACAACATGGGATGCTCATTGCCGAACAAGCAGCAGCACAAAGCACGTGAAGTTTTAATAAGTGAAGAACGAGTGACTAACTGCCACTCAGGAAGTGAGGAGTGGCTTTCGATGTTTTTTGTCCATTCGACACTATGAATGCTTTGTCTAGTAATGCAGAAAATAATGCTATATAAATGCAGTCCATTTAATAAGGGATTTAAGATTCATCACTGTCATGATATTTTATATTCCATAGCTGCAAAAAACAGATTGAACTCTGAGTCAGACAGTAGATTTTTCCCAGTAAATGCAAGGCAACAATGATAGAATGAGCAGATTAATTAAACTCAATAGATGCTGTTATAATCAAGAGCTTTTATAACATTCCTAAGCATTATAGTGTTCTTATAATCTAATAATAAATGTCTAATTTTGTTGTCTTATTAACACAAATATGTTAACAAGCATCTTATAAGGATGAATATTGTACCTGTCTGCTGAATGAATGTTTGTGTTACTTTTTTTTAACTCTTCACAGGGTCTGTCCTTCATATCGTTTGTGTGTTTTGCGGCGTCCACAGCTGCCGCCTTCGTGACATTTCCCCTGCTGGAGTTCCTAGTGGCGCTCTTCCTACTGTTCGCTTACTCCACAAAATTCAACGAGAGGTTTAAAGGCTTCCTCTGGCCTCTCATGGTGAGAACAATTTCACGTCTCAAACTCCAGACATGTTGTAAACGCTGGTGTGTGTAATCAGTCACTGTGTCGGACGAAGAAAACCTGAATGAATACTGATTCTTCTTTATGTATTTTTTTTCTATGTTAGGATTTCATGAGGTGTGTGACAGCATCCATTATCTATTTTATCATTTCCATAATTGCAATTTCCAAATATGTGGATGGATCCTCTAAGGCTGCTGGGGTAAAGTTGCATTTCAGATTATAAACAGAAGAACTCAACTTACCACTATGTGTGTGTGTGTGTGTGTGTTTTTAATGAGCAAAAATGAAACATCCTTTTCTTTTTTTACAGGTTTTTGGCTTCATTGCCACCATTGTTTTTGCTTTAGATTTTTACCTCATTTTTAATGAGCTGGCCAATTTCCTCAAGCAAGGAGGGGAGTCTACCGAAGAGACATCTCGACAACAAGGCAAGAATCCTATCAAATATCTGATACAGATATAGTCACGCTGTAGTGTGGCTCACTGGACATACTCTGACAGGATCATGGTGAATAATATTTCCATCAGGTTGTGGCAGGATTGTCATTTTCCTTCCTTCTGCTATCGCTGTGTTGTCAGTTTGATAGTCCCCCTGCTCCATGAAAGAACCACTTCTGAGCTGCCACTATAGACACGTCTTTTTATGGTTGCTTTCTTTTGTAGTGATTTTATCATTTTACGACAACACGCTTCCTTATGGACACACACATTTAGGAGTAGATTGTGGGGGGGATGTGTAGGGGATACTTCTCCCTCAGAATTTAGATTATGTTCAGTGCACCTACTCTCTACACCCTCCTATAAAAATACTGTAAAGGTGCTTTAACTTTACACAAAGAGACTCTTGTTTACTTCTAAAATGAGACAGAATGTTTTGTGCAAACTTAAACATAGACAACAGATTTGATCCATATTTCTAATCTGTCCCAAAACCCTAAACACAAATATGTGTGATGATAATAATAATAATAATAATAACTAGAAGCACTTGGAGAGCGCAGACCTCCGATCAGTGGCCCCCCCCGTGGGCCCCCCCACCCCTGATCACCACCAAAATTTAATCATTTCTTCCTTATCCCATTTCCAACAAACCCTGAAAATTTCATCCAAATCTGTCCATAACTTTTTGAGTTATGTTGCACACTAACGGACAGACAAACAAACAAACAGACAAACAAACAAACAAACAAACCCTGGCAAAAACATAACCTCCTTGGCGGAGGTAATAATAATGGATTGGATTTATATAGCACTTTTCTAGACGCCCAAAGCGCTTTACATTATTGACCCATTATTCATTCGGTCTCACATTCTCCCTCTGGTGGTGGTAAATTACATCTGTAGCCACAGCTGCCCTGGGGCAGACTGACGGATGCGTGGGTGCCATTTTGCGCCTACAGCCCCTCCAACCACCACCAAACATTCATACACCAGTGTGAGTGGTACTGGAGGCAAGGAGGGTGAAGTGTCTTGCCTAAGGACACAACGGACTGACTAGGACAGAGCTGGATTCGAACCGCCAACCCTTCGGTTATTGGACAGCCCGCTCTACCACCTGAGCCATGGCCGTGATATGCTTTTATGGTACAGAAAGCTTTGAACTTGAGCTGAAATCTTGCTGAAACACATTTTTTCATTTATTTTCCAAACTCCTTAATCTTTGAGAGGGCTGGAGTTTATTCCAGCTACCAGTGGGCAAAGACTTGTCACCAGTTCATTGCAGGGAGATTGAAATTAATTGAATATTGATGTGAATCAGTGTCACATGTGTTTCCCTTTGCATGAATGTGACATTTAAGACATTTCCACCTTAAACAGATACACAAAAGGCACATATTGGTACATATATAATCACCAGAAAACCTTAAATAAAGTCACCCTTGAAATTTCACAGAGGAGGATCCCCAGACCTGTGTTTAAAGGGTACCTGTAGTGAATGTGAAGACTCTGGTGCTAAAAGTACTGAAGTAAAAAAAAAAAAGGTTGGTTAACGATATTTATAGGGTGGAGTTAGCTGAACAAATACAACATGTGTATATGCTCAACTTGAATTGTCCAAAAATGTGACTTCAGTACTTTTAGCACCAGGGTCTTCATTTTCATTGCCAACTATTTAAAATGATCAAGTACAATACTAGCGGTTCCATCTGGTAACTTTTGTCACGGCCTGTTGTCAAGTACATGTGAGTACTAAGTCACTGCTCTGTCAGTCAAGCGTGATCAGTGACATGTTGCCTCTTTCATGGGCTGTTCCAGCACTGGTAGTGATGCAGATACATTGATTTATCCGATTACTTGGGCTGCGATGGACTGGTCACTGACCCAGTGCAACAGGACCAGTCTAAGATGACACATTATTGGCCAGTACTGAGTCGCAGCCCAAGTAATCGGATAAATCAATGTATCTGCATCACTACCGGTGCTGGAACAGCCCATGAAGGAGGCAACATGTCACTGATCATGCCTGATTGACAGAGCAGTGACTCAGTACTCGTATGTACTTGACAACAGGCTGTGACAAAAGTTACCAGATGGAACCGCTAGTTCAGGACAGCGGCAGAGTGCAAAGCTTACAGCTGCACAAACAACAAGCATAAACACTTACTTTCCACTCAATCTCACTCACTGACTACTGCTTGTTTACTTGCACTCAATCACCCGGAGTCAACGCTGCTATATCACTTCTGGCCGGCAATGGCTGCTCATATAGGTTGTGCCCCTTCGCGTAATTCACGTAATAAAGAGGTCCAGCGTGGTGCATTTATGGCAATTTTTTCACTGAATTTGTGCCTCTCTTACTTATAAGTAATACACAAAACACAATTAATGTCATAAGCATGACCAGTGCAGGTACACTTTCAGGTCTTTCCCAAAAGTTCAAGTGAAACTTACGTCGACAACTTCTTTTCCGACACTATTTTACAAATGTACAGTTGTAACATCCTGCACTCAATGCTGCTTAAGAACAAAGCAAACATCGCAGACAAGTTTTACCAGATTATTTCTGAATGATGTTGAAGGATGCCAGACTTAATGTATCGACAACACTAGTTCTAGCAAACAAAATATGGAGATACTGCCAAAAAAATCATGTATTTACCAAAGAAGTAAGGTCTTCTAATAACAGAGGGGTGCTTCTATTAAACTGGATTCATTTTCATTCCTGGCACTTTGACAACTTTTTTAGGCCCAATAATAAAAGAGAAATTTAAACATATTTTCCCTCAGAATGTAGCTAATGATGACCTCAGATAAATGCAAAAAAAAATTATCCTCTTGCTCTGCGTCATCCCAGAATTAATTAATTTTTTATAAAATATTGGGGCCAAAAATAGGACCAAAATTGGGACAGAAAAAGCTACCTAGGTGTCTGTGCATTTTATCTTGAAAACATAGCTTGAAATGGTCTTATATACCACAATAAATAAAGACACTGTGTTAAATTTTATGATCCTAATCTTTTTTCTAATCCAGACATGCAGGTTTTTCATGAATCGGCAGTCTCATTCCAGGTTTTGTGTGTAACCCATTGTGTCCACTTGCATTAAATGCGGAACCTGCCAATTTAAACACATATAAATCACGAGTGATTTTGCAACAGTGGTCATTTTTGTGAAACACTCTGCTTTGCATAATTAGTTTGATTCCCAAAATGTACATGTGAGAGAATTAAAAGATATTAAAAAAAAATAGTAGTGCGTAATTTTCGTGTCCTTTTTACAGTGCTACATGCGGACTTTTGTATAAAAATTATATAAAAATAACATAGAAATGTGTTTTGTCTGAAAAATAGTTTCTTGTATCTCAGTAAATATTAATTTTTAAAATAGACCCAAAGTGCTTCCAGACTTGCTTCATAACATTAGTCTACATCTTGTTTGAATTTTTAGCCCCTTTGTCCTGTTTTAAGGGACCAGTTTCATAGAAGCACCCAGAGCTTTTACTAAAATTTTCTGTCATTTTTGTCTTCCAGATGAGTTTTCAGACTCTGATTCAGACTGACATCACCTGGGTCCTCATCAGCTGAAACATCTGAGCACAAAACCAAAAAGGAGGTTAAAGGAGGAATAACCATAGCTGAGCTGTTATCTACAACAATAAGCATTTCAGAACGCCACAAGCTGATGCTACAATTGTCATATTCAGTGTTGGTCAGTTAATTACACTTAAAAGTAACTGAGCCATAAACACATTTAAAGTGGTAGGAGCAGATACTCTTCATCATCTTAAAGCATTTTACTTGTGTTGTTCAGTCCATACCAACCTGGAAATCAAACTCATACAGTCATGTCAAGAACTTCCTTGCCCTGTATCCATCCTTATAATGATCTGTGAGGTATGTTTCTGTTTTCAGTACTTTTTTATTACACTGAAACACCCCACCTTTTTATTTTTTATTTGGTTAGTAAAAAATGCAGTTATCAAAAAGGTTATTATCAGCCTGATGCATGAACTATAAAAAGCTGTGAAATTGTTTGGTCTTATTACAGTCAGTTAAGTTTGTTGAAGCTGTATGATTGAAATAATTTGGAAATACATATTGAAAGAGTAACGCTGGTGTAAACACATAAATAATGCTCTGTTTGTAGAAAATACACACTCCACAGTACTCAAAAAGAAGATTTTACAAATTCTTTATATAGAAGAATTTTTTAAATGAAGAATGGGACCATTATCTTTTATAAATTTACAGTGGGACTTTTAAAACATATGTACAGTTTAGTAAATAAAATAAACTGGTTGCAGGTTGGCTGGTTACAACCTAAATCCAACTGACTTTCAGCTTAGCTTTACAGAAGTGTATTTTTTATGATTTTTAGATACATTCATTCATCTTCTGAACTGCTTTATCCTTATGAGGGTCGCGGGTTTCCTTTAAATGTAGAGTTTTGCTTGAACAGCTTCAGCAGAATGCTTTAATTCTGATCCTCTCAGCTTTTTCTACATTGTGGTATTTTGTATGTGTGGAAAATTACTATGAAAAAAAAGCGTTTGATAGTTTGTTGAATTAACCCCATTTTTTAGAGCCTGTTTTACTATTTACTTCAGTTTGTCCACTGTATGTTTAATGTGTACTAGTATGACTGTTTTTGTTTGATGTCCAATATGTGAATAATTGTGATTATTGCATTGAAAATATCTTTAGCATCTTATTTTGTTTGTGCATTGACATTTATGCATGTGTGATTGAATCTTCACTTTGTCCACTGCCACTACTGAAGCATTAACGCCAGAGTGACTGTATATGTAATACACTGCACTACAAAAGTGTTAAGACGGCATTAGTCGTAAAAAATGAACTAAAGGAAACTTGACATGTGGATTTCTTACACACATAAAGCATTTTACTGGTCTTCGTCATCATCTGTTGCCCATAAAGTTGGAATAATTTTGTTTTCAGACACACTCCTGTTTTTATTCCTATTTATCCACATCAGTAATTACCTTTAACCAGGTGTAATGATCACATACTGAGTCCTAGTTACACTTTAACAAGAATAAATCACATTGTCACAATCATTTCATGAGAAGAGGTAAAAATATATTATTCTGACTTTATGGGCAAAAGTATAATTGGAGTGCTAATAGCTAAGACACACAATTTACTCCATGTTTGTACACTAGTGTGACTCATGACAGATTTTTTATAAAGTGTTACTCATTCTGGCTTCAGTAAATGTAGTTTTGTAATTTCTAAACAAAAAATAACCTATACAACTATGACTTACTGCAGCTTTTGTACAGTCATAGCCAACAGTTTTGGCAGAGACACAAATTGACTCAATGTAATAGATGTAATTTATTTCCAAAAGAAGGGTCTGAAACGTCTGAAGTGCCTATAATTGATCAGTTTATCTCAAACATTTACAAAAGACTATGTTACTATCAATACCTTTGTCTCCCACTTTACACAAATGAAGACACAATAAGATCTTCAGTGATGGACTGTTATAAATTTTGCCCTGTTGACCTTGCACACATACAGTTATCCTGACATGAAAACTTAATGTTTTATAAATGAGGTGCCTTGCTGTACTATTGTAGTGAAAATGAAAAGTAATTATGTGGTTTTACCCTTTTATGTGACAAATATTTCAATAAAAACCTGAAATGTTTCCAATAATGTCCAAATCACTTTATTTATATTGTCACTATAAACTCATGTGAAGCCTTTTGAAAATGCTTTAAATACAAAAGTCCAGGTAAGTACGCCTCCATGCTGTACAAGAGAGGCAGACCTTGGAATCATTAACAAAGCACACACAAATCAGTAAAAGAAAACAGGAGAGAATCTCATGTTTTAAAAAGGAGCCATTTCTAGTTTCATCACAACAGCCAGAGAGTTCATGTGTGCTGTTAAAAGTATAATTATGGAGACTAGGAGGAAGCAGTTTTTTTTCCTCATAAATACAAATTCTTCATAGCATTAAGTTGTACATAGAGAGAGCTGCATCTTGATAGTTTTTAGACAAATATGAAGGGCAGTTAATATCAAATAGCATAATGCACTTGCATGATCGTAGTTTAAAGTGTTTCACCAAAAACAAATCCATCAAATGACAGCCATTATACAAATGTGATTGTCTATTCAAACAACTACTTTGGTCACAAAACCAAGACAAATAACAGTTCACTTTGATATAAGTTACTAAAAACATGAGAAATATTTGATAAATCAAGCATACTGTATGGTGCGACCACTTGTGAGACTGCTTAACTGTGCTGCAAAACAGTAAATCAAAAAGGTTAATCCACAGTCAAATACATGTCATGTTCTTCAAACAGCTAAATTCATTTTATAGGAATTAACTCCATCACATTCTTCCCTTAAATGTACATCTTTCTGTCATTCTCAGCCTGTACACTCAGTCTCGAGAACAGTTCAAAAGAAAGCCAGCAGGTGGAGCTATACAGCCAATTTGTACAACTCCTACCCACACCTCTATGTACAGTTCATACAAGAGAGTTCATATAGAAGACAAAAAGTAACTTTAGGGAAGATTTTGATACATAGGAAATATGTAAAATTAAGACAGAAATTCCTTCTCCTCCATATGAAGCAGATATGAGATTTTTCTTTTTGTAAAATCTTTGCATGCCAAGTGCAGCGCCTGTAAAAATGAGGATTGATGAACCATTTTCCAAGCAGCTGCAGTGTAGAAGAACGCAGTTTTATTATCTATGATGCACAGTATTTTGACGATTAATATACAGACTAAACCGTTAAAGCAGTGACAATGATGCTTAATGTCTTTCCACCTAATGTTCCTACCTTCACTCAATGCTTTTTCATTAATTAATTTGGATTTAGCTTAAACATATTATCTGTTTCATGCTCTGTGATAATTCTAATATGTCTAATCCTTAAAAAGGCATTGAGGGGAACAGCTTTGTGGTCCAGGCACCTGTGATTTCATAACAAGACTCAAAGAATCAAAGTGGGAAGCAGTCAATTCCTGAGATACAGTATACATATATCTACATATAAGTAAAAGGCATTAATCTTTAGTAAGTGTCTCAAAATTAATCATCTCAGTAATGTACCGTTACTGTGTTACCTAAAGAATTTCCGTGTGCAAATTAACAAGATATTAATTGCCTTAACATATTCTTATATTTTCTTGTTTTCACTCAGTGTTAGAAGCAAATTTAAAGGCGAATATTGAGGAGTTAGATTACATACAACGTGGGATAAACAAAAACATGATCCCATGCACTTGTAATGGTTGAAAGCAGCTGTGTTGAAGAAGCAGAAATAAATCATTTACTCATTAAATCATTTCAATTATTTCTACCTTTTATCACACTGCCTGTTTTTATTGCAGTGAACAAATACCCTGTGTCTTATTACTGTGTAACTGCTGGTGGCAATAGTGTTATAGTTAATGAAAGTCACCAATTAAAGGTATTTGTAATGTAACGCTTGAAGCAAAATGTGCAGTATGTCAGCAAGTGTGTAGTCTTAAGCATAAAATATCTAGTGTCAGCCTTGCTCATAAGAAGAAGGCTAATGTCAGTATCGAAGACAAAACAGTACAGTCAGGGTGCCACTGTTATACTGCAGGGTGGTTTTTTTTTTTGTTTTTTTTTGCTGTTCCAGTGGATTCCTGGATCCATGATCACATTTTGACCACAGGCTTAACAAACAGCGCAAATAAAGCGTACAAAAAGCTGACCTTCTACTACTCAGTTTCATTCACAGTAAAACAAAACGTCGACACCTGGTTCAGCCTGTCTTTGGCTCTTCATGGACGTCATCCTTCACACCGATTTATAAAGATATGAAGATTTCTACTCAATCCAATCTGAACTCACTGCAGCCAGACAGAATCCCCGGTGAAAAAAAGGTCCATATAGAGCACATCTGGGGCTATGAAATGTCAGTTTATTCAGTGGTTGGACAGGTCCAAAGCACGGCTGAAGTGATGGGAAGTCTGTGGTGAGCTTGAGGAGGCTGTCCATGCCCAAGAACTAAATACAACACTGTTCAGAGGGTAGAGGAGTAAACCTCTAAGCCAGCTGCCTGTAGTGTGGCTTCCTTTAGTCCGTCTGATTGCCTTCCAGCGCTTATGCGAGCTCAGGCCGTGCCTCCACTTCCCCACGAGATGCTGTGCGTGCTCGCATGTATTCGCTTGTCTGAGCTGCCCCCTGACAACCGATGCCACGGCGCCACCTCCGTACCGCCAGGAAGGTGTTGAGGCCATACACACCTGTCACCAGGAAGCCAAAGATCTGCATACAAGAAACAGGAAGAAGTAAAACAATGTCTGACTTTGAATGTGAACCAAAGAGGTAAATGTTGCCAGGACACACATTTCCTCACGAGTCCTTCTTATCAGACCAATGACTTTAGACACAAATGATTACATGTACCAAAGTGAAAACAGACTCGGAGACAAAAATTTGTTTAACCCATAAAAACCCAAACAGCCAAATAAAACCATCTACTGATATAAAATGTTTAATAACGGTTGATCCACTAATCTGTTCATTTGACTGTTCATATTCAACAAATTCTGTAACGCCCTGTGAGGCAACCTTGTTGTGATATCGGGCTCTACAAACAAAATTGAATTGAATCGAAGCAATCCTATCAATACATCAAACTAAGTGGTATAAAATACAGTTTGTCATTCTTTCATGGTCATCACATATGACACATTTGGACATTCAGAGGCTCCGTAGTGAACATAAAAACACCATCATCCTCAACAACACTGATTCATCAGTAAAACCAATGGAGTTGGATCAATGACAGTGGATGGAGACATTTGTTTTATGTTCAATTAATGATAGATTTTACTGAAAAAAGTCACATTTTCTTCAGTTTTCTCTGTTTTTGATATAATAACCCTCAACTTTAATCTGAGCTTTTGTGAACAGCTACATGATCAGTAACTTAAATATAGGAAAATACATGAGGTTCACTGAAAAAAAAGCAAAATACAGAGGATTATGTCATAATAAATTGTGATAAATCACTTAAGAATAGTTAAATATAGAGAAAAAATATTTTGGAGCTGCCACAGAAGTAACACCGGGTCTTTATGGGTTAAGATAACCAATAATACACTGTTGCCCATAAAGTTGGAATAATTTTGCTTTCAGACACATTTCTCTTTTTATTCCCATTTACACACATCAGTAATCACCTTTGACCAAGTGCGTGGATTACATACTGAGTCCCAGTTACACTTTATCTGTCAAGAATAAATAACATTGTGACATTAATTTCAAAAGAAGAGATACAAATATTATATTCCAACTTCATGGGCTACAGTGTAATATGTATTCAGGGTAAATATGGTAACTCACACATCAGTATTTGACACAGTGATGACAAATATGAGCATCTGGAGCTATAATTGCTATAATAGTTGGATAATTCAGCTATCAGATTGGTTCTACTAAGGCTGCCATGATAATGAATAAAATAGCATGTGATTAACTTTATCTCTGGTATAGTATGAGCTTAATGATAGTTTAATTAGAAACACCTAAGGACGAGGCACACAAGATAGAGCTGACATAAATATATACCTAAATTATACATTAAATAATACATTTGAGTTATTTATGTTGAATATGGAAGCCTGTGACTGAAATGTACAAAAAAAAAAAACTAATAATGACTGTAAATAGAAACAAATGGGCACAATAATGATCTAAAAACATTAATAGATCTAAAACAAAAACATGTAAAAGAGTGGGTTTGTGTTGCCTTCATGCACCTGTTTTTGAGTGGACACAATTATGTAAGCGTAATTACGGTTAGCTCAAATTAAGTGTGATGAAGCGGTTATGTAATAGCTGTGACAGGCCTACTTCTGACTACTCACCACTGCTGCTATTTCAGCTCCAGTTTTGTGATTAATAAAGGCCAACACAAGAGACGACAAGAAGAAGAAGAAGGTGCTGGCGGCGGTGTTCACCAGGTCCTACAGGGACACAAACACAAAGGTAAACTGAGTACAATATCAGCTCGATGTGTTTTTGTTGTGGTTTTTACATATGCAGAGAGCTGCAGCTGTATACATTTGACCTTTTTTTTATTACTAATGCCTCTGTCTGACTTTAAAACTCCAGTCATAAACATATTTCCACTATACACTTTAATGTTATTTATAAACCTGTTCCTTACTAAAAAATTCCAAAAAAATGTACTTCGCACATTACATTTTGTTGTTGCACCTTACTGTTCAGACTTTACCAGTTCTGTTTTTATATCTCTATTTTATTATGTATAGTGTGTTTTCTTTTGAATTCTATTTTTACTGTTTTGTCATGCTGCTACTGCACCACAATTTTCCAGTTCTTTCTTTCTTTCTTTCTTTCTTTCTTTCTTTCTTTCTTTCTTTCTTTCTTTCTTTCTTTCTTTCTTTCTTTCTTTCTTCTTTCTTTCTTTCTTTCTTTCTTTCTATCTATCTATGTACAGTACAGGCCAAAAGTTTGGACACACCTTCTCATTCTTTGCATTTTCTTTATTTTCATGACTATTTTCATTGTAGATTCTCACTGAAGGCATCAAAACTATGAATGAACACATGTGGAATTATGTACTTAACAAAAAAGTGTGAAATAACTGAAAACATATCTTATGTTCTAGTTTCTTCAAAGTAGCCACCCTTAGCTCTAATGACTGTTTTGCACACTCTTGGCATTCTCTTGATGAGCTTCAAGAGGTAGTCACCTGAAATGGTTTCCTAACAGTCTTGAAGAAGTTCCCACAGATGCTTAGCACTTGTTGGCCCTTTTGCCTTCACTCTGCGGTCCAGCTCACCCCAAACCATCTCGATTGGGTTCAGGTCCGGTGACTGTGGAGGCCAGGTCATCTGGCGCAGCACTCCATCACTCTCCTTCTTGGTCAAATATCCCTCACACAGCCTGGAGGTGTGTTTGGGGTCATTGTCCTGTTGAAACATAAATGATGGTCCAACTAAACGCAAACCGGATGGAATGGCATGTCACTTCAGGATGCTGTGGTAGCCATGCTGATTCAGGTTGCCTTCAGTCTTGAATAAATCCCCAACAGCGTCACCAGCAAAGCACCCCCACACCATCACACCTCCCCCTCCATGCTTCACGGTGGGAACCAGGCATGTAGCATCCATCCGTTCACCTTTTCTGCGTCGCACAAAGACACGGCGGTTGGATCCAAAGATCTCAAATTTGGACTCATCAGACCAAAGCACAGATTTCCACTGGTCTAATGTCCATTCCTTGGGTTTCTTGGCCCAAATAAATCTCTTCTGTTTGTTGCCTCTCCTGAGCAGTGGTTTCCTAGCAGCTATTTGACCATGAAGGCCTGATTCATGCAGTCTCCTCTTAACAGTTGTTGTAGAGATGTGTCTGCTGCTAGAGCTCTGTGTGGTATTCATCTGGTCTCTAATCTGAGCTGCTGTTAATTTGCGATTTCTGAGGCTGGTGACTCAGATGAACTTATCTTCAGCATCAGAGGTGACTCTTGGTCTTCCTTTCCTGGGGCGGTCCTCATGTGAGCCAGTTTCGTTGGAGCGCTTGATGGTTTTTGCGACTGCACTTGGGGACACATTCAAAGTTTTTGAAATTTTCTAGACTGACTGACCTTCATTTCTTAAAGTAATGATGGCCACTCGTTTGTCTTTACTTAGCTACTTAGCACACAACACAACTGATGGTCCCAACCCCATCAATAAGGCAAGAAATTCCACTAAGTAACCCTGACAAGGCACAGCTATGAAGTGAAAACCATTTCAGGTGACTACCTCTTGATGCTCATCAAGAGAATGCCAAGGGTGTGCAAGGCAGTCATCAGAGCTAAGGGTGGCTACTTTGAAGAAACTAGAATATAAGAGATGTTTTCAGTTATTTCACACTTTTTTGTTAAGTACATAATTCCACATGTGTTCATTCATAGTTTTGATGCCTTCAGTGAGAATCTACAATGTAAATAGTCATGAAAATAAAGAAAATGCGAAGAATGAGAAGGTGTGTCCAAACTTTTGGCCTGTACTGTATGTGTCTGTCTGTCTATCTAATTATGTCTGTCTGTCTGTCTATCTATCTATCTATCTATCTATCTATCTATCTATCTATCTATCTATCTATCTATCTATCTATCTATCTATCTATCTATCTATCTATCTATCTATCTATCTATCTATCTATCTATCTATCTATCTATGTGTCTGTCTGTCTGTCTGTCTGTCTGTCTGTCTGTCTGTCTGTCTGTCTGTCTATCTATCTATCTATCTATCTATCTATCTATCTATCTATGTGTCTGTCTGTCTGTCTATCTATTCATCTATGTATGTATGTATGTATGTATGTATGTGTCTGTCTGTCTGTCTGTCTATCTAATCATCTGTCTGTCTGTGTATGTATGTATGTATGTATGTATGTATGTATGTATGTATGTATGTATGTATGTATGTATGTATCTATCTATCTATCTATCTATCTATCTATCTATCTATCTATCTATCTATCTATCTATCTATCTATCTATCTATCTATCTATCTATCTAATCATCTATGTATGTATGTATGTATGTATGTATGTATGTATGTATGTATGTATGTATGTATGTATGTATGTATGTATGTATCTATCTATCTATCTATCTATCTATCTATCTATCTATCTATCTATCTATCTATCTATCTATAACAGTAGCTAAACACAAGAAAAACATATACTTTTTAATAGAAATATTAGGCTTTTAATGAGTTTATCACACTTTTCCATCTAGCTGAACTGCATCCACAGGAGGTCAAAGAAGCCAACAACACATAGTTAAAAGCCACCTTGGACCTCATATTACACAAAAACACACATACACCCTTCCCCCCTCTTTACACACCAGAAGAGGAAGCAGAGACAGACTTCCCTTTGATGCTTTACTCTCCTGTTTTCAGCAGCTCACACAGTAAGGGAAGGGTTAATAATGAAGTGCTCAGCATGAATGGGGTTAGACCCTCGTGATTGGATGCATGATTGTAATAATTGGAGACATGACCTCTCATATGACACACGAGCTCAGAACGGCGATGTCACAAACACTGAAACAGATACACATATACACAAGTGTACACAGTGGAAGGCAACAACTCAGCAGGGTGTGTAAGCTGTGATAATTCACCACTGATCCTAGGGTTTAATCAGTAACACAAAATGTAACCACAGCGCTTAATACTAACTAGCAAAGGGTACAGTAACAAAGTAAACTTTAAGCATAATCACAACTCCACCCGCTGACAGTATATCTAACAAACACTCAGATGTGTACACTGAAAGCATTAGTCACACACTTCCAGCCTCTGTCTATGTTGCCTAACTGGTTTAACAGGATATACAACCTATTCACAATCCAATGTCCTGTTCTCTTATGCCAAAAAGAAAAGATCGAGTCAGTTCACTGCATCTGACCCTCACTTTACTCTTTACCACATTCCACTTTTTAACCAGGCCAGCACTCTGTAAAACCTTAAATAACATAAGCACAGACTGGAGCAAACCACTGGCTCTCTGGATTTTTACTGCTTTGTGTCATTCTTTTACGGTCTCCTGTTTCTCTGGCATGCTGCTAATATGATTCTTAAAATGTGCTCAATACTACACAAACAGAAGATGATCCAAGTGGTATCTATTTTTTTTTTTTTTTTTTTGTGCTCTTGAATTAGAACCTAGAAATACTCACGACGGAAACCTTAGAGGATTCATTGGAACTTTATGAAATCTTCCTGACAACAGTAGTTACACACGACCAGAGATCTTCATGTGAGGAAAAACAATGTTCCAACTGTCAAATCTAGTGATGAAAAAATAAAAGGAAAAAAGAAAAAGAAGGAACAAAACAGGAAAAAAAAAGACAGTAGGCAGGTTTTTATGTCTTTTGTCTGCTTGGGTGGCAGACTTCAGCTGTCAAAACCAAGAAAGCTTTTATTGGACAGCACTTGTAGTTAATGTAAATACAACATGAGTAAAGTGGTCTCTGGTCTGAACTGATGATAGATTAATGACTATATCTAATAATAACCACAACTCTGTGCAGTGTGTGGATTCAGCAGGGAAATGCAGATCATTACTGGTGGAATAACATCAAAGCATCAAGACGGCTTTTATACACACATGCAGAGCCAGATACCGCACATAATTCTCTATAGTTCATCTAATTCTGCACTGATTACATAAAACCACCCTGTTAACATGAAACATTACCTTCCGTTAAAAGACCATTTCAGTACATACTAGTCCTAAACAAATGCACTGACACTTAAGAGTTTAATGTGACAGGTCAAGAGGTCACCGTGGTCGTTCTCTCGGCCTTTATTGGGCTCACTAACTCACTAATGTCTTTAAATGTTTGTACCTCAAATCTGCACAAGGTGACACAACTCTATCTGCAAAAACAACTCACACAAATCGATTCCTGAAGCTCAACGAATTCGCAAGAAGCCACCAAATTGCTTTCCACCAAGCTCCAACATGGAAAGCGAATGAATGTTGGGGGGGGGGGGCAAGTTTTGTGTTTCCCTCCTGCTTCCCTGCCAAAGTCATCAGAGAAGGCTCACGTAGCATGTAATTGTATGATCAAAACCCTCCGCCAAACTCTCCGCTGCATTAGAAAACTGTTGAAACTGTTTCACAGAGGACTGGAGGCACAGACAGATTGTGGAAAAAGGCAGCAGAAGGGTTAACAGTTGGTTAACTCTCCGAAAATGCTTACTCATGGTGAAATTCCCAGAGGCCTGATGTGAATGGAGCAGCTTTGAACTTGATAGACATAAACAGCGTGGGGTACAGCCTACACTTTGGAGTGCCACCAGGCAGCATGGGCTTATTAGCTACTTGAGTTGAGACACAGGGGAGATTGTGACTAGAATAACATATTCTTTTTTTTTTTCCACAATATTTTTATGGGTTTTCAAGTTTTATAATGAAAGGTAAACAAAAAAAGTAAATAACAAGTGGTGCCAGGCACAACAAACCCCGCCCCTCGCACGTATTGTAGCTTATTTTGGCATTTATCCAGCTGACATCATCATGTCCATGCGTGTGCTGATGTCAGCATATCAGTTGCCTCTATATATGTGTCAAGTTTGAAGTAAATTGAAACAAAATTGATGCTTTTATAGACATTTGAAATTTTGCCCATAAGTAAATGGGACAAAAAAAAAGTTTTAAAAATTCATAAATAATTTGAACTTTGACCTTCTTTTCCCAAAATGTAATGACATCTATTCTGGGTCACTGGCAATCTATAAACCCAATCTGGTATGAATTCAACCAATAGTTTTGCTGCTAGAGTACTAACAAACAAAGAATCAAAGAAACAAGCAAACGGAACCAAAAACAATAACCCTTGCCTCCCCTTCAGGGGGCAGTGTAATAATATACATAAAGAACATGAATCAAAACAACACAAACACCCATACACACAAACATTCACACCAGGCAGACTTACACTAAATGACATTTATATATGTATACTTAAATAACATACATATACATATGTTCTTATAAACATATATACACATACGGAAAAATAAAATTAAAATACAACAGTAATAATAATAAAAAAAAATAAAACAGGAATAATTTTGATGCTATGCCCCTATTTTCCAGATACTATAATGTTCATATATGGTTCCCATAATTGTATAAATTCCTTCAGTTTTCCTTTGTTAGATATTCTTTTTTTTTTTTTTACATAAAGTATAATAACATGAATGTGCATAATACTTTTGCATTGTATGAAACCTTATCTAATGCAACTCACAACCACATATCTGTGCAAGAACACAAGCACACAATATATGTACCAATTCTTACCTAACACAAAAATTAATCAGCCTGCAAAGCTGAGAGAAAGGATAAAGAGAGACAGAGCGCTTTAGAACAGACAGATTATGAGGATGTGCTGAGTACCTGGTGAAGTTTCCTAGATCAGCACTCCTAAATTGGTTCTGGCTTCTCTGAGACTGCAAAAAAAAGTTTTACTTAGTGGCATTTTGCCTGAAGTAGAAACTGAAGGCACGCCCTTTCTTCATGTTTGAGGGAGAATACTGTACCATGGATACAGGAATCTGATAGCTATGGTTGGATTTGGACATCTGGCTTAACATCCATTGCTTTATATGTAAGCTGTGTGGCCTCTGGAAATACAGTTAAAAGCTGTTTTTTCCACTCCTTTCTGCAAACGATACTGTGCTGCAGCTCAGAACACACCAACGTGCGTATGTAGGCAAATTCAGCCCAGTTTCTCCCAGAGATCACCCACCAGCTCATTTGCTTACAGCTGACGATGCATATCCCTGTGAGCAACACTAAAACTAAGGCCTCCCAAGTTCCATTCTCCTTCCATTCTCCAACTCTCATAACAATTCAGACAAGAAAATACATTTAAAAATATCTGCTCTAATACAGCTTAAAGTGATGTGTTTATAGTTTGTTACCAGGACATTTGTAACAAGAAGTGTGACAATAAGATTATGAAAGTGTAACAAGTGTAAACAGACTGATGATAGAGTTTATCGTAAAAGTTTTAAGCGTCCATAGATGTTTCTGTTTGTTGAAGTAAAAACATAACATCCAACTCTAAATATACAGGGTGGGGAAGCAAAATTTACAATGAGCATTTAGTTGTTTTTTCTCAGCAGGCACTACGTCAATTGTTTTGAAACCAAACATATATTGATGTCATAATCATACCTAACACTATTATCCATACCTTTTCAGAAACTTTTGCCCATATGAGTAATCAGGAAAGCAAACGTCAAAGAGTGTGTGATTTGCTGAATGCACTCGTCACACCAAAGGAGATTTCAAAAATAGTTGGAGTGTCCATAAAGACTGTTTATAATGGAAAGAAGAGAATGACTATGAGCAAAACTATTACAAGAAAGTCTGGAAGATACTATTAAAGAAGAATGGGAGAAGTTGTCACCCGAACATTTGAGGAACACTTGCGCAAGTTTCAGGAAGCGTGTGAAGGCAGTTATTGAGAAAGAAGGAGGACACATAGAATAAAACATTTTCTATTATGTCAGTTTTCTTGTGGCAAATAAATTCTCATGACTTTCAATAAACTAATTGGTCATACACTGTCTTTCAATCCCTGCTTCAAATATTGTAAATTTTGCTTCCCCACCCTGTAGAATTAGAATCTATATAACTAAATATAGAGTATTAAATATAGAGTATTGTTAAGCTGTGGCTATTGTGTCTGCATGTTAATACGCCTGCAAAGTGACTGTTATGCATCTTGTGTTTACCATTTTCATCATTTTTATTTAGTTTCATAGCATTCTACGATGTGCATAAGTAACACTATCACTATAGCCAAGCTACAGCTAGGACTGATGAGAATGCTGTCATATATGCTGTATCTTTTACCATTTTTTGTGCTAGAATAAAAGTATTACAGAAGATTCAGCATAAATTTAAGCTTTTAAATTCATCATTTGCCTTTTTAATAGGGTTACATAAGAAAAAAATATTGCCACATTGAGAAAAGGAAGAAATTTACTGATCTGTAAAAATTCATCGGTACTGGAAACATAAAATTCAGGTAAGATCACTTGAGATGCAATGATACAAGCTAAAACAAATATTCAACTTTTGTGTCTAACATCAGTATTGACAAGGTAGACAACATGCACACCACTCAAAAATACTACAATCTGCAAATTCCAAGTAAAGTGTTGTTACTCAGTCTACACATGTTACATTCACTCTGTTCTTACCGTGAGACTCCAGTTGACATGGGGCACCTTGGTGTGCAGGTTGAGGCTGAATATCAGGAGGAGTACTCCTGTCACCACAAAGGCACTGCAGCTGACAAACTCAAAGAAATAGACTCCTCCACAAGGTGAACACATCATGATAGTCTCTATGCAGATGAATCCAATCAGTGACAGGACCTGATGTAAGAGGAAGAGCCATTGTGCATTAATAAAAGGGGAATAACAGTCCAAAAATAATACAAAAGAGCTACTCATCAGCTACTGATATAATGTTTTTAAGGTTGTGAAGCATATGTAGTGGGATAAAATAAAGTTTGAGGATCTCTGTATTGTATTAGAGCTAATAGGGGAAATCTTTCATCCTTTAAATGATGGATCTGATCAGCCAAAGCCTTAAATTCATGAAGTTAAAGCAATTTACAATGCAAATTTAAGCACAGCCAAAACAAGCAATATGAACATGAATGAATATTACGTATGTCCAAAAATAACACCTTTTCCGTCCAAGACATCCAGCTTTTATGATGGAGATCAGTTTCGACTTCTACTTTCAGTAAAAAATGCATAAAAAGTAATTCCCTGCTGGTTATTCAGCTCCTGAGCATAAAACTATTTTGGGTCAATTCAGATCTGTAGTTTAATGTGATTGTTTGTTAGCACTGAAATTCTAAACTTCCCAGATGATGAAGCGATTGTCCTATGAATAGACCAGAGGCCATGAGCATATCTCATGAGTTCCACTCCTGGCTGCTTGTGATGATGCCTGAATCCAGCCAGAATCCATCAACAAACCACAGTATGGGAAGAATTCCTCTATTTAGGTGTTCTACTGCCATCAATACTCAGACAAAACCACATACAGATTACCAATGAGCCCAGAGGAACCAGAGACATAACAGAACCAAGAGAAGTGATCTTACTGATGTGAAGCAGCTGAATGCAAACGTATTCAGACTAAATCTGGTTGGTCTGTGTGTGCACGTCTGTTTTGACATTTTGAGCTAAATGCTGACAGAATATATTGTAAGAGTAGGAGGATGACTGGATGTTAAACTGTGAAAAGTACTTGTTACTGAAAGGCGTATAATTGAAGGCCAGATCTATTCAGTTTCAACTCTTTGTATTTAACATTCTGTATTTGTGCCAAAGGAGTTTGACTATCAACCGACGCATGCAAGGTACATAAGCTGTAGTCACCTCCCCTCTGTACATTTAACAACTGCACTTGTGTGTGGGCCTATAAAAATGAGATTACATGAAACATAATGAAAATTTTATGTTTTATCAAAGCAGACAATAAACAGGTATACACATAATTCATCTCTCCAATGTAATAATGTCATACTGACGGTGTCTTCTACATTCTACAGCCTCTTGTACCAAACTGAACCATCCCTGTGTGCATACATACAAGACTCAGTAAAGAAGTTAGCGTTAACTGGAAAATCACTAGACTATACTAGAATAATCACACTCACTATGGAGCAAAAGTTCAACTCTGAAAAATAAAAACATAAATGGCAGAATAGGAAATATGTATACTTCATTATACCCATTCTACAGTATGGGTTTTCCCTAATAAGGAATATTCTGTTGAAGAAAAGATTTGAGTTGTGACTAAAAGTTTGAGCTAATTTATTATTCTTTAGTGAAAAGTGAAACCTAATCTAGCTCCACTGATGAGATAGACAAAACTGGAAATAACCTACAGTCCCATAAGCAGAAGACTCCTCCTTCTCTTCCATCCCTCCTGGTTGTTCAACAGCCAGCCCTGTGTGTCTAGTATAAGGCACAGTGTGTACTGTTTGTGACATGTAAAGTGGTGTTGTCTGGTACTTGTGAACTGTCAGTAGACGATGCGCAACTGTTTGTGACAGACTGTCACATTTTTGGCTTAGACGTCAACTAATAGGAAACACTTGAAGTTCCAGACATGCACAAATATAGTAGAGCAGTGACATGATTAATGACAGAGGAAAAGAGTGTAGATGTGCTGAGCCTACTATTAAGATGAAAGTTGCCTTTTCATGCAGCTGCTGAAGCCTCATTAGTGTGTGCAGTTGGAGAGTAGTCCATCTGTGACTGTAACACAACCTAAGAGGCTACACCCAAATAAGAGTGGAGGGCTGCTTGGGCTGAGAGATGATGTCATGTCTCTTGAAGAAAGCATGCTGCTCTCCCAAAGTCCCTGTGTAGCAGGTGTCAGGCCGCCACAGGAGAGGATGCAGGGGATCACAATGCACTATACTGGATAATCTTGTAAGTAATGATTTTCTGTCAACCTTCTCCACAACCTGCTACACGGCAACCTGTTCATTCTGCACGCATGAAAGAGTGATCACGGGAACCGTCTCAGTTTCACCTCTCTCTCTCCCACATACAGGCACATTGTTATCCTGGGGATTATGCACATTATTAGTTGCCTTTCAAGTCCTCTTGAACTCAGATCCCCTCCTTATACACCATCTGTTGTGTACCAAAAACTAGTTTAGAATAAAAGAGGACTTGCTGCAAGGATTAAACCACCTTATGTTGCACTCCAAATTCAGTGGACACATATGCACTAAAAAATAACTAAATTGCTGAATATGCCTCACCAGCACACAGCCTTCTCCTGTATGCACAGGTTATATTTTCCCCAGGGAATTAGCTAAGTGAGCGCCGGTGTATTAAGGCAACTGCACACCTGTGTCCAAACAAACTGTATGCACATTCTCGTCTTGGCTCCCTACAAGGACTAAATAAGTGATGTTTAAACCCAAACAGAATGGACCATATGGCATCTCTCTCAAAGATGGAAGTGCTCTCTGACATATGGAGCATCTGTTAACTTCATCACACAACATCCACACTGAAAAAATACCATGCAATAATATTTACCTAGAATAGCTGAGGAATTAGGTCAATGTGAGTTAGCACATGATGGCAGGATAATTATTATGCAGCAGAAAATGTCAAATGAAGACAAGTCTCTGAGGGTTCATGGTAAAAATGGATTTTATTGGTGATGATAAATGGCTCTAAGAGGCATCGACTTGCTGTCAGTGTAAAGGACTGTGTGAGTGGAGGTTGAATATGAATTGGCCTTTGTTGACCAAGTCACAGCAGTGAGACAAAGGAAAACCTGTAGTCAGGGTGGACACACCTCGATCAGGTTTCATCCTCTGGGGACAAGTTTCTGATCAGCATGGTCAGTAGTAGCCTGCATATCAATTCCTCAACAGAAGGAGCTGACTGGTTCTGTAAAAGCTAGTGTATTGTAATGCATTGTATTCCTCTGGTGTGAAAACAACTATGCAAGCCTATTAGCACTTTGCACCCTGATCTCTGAGAAAATAAGCGTTTCTCAGCCAACGGGTCAGTGTCAGGGCAGTTTGTAATGACTCCCTCAGTGCAAACAAGGCCCGGGTGTGGACCGCATACACTGTAATAAACGTTTACTTGGCAAAATCATGAGGAAGTATAAACAAAGACCACTGGATGTGTGAGAAATGTAGATTTAGCAAGACTGTCTCTAACACATCAGTCAAAGTTTTCCCTTAAAATTCCTCTGTCTGCAAAAATCTTAAGAGAATGCAAGTCACTATGATGACAGTTACATAAGCACAGGTCCATTGAGCATTGATGCTAATCATTACTCTGTAGACAGATGATCTACCAGCATCCTTCAGTCAGATGCCAACTTGCTGTTAACAGCAACAGTAAAATACAAAACAGTCACAACAACATCTTGGCCCAGACGTGCTAACAGATAGCACTGAAACTGCACAGATGCCCTGCACTATATCTGTTTTGCCCAGTACATCATATGCAGTCACCTTTACTTCCCCATTTATCTGCTCTAGAAGATGACATGGCCTTCGCTGGAACAAAGTTAAATGATTAGAGGACAGAGCTGTAAAAACGAACGCCAATGAGGCTATTACTGTTTGGCATTGAGCCTGTAAAGCCCTCTCTCCTTTACTACAGAATAAAAGATTGAATGACTTTCACTGCTCCTGTCCTTGGAGGAGGAATACAACTGGCTCAAACTAGAAAGTCAGCGTCAGACCTGTACAAACAATTAAAGCAAATAGAAAGTTTAAACATAAGATTAAAGAACCGATAAATCATCTATACAGGTAGTTTTTTATCTCACCTCTACGGTTTTATTGTGACGCATATACTCTATCTGTAATATATTTACTGTCAAAGAGTGTTTCTCCACTTGTTGTGTATCATAACATGTACTTTTTTTGCGATGTTCACAGAGTATGTGAACTGTTACGAAGGGTTCCTTTGCAGCATGCACATCCTACTTGTGTTTACATGAGACTGCTTTTAAAAGAAGTCCCAAGACCACGGTTTAACTGTGGGTTCATTTCACTGGCAGAATAATGTTACATAAGTGGAACTCCTACTATTAACTAGTCACTGAAAATCATAACAACTATGCACAGTATATAATATAATGACAAATTATATTGTTTATACACTTTGAGTGATCAGTCCAGTCACAGACAACATTATATGATTTTCTGTGGAAAAGAAAGACTGAATATGATTTCTCCTTGGTTACAGCTGTTCCAAACTTCACCCACACTAACAACAGATGGGCTTCTATCTGCTCTTCCCACATGCATAGAGGTAAACATCACAGGTGTGTGCTATTGCAAACTGAATCCGCTCTTCTCCTAGACCACCACAAGTACCCACAAGCTGAAAACTATGCAGAATTATCTTGCTGGACTTCAAGTTTGCCTGTGCTACCCACAAATGTTGTTTGAGGTAATTGCTAGTTTCCTTAGCTGCATGGTTTTCCTGTTGTGGACACACTGCACTACGTGTGTAAGTGCACAAGACTTTGTCTGAGTCCTTTTGGCAGCAGAACAAGAGGAATGACTCTGGCTCAATAGATATTTCCTCCTCTGGTGAAAGTGTCAGAGCTTTTGGAGCCCTCTTTTTTGCTTTTGCACTGGCCTCTTTTCCCCATACCATACCATACCAACTTTATATATAATGCACTTTAAGAACTTTACAGCTGGCCAAAGTGCCGTACACCAAACATAAAACAAGGGATTAAATAAGTAAATAAAACTAGTGATAACACAGGGTGTAAAGCGGGCTAAGAACAACAAAATACAACCATCATAAAAACAAAGACAAATTAAAATCTGATAAAAACAGCATAAAAAAAGAGTTGACAGTTGACATATCTGGTTAACATGTAACAAAAATAAGTAAGTCCAAAGTAAGTGAGAGCTTCAACACCAAAGCAAACAGGCAGGTAACATCAGGTGCATTCAGGTACAGTCAGTTTTTACCTGTTGCAAATGCACACACATTTACTGCATGCTTTAAATGCATCATGTAAGGATGACAACCAATACAACAATGTGTCAGGACATTATGCGTGCAAAATTATTATAATGATGGGGCATAAATGGAGAATATTAAACGGATACAAATAAAAAAAAATGTTAAAAAATTAAGGCTTTTTTCACGTGTTCTAGAATGCGTAGTTGCCCACTGATTGTGCGCCATTTGTCAGCCACTCTTCCATGCGCTTATTTGTTTAATAACATTGCATTATTTCACTATCGTACCGGAACTTACCACTTCTACCACCTTTAAGATCCCGAAGTATGACTTAAGGTACTCCACATCGCATCTTATCCCCCCTAAAACATTCCGCGAGTGGACGGGCTCGGTAGTGGGCTGATACGGACTGCTGGCCCCGGAGATCATGGAAGTGTTGGAGGCCTCACCGTCAAATCCGTCTCCCTCCTCGGTGGTCCTCATGATGAAGCTGGGACTCTTCACTGAGACACGTTAGGACATAAAATAAAATAATATATATATATAAAAAAAAAAAAAAAAAAAAAAAAAAAAGCCCACCGGTGACAACCTTGTGGATTTACCTCACAGCGCAGATTATGTTATAAAAAGCACACGTTGTTCCATGCAGTCTAATAGTGGATGGAGAAAACAAACCAGACAGTCCACTTTTCATATCTACCCCGCAGGGAAACAGGAGCGTTAGGTGCGCTTTAACATTACGCACAGGAAATCCAGCCTGGTATCCGTTTATTGTCCTTCCTGCGCTATTTCTTCTTGGTTCCAATGTTGCGTCTCTGTCGGAATAGTCGCACTTGTAAAACTATGTTAGGCGGGTCACTTGTTCGAGTCCCGGTGTCACTTAAAACAGCAACGATTCTGGGTTGTTCTGCAGAACCCCAAAAATAAAAAATAAAAATGCCTACCAGGATTGTGCGACTCTTCTCTGCGTCCGAAAAAGCAATCCACCCATCACGGCCCACAAGAACCGAGAGAGAGAGAGAGAAAGAGAGAGAACCGTGTTGTTTCCTATTGTAAACTTAACAGTGTACAGTGATCCAGACCTATACGCCGCTTTTACTCGCTATGGATGCGGAGCGAGCTTGTCTCCGCCCCTCCAAAAAAAAAAAAAAAAAAAAAAAAAGGCACATTCTTGTGTAGGATCTGAGTCCGTTTTAAGTATTCCCAAACAGTCTGCAAAACGAATCCAGCCGGAACCACGCCGACAGCAGCGCGTTTTTCTGCCTCTCCATTCTCTGCAGCTTTTTTTTTTTTTTTTTATCATCACCGACATGCCTCAGTTTACAAGGCCTAATGCGAAATATTTCTGTATTCTCCAGGGAATTACGGTGCACTTCTTGTTTTTCCTGCTGTCTTTACTGTATCATCCATCATATTTTACTATGATGTTAATCTAACATCTATTTGCACCACAAAAATACACATAAAACCTACATTTATGACTTGAATATTCATTATTCATCAATCTGTGACTATGGAATATTATTGTACCCATAGGTGCATGGTGCGTAAAAGTGGTCCTTACTAGTGCCACCTTTTTCCACAAACATCCTAGACTTCATCACATATTGTTTAAAACCTTTAGTGCATTAAATTCACAGCTAGGCCTGTGTTTGGAGCTGAAATAAACTGTACCTTACTGCCCTCTTTTGGTGTTTCATGTGGTCATAACAGACTGCTTTTGTGGACCACAACAGTCCAGTTCTGAGCTCTCTACACTGGCTCCCTGTCTCTCAGAGAATAGACTTTATAATTCTCTTGCTAGCATTTAAAGCACTGAATGGTTTAGGCCCAAAATACATCAGATACCTTCTACAGGGTGTCCCATAAGTCTCCATACATAGGAAAAATAAACGTTTCTTAGCATAAACCATTTTTATTTATATAATATGCTCTATATGACTGCCATTTTGTCAGGAACACATTTCAATGCGTGTCTGCTGAAGAACTATAAAGAAGAAATATAAAGAAATACATGTTAGAACCATATATGTATGGAATGTATGATATCTCCTATGTATGGATACTTATGGGACACCCTGTAGTCCATTACACTGGTCAACAACAAATTTATTGTTTAACCCATAAAGGCCCAGTACTACTTTTCTGTCAGTTGCCAAATGAATTTTTCTCTCTATTCAACCTTTTTAAAGTGATGTATCACCATTTGTTGTAAAATTAGCATGTTTATTTTGTATTTTTTCTGTGTAAATCATGTATTTTCTAATATTTAATTCACTGATCATGTAGATTTTCATAAAAACCCAGATTATAGTTGAGCGTTATTATATCAAAAACCAATAAAAACTGAAGAAAAAGTGACTTTTTCTGTAAAATATATCATTAACTGAACATAAACCCAGTGTCTCCATCCACTGTCATTGATTCAACTCTATGGGTTTTACTGGTAAATCAATGTTGTAGAAGATGACGGTGTTTCCATGTTCACTACGGAGCCTCTGAACGTCCAAATGGGTCATATCTGATGACCATGAAAAGATGACAAACTGCATTTTACACCAATTATTGACATGTATTGATAGGATTAGTGGCTCTAAAGTTATTAAATATTTTAGATCAGGAGGTGCATTTGGTCACTGGTGTATATTTGGGTCTTTATGGGTTAAGTTTTTTGAGCTGATTTGGAATAATTTTGGTGTGCTGAATCCAAAAATCACATTAATTTTGTACAATCAGGTCAACTTTCTGAACTATGCTACATATTGGCTTTTAAACATTTTTGCTTACATTAATGGGCATTTTCACATCATATGATACAAAATTCTTTCATATTTCTTGCAATAAATGAGTTCTGAAGATTTTACTTTTGCCAATTTATGATCGTTTTTTTTAATATTACATGTGAATGAAATGGCTTCGACTAGAAGATCTTGCAAAAATAAGTCTGACGTATTCTGCTACATCTGTGGTGAATACACCATTGTACCTAACAGGAATCAAGTCACAAGTTTCATAAAGTGTGCCTACCAATCTTATTTTGGTATTAAACTTGGTGACCAAGATAAAGTTTGGGCGCCACACATGGTATGCAAGTCATGCACCGAGTATCTGCATCAGTGGACCAAAGGCAAGAAGAGTTCTCTGAAGTTTAATAAATACATCCTGTTAGAAAATGATTTTTTTTTCTCTTAAAACCTATTTTGGGTGAGAACTATATAAAAAATAAACTGATAAAGTCACAAAAATGTAATCAATTTTGTGAAAAAAAATCACATTTTTCAAAATCAAATTAGCAAAAAAACCTGACCTGATTGAGAAAAAACAGATGTCATTTTTGGATTTAGTGGTGCAAAATGGTCCTAATTCAGTTGAAAAAACCTTGACAACTTGCAAAAAACATTTTTTTGTAACCCAGTGTTATGAACCATCCAGACCACTTAGGTCAGGGGTGTCAAAGTCATATTAGTTCAGGGGCCATATTCAGCTAAATTTGATCTGCAGTGGGCCGGACCAGAAAAATAATAATATAATAACCTATAAATAATGACAACTCCAAATTTTTGTCTTTGTTTTAGTGTAAAAAAAAAAAACAAAAAAAAAAACATTAAATTATGAAAATACTTACTTTTATAAACTATCCAAAAAAAAAAAAAAAAACCTGAGAAAAATGAAATTTAAATAAAAAAACATAAGCAAATTTAGTGCAATTTTGTCAATATTACGCCTCCACGTCTCATTTGTCCATGTGCATTATGGATCGGATCTACAAAGACACTAAACACTGAGTAATAGGCAGAAAAGAGTTCAAATTGGGCTGAATTTTCTTTAGACATTTCAGGTTATTCATATTTGTTCAGGTTATTCACATTTTATTGTTACAGGATAATTTGGAAATGTAAATATTTTTGAAATTTAATGCTATTTTTTGCACTAAAACAAAGAAAAAAAAAATAAGTTAACTGTAGATTTTTTTTTGGGCTTCATTCAAGATTTTTTTTACTTAATTGATGATTTATTTATTTATTTTTTTGTCTTAATTCAAGATTTTTTTTACTTAATTGAAGATTTTTTTTTTGTCTTAATTGAAGACTTTTTTAAACTCAATTGAAGATTTATTTTTTTTGCTTAATTCAAGTTTTTTTTTTTTTTTTTTTTTTTCTTAATTGAATATTTTTCTTGGCTTAATTCAAGATTTTTTGCTAAATTTGAGATTTTTTTGGGCTTAATTCAAGATTTTTTTACTTAATTGAAGATATATATTTTTTTGGCTTAATTGAAATTTTTTTTTACTTAATTGAGGATTTTTTTTTTTTTTTTTGGCTTAATTCAAGATTTTTTTTTTTTTTTTTTGGCTTAATTCAAGATTTTTTCCTTAATTCAAGCTAAATTTTTTTTGCTTAATTCAATTCAAGACTGTGGAATTTTTGCACTTGGCAAAAACATCCCAGGGGCTGAACTGGACCCTTTGGCGGGCCGCATTTGGCCCCCGGGCCACATGTTTGACACCCCAGACTTAGGTCATCTGGTGAAGGTCTGCTCTGTGTTCCAAAAGTCAGAACTAAACATGGAGAATCAGCGTTCAGTTTCTATGCTCCGTATATCTGGAACAAACTACCAGAAAATATCAGGTCTGCTGAGAGTCTGAGTTCTTTTAAGTCCAGGTTAAAGACTCACCTGTTCACTGCTGCCTTTGACTAAAAGGCTTTTGACCGTTTTAAATTTTATATTCTCTTTCGAAACTCTGCACTGCAACCCTTATTTCATATATGTGTGTTTTTATGTGTTGTTTTTTTACTTGCTGTTTTTAATCACCTTTTACATGTTTCTTTTATGTTTTAAATCTGTTTCTTTTTCCCTCGTCGTTGTATTTCAATGTCCTGTGTGAAGCACTTCGAATTGCCCTGTTGCTGAAATGTGCTATACAAATAAACTTGCTTTGCTTTGTTGATATCATACAAGGCAAGAAACAAATGTGGATGCAAATATAAATTTAGTTTCCACTATGTTTATCCTCCTGAGACCCAGCAATGCATTTCTGTCCTCTGTAGTGGACAAGAGTGTCACAGCTTTACTTAAATAATAAAGAAAAATATCCAATGAAAAGGATATTATATCAATAAAAAAAAAAGTATCTGGAAAAACTGCTGCATCATGCTGTTTCCAATTAAAGCAATTATTTAATGTAAAATGGCGAAGATGTTTACTTACTGGGTCTCAGGAGGATATATACCTGATTAAGCAAGATTCATCAAAAGGTACACATTTATCCTGCATTGAAATTCTATTGATAAATTTGAACATCTTGACTATTTATTTGTTTTAACACTGGTCTACAAGTAAAACACCTCCAGAATAAAAGTAGTGAAACTTTACCAAGTTTGACTCACTAATAAAGAAAAATTAAGTGGAAAATGCTGGTTGGCTGTCATTTCCAAGGTACAGACTTCAGTCAAAAGGTGAAATTGTGAGAATTAACAGAATAGGTTTCAATCAAAAGGGCTGTTTGTCTCAGAGCTACCAGATCTACTTCGAAACACTATCTGCACATTACAATACATTCACTTTACAGGATCTTTCTAGTGGAAAATTTAGAAATCTATTGTATAAATGTACATAAAACAATGTGTAACAACACTTTGTCATATATATTGAAAATATGAGCTAACCAGCACTTTTATTTTTCCAATTTATTATAATAAAGTAAGATTTAGCATTTAATCTGAGGCAGATTCTTTAAATTGAATAAATAAATAATAGTAGACCAATTTAATTTACATAACATCCCTTTCAAATGAAATATTTCCAGAGTGATGACTGTTAATATGAACCAAACAATATATTAGGAATATAAAATAATTTTTATGTAACTTTTGCCTCCTCTACATGACCAAGACGTTCATCTAACTATTTTTTTTAATGATCTCTGTGTGTAGCTGAGGATCCAACAGCTGGGACATTAAAGAAAACGGGGGAAAAAAAAAAAAGACACATTGTTTAGATAAGGACACAGATATGGAAGTCAACCAAAGTTTGGATTCTTGGTTTTATTGAAGCCAGGGGTCTGATAAACATTTTCCTTATCTTTGTCAGCGTAAGAAGCTAGAATCCACATGGCAGCTTACAGGCTACAGAACTGTGTTAAAGTTATACAATCAAAAATCTGAATTAATTCAGGACATAAAAATGCCAGCCATGTGCTTACAATGTCTTGATATCCTGAATACAAAAAGGACTGGAAGCAGAAGCTCATAGTCTCATATAGATGTAGACTGTCGATAGTGGTCGAAGGCAATTCAGTTAGGATGTGAAGAGGCAGTCGCTTTCAACTGACATTTTGAGTATAAAAGTAATATCTGTTCATAATTCGATCCAATCTGTACAAAGAGCAAGTGCAACTTTGAAACCAAGCAGCATGAGAGCACTTCATTCCACTCAGCTAAATGCCAAATTTAACAAGTGTGGCCAGGTTATATTAAGATAAATGAGTGTGGTCAGTCAGGTTAGAGACATTAATATTTTAAACACAAAGGAAGTGTCATGGGCAGACCTGCATTTGACAAGAAATGGTAACTAAATATCATGTAAACAAATTGACAAGGGCCTTTTTAATGTCAAAATCATGATAAACACTCAGGGTATTTGGGTTATCTAACTTAAGATATCTCTTAAAATCAAAACTGTAATGATGGTGATACTTTGATCTGTTAAACCGAAAACCACCAACAGAGGATTTATTCTACAGTCATCCACCAGGGGCACCTTTAATAACTTAAATACAGATAAATACTGTGATTTTAGTAATATGGGTTAACTTTTAGGTTCATTAAATCTTCTAAAATAGTAAGGCAAAAAGAAAACTATCAATCTTTAACTGCAGATACAGGGAAATGATATAAATGTCCAAGGAAAAGTGCTTATTTTGACATGTGGTGGTACTGCTCCTGGCTGTTTAAGTTGTGCTTTATCCACGTTGGCAACAGACCCTGAAGTGCACATTCCACCCAATCACAAAAACAGAACAAAAGCAAATGAAATGAAAAAAAAATAGTATGGGAAAAAACACAAGTTAGAACTTAATCTGAATGAAAAGAAACCAGAAGAGTTGTGTAACATCATTTTGACAACCAAACCATGCATTAAGAAGACCGTACATCAGTATGGCCTTGGGGTTAATTCCCTTACAGAGCGTTTTTAAATGAGGTTCAACCCTAAACTGTTTATAGGCCATCATGGAGATTATACCACTTGGTATTTTTACTCCCCAGAAGCCCCAGGTACAGCTGAGTGGAGTAAGGCATTTCTACAATTTCACAGGGTCTTATGCAAAACAACACTTTATGGGAAAGGCTGAGGTTTGGAATGCAAGGGCTCCATGCAAGTATGAGAAATGGCCACTGGTTAATCTTATGGATGATCTAACCAACTTTAATAACAGAAAACTGTAACTACATGCATCTTTGGTTCCAATTCACTAGTTGCCCTATTTTGCTAATGTGTTCCAACAACATAGCCGCTCCCTTCCAACTTGCCATGAACTGTGCATAACATACAGATGTACAATATCCATAGGATTAAGCAGGGCCTTGCATACAGACTTGATGATGATGTACACTTAACACATTTGGATTAGATTACGGTGTCATGAAACCATACATGTTATAACAGATTAGTTGATATGGTACAGCGTAATTGTTTTAATTTAAAAAAGGAAATTACATAAAACAATTAAGCAACCCCTTAAGGACACACAAAACTATTAGGAGCAATCCTGTGAAGGCAGAGTGCCCAGTGTGACAAACTGTTAGCTGTACATCGAAGGCAAAGGGCATCTTTGTAATGGGCACTGAAAGATATCAAACAAAAGGATCTGACTTGACAAACAGGTTTCCTACGGGGATGTTTCTACAGCTACACCATGTAGAAATTGGGAATGTTATAATTGACATGCGAAGTACAGTATGACTATAACATGTGAAACCAAAGAATGACGGTACTGTCAAACACTAAAGAATACGATATCTCATTTTGTTCAAACCACAGCAAATCATTGAGTGTGTTTTGGCTGCTAAGCAAGTGGTTTTAACCACGATTAAGTGTTCGACTGGGGGACCCAAAAGTTCCATCATGTGGTTTCTTCTTATATCAGCAGCCTTTAGGATTTGTATGAAGGCATTCAATCTATTGCTCTATTGAACACTACCATCTAGGCCACAGAAATCTTATTTCTTTAAAAAATAAAAGACCACAGGCTTGTTGTACATTGACAAAAATGTAAAAGAAATAAATTATTTGGATGACAGAAATGGACAAAAACCTTTAACCGATAGTGCTACAGTGCATTTCCTCTTACGTTGACAAGCACCTCTACTATGACACATACAGCTAACTGTGCGAGGCACTTAGGAGTTATAGTAGGAAAGATGCTGCCCAACCCCCTCCCCAAATATACACACACCTGTAGCTAAAGAAGAAGTTCCGTTGCGATCTCTAAGCCTGTCAAATCCCTACAAGTCTCATTTAGTAAAAGAGGTTATTTTCAGAATTTGGACAGAATTGCATTCTATACAAAATCAAACTTAACCTGAATAGATCTTTTTGTATTTATATTTACAGAATCCTTTGAGATGAGTAGGGAAAATGATATGATATGCTATCAGCTATCTGAACTTGTCATATTAGTGTCATGACATCAGTGGCATTTAAATGTGTTATCTTATACAGATGAATGCTGAAACCAATAAACGGTGCACAAAAATAAAATAAAAAGAAGGAACTTTGTATAAATACATCAGTATCATATCCAACATTTTTTACATACTACATATGTTTGCAAGTATTTTAATTACTTTTCTTGACGAATAGTAAGATTTTGCGTTTAAATACCTTTCCAATCGCAACTAAATTCCTTCCATAAGATAAGCTGAACCAGAGGCCACAGAACCAGTATATGGTATTTCCACTCTTTAAACCCATGAGGAGAGAGCGTTTCACCCCAGCAACTGGGGGGCCCGCAGCCCAGCGCTTCGGGCTGGTTGCCAGGGAGTGTGCACACATTTCCATAAACTGACATCCCTCACAAAATAACATTTACAGTTGAAGAGAGGACAGAAATAAAGCCGAGTGTTCATCGTGTATCATCTCATCAACACCTCCATCTCTATTATCTCTCTTCCGCTCTCACCACAACACCAAAATATTTGATAGCATCCTAAACTCATTTTGGTGGAACCACTGTGTGTGCTGACTGATATAAAGGTTGGGAATTTGGTCATTTTTTTATGCTCACATGTACATGTATTTTTCCAGAGTATTAACGCAGTGGACGATGCAGCTGTTTTTGTTGCCTTCACGCTTCGTTCTCTGTCGGCGGTGGTATGTTGTTAGCTGAAACCATGGAGTCTTGTTTGCGAGTCATCCGGTCCAACTCAGCCTGGACATCAGTCAAACCCGGCTTCTGCCCTTGGAAAAAATGGGAGACAAAGCCCAAAAGTAATCTCCTGTAGCTTCTGTGCATGTTCATAAAATACAGGTTTCTACAGCCAGCAAGCAGATGGATGGGGGTTGGATGGTGATATGGTCCCATGCTGGAAACTGGCGGTTCGCTGCCACAGTTAATGCACATGCTAAACTAATCAGAGAACATTTACTCATGCATTATCCTTTCAGTTGGGTCTTAGAGATGTTAACACTGCTGGAACAAAAAGTATGTCAGTGGTCTCAGAGCAAGATGACTTATGCAATGTTTCCCTACTTTCACTGAATAGGATTCAAGTATTTCACATACAGCATGTGAATGTGTTATAGAAAACTAATAAAGCAAAAAAAAAAGCATGTGCTTAAGCTGAAAACATGGTGTCATGCAAAACAGCTGAGGTTACTCAACAGGTAAATTAACTAGTTGAGAGCAGTGGAAAGTGGAGAAGATGCAGAGTGAGTCCCCCAGGGAGGGATGAAGGGTGGGGGTGGGGGTTGGGGTGTATACAGGCCTGTCACAAGTTTCTTCAGATGTCAAGATGTTCACTTTAAGAGAACAAATGCTCTTTTTCTCCTTTTTTAATGTTCATTTTCAGGCTGTAGAGATAAAACTCCAGACAACAGAACTGTCCAAAAGCTTGTTTCTAACTTCTCATGTCTTTAACTTAAGAGTGCATGCAGTTCATAGTGTGGAATACATCTACTTGGACATAATGACCTTCTAAAAAAGATTTTAGTAATTACTGATAAATTTGCTAACCTGTAAGAAAAAAGGTTGGGAAATAAGTAGGTGGTATTTGTGACATAAATCAGAGATGGAGAGCACTGGGCTAAGAGGTTGTACCTGTTTTCTTGGCGGACCCTTGTACTCCAGCTCCTACAGCTCCAGCTCCTGGGCTTCCTGGGGCTCCAGTCTTTTTACTCAGCAGACTGTTGAAGAAGTTAGCCAGCACTCCCTCGTTGGCTGCCCCTGCTGCAGAGAGACATGGAGAATCAGATTAATTTTATACTGACAAGATCTTCTTTTGTTTGAACAGAATGAGCTGCACATACAGTAAAGTATCCCTGTTCATTGAGAGCCACCACCACTTGTGGCCCAGAGTCTTTCTCAGGGTTTTCCTAACATGAACAAACCCCTCAGCACATATTCTCTCTATAAACAGATGACATTGAATGAAACAGTTTCAACTCCTATTAACAGATACATATTGTTGCTGCTGCACATGATCACTTTGCTGGATAAATAATGAGGTCACAACTTCATCTTATCAGGTCTTGTCAAACACCTCTTAACCTATTTCAAGGAATTCTGCAGAACCTTAGAGTATTTTCTTATTCTATTTAACTATACATTTTATAATAGACAGTTAACACACACCTCCTCCTTGTCATTAACTTAGCACTCACATTTTTTGAAGTCTTTCTGTATTTACTGAGCAAGAGAATGTCACCATTTCTGCTCAGGGATGCCCCACACAGGTCGTGTGTGGAAATTCACTGCTGATGCAGTTATTTAATTAAGCACCTCTTAGGGGCAGTGTTGTAGAACCTAAGCCTGGACCTTGAGGATAAAAGCGCTCACATGACAGCCAAGAGATCAGTTTAAAGGTTTTCCAATAACACTTACAGTTTTTTGGTGTCCATGATTTGGACATTTAGTACAAACAACTATTAAAGTCACTGGGACACACTTGGAAAACTGGGAAGCATATGGGTGCGTTGCAAGATTTTTAGTGTGTGGGTAAGAAAGAAAAATACGATTTAAAAACATGATGGGAAACCAACCTTTCATATTGGGATCAGGCTTTTTGACAGAAGCCATTGGTGAACCGCTTGTCACGTTTGGTTGTCCAGCACGACCTGCAGGCCTGGGGGAACCTGAAGCTGTCCGCCCTGGAGACTCCTGCAACACAGAAACCATAGAAACACTGTCAATAACAAACACCAGGGTCTGACTATTGAGAAAAAAACAAAACAGGATATAAACCACTGATCACAGGAATTCCAGGCTTTAAAGACACTTACTGTTGCTCCTCTTGTTGGTGTGGCTGGCTGCTTTGCTAACAATGACTGCAAAGGAAATAAACAGGTTGATTTAGTATTGATTAACATCTTGATTGGTTACTCTGTGTATTCATGTACAGCATCTGAAGTGTAATACCTAATCACAAACACATACACTGTATCAACTCTGGGGACAGGCACTAAAAACTGATTAGACAATGAAGTCTATGGCACATGGTTTAAGATGTACCTTAATTCCGATGCGTGTTAAAACAAGCACTGACAGTTCCCATCAGCTTATATCTTTAATAAACTGTCTAGTTCCTTTATGTGAAAAATGAGTAAAACCAAATCTTAACCAGCACTGTGCAAATCTCCAACTCTGTAGTTGCCACTGAAGCCCCTTTGCTCCCAAAACAGGAAGTAAAGGTAGTGTTACTTGACATGAGGAAGTTTTAGTGTATAAAATCAGGCTGATTAACAGAAATGTGTTCAGTGTTGAAGTTTTAAAATGAATAATGGAGTCGCTTCAATAACCAGTCATTGATCTATTACGACATTTCAGCCAATTCTGCTTGTGTGATTTTGAGACACTAAAAAGACTTAGATTAAATTACTACAAGATATTTTTGAATGTATTAAATGTAGGATCAGATACTGTATCGATTAGACAGACAGAGGTTTTCAAATACACTGGCCATGCTGTTGGGTATTTACCTGTTGCTTCATCAGGAAGACCTGCTCATCTTCTGCATTTATCTCTTTATCATGAACCAGCTGTAAAGAACAAAAGAAAATGATATCAGAACAGGACTGTCTGAAACACTCCTTCCTCTATGAATATGAATGTATGAATATGAATGAAACACAACTCTATATAATAGCTTTATATTATAAATCACTTTGGGTTCTATTCATTTAGACAGTGATTAAATTGCCAGAAGTGTTACACTGCCATACCTTTCGTACTGGAGGCTTTGTGATAAAGTCTTCAAATGGATCCTCTGGTCTGACTGTTGTAAAGTTTTCATGCAATATTCCAATTTTCTTTTCATTATCCCATCCAGATGGACTGAAAAAATTATGATATAATTCAAATTTAGAAGGTGAGACAATTTATATTCTGTACAGAATGACGCTGTCTGCTTTCTTGACATAAGTTATCGAATCTACTCTGCATGCAGTGATTCAAAACAAATTTATTTGGTAACTATCTAGTAAATCTATGAAAGGATTTTAGGAAAAACACACTTACATGAACACTGCATCCTTCTCCACCACTAAGGCAGGTGTGGTGAACTGGAAGTCATACATTTTATGAACTACATATTTGTAAAGCAGATCCAAGTTCTTCTCCTCTTTGACTGAGGTGTAGATCAGGCCAGCTCCATCTTATTGTTTGGGTTAAAGCAGCAACAATTATCGCCAAAAATTTAAATATAACAGACCATAAAACAAAAAAAACAGCTCTATGGTTAGAAACAACAGAACAAACCTGTACTCAACATTATATTTTAAAATGCCATGTTTTGTAGATGTGTACTACTCTACTCCCTGACGAAAACTGCTCCCCCTTCCTAAGTCAGCCCTGAAGAAGACAATGTGCACCAAATTCATCCCGTCACAACTTTTTCTCCTTTCTGACTGTAGGGTGTGAAATTAATTGTGAATTATTCAACCTCTTAACGCCATCATAGCTGTGTGGCAATTGAGTAATTAATAACATTGTAAGATATTGCAGTTATGTTTTTTATGTTTTTTAATATTAAAGAATGGGCAAACTGTAAGGCATAGAAAACTTTCTAAACTTACATCTTAATTACACAATGCCAAAACATATAACAACGAAACAGATACTGTCAAAAACTATATCACCTGCACTTGGGGATGCAGTTTTCTGCAGGGAGCAGAATTCGGCACCAGATATTGCCGAAAACTACATCCCCCATCAGAATAAGCTTGCAAAGCCAAAGGAGTGAAATTACTTCTGTAGTTCACATTTGGAGCTATTCTGGTATGACAGGGTGAATTTGGTGCACTTTGTCCTCTTCATGGCTGACTTAGGAAGGGGGAGCTGTTTTCGGCAGCTGCTGCGTGATGCTGTTTTCGGCAGGGAGTAGAATTCGGCACAACACCAGTTTTCAGTGTACACTACACTGCAGCACAGTATCCTATTTATTTGTCCTAATGAAGTACAGCATGGATTTAAAAATCTATAAGGAGCTTGATAGAAATACAACACTTTTACATACAAAAGGATACAGTGTAAGCAAAATCGCCTGATGTGGGATTGGATGAAATCGAAGTGTTCCTCTCTGTAGTCATGCTCCTTCTCCAATACGCTGACTGCGTCACACTATACACGGAGATAAGGGACAAAGACACACAAATTTGAATGACACAGACATTACATTATCAGTAGTCATCCTTCGCAATACCTTTTCATCTGTGCATATGTTTATTTCCATGTATGGTGCCTGCTGAAACATCTACTACAAGTAGGCATGACTCCTACGATGACCAGAGTAGTGTGAACAAAAGTCTAATAGTCATGTCATTAAACATGCCATGAAAAAAAAAACATTACATTCACAGAGGACACACAGTACAGTCGATGCGATTTGCTCCGCATCTGTAACTAAAGTGCAAGTAGCAAGACAAAATAGAAAATAATTATTTTTGTACTGAAACCATTATTTCCCTGACTAAGGCAAGAGAGGCAGCACTGATTAAAAAATGCACATCATCCACCATGTCCTAGTCACAGTGAGCATGTGAAGCTCTGCTGATGGTTACATGGTGTTTTTCAGCACTAGCCTAAGCCTTCAGGGCCAACAAGCAAGTATAATGGAAGCTTTTTATCAGAGGACAGTCCCTCTCAACGCACAACATAAAACGAGCATACAGAAAAGTAAACTAAAATGTATTAACAATATGAATGGGCAGGGGCAGATTCTAGATAAGTAACCTAATCTGGTCATCATAGCGCCTACTTAAAACAGCAGTGACGGTGGCTCTGAAGATGTTGAAAGAGAAATTCTCTGAGCATGCTATCTCAGGGAGCTCAGAAAAGAGAATGGTAGAGATGGGCTATTAGGGCAGTGGCTGCTCTGGTTACAGAAGGAGCCTAGGCTGTGAGGAGAGTTTAGTAAAGCTACAGAAGATGAATAATGTTCAAGAAGGTGTTCTACAAAACCATAAAGAAAATGGTACAGGACATCTACCCATGAATGTAAACTGTGCTGTTATCTACGGTGAATGGACTGAATGTATCACCAGTAGGAAGGAGACCAGTGGAAAAAAAAAAAAAAAAAGGCGGGGGGGGGGGGGGGGGGGGGTGAGCTCCGTAACTACCTATAGGACACAGGACATTTCTACAAAATATTGTTCTATCATTTGTGCATTAACAGGCACCCCACATGTTATGAATTTTTGTATTTTTTAATGTTCAATGTTCATTTACGGCAAAGGCTATAATTTACTGAGTGTTTTTGAACACCTCACGGTATTCCCTGAGGTGCTGTGAACGTGACCTCCCAGTAACATCACAGCAGAGGCACGGTGATGGAGAAGAGGAGCAGGTTCACTTGATTTAGCCAATTTGAGTTAAAAAATGAAAACCTTTTTGCTATAAAGGAACCCTTGGACTCTTGTGCCACAGAGCTGCAACGTACCAAAAATGAAACTTAACATGCTTGGAACGTCTGACCCGGCTTCTGTGCCTGTTATACTTTCTGTTGTCATGTATTTGTTCGGTACACTTCCGTATTGTATCGGAGGCCCCGAACCGAAATAGATCGGTACAAACAAGTGCACCGTTACACCCCTAATTATCATTGTTATGATTAATGGTTCTGTTTGGCTGTAAAATCATAATTCCAAAAGGACAGTGATGCAAAAAAACAAAACATCACTGATTAGTTTTGCACAATTTGTTTTCTTTATGAGCCAATGGAACATTACTATCAGCTAGTAAACCAATAATGGTAATAATAATGTATCTTGTAACATTTCATTTGTCATTTTTTGGTCCACTGTTTTCAAGGATGTAGTTTAGGCAAGAGAGCCTATAAAAAAAATCAGACTAAATGCTAAACCTATCACAGCTTCTTCGGGCACACCAAAACCTTGTCAGTGTCTGGATCTAGTTTATAGTTTACTCACCTTTGTGCAAACTATTAGCACTGGAATGCCCAGGTTGTGTGTGAGTGTATTGTCGCCAAGTGGCAGCACAACGGCCTCGTCTTCTCCTGCTGTTGTGGCCCGTCTCTGTGGGGAAGATGGGGTGGCTTCCTCTGGTTCTGTGTACTCTTGAAACGCTTTTACCACTACAAAAAAAAAAAAAAAAAAAAAAAAAAAAGAAGAAACAGACAACAGGAAATCAGATCATTTGCGCTTTAGATGAACCTGTTAAATACAACATCCTCACTTTCTTTGCCCCCTCTGCTCCCCCATTTTTCTTGCTCAAGTTTTCACATTTACTCCATCCCAAACTAGTTATATGGTTCTGGTTATATGGGGCAGCCATGGCTCAGATGGTAGAGCGGGTTGTCCAATAACCGAAGGGTTGGCAGTTTGAATCCTGCTCTGTCCATGTGCTGGGCAAGACACTTCACCCTCCTTGCCTCCAGTGCTGCTTCTCACACTGGTGTATGACACTGGTGTATCAATGTTTGGGGCCGTAGGCGCAGATTGGCAGCCATGCTTCCGTCAGTCTGCTCCAGGGCAGCTGGGGCTACAGGTGTAGTTTACCACCACCAGAGGGAGAATGTGAGAGCGAATGAATAATGGATCCTCTGTACACACTTTGAGTATGCGTTCATAGAAAAGCGCTACATAAATCTAATCCATTATTACCTCCATCAGGAGGTATTGTGATCGCTTTGCTGTGCGTGTTTGTTTGTTAGCAAGATAACTCAAAAAGTTATGGATGGATTTTCACGAAATTTTCAGGAAATGTTGATACTGGCACAAGGAAGAAATGATGAAATTTTGGTGGTGATCGGGTGTGTGTGTGTGTGTGGGGGGGGGGCCACGGGGGCCCACTGATCTGCCTTGGCGGAGGTCTGCACTCTCAGAGTGCTTTTCTTGTTATTATTATTATGCTGGAATATGTCTCTGTTTTATGATAATCAATTATTACATTTTAATTTGTATTCGACAAGAAACTGTATTTTTATGAGTTTAACCTAAATCAGCCAATTATGAGCCACATTTAGTTTTAGGATTTCTTGTGAATAGAGCCTCCTGTTTAACAAAGCTATTTACTCTGCCATAACTATGTTAACAATGCATTTATGTGGCATTCTAAAGTATACAGGACCTTATCTGTCTAATAATGTCAGGACTGATTAAGCAACAAGATAAATGTAGATACAAGCATTTAACTCTGTAACACGAGGGAAATACAGGTTACATAACAACCCTTGCGTGAAACACAGAAAAACACATCTATATGGCATTAACAACTTTCCTGTTGTGCTGCTCCAGCTGTCCAGGCGTTTACAAAGCCATAGTGTGAGGTGGTGGTAGTGGTGGTGGGGGGTTCAGATGCAGGAAGCTTTGGCCTATTTCCTCAGCAGCTTCGGGAATGCAGACAGGGAGCGCTCACAAAGCCACAAAGCCATGTTGAGCCAACTCCTTTACATTCAAACATGGGATTTGGCGTGTGGGGCGAGGACTGGTATTATAAGTGATCTAAAGCCCTTCTTGAGTTGTACATATTCGGTATATAGCCTACAGTACACATATGAGTCTGGAGCACAAGGGTAGAAATATGACATGGCTATCAATGCAAATGTTATCCAAAAGGAAGACTCATGGAAATATGGACTCAAACTCTTCTGTAAAAAGGCAGATGAGTCAGAAACCACAATAAAAGGAGCAGAAAATAAACGCCTCCACTGTGCCCTCTTTTTAAAGGCATTTGAGGCAGCAGAGCACCAGATAATAAGTATGCTAAAGGAACTGGTTTAAGCCGTTTCTGTAGTTTTCATAGTTCACAGCTAAGTCATAGTTTTCATACTATGTGTTAGCTGTCAAAATGTTCAAAGTATCACTGGTACTATTCTTGTAGATGAAATAAATCCTAGTTCACTGGACAGCTTTGGGGTGGAGTATCACTTTAAGCACCAATGTGAAAGTGACACAGACTTTGACCCATTAAGTCATAGTTATCTATTTCACAAACAAAGGTGAGGCTAAATGACACAATCAAAAACTCCTATAACACATCTTTTATTCAATTAAACTGTTACTCAAAGATTACAATTAAAGTATCAGTAAGTTTCACTTGCTACCATTATATTTTCGTCACTATTGTAACTAATATTATACCTTAAATCATTTCAGAGTCCCATACGCCTGACTGTTGTGTAAGCGTAAATGGGAAATGATATCACACTGGAGAAATTGTAAGCTGAAGAAGTCCTCAACTTTTTAGCTCCTTTACAAAATAAACACCCAACTTTTGGCCTACACACCATTCCCAAACAGTCTAGCTGAAGAAAAAAATTCTGGTTTTGTCACACACCACGGAAGTCACAGACCAGAATATTTCTCATTTCAACCTGCGGTCCAACAATAAGTGGATCCTGTAATTTGACTAGAGGCGACTCCAGCAGCCAGCCTACTTCAGTTACAGCGCAGCAGGGATCTGAACGTCCGGCCCACTGACTGAATTCAGACCAGCTCAGTTTACGTCCTTTCCTTCCCCTGACGCTGCTGTTGGAGGGGAGGGAACCATGATGCAAGACGCCTGCAAGACTCCCTGGACTAAGGCCACTCACATACTTCCAGTCTGTCTGTCTGTCAGCCTTTCACTAAGACACATATCCACAAGTACGTAATCCCAGATATCACCAATATGCCAGTGACATCACTACTGACAAGCCGTAAGACGCTTCATCTAGAAGACATGCCACAACCAAACTGGAAGGCTGACCAAGTCTGTGGGTGGGCTCAAAGTATTTGGCTGAGGACTGAAAGTGGGAGGAACCCATGAGAAATCTAACAAACAGATGCTAGAAAAATTAAGTTAGGCCTCCTTCCATGACCACTATGATTGCAAATGAACATCTGTAATAACTGATCCCACCAACATCTTCCCTTTCACATATAATACATACATGACAGTCTTAGTATTTAATACTACATTATACCAATTCTAGTTTAAATTGTGGGCTCATTCAATCTTCTTAAAGTGTTTGTAATCACCAATGTGCTTTTTCACCACTTGGTAACTTCCCATTTTTGTCGCACATTTGCCAGCAAAAACATGTTACCACTTGATACTTGCCTTGGCAAGTTCTGCGTCAAGAAAAATACTGACAAGTGACAGCCATCAGTGAACCAATCAAACAAGTTTATGTGAAATCAATATATTTTTTGAGAAGTCTTGTGACAGCAACAAAAGTAAGCAACCTTTGGATGCAGACAACAACCCTCTGTAAAATCCTGCAGGCTAAAATAACTTTTCTGAACAAAAAAGAACTGTTCATAGACAAGAAATGACCTGTTCTAAAATTAACAAGAGAAAAACATCTGACAACATCACATTCATTGATCTGCAGAACTTGCCTGCAGCCAGAGCACACAGCTGAGGATCATGGGCCTCTCTGACAATGACCTAGAAACATCCATGATAATGTCTAATATTATACAGTGCCTGCCTTCTATGCTACACAGTGACCAATCACTCCTTTTTCCCTAGGAGCCAGTCAGCAAAGAGCATGGCTGCTATTATGTAAGAGTCTCATTGCATCCATCCTAAGACACTTTCGATACGTTTTCTCTGTGCTGCTCAGTCTTAGCCTATTGCAGAGACAGAGAAATCCGACAGATGTATGCATGTCAGGCTTATATTTTTGTAAACCTGACATTGCATTTTTTGTAAAAAGAATCACTCAAACCTTATGGATACTTCTATTCCACGAAGTTCCATTTAACAGCCATGAAATTCGTTGTTCAAATGCAAAAGAGACACTAAAAAAATACTGTGGATTTAATTTTAGTTTTACTGTTTCCCTGTCAAAAGTTAGCCACCAACAGTGAAGTTTCTTTCATTAGGTAGCATAACCAAAATCTGTATTTAACTAAAACCCCTACAAGACACAGAGATACACCATTGGCACTGCAAGTCTTACTTAAGTAGATATAGTTAACATTACTTACTTTTCTGCTCCAATTCTCTCATGTCCTCAGGAGGGATCTTGAGTTTGTCTACATGGTCACGTAGCACACTAGCCCACTTCTTCAGTGACTCCATAATGGTCCACGGCCGTGACATATCCGCAACAAACACAGCTAGACAGTCAGGTAGTGACTGAGCTGAAACAGCAAACTTGAGCAGGCCTTTGTGGTACAGATCTCCGTCCAGAATCCACACGTTACATCGTGTAAGGTCTGTAAAGGAAAAATAAAAGTTTATAGAGGGTTCTAGTGTAAAACAGTCATAATAAAAATACAGCAGGTGAACTCACCATCTCTGTCCTCGTCATGGACATTTAAGTACAGATATTCTAATCCCCTCCCTCTCTTGTTGTGATCCGCTCCTTGAAGTTTGGCCATAAGTGTCGTTTTTCCTGATCCATCCTCACCTGTAAATATTTGAAATGGTCAGTATGACATAATGTATTGTTGCTGGTAGGTGTAATAGATGTAATGAGAGATTGATAATATTATGGATATATCTGGAACAATAAGGGTAGCCTATAATATACACCAGTAATTTGTCACTTCAATTTACAGCCATTTATAAAAAAAAAAAAAAATTATGTATGAACTCTATATTTGTCACACCACAAAAGAAAGACTTCACACCTGTCTGTTCCATGGCTACTTGTATTTTCATAATTTCCATAAAACCCTACCAAACTTAATGTGTTGCTAATGCAATATTACTCTTTCTATTTATCATCTGTAACTACAAAAGAACACAGATCAAAAAGCCCCATTGTTCTGTAGCCTTTTTGCAGTTCTGAATTGTGAAATTGTTAAATTTTGTGAGTACAGTGTGGGTTTTACAGCAGGCTTGAAATGATTTCAGCATTTTGCACTCTCTTTACTTCCCTTGGGGCAGACTTCCACTAACACACTGCAGTAGCACAGACAAAGATTTTAAGTCATACTTACCAAATACCAGGATATTTTTCCCTGATGGCAACTTTGAATTTGATCTAGTTGAAACTTCACTCAGTATTGAAGACCTGCAATAAATTTCATATCATAAAAGAAAAGCAAAGTTGTTGGCCATAATGTTGACAGTCAAGTTGGGCACTGACAACCCCATATCTCAGAGCATGCAACTCCAAATTGATAATCGTTAGGACAGTAAGCAGTCTGCAGAAATCACATAACTGTCACTGATTTTTCACGACTTCATTGTCCACGACAACACCAAAAGCAGGAAATGATAAGTCATCTTTTCAGACCCGGTCAGAAATGAGACGCTAGGGATATGAAACCAGGCGTGTTAAGTAGCATTAAAGTATGAATATTCTGCATACTTTTAGTGGTCATTTCGCATATTTGCTTGATAACATGTATGTAAACGTTCCTGTTAGCGTGCTGTATCCTGCATAAAGAAGCTAAGACTAGTCCTAAAGCTGACATGAACTGTCAAAGCCCATGGCAGTGTCAATGTCCCTTTCAGATTGAAACAACAGAACTTGTTGACTGTTACTTCCTTCTTTATAATAGGAAAAGGCACCAGTGGAAAATCTTAGTGAACTACAATGTAGCTAATCAGCAGTAGCATAGTTAGCTGAGATGCTAACACAAGTAACGTTAGCTGTCTGACCGCCCAGCTTCAGTTAGTGCTAGCTAACATTGCGGCTAGCCGGGCCGGTGTTTGGGGAGCAACCGGCAGTGACAAAGCAGATCCACTGTGTTTGTGCTTTTTCCGAGAAGAACATCGGCAGAAACGCAACCGTGAAAAGATTAGAAGAACTTGCCAGAGGTTTTGTCCTTCTTCCTCTTCGTTGTTATTGTCGCCTGCCCCAGCTGCGCCCGGGAGCTGTTTCTCCAGAACGGGAGCCATCTTCTCTTTCTACGACCACAAAGGCAAGGCCCTGCTGCTTGGGCACCACTAGCACCGCCTTCATCCAAGTAGCCAAGAGTGCGCTCGATTCAATGACCGGTACGCCGCGCAGGAACGCTGACGCCCAGTGCCTACCATAATCTGCTGTCTAATTATTACACGGGAATAACAAAACAATTCCACAAAACGTCATAATGTATAATTCAAGAAAATAGAATGGTGGTGCGTTCAAACACGTGTTCAAAACTTCGAGCTCTAGTTTTGGCAAAATCCCAAAGAGTGATGTAATTATAATAGATTTTTTTATGTTTATGCAAGATTTTATTCTTCCAACAACTGGAGAGCATCGATTGTGACCCAAAGTCTAATGCTTTTTACCTTACATTGCAACTGAGAATATCTGACTAACACTGTTAAATTGAATGCTTTTCACCAGCTAATTTCCAGTGATGAATGTTGAGGTTTACTAAACAGGCCTATTTTTATTGAATGAATGAATAATATCATCACACACTGCAGTGAGTAAATAACAGTACAATACGTATAAAAGAAAAGAAGTCTATGTATTAACTAGACACTCAAAAGCCTCAAACAGAAGCAAAATGCTTTTTTTTTTTTTTTTAATGTTTGCCTTCATTATTACCAAGTTCACCTATCCTCCAATAAATTAATAGATAAACGAAAGAAAAGGAAGTCACACTTATAACCCTCAAAATAGCCACCAAAATCTTTGTTCAGGTGACACTTTATTGCATTCTCAAATAGTACACTTACATTTCTCAAATGCAAATACAAGGTCTAATCAAAACACAATAATAATACATATTTTCCCTCCAACAGTGATGATGTGTTTCAGAAAACAGATATTATTTCATCCATCTCAAAAACCAACAGACCCTATCTCCCCATATTTCCTTTAGTTACTTAATTTTTTGTGGCTCTTGGTTGTTTCTTTAATATTGTGTAAATAATCCAAAAAGTCCGAATCAAGATGGTGAGGCAGTAGATCACCAGTAGAGGGTGCTATTCATAACTTGCTAAAATCATATTTCAGGCAGAGCTCCTGTTGGTAAAGTCTAACAGCACCTGTTAGTAAAACATGAAAATAAATACAGATATATGCCTAATGCTGAAATAAGGAAAATATTCCAACTATTTAATGAGAACGGTGCTCATAGAGTGGGTTATAAGAAGCTTCGCTGAGGTGAAAACTTTTATCATTGAGCAGTGATCCCCAGAGATTTTCAGTCTCAGACCTGCACCAAAAATAACAGTTTTCGGTCTTAAGTTTTTAAGACCCAAATTTACAGAAATACATCATCACTTTTCTTAACGTATACATTTTATTAAATGCCCCATTGTCAGAACATGTCTGTTATTTTGTTGTTGTTTTTTCCTCACTGTTTTCCTATTGCTGTGTATCTTTTATATAATTTTTATCATGTCATTTGTCTGCCATTCCCATTCATTTTCATTGTTTTCATTCTTTTTGTTGTCTTCAATAATTTTCTTTTTTTTTTTTTTTTTTTTTTTACTTCATTTTTATCTTGTTGCATCTCTTACTTTAAGTCTGGAGTTTGGAGTCAATGGTGTTCTCATCTGTTTGTAGGTAAATGTGTAACCACTACAGAATTATTACATTCTTATTTCAGCCTTTTTTCTGTCCTTAAAATTACTTATTTTGGGGCTGTGTCATTAATTAAATTATCCTCAGCATTTCACATGGTTTGGATGAGGTTAAACATCTTAAAATCTTCCAGAGTTCACTCTTAGTAGTTCAGATATTGAACATCATATTGTTGTTTTATATTTTGTAGTAAAACCAGCACAGTGACTTTCCTCTATTTCGACACAAATAGCGGCAGGTAAAGAGATAAATATATGAAAACTATATCAGTAATGTACCACAGCTGTAGGCAGTTATCCAACTGAATTAGTGGTACATTTAAGTGTACTACAGACAAACGATGCAGCACATATAACACTTCATTTTAGCAATTAAAAATTTTGCTTTTGTCTCAAATGTTGTCAGTTACACATGCAGGACTTTTTCCCAGGGTAAATAGCCTTTCTTACACTGCAAAAGCCTGTGCAAGTTTGGCACGTTCCTGTACACACTCTGATGGTCAGCCATTTGCCATTGTGTGGTGCAGCAACCAACACCTGTTTCTTTCTTTCTTTCTTTCTTTCTTTTTTTTTTTTTTTTTTAAACCTCTTCAGGCTCTGTCTCGCTATTCCACTGGGATCTGGAGTGAGCAGATGAACTTTAAGTTTAGGGGATTTTCATAGGCTCCTCAGTTTGTCTGTCACCCCCATCTAAGTGGAGCAGAATGGTTGGCTGGGGTGGTGGTGGTTACACTCCTGGGAATGCATTCCAGAGCTTTTGCATCATGTGAAACTTCGCCTCTGCTGCCCCTTTGTCACTGTTTAGCCTTGCTGCCAGCAGAGAAAACAAATACAATTTATCTTATTTTATGTTGATAGTAACTAAGCTTTGTGGAATTTTAGAAATATCCAATCTTGATAACAAATTGATAGCCCATATTTAATAAAACTTGAGTAGTTCTTGGCTAATAACACTGAATAAACTCTAGAATATTCATAAGATTAACTCTTCTTTTTAAAGTATATATTCTCATATACCATGTGTGTGCCATGTATGTATGTCATGTAGACAAGTGATAAAATGGCTCATGTATTTTTCTATAAAATATTAAACATGTCAGTTCTATCCAAAATGTTTGACAACTCAGTCTGTGTTGTGCTGCAGACTAATGTGCCACTAGAGGGGGCTGTCACCTCAGTAATGCTGTTTGGCATCATTACACCAAGGCTGAAATGTGTATACAGTGTTTGACAAAATGAGGAAGAAAGGGGAAGCAAAAGCTATTATTATGCATGAATTTTTTTTTACATTTAACTATAACTGTTTCCATTCCTCCTGTCACTGAGTTATTACTGTTCTAAAACCAAGCCACAAACAGACCTATCTGCTTTCTTTACACGTCTTTCAGATAAATGGAGAGATTTGATTAATTTTATCAGATTGTTCACTTCCGTTTCTCATTTAAATTTCCATATCTTTCTGTCTCACTGACATAAATGTTTCTGCATTTGCTGACTTTATACCTCTGATTGTGATATGAAACTTCTGCTGGTGTTTTTAATGCACACATTTATAATTGTATTGATAGATTGAAAATGGATACCCTCTTGTAACCTGTGACCAATGAATATATAAGAGGCAAAAATAAATAAAAGTAGAATATGGTGGTTAATGGTAAATATGGTGGCATGATGGCAAGAGGAAACTTTGGCTCTAATTTTGCACTGAACAAAACCAAGACTCGACAGGCTGTCAAATATGTAACTCCAACAGCCTGGTTGTGTACTGTATATATGTCCATATAGTGTCACATGATTAAGCCAACTCACTCTTATGGTCCAAAACACTGTCCACACAGTGTTGAGTTTACTGGGTTAGGGACTAAATCACATTTTACAATCATGTTAATTCAATTTAGCAGGTTTAAATCAAATAAAATCAGTTTGCTTTCTAATTTACTCAGCTTGACTTTAAGGCTTGCATGACTCTTTTCATGAATAGGATTGGACTTTTTCTGTATGGTGTACATTTGGTTTGCCTGTAGGACTGATCACATATAGGCTATACACACACACGTATATATATACACATCCCAGTGTGCATCAAGGAAAACAGCATACATCAAACGATGTATTCGTCTTATGCATAATTTATATGGCAATAATACTCGATAGCATTACTTCTTGGCAAAGCAAAAGCAGAGGAGAGTAAGTGTATATTCTAGCAAAGCAAAAATAAGTGCCTGTCCGCTGATAATCGCACTTAGTCCCCAGATGAATTTATAAAAGAGCGAATATGCGTGGAGGTGGGTGTGTGCGGGAGAGGAGGGGTTAAAGATTGGGAGGGTATAGATTGCAGGGAGCGCAGTAGTGGAGTAGGCTGGATTGTGATAGCGACAGATGTCTAGAAAACTGTGAGGGGCACTCCTCATTTACAGCACAGTCCCAGGCTGCACCTCGGAGAGCAGGGGCGGAATCTGCAGCTGTCACTCCAAAGGTTTACCTCCATTAGCACATCCAGAAGGAGCCTGGAAAAGGAGCGGATCCCTCTGCAGAACTACAGGTCAGATACTAGACACACTTTTGTTAGATTTTTTTTTTTTTTTTTTATGTTTCGATTTCAGTGAAGAATGTACACTGATACTAGACTGTGGAAAAGAAAGAAAGAAAGAAAGAAAGAACAATAAGGAGACCTGCAAGATCTATTGTTCTTTTTCTCTGCTTTTCTCTTATTATGTAAATGTGTACATTTCAATGCTTTCAGGAATTTTAGTTTTCTCGTCTTCAGTTGTTGAATGTGATTTAGTGCCGTGCCTTAGAGGGCAGCGTTGTTTTAAGTATAGGCCTGGTTACGAGGGAAAAAAAACCCTCTGGAATTTAAAAAATGCAAAAGAAAGTGATGAAGTTGAAGTATTACTTTAACACTGGAGTGACATTTTTAGTTCTCTTGCATTCTGCCTTGAAAAGCTACGACATTTTCCAATGATCATGAACAAAAAAGGGCAGAGCAGCTGAGGGAGGCAGCGGTGGGAGGGTTGAAATGGGGGATGGAGACCCCTCTACAGCTTGTTATCTCTCGAGTGTTCGTGGGTAGTGTGTGGCCTTGTGTAATTCCCTTGTATAGTAGCCTATAGTCTACTCTATAGAATGGTTTAACGTACTGGTTGCTGCCAACTCAGCTCAGCCCCTAAGGCTACTTTTGTCAGTGAGTATAGCTGCTGGTTTGTGTGCCCATCCTTTGTTACCGGCTGCGCCTCTGGAGTCTCCTTGAGCTCTCGGAAATGTGGATCTTAGTCTGTTGTACAGCTGAGGCAACAGCCTGTTAACAGCTCAGAATGGAATAAGCTCATGAGTTTTAAAATGTTCTCAAATTATTATGTGAAAATGGTTGTTTTGGACCACCAAGACAATGGAACAAACTGGATAATTAAACATACAGTATATTTTGGGGAAAAATGGAATGCAAAATGGTTATTGTCCAAAAGCAGAAGCAGCCCTTTGTTTAGTCAAAGTCAGACGATCGGATATGATTTTCAACATCTTTTTAGTTTTAACAGCTTTAACAAGTGTAGGCTAATGGACATTGCGCCTATCCGACCATAGTGCGTCTTAATGGCTCCTTTGCAGCACTATGGACAGTTCCCAGATTGGTGAGCCTCGTACCCTTGCCAACATGCTGCTGGCATGGCAGACATCCTTTATATATCACTCTGGATAACGTGTTGCTTAAAATTATGGATTTTATTTGGAAAACATCTGCCAAATCTGAATTGGCGCACGAGCTGTGGAATGCACTTAAAATGGCTGCAATGGACCTGAAAACCTGCAATAAGTAGCCGAGGCCACTCAGCAGAAGCATGGTATTCAAGTAGCCTGTAGACTATTTCAAACAGGTTTGTTTAGTGTCAGCTGAAATACAATCCGCAAGAATAAGTTGAACTTCCAGTTCTCTGTTTTGTCCCTGAAAGGAAGTTGCATTCTGTGGCAATCACTTGCTCTTCCTCTATACCTTCCATAACACACCACAAAGAAACCCCTTTTTTCGCCATGTGTTGCTTGTCTATACCCTCAGGCTGCAATTTGTCATGATGGGTGAGGAACAACTGTACAGTATAAATGTACACTTGGAATTAAAGACTCATAACATATTTGTATCCTTTTACGTAACAATGTCTTTTTTAAACATTAGAATGATCTAATTCAAAATGTCATCAAAAGAAGTTATTATATGCTTGAAGTTAATGTCAACACTACATGCCACACTTATATAAAGTTTAACTGGACATACTCAGTGCTTGAAGATGACCTACTGTTACAACACTGTATTCATTTTGTACTTATATAAGTTGTACTACTGGCTACTTCAAAGGTCCCGGACACTTTGGCTTACAACATAAATATACAAATTGTGTTTGACTTTCTTTCACACATTTCTAATGTTTAAATATGGTGCATAAATGTCAACTAGGCTGACTAAAGGTAGATGTGTATGATGTCAAAAGCACCACTAAGTGGGTGATACGGTGGTTAGCATCAAGTCAGTTCTGGTTTGATCCTAATCAATAGTAGTATTTTTACAAGATGTTTTAATGTGGGTAAAGGAGTTAAGTGCAAATCAAATGTTTGTCAGTTAATCTCTTATATTAAATTACACTTTTCTCTGTTTTTTTTTCTAGGAACCAACATGGGAGGCAAATTGAGCAAGAAGAAGAAGGGATATGATGTGAGTGACCCTAAGGAGGCAAAGGCTGAAGCTGCAGCAGCAGCAGCAGCTATTACTGCACAGGAGTCGGCTAAAGTGGAGGATGCTGCCCTGCCCACAGAAGCAGCTTTGAAAGCTGAGGCAGGCAATGTGGTTGAGGAGGCTGTGGGCTCAGCTGTGGCAGCAGTAAACGAAGCTGCAGGAGTTTCAGAAGAGCCAAAACCAGCAGCTCCAGAAGAACCAGCTCCTGCAACTGCAGAGAAAGCTGCTCCAGTAGAGGAACCAGTTGCTGCAGCAGAAGTAGCAGCTCCAGTATCAGAGGAACCAGTTGCTGCAGCAGAAGCAGCAGCTCCAGTATCAGAGGAACCAGTTGCTGTACCAGAGGCAGCTCCAGAAGTAGAACCCGTTGCAGCTCCAGTAGAACTCCCAGAGGCATCAGCAGCAGTAGAGGAAAAACTAGAGCCTGCAGCTGTTGAGGAACTTGTAACAAGTGATGCTCAACCTGAATCAGCAGCTGCTCCTGTGGAACTCCCCACTGAAGAACCTGTGATAGCTCAAGAGTCTGTCCCAGAACCAGAGGTTGTTTCTGCCAGTGCAGAGGGAGTGCCTGACACTACACCAGAACCCATTCCAGAGACTGTTACTGAGGCACCGGCCATTGTGGAAGAGACAGTGGTGTCTGCTACTGTCCCTGAACCTGAGCCAGTGGCAGCTGTAGAGCCAGTGCTAGAACAAGCTCCAGAACCAGAGCAAGCACCTATACCAGAGCAAGTTCCAGAACCAGAACCAGAACCAGAGCCAGAGCAAGCACCAGAACCAGAACCTGAGCCAGAGCAAGCACCAGAACCAGAACCTGAACCAGAGGAAGCGCCGGTGTCAGAGCCTGAGCCAGAGCAAGCGCCTGAGCCAGAACCTGAGCCAGAGCAAGCACCAGAGCCAGAGCCAGAGCCAGAACCTGAGCCAGAGCCAGCACTGGAGCCAGAAGTAGAAAAAGTACCTGAGCCAGAGGAAGTAACAGAGCCAGAACCTGAGCAAAAGGCAGATACAAGTGAACCTCCAGCAGAGGAGAGGGTAGAGGAACCAGAGCCAGAAAGCAAAGTAACTTCATCTGACAATGCAGAAGTCGTGATTGGAGAAGCAGAAGCACCTGAAGTCTTGACTGCAGGAGAGGAGACCCCCACTGAATGTCAGCTTGTAGAGGAAGAAACTGTTGCAACAAAAGTCTCTGGGACTGAGGCAGCTGAGCCGGAAGTAGGAGAACCTGTTCCAGAGATCGTCATCTCAGAGTCTGCCTCTGGAAATAATGGTGAGTCTGAAGAGGTACCCCAAGCCTCTGTGGAAGAGGTGCCCAGCCCAGAGCCTGTGGCAGAAACCGAGATTGAAAATGGAGAATTAGAGAGCCCTTGTCCTACAGAGGATGTGGTAGCCGTAGACGCACTCCCAGCGGTGAATGGAGAGTGTGCAGAATCTCCTGCCAGCACTACCACAGAGACAGAGGAATGTGTTAATGGTAGTGAAAGCCCAGAGGAAACACCTATCAACAAAGAGCAGTGTGACTTAAAAAAGGACGCAAGTCTAAGTGGGGGTGTCCAGGAGGTTCCTGATGCAGTGCCTGACATGGTGGAGGCTGTCAGCACTGAGATCAGCCAGGCAGTCTGAAAATAAGCCATCTTTGAAATTAATGTGAAATCAGTTTTTAGTCCTCCCATGGTTTGAGAAAGCCATCAAGGTATTGCAAACACAGCTAGGCTTTCTGACATGCTGAAACCACTGCAATGTCCATAGTGGTAACTCAGGCAAAAGGATGTTTTCTTTTGTGTATTACCAAAAATGAAATGCAACACAGTCTGAGCATGGAAATAAGAAAGAGAGAGAAAGTGACAGGTGGAACAAGATAGCGACTTCAGTTTTTTTTTCGAGGGGTCAGAGCAAAAAAAAAAAAAGAGCATAAACTGATCAGTGGAGCAAAAATATTGGACAGTAATACTAATGAATTAAATGAATATGTCTTTGTGTGTGAGCCAGATTATTACAAAGTGGGTTTTGGAACAGCATTCATTAAAAGTATGTTATCTAATTTAGAAGTTCATATAACCTTTCTATTATATGCAGAGACATGACATAAATGTGTTGGCCTTTTATAATAACGGTACATGTGAGGATTGTTAATTTTAAGTTGATTGTTCGGAATAGAGAATAAAAAGAGATTGTTATATCCTACATTGATCTTTTTTTTTCTTTTTGTGTACTCTTCCAACAATAAGTGTTTAACAATTTTTCATCTTTTGTCTGTTTAGCTTTTAATATTAATGATATAAAGATGTCTCAACTAACCTTCAATCATAAAATCTATGATTAACTACATTTTATGTCTAAATATTTGTAAGACACAAAGGGAAATCATTTACAGAACACATCTCTGTTATTTCAAAGAACATGTCGACATCCACCACCACTCTTGAACAGACTATTTTGAGCTAGTGTTTGGGTACTTTAAAGTGCAATGTCCTTTGGGTCACTGGCGACACTGCAAATATTTTAGTTTGTCGAAGATGGATGACTATTGTAGGTAGCCTGCATGCCATGACTGGAAAACTAAAATGTCACTGTAATGCACGGAAATCAACTTTTCTCTCATTTCTCCTTGCTTATTTCTGGAATTTCATGTCCTAGCTGCACATACTGCCAACATTTCACAAATCCATACCAACAAGGGGAACCAAAGGGGGAGAGGCTTCTGCAGGAAAAAGGGAAAAGGAGGAGGGAGAAGGAGGGGGTATTCTAGGATGAAAGCAAGTGTTATGATGCTACACCTGGGAAATATTCTTTTTCCTTGAAGGCATTTTTAACAATTTTCCAAATAGGTCAAGTGTTTGGGTGACTGTTGGACGGTAATTGAGGGTCACAAACATGTTTCGACACCTACCTGCTGCCTTCTTGTAGAATGCTGCCACGCCTGCTGCTCACACCAGTGTTAGACATTAAAAGGTCTTTGTCATACAGGTGCTAACACACATACATTAGCAAGAGAGAGTAAAATGTGTTTCTGTTCAGTGTGTGTCCACGTACAAGTATGGATAGATGTAAGGTGTGTGTGCATGTGGTTGGTGGAGGAGGCAGAGGTAGGTAGAGTGCGGTCATCCAACCTTTAAATAACTTGTGCTATGGGTCAGAGGATAATAGGGGATCTGATAGTGATAGAGGAAGCCCCCACCCCTAAAAAAAAAAAAAAAAAAAAAAAAAAAAGGAGTAGCTTCATAAGGAGCCCATCCACATACCAGCTCTCTCCAGTTTCTTAAAAAAAATACTCAAGCTCCGCACATTTATGAAAGGAATGTTGTAGAGAGGGTTTGGGGGCCAGGAGGATGAACTTGCTGGCATGTTTTTCTTTCTTCTTGCGGTACAGTATGTCTTACTTTGTATGCATCTGGGTTGCTTGCGCATGCTGCTAGTTTAAAAGCAACTTGCTATGACTGACACTGTGGCTTTAGTTTTACAGAGAATGATCCCTAATTTACAATCCGAGGACTATTTGCCACAAGTATTTCTTCCTGTAGTCTGTACATTGGGTACTTTTATTTCTAAGGGAATGTTTATGGACGCATATTTGAACAGCAACAACCATGAACATGTATTGGTTAAGTGTGAGATTTTTTAACATTTTACTACACCCACTTGCCACTAACAGATACAACACGGGCCACTATTATTTATAAGACTGTGTACCTGTACATGCCTTCCCTTGAAACATAAATAAAAAGAGACAGTAAGCAGCAAAACGGAAAGGGCATTTATTGATTTACTTTTTGTTTATGCTTTAAAATTATTTAGCTCTTAATGAAATTTAAATTTTTACAGCTACGTTTCCGCTTCTCCCTGCTTCACTGTATGTCTGTGTCTTTTAAAGCCTGTGTGTTTGTGTTGCAGAACAGGGTGCTTGTTTTTTGGATCTTGATTTAAACACTGCCTTAAAGTTGCATAGTTTTCTAAGGCCAGCTGCACTGCCTGGTTACCCTAACACTATGTGCTCTATATGCAAGCTCCTGCACAAAGCACGGACTGTGTTCGAGCTCCTTTTCTCCCTGTGTGAAAACTAGCCTGCAGGCTTTAGCTTTCCTTGACTGAATCTTCTGAGAAGCAAAGGAAAAAGAAAACGTGAACTAAATCCAAAGGCTATGAAATTCATGAGGTGCTGACCTGCTGGGTGAAGTTGTTGTTTTTGTCTTTTTTTGGCAGCGTCTTAAACACAGCCTGAGAAATCATTGCTAATGTCGTTTTAACTTACAGATTGATTTGATGTTAAATGTGCTCACGTACAAAAGAGAGACAAGGCTTGGGAAAACATATTCAACAATAATTCAAACCATTTTACCGCAGATTAACCCGAAGAGTATTATGTAAGAACAGATTCACAGCAGATCATTATAGCCGTGGGGCGAGTAGGCATTTAATGAATCAAACAAGCTTATTATTAAAAATCTGAAGGATAAATTTCCATATAAAAAATGAATGCAATATCTAATATGACTATTTGCATGCCTTTCCCCATGTAGAGGGCAGTTAGGATAAATCCAATGCCCTGTGCACTTGTGGGAAAGAACATCCTGTTATTACTGGGATAACAACGCAGGAAAGATATGAGCGTGTGAGACTTTTGAGAGATGCTGTCTTCTGCTGTCTCCCTTGGTTGAGTAGATAATAAGAGTCAGGTGGTGAAACTGCAGCAACAGCTGATCACTATTTATTATTCTAGCAAGAGGATGTCAGAGGGGAACTTCAGACAGGCAAACACACACAAAATTGTCAAAAACAAACAGCTCACTCATCTTGTGTCACTTTATCTCATCCTGGACCGGGACAGACCTACAGAAAGACAGACAGACCACAGACACATGCTAATGGATAATGCTTTTATGATGATGGCTCTTTAACGTTCCTTAAAACCGTCAATCAAGATACGATGCATGTAACTGTAACATGCTGAAAGAGCAAAGTTTTAATGGGTTTCTCCACCTGCCTACATAAGCCAACTATGATTTTCCAATTTTTCTGTCTGGTGAACTCTCACTCTCACTTTCACTCTTTTGGTGTCATGCACATATTATCAGTATTACTGTCTCCTCTCCGATCTCCTCTGGACGTGTAAATCCCTTTAGCCCCTTTATTGCTCCCTCTCTCTTGTTCTGCTTGTATCTCACCCTCCCACCCCCGAACCCATCCATCTGGACATGAGCACTAATGCTGTCATTGTATCAGGGCTGGAGGAGGCCTAATAGACGGAGCTCAGTGGTAGTAGAGATCAATATTGATCCATAGGTTTAGCCTAATGGATACTGAGAGAAGCAGTGCCTCCCCTTTGTCTGCCCAAGGATCCCATCACGCCCAGCTCCTCACGCATGCACTCTGGCTCTCTTACTCACCCATACACACACACAGAAACAAAGACACAGCTTTCTATCTGTGTGTCGAACTCTGCTGATGCAGCTGATGCATGGAGTGAGCACTTTACGGCTGCCCACTTTCCCTCTGTGTGTATGTGAGAAAGAGGGAGAATGTGAACACAAGTATCTATGTAAACAGTATCCGCATAAACATTTAAAGGTCTGTGAATTGTCAGACATTTTTATGTGTGTTTCCCTTTACAAAAGAGCCCAGACTTTTAATACACAATGAAAACACTGGAGACAAGCTGCTATGGCACCACACTAGAATCAGTGTCAACTCAAACTAGCATAAAAAAAAGCCATTCATGCAGCTATTGATGAACTGGGTTGCAGTGTGGGTGTCATCTCACTTTTCATTTTGGCTAAACAGCTGCTGGGGTTTTCAGTGCCAGCCTAAGCCTTTGTATCAGCAGCTATTCAATGCCACAGTATTTGCAGGGCAGCACGAAAATGAAAGTCGAGACGGCATCCACAACTGCTACATCCATCGCTTTTTGAAAATCAGACCTAATTACCCCTCCCTCAGATACCAGTTAACATCACTGTCGTATTGTTGTCATATTAACAGCACTACACTGTTTATGTCAGATGTTGAATTTGAGGTATCTTGCCACAAATAGTGTAAGAGTTAAGACGCTGGTCATGAACTGCAATGTCACCAAATGTAATCTGACCATTTCCCATTTGTCTGTCTCCATTTCCAACCACTTTCTAATTCATTAAAACTATTAAACAAATAAAATCAATGAGACCTGCCTGCATGCATTAAAACACAAATACACATTTACACGTACCTAAATGTAATAATGCTTTTATTACACATTATGACAATAATAGGAGCTATCAGCCAGTTTTTAGAAATAATTTTACAGCAAAAACCTAATCCAGGCATTATTTTACAATAAATAACTAAATCTCTACCTGTTATCTCAGCTTAGAAAGAGGGGCTGCACACAGGGAACATGTGAGCATGGTGTGTGCTTTAGATTAGCAATGGAAACTCATTCTGTGTGCAGTCACCTTGACCAAGCCTCCAGGCTCCGTGAGTTTTAAGAAAAAACACAGTGAAAAGTTAATTCCTCACTTTGACTTCTTCAGCCTGCTTTTGGTGTAACGTACACTCCCATGTGTTTTGACAAATATTGACCTGCACACACATATCATCATATTTCAGTAAAGAAATACTGCAGTGAGAGTAATTTACTTCCATAAAACCTCTAAAATGACACAAGTTGGTGATAATTTATCTAAAAAAAAACCTACAAAAAACCAAAAACTGTATAATAGCTGCATGAATGAATGAAATTAAAGATAACAATGAAAGGTTGAATAATAAGATGAAATGTTTTTATTGATAGTTGGATTATAAACCAGAGGAGGGCTTTACAGATCTTTTTCACTGCAGTGTACAGTAAAGCCTGATATTGTACAGTATTTGCAGCCTTGTAGTAAAATTCCTGTTGTAAATTGTATCCATGTCCGCTGGGAAGTGATGACCTTCAGTGTGCCTCTGGTGACAGAGCTAAATCAAAGCTAGTGCTTGTTTAAGACAGCCACTGCACACTGGCTGCATGGCCCCTGGTGAATTATTTATCCATGAAATGAAATGACCTCAGGCACTTTGTCGACAGTGGGGCAAGGACCAAGAAGACAGAAAAAAAGGTAGAAGGATGGCAGAGAGAAAGTTATTTATTATCTGTTTGTACATAACATTAGACTTAAGAGAAGAGGGAAGGACAAAGATAGGGGAAAATAAAAGACAACTGACATCCTCTCAGTCTCTCAGTAACAGCCTGCAGCGGTGCATGTTTATGGACTTTCTAAAGTGTTAAGAGCAACTCTTTCCCCTACTTCTCTTTCACTTTCTGTGCTTATGTATACTTGTGAATGTCTATTATTGTAAGAACCAGCATGACTTTTCCAAGTAGAAATTAAGAAGGTTTTCTTTTACACATTTGGCCAGTTGTGTTTTTTAAAGCACTGTTTGAGGGTTGTACAGTTGTTTAGGTTAAAGCTAAAGTTTAAAGTAAGCTTTGGAAAATGTTGAGGTAAGCGTAGGAATAGCATGTTTATATGTTTGAGTTTATAGGGGTTAGGAAATAGTTCAACCTAATGCTTTTGTAGAAATGAGTATGTGTGTGTGTGTGCATGTAGGTATCGTATAGGTAGAAGAATGTGGCATTTCAATCTGTCATACCAGTCAGTCAATTCTCCTGTCAACCAGCCTGTAATAATGATGGCTTACAGCGCACCATTACTCCCTTTAATGTTTAGTTTCCTGAAGTGTTCAGCGCCGTTTGCTTCATCCTGCCTTACTTGTCACATTTGTTTGATGAGTATATTGATAGCATTACTGTATGCATTTATTACAAACCAGAGGTGACACATTCCAGGTGGGGTGAAAAGCAGAAATAACCATGTAACAGCAGTGAAGAAGGTCAAACTAACAGGTACACCAACTACTCTACCAATCTGTCACAATATTTGAAGACAATGGAATGAATGCATGGATGACTTAAGATCGGGAAATACTTTTGTGCAACCTGGCAATTGTCTTCAATGATCATTATTAGGTGTAAATGTACACAGTGAGTATGGAATCCATCCTGATTGGACTGTGAAAACAGAACTACTACAGCTCAGCGGAGTGCAATATAATGCAGAAGTCTCTGTGTGAGTTGTAGTTATATAAAGTTGTGTTGTCAGCAAAATACCAAAATAGCAAAAAACATCTGAATTACTTGCTGTTGCCCATTCCTCTTTTTATTCCTATTTATACACATCAGTAATCACCTTTGACCAGGTGCAATAATTATATGCTGAGTCCCAGTTACACTTCATCAATAATAAATCACATAGGCAGAGGTAAAAAAGGTAAAAATATCATATTCTAACTTCATAAGCAATTGTGTATTTGCTGTGTAAAAAACACAAAATCCTGTGTTCATATGTGCCATAATTTCCAAAAGAATTTTTATATAATAACCAGTCCTAACTAACTATGGTACAGGTTAGAGGAAGGTAGTTAAGGTGAAATAACAATAGTATCAGCACTGACTAGCTGCATGTGATGGTTCACAAACACAGGAATCTTCGAGGTAAATATTTACACACCTATACACCACGCTGACCTTCCCACCTCACTTTTTACTGCGCTACTGTTCGTCAGCGTATGCGTGTTACAACAGAACGTCCTGCATGAATAGCTCTGGGATGGTTGTTTTCAGAGTTTACTGCACATACATTTTTGCCTTTATATATCTGGGAGGACCCTCTCTGTCTCCACATACCTCAGTCCATGTGATCCTTCATTAGAAACACTGTATAAGGTCAGTAATGGTTGTTCTATGACAGGTAGATGTGAAAAGCACTTTAGAACCTTGCTGGCAGCCAACTGGGAATAGTAACTTAAAGCATCTCTCACCTACAGTCCAGCTGCTGCACGCTCATCCACAGTTAGAGTTTTGTAAATACTCTATGCACATGAACATGCTGAAGCTTGGGTTACAAAATGCTGTGGTTTTGTTTGATTTATATGATGAATTTTCATAACATTTTTTGGCTAACAAAGATGCAGCTGAGTTAACACTATTGCACAACAGCATAGTCAAAGGCATCTCAAGGCATAAGCAAATTAAGTGAATGCATAGATCCCATGTCCTCCGAGACCCATTAAATCAGTGGTTCCCAACCTTTTTTGGCTAGTGACCCCTTTTTAATATCACAAATTTCTGGTGACCCCAGACATTCAAAATGGAGATATTGTTTTTGCTAAAATTAATTTGTTTTTCATCATGTAATAGTTTGCTATACTATATTACAAATAAATGTTAATTTTTGACAACATGTAGCCAACATAATGTATATTATTATGGACAGAGGCAGAAAAGCCAGGTGTAGATTACTGCACAAAGTGAGAATTTTATTTTCCTTGGTCAGGATATGTACAGTCAGTCCAGCTTGGATTTACAAGGAGGACAATTAATACTGAACAAACAATAAGTCAAACTATGAATTATGACAGAGCTGCAGCATCTGAAACTGACCACAATGAACATTTGAAAGATAAACAGTACAACAGTGCTTCAGTTTCAGCTTTTATGTATTGTGATTGTCTCTCTCAACTCACTACATATTTTTTATTCCTAAGTCACTATTATTATTATTATTTTTTTTTTTTTTTATCAATTACTAGAAATTTCAGGCAACCTCATTTGAATTCCAGGTGTCCCCACATGGGGTCCCGACCCCAAGGTTGAAAAACACTGCTTTAAATGTAGTTTTTTTTTTGTCATTTACTATGTCAGTTACAATTGGACAAAATGCTGTATTATGTTAATGTAAGGGCTGGCCAGTCCCCTTTCAGACACTGTGTCCTTGAAAGTTATTCATGCAATGCAAAGATAGTGCTGACAATACCTGCACCATCTCCAACTTCACACTGGAGCCTACAGCCGCAGACCAAGGCCTCTTGTTTATATTGGAAGTATTTACTTATTTATTGAAAGATCTTAAGTCATAATCCAAGTGTGCTTGTTCTTACTACTTAGCATTCATATTCTTTGTTTGGTTCAGCAAGTCACATGCCGGAAAACGGAATCCTGTTGGTGGACATAAGGTGGGGCAGGTTGACATTTGCACTAGTGCTGAAGATGGAGCTATGAGCTAATAGTTTGTTGACAGTGGTCACATAACAGGGAAAAGAGATGGCAGAGATAGTACTGATCAAATAATGTAAAATATGTCTGATGTTGGATGCTACCTTAAGTATTGACTATCTGCTGTCCAAGTTGCTCTATTTCCACCATCCTGTTCTTACATAACAGGGAAAAACTGCCTGTGGTTAAAGTGAACAGATACGAGCAGGAAAAAAAAGAATGTGGTAATATGAGTGTGTTGTCTGTGTGAGTGAGTGACAATAGTGCTGGTGGTGTCCATACAAACAAAAGTACATAAATAAATAAATAAATAAATAAATAAATTACATTCTGCTCAGGGCCCCATAAGGGCTTGGATCGGCCCTGAGTGTGAGTGTGGTAATTCTTAACCACAGCGAATGAGAGTGAGGCACAAAAGCTGAAGCGAAAGGCTCTATAAACGCATTCCACAAAGGTTAGAGAAGAACTGACAAAATGTTCAACTCAAAATGTATCACAATGAATACATGCATAATTTAATGAATATAAATATTGTTTTACATCAGCTGGAGTGTGTGCTTTGTGTTCTCTGTCTTGGCTTGTCAACATTTGTTTAACTGTGGAGGACTCTAAAGTGCTGTGGCAGGACGTCATCTTAGCTTTTCACGTCTAGTTATATCAACACAGAGGGAGACCGAAAGATAGGGAGAGAGAAACAGAGAGACATGGAGGGAAAAGTTTTAACAAACAACCATTTATAGGTTATTAGAACTATTAACAACTATACATTTTGAGGGGATTACATATTTACCACAATAACAAGAACATGTTGTTCTATTGAAAACAATGGTCATTTGTAAAATAACACTACTAGTCTTTATGGAGCAGGATCCATATATGTAATACAGATATATAGCCAGTAGTATTTCCCACAGATGACCACATGTACCATTCTAAACTGCAAACAAAGATATTTTGTGCATCATCCTTTTTCTGCACTACACAAAATTCCAGCTATGTTTTTCAGACCAATGCAGACTGAAACTCATAAAAAAGGAATCTCTCCAGCTTGGATACCCAGCAGAAACACACACATAAACACACCCCACCCTCTCAGCACTCAAATCTAATTACATTAAAAAAAAAAAAAAATTAGGGCTTGCATTTGTGTGTATCCATGCGTTCATGTAAGAGAAACTGAACGGAAGGCAGAGGGACAAAGAGCTGAGTAAAAGTGTGGGTTTGAGGTATGAAAGGGGGCACCAAAGACATTAAAGTGGCCCCTCCTTCAGATGCTAAGATGCTGAGCGGGTGCCAGGTCCTCCTTCTGTCACTGACCCCCTGCATGCCTCATTAAACCCCTTAACTTGGTTATGGAATCATCCAAACACACACACACATAAAACCCTGGCCTGTGTCCCCTCCCTCCAAAAGCCCCTGGCCCACAGCAATGCCATATGTCCAACACACAGACACTGGCAGTTCCTCATTGTTTTGTGTTTCTCTACAATCCACTGTGTTGCAACATGTGAGGAAGCCTGCAGGATGACTTTCAGGCAACTACAGAACACCCTAAGCTTTTGTGAAAAATGGTGATTCAGTTGATCCCACCTTCACCGTGGACACAAACAAACACAATCTAAAAAGTCGGCTTCTGAAATCACTTAAGTCAGCTTTGTTAATTAGCATTGTGTCTCCTTTGTTAAACGTTACATACAATTCCACAAAGCCATTTCATTATGTACTAAACTCTAAAGCAGGGGTGTCAAACTCATTTTAGTTCAGGGTCCACATTCAGCTAAATTAGATCTGAAGTGGGCCGAACCAGTAAAAATAATAACATAATATATGAAAAAATGTCAACTCCAAACTTTTCTCTATGCTTTAGAGTGAAAAAAGTTGATTTACATTATGAAAAGGTTTAAATCTACAAACTATCCTTTCAAAAGATGTGAATAGCTTGAACAAACTGAAAAAGTAAGTGTAATTTTAGCAATATTCTGCCTCAGTTTATCATTTACACATGTACATTATAACGTACAGATCACAGTGGATCTCCAAACACATAAAACATTTAATAACAGACAGAATATTGTTAACAATGTACTTACTTAAGACATTTCAGGTTGTTCATATTTGTTCAGGTTGTTCACATTTTTTTCTAAATTATACTTTGTTTTTAGTGTAAATACATGAAAATATTTACATTTACATAGAGAAACATTTGGATTTGTCATTACTTATATGTTCTTATGATAGTGTTTTAATGAATCCTGCCCACTTGAGATTGAATTGGTCTGAATGTGGAACCTGAACTAAAAGGATTGTTAATTTCTTAGTGTAATTTTTGCATTTCACATATTCATCCCAAGGGCCAGACTGGACCCTTTGGCGGGCCAAATTTGGCCCCTGGCCCATATGTTTGACACCTGTGTTCTAAAGCTACTGACTTTTATCATCGCATAATTTTAACCTGAAGCTCATTCATGCATCCTGTCTTTGCACAGTCAGTAAAACAGTCGTATCTGAATTTTAAATAAGTGTGTGGCAGTGCTAACCCCCAATATCAGTGCTATACAAATGTTATACCCTATGTGCAAATTGCAGTTAGTAAGAAACACTACAGTCTGTGCTGGGCCAGATGGTGGGATAGGTAGTCATTTGACAGTGTTGATTTTCTGTCATCCAGCTCAAGAGAAACATTGACACAAGTCAACCAATATATTCTTGTCACGGTTGCTGTATTTTATGATAAATTGATTTGGCTTGCAATCAAGTCGAGATTTAGTGATTAAAAGCCATACGTCGATTGGAGAGTCAAGGATACTGCCTGGTGTTTTGCATATAAGAAAAATGCAACTTTAATCAGCAGTTCAATTTTAATTTGATTTTAATTAGTACTTTTTAGATTTGTTTTGAATTAAAAGTGCATTATGAATGAAATTTATTATTCTTATTACTCTTATTATCTATTAGCATTTTGTTCACAGTAACTTCAGTGTAATACATAAATCTGTGCTGCTTTGCATTATTGTGAGCATTTCTGTGTAACATACAGATTGTATCATTATGAAACTTTAACCTGTGAACTAAGAAGATGAGATGAGAGGGGAGAAAAATAAAAGGAAAGTAAACCTACACTCATCTTGGTTCTTTTAAAAAATGAGGACAGACAAGCTGACTGTGAGCATTTTGATCCAGTCAGTCTACAGATACATTTGTTTTATATTGAGCTGCTGTTGGATCCCATATGAGAACAATTTTCTTCAGTCGACATTCTGAGAGAAATCATGTACGGACTGTGGAAAAACAGTAAAACTAGAGGAGTATACACAAAAGGAGATGATACGAGGAAAAGCAGGATTAGATAAACAATGAAGACAGATCTCCTCCCTATTCTCTGGACAGACCTGCGCTGCTTTTGGTAAATCAGTCCAGCTGCATCATGTAGAGCCAGTGACTCAGCAGTGGGTCCTGGGACGTGACCCATATCCACCGTTGCTGTGATTGTCTAATGGATAAGTGTCAGACAAAGCAGGTCAGGCCTCACCATCACTCCAAACCTTTACTGACATTCACAGGAGAGGCAGCGAAGGAACAGCTTCTCTGGCACTATTTAGTAAGAAAGCCAACTCAGCTGATGCTCAAGTGAAATCACGGGGAGTGTTGTGAGTGGAGAACTTCATCGTGTGTGTGTGTGTGTGTGTGTGTCTAACTCCAAAGAGCTAACCACCCAGACAGGTTCCCAATAAGTTTTTTTCCCCCTAAAAATAATAATGACTTATCCTTCATAAACTTCCTGTATAGCTCCTGACTCTCTCCTGACCCTCAGTGCATTGCTTATTGAACATGGAGACTTAATAAAAATAAAATCACATGTGTGCACGCATGGAAAACATGGGAACATGGGAGCTTGCAGAATTCTGCGCACATCCACAGGTTCACAGCATCCTAACATAAGATTACAGCTAATTATCCTTCTTAACTCTTAGAAAGATCTTATTCTAGCAAACTCCACAAACAATGCGCTATTGTTCAGAGGACGGAGCGTACTGCTGAACATGGAATGCACACAGTCTTTTGAGGTGAAGTGTCCTGTGTGTGTGTGTTTTTTTTTTCCCAACGCGTGCCTGTATGAGGGCAGGAGAGAAGAGGGGGGGTGGCATTAAAGTCAAAGGAAACACAGAGATCATACAGAGCAGAGAAAAAAAAAAAGAGCATACAAGCTCCTTACTCATAAGATAGCATTCTTGAGAATTTATTTTGCCAGCAACATAAAAACTTACATACTTTGGGAGTCTAATGTTTGGGCTGAGATGGCAAGAGAAATCAGATAATGTACCTTCTGATTGCTTTCGATCAAGCTGACAAATCTGTTTTCTTCACGTTGAATGCTAAATGAAACACACAAGGGGAAACAACAACAGTGAATAGGTTAAAGACTAACTGGGAACCAGCGATGGCTGTTTACAAAGGACAGCTTGGGTAATAACTATGCTGTTTCCCTTTCTGGTCAGTCATAATGAGAAACCAGTGTTTTTTCCCCTTTCATTGACTTTCTGATTACTTTTCTTGCCCTATGTAACTTCTGTTTTGCAGTGTCTTGCAGAATTACAGCAGAGATTCGTAATTAAAATACATGAAATCATATTTGCGTGTTCCATTTTGTATGTTTTCATAGGTATTTGGGACTTGAATGGGATTACAGAGGCGTGCATCTGTCTTAGATAATACTCTTACAGCCACAGACATCTTCTCCAGTGCTCTGCCAGGCCTCAGTCTCCTGACATGGACATGCAACTCTCAACTTGAATCTGATTGCACCACACACCCCCTGCTGTCTAATGAGAGGATTAGACTGTACATATTTGTTACAATCCCCTGTTTAAAGTTTCCCCGTCCTCCGCCTCTCTCTGTCTCCCTCTCACTTCTGCTCCTCCTCCTCCTCCTCCTCCTCCTCCATTCTGTCAGGCACACTGCTGTGTTTATGGGTCTCTGTAGTTTAATAGAGTATCTTCTGGCCTGCTGACACATGGAAAGCACAAACATTCATGCATGCACAACAAGAGCCTCTGTACGCCCGTGTACACCTCCACATGTGGGCACATAAACTTGCACACACACACACACACACACACACACACACACACACACACACACACAACACCTTGCAGTGAAAACATTCGTAGAAAAGTATTTGGTTTTAAATCACCACAGTTCAGTACATGGAGGGGCTTCGGTTTTCCTGCGTGTGTGTGATCCGGGTGTTTATTACATTATTGGAATATAAAATTAAAATCTGTAGTCACTTGTGGGGACTTGGTATCCTTATGGGATGAAATGCAGGTCCCTGTGATGTAAATCATTAAATCTGCATGTTAAGGTTAGGGTAGGGTGAGGCATGTTGCGGTCAGAGTAAGCCTCCAGGAAATGAACATAAGCCAAAGCCTAATGTCTCCCAAACACATGGAAACCTAATATGTGTGTGTGCATTGTGTCCGCAGAGAGATCTAAGGATGATCAGCACCATCCTCCCCGTTTGTGGATAAAAAATATAAAGCTGAATCAAACCTGCCAGCATAATTACCAACAGGAATCTGAAGAATGCTGTGATCTGGACTGAGCCTGACACCATGTATAGGGCCTCATGCAGCTGACTTACCCCTTCTCAGAATGTGAGTGTGTACAGTGTGTGTGTGTGTGTGTGTGTGTGTGTGTGTGTAGGTGGTAGTTTTGTGGGTACCATTCGTTCTAAATGATACATGCTTGGTATTACTTGCATCATGCAACCCAAGTAATTACTAAAGACTGATGTGGTGGTAGTTGACTCAGTTAACATGTGTTTATAACCAACATATCGTACACTTCCACTCTGTGAACTTCAGTTTGTGTACTTCTCTAGTTTCCCTTTTACAGCCTGTGATGTTCTGTGCTCTGGTACAAAAAGAGGCCATGTCACTTATCTGAGGAATTCACCCTGAACATCACCTCTTCATAAACACTCCCGTGTGGAGCACATTCTCTCTTTCTCTCCTGTACCCACTCATACCTCTGCAGATCCTCATGGTGTGCCAACAGCTTTGTTTATGAATAGCTGCAGCCCCAACATATACAAGAGGTTTTACTTAAACAGTATTCATCATGCAAATCTGCACGAACTGACTGCCACATACAACTCCCATGGAGTGCTCACATTGCTGACATATTTCTCTGTCTTTGTGTTTTGAATGTCATAGCTTCAGAAAACAGGTGGTCCTCATTAAGCTTGTCTAGAAACATTTGTCAAGACTTAGTAACACATGCAAAGGTCTCCAATGATTCATATGGATGTCTAGCTGAGTGTTTGGCTCCATTTTCTGAGAAAGATATCAGATATGCACAAAATTCCTTATGGATGGGTTCAAACCCTTCCATCCTGCTGTTTCACATCCCTCATAGTCTACGGATTCTCAGGAACTGACAATGGTCTGTTGAGGTAAGGAAATGATTTGTATCTTCCTCAGAATATCTGACAAAGGGATCAAACAGTCACAAAACCTGTAGTGCAAAAAGTATTCGTTGTAGCCCACAACTGAATTCCAGTCGATGGGGAGAATGCCAGAGTGTGGCGACAGAGATAAGAATGGCACCTGGAGAATGCATTTGAGAGCACGAGAGCATGTGTTTTTGAAGTAAATGATATGCTAGAAATGAGCAAACAGTCTCATACAATACATTCAGTAACAGGCCTTTCTACACAGTCTTGTTCAAACAGATGGGGTTGAAGATATGGGCTGGAAGTTTAAAAATGTCAATATCTTTCTATTATTGAACTACAGATTAATCAACCATTATTTGCAATCTCTGGGTTAGCTCTATTTAACACCATGACATAATGAAATATTTGGTTTATCTCAGTAATGTTGTGGCCTGTGTGTGCATGTCTGTGTGTTATTCATCTCCTGTGACTGTGTTTAATATCTATTCTGCACATGCATCCGGTGGTGTATTTTGTGCACTGATGTGTGTGTCTAAGCATTCATTCGTGGGGTGTAATGTGACACCCAGGGCTCATAAGGAGGACTAAATCCCTGACCCCCATATGGAGATGCTGACATAAAGTCTCTCTAAAGGCCTGGCAGCTAATGGAACATGAATCGACATGAATACATTGTAGATGCATGGAGAAAATAAGCCTATAAAAGCCCCACCTGCCCCAGCATCACCCTAAATAAAACACAGTCAGAGAGGATCTGTAATTGATGTTTAAGGATGTGAATGAAAAATACAGAAAATCAGTGTACAATGAAAGAAACAGAGACATGAGGCAAACTCCAAACACTGCTTATGTCATTGTCTCTTTCACACACATTCAGAATATCAAGATCACACCATAGCATAATGACATCATCTCATATATTCTATTCTATTATTTAAGAAAGCTTTTGGTTGATGGATTTATCCTTTTTATTTATTTTATGAAATTATTCTTATGTTGTTTTATTGCACCCATTTTATGTATAGCACTTTGTGATTTTTATCTGTGAAAAGCGCTTTATAAATAAACTTTACTTACTTACAACATAATGGGTTTTAAACACTAAACACATAAAAATAGGACCAATGGCCCTGTAGCTTACCGGCCAAATTAAAAGCTTTGGGAAATCTATCCAGATGCCATTTATTATCACCCAGTTATGTGTATTTATTATATTACAGAAATAGCCCATGTTTTGGTCATATTCCAATCAGATCTGTAAAAATGTCAAATTCCAACTTGATATCATTGATACTTACTGATTTATTGGATCAATCCACTTCCTATCTGTTATAATGGGAAAATTTTTCAAAGTCACACCAAATCCAGAAACAGATCTGGATCGAAATAATTGCAATACCTTGTGTTGACATCATCATAAAGAAGCTGTATACCAAGTTTAAAGTCAATCAGAACTGTAATTTGGGAGAAAAAAATGATTTAAATTTCAGCCGGTGAGCTAGAAACGCACATTCCATTAATGAGATTTTGACCCCCCAACTGTCTCTGTTGTATATCTTGCATTATGTCTCATAAATATAAAGTTCATATAACTAAAATATCTCAGACACATACAACGTGGCCATGTTTTTCTTACTATATTTTTTCACTATCTCCAGATGACTGTGTGTTAAAAGGTTGTTTTCTCAGCTCAGTGCAACTTGCTTTTGGAAGCGACAGCATTTGAATCCAAAAAGCACAATATTTACTGTAAATGACAAATTGAGAAACCACAGTTAATTTCACAGATTTATAATTCCCTTCAGAACTGCCTTCATCGCCACAATAAGTTCTTGTCAAGCTACAATTTGAGCTCAAAAGCTTTGAATCCAGCTGTGCCTTTTGTTTTTGCTAGTCTTGGAAACCAGCAGAGCCACATCCCTTATTCCCTTCTTCCCTCTCCCCCATACTGCTAGCATGTATGCATGTGTACACTATATACTGTACTGTACTGTATTTACGTAGAAACACTGTAACCATAGAGGCCTGTATATACCGTCCAGTTTTTTTTTTTTTTTTTTTTTTTTTTTTTTGCAGAGGTCAAGTCTACATCTCTTCCTCCATCAGTGGATACCAACTGTCTTATGTGACTGTGTGTTACATGAACTCATTAACAATACATCTGGAAAGAATATAACCATTAGGGCCTGGCAGCTCCACCTTCACAGGCTCTGGCTGGTTTAAACTGCATTGCTGTTAAGTGTAGAATGTGGATCAGATTCTTCGAAACAGCTATTACATTCTGGGGTGTGTGTAACTGTGAAACACACTGGTTTGTCTAATACAAGTATTTGGTTTAAATATATAAATATACAGTGAAAAAACACAGCTAACTGCTTGATTCTTGCTTACTCACTTGGAGTTAAGCAAACAAAAATGTACTTCAGCTTTTACTTTTAAATCATGTAAAAACCTAAAAATGTTTTTCAGTGTCAGAACATAACGGTCTGCAGTTTCAGCGAACATGGTGCAAGGTCATTCGCTGACGGCTGACGTTTGTCATTTTCACAGGGATCCTTAGGTATTGTGCACGTACATTCTTCAGTCACAGCTCCATCTGTTTGTAGGGAGAATAGTGAGGCCCTCAACAGACCCCTGAGAGGTTTAAAGTATGCTGGCCTCCTGCAGTCTCCCAGCAAACACACTAAATACTCTGCTCTGCTCGGGCAGGCCGGTTTTAATTCAGCCTGGGCCTCATGAGGAGGTGGACTACTTGGACTCCAGCCAGGTAAATGGCTCAAAGTAAGAGCAATGAGCCATCAGGAGACATCATCTTCAACATACTCATGCCTTTTCCTTTTATTTAGTCTAGCAGTTGCCCTCTCAATGCCTTCAGATTCCTCAGTTCTTTTTCCAGCACTGTCCATTGCATGTTTATAAAATGGTGTCTTCTACACTGTGACAGGGGAGGGGGGGGGGGACATGACCTCCGTCCCTGTGGGAGATATGACCACCAATCTGCCACCTTACTGCACTGTTTTCTAGAGCTGACTCATCCAGTTCCCTCCCCCTTTTCTCTCCTTTTATTGCTTGGAGCATACAGTGAGTATCGTTGGCAGTGAGGACCTTCTGCGGGCGGTGCCTCTGATTTACTGATTGATTCTAGCATTAACAACCAGCCCCTCCCCCATATCCCCCCACGCAGGGAACACACATGCATCCTTTGTCAGGCTTCTCCTGTGGCTTTAAGATAAAGCTGTTACAAGCCCAGGCTGTTAGCTAAGGTCTTGATAATGCACAGATTCAACAGAGGAGGCAGAGGACAGGTCATTGATCAAAGAAAATGTGAAAACATAAAATAAGACGGATTCAACCATCAAGATATTTGCTTCTCCTCTTATCTTATATGTAAACTAATAATTTTAAGGTTTTTCACAGGCCATCGTAGGCACCTTGTGATGGCTGTTTTGACAGTATTTTAGTGATTACTGGATTGGTTAAATGAAAACATCAATGAATTCAGTGATCATGAAAAAAAATCATTAGTTGCAAGCCTAGTAGAATTACTATTGATTTTCATATACTTAGAATATACTTCATTGACTGAGCAGTCATGTGATTTGATGGAGGCACACCATTAACTTAATTAGAAAAGAAAAGCTATAATCAAAGTCTATATAGAACTGATCAATGGGAATCAAATCAACATATTTAATATCTTTAGATGATACCAAAAAGTCAAATTCCTAGTTTTCTCTATGTTCAAACATGTTATCAGTGTTTAATTTTTAGCCACTGATTCTAAGTGGATAATGGTAGCCACATGGTAGCAGACCACAGACCTTTTGCTTACCAACGGTACAGACATTTGCCTAATTACATAATATCCTTACAGTAATACTTCTACATAAAGGCCTTCTATACACTTGTTTAAGCACTATTGCCCCACCAAGTGGTATATGGAAAACTGTTTTACTTCACAAACTACTCTTTGAATGAGAAAGGTGTCTAAAATGGTCAACACAGTTTGTGTGAATCAAAAAATGTCCATATACAAACTAAATTACAGCTTCAGTGAGCTTCTGCACTGCGTTACAGTATCCCTAAATCAGCATTTTACAAAATTCTCAGGAGTAAAACAGTCCAACAGAACAACTATCTGCACTTTAGAAACACTCAAACTCAAAATATAAACAGGAAACATAGATTTTATAGGAGAGTATATTTACTACAGAGGCATGAGTAGTTCAAGACTACATCCTCTGAACTTAAATAACTGTATGTTCAGTTCTTTACTGAGCTTTGCATGTCAGTAGTTGGGCTCTATTTCTAATTTTGTAATAAAGAGAACCGTCTATCCAGGCTTAATAAACCTGGCAGAGAATCCACATTAAAATCTCAGTGGGTGGAAGGACAGACACATGGTAATCTTTAAGCGGCGGAATCTTCTTTTAGTAAATGGCAAGGTTCTTGTTGGCAACCTGCTCTATCCTTCTCAGACGAGGAAAGACGGAGGACACGAATGTGTGAGACTGTGAGAAACATGGCTGAGAGAAAGATCTGCTGAGGGCAGGTTTCCATTCTGCTGAAGTCTGAGAAAAAAAAACTAATGAAAACTGCCCCTGCCAAACAGTTACATCACAATGAGTACCATATAGACACTTTCTAGCTGCACCTTGTGATATATATTAGATTATATTCATTAGGATGTGTTGTGCCCGATACGTTTCTCAACATTTAAGTTAATAATAAGCATGTCCAGTGGTCAGCATGTAGGAATTGGTCACTGAACAAGTATGTGAAACACACTCAGAACTGCCTGTTAACCCTTGAATGATGCAACCAAAGGATATAATATGAAAGATTGCCCTCTACTGTTGAGTACAATGCCAAATCCAAGTCTCAAAAAACCAAAAGAATCCTAACTTGGGTTGCATGCAAGTGCTGCCAGGGGGTAAGTCACATTACAGGCCTCTCAAGAAGCTCACATGCTTGTCATGTAACATTTATTTAGGTGAGATAACTGTGTAATCCTTGTTTCAACTATCAAGTCAACAAATCATGTTCACCCAAGTCAAAAAGCTTACCAGACTCACAGAGGCATTAACTGTGCAGGTCCAAAAGCTGACACGAGAAAGACGAAAACAGGAATCATGCATATTCATGAAAATGTTTCAACTTCTGATTTTAAAGAAATGAACCACAAAGTTAAATATTAAATGTCTTAGTAGCAATGAAAATCAATTAAACACTACATTGTCATTTTTTTTTCTTTTTAATTGTCTTCCATTCTTTTGCAGACACAATACTAGAAACAGCTGTGACTACAGTATACAAAGTGCTGCTACATTGTGATATCCATAAATGTGGCGTTTCACAAATGAAAGTACTACATGACAGTTCAAAATTGGCTAGTTTCATTTCCAGCTTTTTTTTTCTGTTTAATGTCTGCTAAACCAGAAAAAAAGAAAATAAGGCTGTACATTAGCCAGAATATTTCACAAGGAATCCTGACCTTTGATTTAGTATTTTATGTGCACACATATGAATAGAAATCCCATTCAAATAAGACAAAAAAAAAGCAATTTCTCATTTTGTCTCCACATTTGATGTGTTTAACTGTTGGAAGTGCCTCTATCAGTCATTCTCTGTCTGCTCTGTTGTTATTGTAAGCGTTCTCAGTATTCACAGGTGTAGGGTGGCAGAGGTTTGTGACATTGCGTTGTAAATAAACGTGTTGTTGAAGGGCACAAACTGGTGGCTGATGATCTTGATGGCTTCTTGAGCAGCTGATCCTAAAGAAACATAGTGATATAAGAAACATATATGTAAATGTATATATTAGCATTGCACTGGTTGGATGCACTGTGTAAGTGAACAGAGCTAAAATAAAATTACCTCCCAAAAATGCAGCAACAGTGTGTGGCTCTGCAGCACCATAACGGCAGCTAAAAGTGATGAAAAGAAGAACAAGACGATCATTTCAAACCTTGACCTAAACATGATTAACTCTTAAAATTTTTTTTTTTTTTTAAAAATCAGGAATCAACAATTATTAAATTGAACAGGGACAAGGTCTTACAACTCATGAATATAATCATCTTTGATGTTGACGTTGAGGCTGTACTCCTGCAGGAGACTGTTAACACAGAGCTTCAGTCTGCTGATGTCCTCCTCCACCTGGTAGTTGTATACTCCTGGTAAGCAAGAACAGAACACAAGAAAAAAATAAAATCAGTGCCGGCACTGTATTAAAACTAGAGTATGACATGTTTAGAGTTGAATTATCTAATGATACAATAATCATAATACTACAGATGCACTGCTTATACATTAGCTAGTACTTCTTGTCCCAAAAGCAGATGTTTAATGCATGAAAGAGGTATTTAATTTTTGATACACAATACTAGTCATTCAAGTCCACAGACCCAGGGTCAGTTAATACCATCACTATGAAATCTGTGGCCCAATATTACATGTGATATTTAGAAAAAGCCACAGATTGAAAACACTGAAGATGCTTGTCCTCGTTGCTGATGTGAGTTTGCATGGTCTAACAGTAATCAACAGCTCCCCTTTGAGGAAGAGTTTGTTATAACAAGTGTGAAGAGCTTTAATGTTGCAAGGCGCTCTAACATTAAAAACAAAGGTCTGAATGAACCACTGTACCTGGGTAGCGTGAATGTTGCTGATAGAAGCGATCAACAGCACGGAGCATGAGGTAGAAGACCATCTCACTATCTGGATTGTCCATGCAAGAGGCTGAGCAGACACAGTTAATAGCAATAAGTGAAAAAAAAAAGGTTCGTATTATTCGCAACAGAAAGTGATTTTCTATTTGTTCCAAAAAGAACAGGGAATGATTACTTATTTAGATAATTTTATTTTTAAAAATTAATAAGAAATACGAGTTGACCTCCACCTTACCGATTTCATCTTTATTCACTGAATCCACATTGTACTCTTCAGCCAGAGACCTGCAGCGCACCACCCTCAGAAATGATGCATTTTTACCTACACACCAACACAAACCAGAGCATTTAGGACAAAAGTAAGTGACAGCCGAGCTTCCCCTTTAAAGCAGCGTTCTTCAGAGAAGTACATGATAGCACACTTCAAGTGCTGTCCAATAAGTAACCAAAACTTCACTTGAATAAATGATGCACAGTGGTTTTGATTTAGATATAAACAAGCGTGTGTTATTACCATGAATGTTCTCACCTTAAATAAAAGATTGTAACATGACAGTTCAATTAAGGAATGTGCACTGTTTGAAGGAGAAACTTTTTAGCCACTTCTTTTCTGTACACACATTTGAACATGTACTTACTCCAGTGACATGATGAAAACAGAGTCTCAAATCAAAAAGTCTCCAAGACAAACACCATATTTGGGATGCACCGATACCACTTTTTTCCAGACGGAGTACAAGTACAAATACTTACATTTGATTACTTGCCAATACCGAGTACTGATATGAGTACTACAGATCTTAGTTACTTTTGAAAATGTACTTTATTGCCATTGTCATTAGTCTGACATTTAATGCATTGGAATGAGCATTTCTCAATCAATCCACCAGAGGGCGCCGCTCTTAATTAATCATACTGGCCAAATACCACAAAGAAGAGTAAAGTTGTTTGAGAAGAAGAAAAAAGTCAGTAATAACAAACAAGGCAACGACAGAGAAGGCAATACTAATGTGGATACTAATGTTGATATTCATAAGGGTAGTTGTCAAAAATATGTCAGCAGTTTTTCACTAACTCACAGAGTTGCTCTTTGAAAAGATCCGGTGGTACTGCTTCTCCGTCTGGGTGCGCACAGAGCCTTTTATATAAGATAATATGATGATCTTTATATGGCTCTGGGTATGCATCTGAAGGCTCCCGGAAAACAGACAGAATTACGCATGGAATGCAATGTACACAGAGGACGGACAATACACTCCACCCGTATCCGTCTGTGTCTTTAACGTAACTTGCAGTCAGCGTTACTTTTGTCACTGTTGTTAATTTTGAAAAATCTCCACACTGCTGACATTACTCCTTGGCCGTGTACCTGCTGCACTATGAGGTGAACGTCACGCTGCTGTCAAGTGGTATTGGTGTGTTTGTATCAGACCACTTTTACGAGTACGAGAATTAATACACGCACTCAGTGTTGGACCAATACCTGATACTTGTATCGGTGCATCCCTACACCATATGATATCAGTGGTCTAATCAGGTCAAGATTTGTTTGTATGCAAATATAAGAAAACACCAAAGTGTGAGTTGATGTATGTTTACAAAAGTAGGAGCCACTTACAGAACAGTTTGATGTCTTTTTCAGGGATGTTTTCTGGTGACTAGTGAAAAATAAAAGTAAAAGTCACTTGTGTGCAAATCATTTTAATCATATGCATTTTATACAATAATGTTATTCATTTATGACTGTAGTGTCTAGTCACAATCTTTGCTACTTTCATAACTAGATGCTGTTAGTGACAACTAAATTTAAGATTAGAAATCCTCCTCAGTGTCTATTTGTCCAGCCTTGCAACATAAGGCACATTTCATTGTAAGACAGGTGTCTGATGTAAAACATTAAATTTAATGCTTCAAAAATCACTGATTAATTATGTAACTTATCCTTTCACTTAAGCTGTCTGTACACTAACATGTTACCATTCCAATCAGTTTTTATAGACTCTGTAATTTCTTTCTTCAATGAACAAACAAGCTATATGGAAAGAACACCAACTTACCTTTCCAACAGACTGCAACAGATACTCTACATGCTTGGAAACAGCTGCTGCATCCTGCATGGCCTTTTCCCTGTAACTATGATAAAACACATAAACAAAGACAAGAGTCAGACACGTCATCAGTTGAACCCTGTGTTATCTATATGTACATTATTAACCTTTCAATCTGTAATGTAAAAAGGACAGTCCAAATGTATCGATACAGTTATCATCTTTGTGCTCCACACTTACACATTTTGAAGGTTGATAAATTTCTGCGAGTCTGCGATCATATCTGGTATCGTCCCCCGTACAGGTAGGTTACCATTGCCTTCATTGTGAACAAATTCCTTGACAGCTCGTAGCATCACCCAGAAGGATGGAGTCTGGTAAACACATAAATTGAAAGTAACAGTCACAGTTATAAAGAGCAAAAATAGGACTTATGTTTAAATGGAAAAGCATTTATAAAAACAGTCAGAGAACAAATCAAAACCTGTGATGTGATATTGCTACACTGTTGGCTGTTGAAGAGGTCTTCCACAGCACTTGGAATCTGCAGTCAAGAAAAGTCTCATTTAATCATGCAATCCTGTCAGTAAACAAAACAGATAAAGTTTATAACGGCCAAATGTATTTGGTACAAAATAATAAATAAGGAAAAAAAATCCCTGGTACCTTGGTTGGATTTAAAGCAGTGTTCACATTCTTTATAGCTTCCTCAAAGTTTTCTTCATCTTCTGGGACACCATTCTCATTCTTCAAGATTCCTGAAGAAAAAAAAGAATAAGCTTAAAATGTAACATGTTGGATATTTATTGTGATATATGCTAATATTACAACATTCGGTTAATTCAACTTATAGAGGTAAATAAAGACATACCTTCCCGAATAAACAGTTTGAAGGCTTCTTTCTCTCTGTATGTCTTTGGTGCCTGACAGTTGTGCTAAAAAAATAAGAAGATGGTTTATTGAAGGCATACACAAACAAAACACATAACAACAAGTGAGGTTCTCACAGGAATTATGCTTTACCTCACTGAGCCATTTGTCTAGGTATTTCGCAACAACAATTATCCATGGTGTGTGACTGTGGTCCTAAATAGCAAAATGGGGAACAGTGGAACACATTATAAGTTGTGTAATATTTAAAGCGACAATTATACACTCACAAAAGGTGTTGACACAGTATTACCCACCTTCTTTTCCATGTTTTCAAGATCATAGGACTGAATGTGATTCGTGAATTCAGAAAAGGGCTGGTCCAACCTCAGGTCTTCCAAGGCATTGTCGGGGTGAGACTCAATCACTGAAAAAGAGGCAGTAAAAAATGAAAAATGGAAATTATCTACTAAGTTAGTACAACAATGAAATCACCATGCCACATTAAATATGTACATATAATAGGATGACAGAGGTTCAAAAATATCTAAATGAAATATCTCCTGATTAGTTGTTATCCATTCGTGAAATTATGTGTTCATACACCAATATGAACCAAACTTCTATTTACAACACTCAGAAATTGTATTTATTAATATGTTAACCATTTAATTAGATTCAAATTAAGTGTTAGTACTACTAACCTGTATGCTCCTGCACCACTAGTCTTATGTAGCCTATGAGACCATAGGTTTTACATACTAGGAAAGGCACAGAAGCACTCCACAGAACTGAGCCAAGCCGCAAACATGTGCTATTTAGAGGAAATTAGACAATTAATAACAATTTTTCTTGAAATTATTTTATAGTTTAAAATTCTATAATAGATATTACTATACCTTTCTGGCAACTGGACACCAATGACTATGGTAAACCTGTGGAAAAACTCTGGATCATTGTCCAGGAGCTTATCTGGACTCTGCAGGTATAGAACAATAAACAAGCATCCTTTGTTACAAAGACAATCAATTATTTGGCAGAATTACTTCAATGTCTACTCTACTGAGTCAATTCTTAAGCTTCCACATGTTTTTGGGAATTACTTTCAACTGTGTTATTGAAAGTTTGATGCAAAGATTCAGAGATTTTATGACAAAGTATTAGTCCTTTTTATCAAATCCATTAGGCATATTATTACAAGTGAAACTTTGTGGTATCATGGTGACACAATTACCAACCTCTTCAACAAAGTTTCCAGACACATCACTGTTGAGTTCTTGTAGCAGCTCAGTGGCAGCTTGTGCTCTGTTCTGCAAAATAAAACCTATGGTCAGATGTTTTACAAATACTGTATGTTGATACTAATACAGTATATTGCAATTTACTTCACATGTAAAGACACTTTTAGGGTGCTACCAATCCCTCAGTGCTAAGCGAATGGGAAATGACATCACTTTTAAGGATATTGAAATAAAGCATGGTTTCTTTTTTGTTTCTTCATAAAACAAGGAGAGATGCATTACACAAGGGGAAAAAGAAAAAAAAAATCAATACATTTATGATTAGAGGTAGGACAAAATATTGATACAGGAGTATATCACATTACTTCCTCTTGTGATATGTTATTTATTCACTGGCACCACATTGTCTGATGATGTGTATGCACTAAATAGGCACAAAGATTTGAGACTGTACTTTTTTGAGCATTAGTTTGATTAAGTTTTGTAAATTTGTCACTGCCTTCCACTTTAAGTGTTTTTTTCTTCTTCTACAGTTACACAGATGTCATAATGTATCACAGAAGAGTGTCTTGCAATCTGTGACTTATTGTAGGATATCTGTATCATAAGACTACAATTGTAACAATAGTGAGAAAGGAGAACAGTATTGCTGACTGTAACCTTGAGAGTGTTTTGTTTATTATATGTGTACAAATGCGTATGTAGCATTGTGTACCAGTGTTGTCCAACACTAATTTCCCATGCAGGACAATAAAGTTTATCTTGATCCTGATATTGTTAGGATTACTTCAAGAGCAATTTGATGAACAATAAACACACTGACAGTCAATCGGAATACATCTGACTTTACAGAGAATCACACCGGGGTTGTCGTGTTAGCAGTATAATGAACTACATCCAGTGACAGCAGTATACAGAGTCAGTTTTCCTGACCTTGTTGTGGATTATGACAGCCTTTGTGAATATTTATTTGTGAACCTTTTGAGACAGGCAGCAACTTTTTTGTGTAAGATGTTAACTTAATTATTTTTATTAAACTAACAGAGGGACTGATATCCCCCTTTTTGCATTTTCTACAGGATGAACATAAGTGAATTAAAGGGTAAGAAACCCTTGTTGTTGAGTTTGCACTGTGCACCCAATTTGTATCCTCCAATGTATGATCCATTCATTTTAGGGCTCTGATGCAGCTGGAGCATACAGGTACTACTGTTTACACAAGTTTATCATTCAGCCGGGCTGATGATCACAATGTTATTGTAATAGCAATTGTTATAGATGCAGTTCCCCATGTGAATAGCTCTGCACTCTGATTTCCACTGTTATTTGTGACAGACATCATTTGTCCTTGTAACACATACCTTTCCAATACTGTTTTTGCTCAGGAAAAAGCTGCAAAATAAAAATGGAAAAACCAATAGGTAAATGTAATCAGATATATGAAAAACAAACTATATTTAAGATCAACTTTGAAAAACATAGCTGTCTTACTTGTTTCCTACATCCTCTCCAGAAACTATGTGTCCATCAACTATAGTGAAAGCTCCAATACCTAGGACAAAAATTATTTATTCACTCCAAAATTGGCCTTCATGGGCACCTGCAGTATTGTTACACCAAAGAAACATATTCTTACCTGGAAGTACAAGGTTTTTCAATATCTCTGTTCCAGTTGCTGTGGCGTTGATGAGACAAACATGGGCATTTTCAAGGCTTTCCTGGCCGTGGTCACCCCACAGTCTGAAAGCACACATCAGAACATGGATCTGTGTTATAATTAAATCATACAATTTGTTTTCAGCTGAAATATAGCAAGCGCTGTGCAAGGTGGATGTTAGCTTGTAATGGACTGCAGCCACATCAGTCACTCTTTCCGTTGTTAAAGCAGACAATACAATCTCAATATGCAACACAACACAACACTGGTGACGCAATATAACCAGTAAAAGCAACAAACAAACACGTCTCATTTTGTTTTTTTTTAAACTGAATGCTAACGTGTGGGATCTACAACAACAACGTACATAGCAAGTAGGCTAACGCTAGCACTATAACGTTAGCTCTCCTGTCTCGTCTATTAATCTGTTATGTCTTCTCCGTGTTAACTCTCACAACACTTCGATGTATAAACATTGTCAATTAAAATCTTAGTCACTGTTAGAATTTACCTGAGCTGCCTGTCATATTTCTGCTCTTTATTGGCTTTGGTGGCCGCCATGGTACCTTTCAAATATGACGGTACATTAGTTTTAAGCTACGGAGCGGCAGATTCGACACATTCAACTGATTTACTTTCGCACTTTCGACATATATTCTCGCGTCATAATCTACATATATGATTATACGTTACGCTTAATATCTTTTTTATGTAAAAGAAAATTAAAGGAAACTTTTAAGTGTTGATGGAAGCAATATTTGTGCACATTTCTTGAGAATGTAAAAACAACTGTAAGTGTGCACGTATGGGTAAAGAAAGCTACCCACCACAGGGGGGCCACACCGAGCTATTTTTTGTAAATATTAAACTCATGGAGGAGAATAAGATCTATGGGTATGTGATGTATCTGAGTTTTAACGTGGTGCGTTTAATTTATTTAGGTGTTAACTGCATGCAAATTTAATTTACACATGACTGTAAAGATGATAAAAGTATACTTATATGTGCATGAAGTATGATCATCTGCAGATGTTTATGTTGTGGAATGAAAAATGCCAGTTTAATGCAGCGACTGTGGACAAGATTAGCTGTGAAACTCTACTGATAACACGCCAGGTGGGCTGTTTGGGTGTTGTTGTGTGGGCGTGGGGGAGTGGGGGGGGGGCGTGTCAAGGCGTGGATAAATGCCCTTCCCCTTTGGCCCCTACATACCCTCATTAATAGCAGCACGTCCAAACACCGGGTCATCTCCACACGGGACAGGAGACAGAACCGGCGACCTGGGGACATCTGCATCTGGAAAACAGGGACAATGAAGGGGCATCACTGGGGCTATGGGAAAGAAGACGGTAAGATCTTCCACATCCAAGCTTCTGGTAGAAATGATTGTTTATTTAGGCTGCTGTCAGTGCGTTTGCTTCTGCTGTGACAGGAGCGCAGGTTGCATGTTAAGAGGGCTGTAATGCAAGATTAGCCTCCTGCTTAAAGGATGACAGCAGCCACCTTAAGTCAACCATCCTCTGGGCTCTGGATTGGTGCAGGGAAAATCAAAGCTTTGACTTTTTTTCTACTTATTACACTGGTCTACAAGGAAAATGCTTCCAGAATAAAAGTAATGACATTTTACCACATGAGAGTCACTGATAAAGAAAAATCAAGTAAAAAATGCTGGTTGGCTGAACTTTCCAAGATACAGCCTTGGGTCAAAATGTGAAATTCAAGAATTAACGAGAGAATGGGTTTGACTCAAAAGGAATATTTGTCTCAGAGCTACAAGATCTACTTCAAAACACTGTCTGCACATTAGAATACATTCACTTTACAGGTTCTGTTTAGTGGAAGATTTATAAAACTATTATATAAATGTACATAAACCAATATAGATATATGTGTAATAACACTTAATCATATACCTTGAAAACATCAGCAAACCGGCACTTTTGTCATTTATTTTCCAATTAATCTTATAAAAATACGTAACATTTAGCACATTTAATCTCTGAAGCAAATCATTTCTAAAAAATTGTAGACCAGTGTTATCACCAACTAGATCCAGATCAAATAGGGCAGACATTTATAGAATTCAGAATAATTATTGAGCCCTTTCCTGAAATTGGGAAATACTCAGTTTAGTAAAAGGAACAAATACTATAATAATACTTATAAACTTTATTTGTACAGCATTTATTCCAACAGCCCTACAAAGTGCTCTACCACAAGCACATTAACCCTTTCATGCATGAATTATGAGAATGTTTGTCAAAATTTTTTTCTTGAGTGTTTTTATTCCTCCTTAGGCATGAAAAAAACAATGCGATCAAGTTTTTTTTTTTCTATGGAGTTACAAAATTATCCATGCATTTAATTTTTGAAGTAAAGAAACGTGTTTAAAGCCCAATATCAGAAAGCGATATGAAAACAATGAAATAAAAACATTTTTAATGCTGCTAATGTGATGTCTTCTCACATTTTTAACATATTTTAATGCTAGTAAATATGGAGATAGCATGCAAAAAAAAAAAAAAAAAAAAAAACAACTTCTTGTCTAACAAATAATTGATTTACACTAAAACATGGCACTGCAGATCAGGTTTATCAAGAACAGCAAAGTTACAATAATGATATGAATGTCAATGTATGGGATGGTGCATAAGCATCACTGTGTTGGCTGATATGAAACTAAAACAACAAAACCCATGAATATAGAAGAGAACAGCTGGAGAATAACTGTCCACTGTAGTAACCTATGCATGAAAGGGTTAATGATATATTTTGCAGTGATTGAAAACCAACAGGCACAGAGCATAAATACAACAACAATTAACCTTAAACAAATATTAAGGTGTAGTTAAAACACTAATAATGCAAAAGTAATGGATACATTAAAACAATCCTCAAATAAGGATATATATTTAACATATATCCTTCGTGTCCAGCCAGGGTCAAAGTGGACTATATATTTATCTCTACTGTTTCTTGGTTGGTTGACAAGCTTGTTTTTATTCTGTATATATATTAACACTTTTCTTTTTCTTTTAAACTGTTTTGCACTATGCACCACTAGAGAGTTGTCTCTTTTAATTTCGCTGTACATATGGATTATGACAATAAAGGCATTCTATTCTATTCTATTCTATTCTATTCTATTCTATTCTATTCTATTCTATTCTATTCTATTCTATGTTTTCCCAGACTCAAGTGCAGTATCAAGAAGAATACAGTGGACTCAAAATATAGGAAGAATAAAAACAAAACAAAACAAAAAAAAACTTACAGACTTTTCTTGTAAAAAATGAGTTCTCAAATTTGCCTTAAAACTAACTGGTATAGACTGGTCAAACTCACATGCACATGCTTTAAATACTGTTATGTTTACTGTGGAAATGTCTTTTCTAAGGTCCATCTGCATGGCACAACAAATACCCTGTAGCCCACGGAAGTCGACAGTCTCCCATTGACATCGTTCCCCATCAGGCTTCACGTGACCCCAATCTGAGCCAGATTGTCCTGAACTATGACCGTTGTACCTCCATCAATATCTCCAACAATGGGCACTCTGTAGTAGTGGAGTTTGATGACACAGATGATAGATCAGGTAAGTTTATGTTCATGCTTGACCTTAGTTACTGTTACGTAATAGGTTTCAGTTTTTAAAGATCAAACTGTCATCACTTAAGTGTCAAATAATGTATAATTAGTGTAATGCATTAATCAGATACAAATATTAGTATGTGATGGATTATGTGTGTCATTATTATATTACTTTTGTGCTAAAAGATTAGACATTTGCCCTGCAAACCTATGCTTACCAAAGGTCAAAGTTCTGGAATAGTCTCAGCCCCATGTGATGGAAACCTGGTGCTAAAAGATTATTTTCAGTGAATATATGCTTGAAGTGTGGGATTACCTGCAGTTTTCAAAAGTGCAACCTGTCTACATAACTGACCGCAATCAAAGTTTGCAAATAAACCCCTGATGATGCTGGAGGAAGGTGCAGCTAGCAGTTAACTGTATGAGTACTCGTCTGCTGGACAAGAGATGTAATAACCTGAAATGATCTCAGTGTTTATTATGGCCCTATTTGCTTTTATCACCGGGTGGATCCATGTTAACCACCCTGTCATTACCATGAATGATAAGCTCAGAAATGTGGGGCTGTTTGACTAAGACATTTAGTATCAAGAATGCAGCCATCAGTGAAAATTAATGACAGAGAAGGCCTGTAGATGAAGTAATGCACTTCCTCAGCATTTCTCCCTAGTTTAAATGAGGTGCACAGATCCCTTAAAGCTGCTGTTGTCAGTTTGCCATCTGTAACTGAGTACAGTATTTATATGAGTTACACTTTGGGTTGTTAAGAAAAGGAGTGTAGCCTTATCATAAAATAGCTTTTTTAAAGACACAAGTACACTATTAGAATAATCCTATGTGATTAACATGTATCGTGTCATATATTTTCACATATTTACAACACTACCACCTTTAACAACCGTCTTCACAACATTAGCTACATTTAAGGGACACCTTTACTGATTATTCCTTTAATTTTAACTCATTTATAACTGGTAAATAAATACAGATGCATATTACTGCACATATTTTGCTATCAGATTGTTTTTCTGGTTAAATACATTGTCTGTACGATGGGCTACGTGTTTTATTCTCTGTCATTACTATCTCGCTAACATGGTCTTGTCTGTTAGGCAAAAGGATGTCAGCCACATCACTTTGAATAACAATCACATTAGTCTGGTGCAGAAGCCTATACCGGTGCAGCCACAGGCTTGGAAAAAAGTCTGCGCTGTCGTGACTGTATTCTGAAGTCCATTGTGACATAAAATATCTGATAAATCCTAAGGTAGACCTGAGCTCAAAGTTCTATGTAGTTCCTGTGCTTTATTTGGCACAGGTTTGGCTATTTGTGTCTAACCAAAAGCTTGTGCTCGAGAAAACTCATGATTTGTGTGAACAGTAGAGCAGGTTTGTCTGTTTGTTAGCGCTCATGTCTCTGCTTTGACAGGGAAAGTGAATAAAGACTGCCAGGTGTTAAGTGAATGACTCGTTCTCTTATATGTGTGAGTCCTGCTCTGGCATTAAGTTGTGCGGATGAGGCTCAACACTGGATGCTCTGAGCAGCATGCAGCTTCTAAACAGTCTGCCTCTCACCAGCAAAGAATGCAAACCTTCTATTTTTTAACATCCACTCTCGTCTCTTACAGTGATCCAGGGAGGCCCTCTTGACAACCCCTACAGACTAAAACAGTTTCACTTCCACTGGGGTGAAAAGGGATGTGAAGGCTCTGAGCACACTGTGTCAGGAAATAGCTATGCGTCTGAGGTCAGTGATTTGGACCTGAACTGCTTTAATGTGTCAGTAATGGACTTCAATCCAAATGTACAAGTTTTAACAGAATTTTCACAAAATTGGGATTAACTTATTTATGCAAATTTTCATCTACCACCACTATCACGCTGGTTCTTCATCATCATTATCTCAAAATTTGTTAACAATTTTACCAGAAATAGCAATAGCAGCGTCATCAGCTTTGGCCTCCCAAATAGAACCACTGGTCTAGATCATAAAGTGTTGTTTCACTCTCTCCCATATTTTTTGTTTTGCTTTTATCACCATTTATTACCCATCTTCTCAGTGCAATAAGTCAAATTTAATTTGTTTTGTTTTTTGTTGTTTTTTCCTGAATCAAATGTCTACACAGCAATTGAAGTCTTCCTCATTATATTCCAAGATTAAATAAATGTTATATATATATAGAGAGAAAGCTTTTATCTTTCTTCATACATGTTGGCATTTCATTGATATGTTTTTTTTTTTTATCTAATGTGATATTTCTGTTTGTTATTGGTATAAAATCAGTCGCAGTTTCCATCGAAGCTTTTCACTTTTTTTTTTTTTTTTTTATCATCACAGCTTTATTTATTTATTTAATTTTTGGATCAATTTTTAAAATTTATTTTCATTTTGCATCTCCAAAAGTACAATACAAAAAAAGAAAGAAATTCACATTTTATGATACAAGATTTTGTGACACACAAAGTATAACAGCCCCCCCCCCCCCCACAAGAACCGATGGCGACCCCCATACTAACCCAACCTGGATCTCAAAATGTGAAAACCACTAATAAAAACAAATACATGTATATTGATGAAAATGAATATAATTTACAGATATAAACAGATAAGTGATCAGGATAGTCATAGACAATTATGTTGCATTCTTTCTTTAACCATAATGTAAACAATCACAGCTTTATTTTTGGGCTCTTTCATTGTTTGTCAAATTATCTGCCTTTTTCTGGTACAAACTGAGAATGCAAATAAATACAGCTGGGTAAAAACACACCTGTCTTATTAATAAAACAAAAAAAAACACTCTGTGGTAAGATCATGTATATTTTGTTCTTGGTACCAAGTATATAGTTGTTATATTATGTGTTATACATGAACTAGAGGTAAATCAGTCTAAAAATTTGTTTTAATCCCCATTCTGTTCCTGTGTTCTTTCCTCCTGTTTCCTTTTTGTAGCTTCATCTAGTGCACTGGAATGCTGTCAAGTACAAGACATTTGATGAGGCAGCAACAGCACCCGATGGTCTCGCTGTCCTTGGCATCTTCCTGGATGTAAGATGTTTCTTTAAGTGCTTATATTGTTTGTCTGTTTAAGTCAGCAGCTGTTTCACCTTTATTATGCCCTGGTAGCATGGACAAAAGCAAAAGCAGAATGTTAATTTGTTGCAGTTCTGCTCATTGTTGGTTGCTATTATGTTCTGTCTCTTTGATTTTGTATTAATGTATTGTGATCTATTGTATTTCTGTTAATGACAGAGGTTATTCATCTGCATACTGAGCCTCTGCTGATCTTTGAACAACTAGAAGTCATAAAAACACTAAGAGACTGTAATGCTAAAAGTACTAGCTGTGAACTTCAGATTTTATATTACACACTATACTAAATAAGTATGACAAGACTAAATATGGATTCTTTCCAAAAGTAACAAATGAAATTTTAAGTCAAATCTGTGTGTTATGTAAGACAGGTGACGACCACAGATGGCTCCACACGATAACAGACGCACTGTACATGGTGAAGTTTAAGGTGAGCCCTATTCTGATTCACATACGATTTTATTACATGCAGTGTTAGCATGATTTATGGCTTCTGTTCAGTTTATTGCACCAATATAAAGTAATAATTGTCATTGTGTTTCCATGGCAGGGCAGTATCACTGATTTCAAAGATTTCAACCCCAAGTGCCTCCTACCCAGCAGCCTTCACTACTGGACCTACCTGGGATCACTGACCACGCCCCCTCTCCATGAGAGTGTGATCTGGATTGTACTTAAGGACCCGATCACAGTGTCTGAAAAACAGGTGCGGGCTGTGCCACATTTTACTACATAAACCATTCTTCATATCCAGTGTATGAGACTATACACGTGCAGTCATGTCAAACTTGGCCATTGTTAGATCTTTATTGTCCCCTGTTAAATAACGCTGACAGGAATAAAAGGATATTTGTCTCCTAGTTCTCCTCCCTGATGTATCCCATGCACATTTCTTTTATATTTTTTATCATCACCTAAGGGAAGAGAGTATGATTGTTCACATAAAACTGAATGTGTGGCACATATACAGTAGTGTGAAATACAGGAACTCATATCTGGGTCACATATCCCAGCCATACATTAACCTTAATCCAGCTGTCACAGCTGCAGCCTAGAGCTGGGAAACCCTTTTGGCATCTGACCACCCCCTACCTACAGCTAAAATTTTACTACAATACATAAAACAGATGATGAAGATGGACACAAATAACTATTTAGGACTTTATAACAGAAAAAGAGATAGTGTATTTGGTTAAAGCACTAGGATGGATGCTGCGATTCATCAGTCCGTAGTGTTACATTGCATGTATGCCATTAGTGCATGCACCATAAAGCTCAGAGGGCTGTGTTTTGTAGTGTGGCTGCCAACAAGTTAGTGATAAGTATGAAGCTTTATTTGCAGGGGCCAGCATCATTCATTAGGGATGCCGTGTTTAGAGTTGACTTGTTTTTAACTGCTCTTCTTAGAATCAAATTTAATCAGAATGTTTATGTCTGATAACTCTGGGTTGTTGACAAGTTAAGCGGACTAAGTGGAGGACCGCAGCACATGCCTTCCTGGTCCCCCTGTGGTGACTGCTGCCAGTCTCTGGATTATGCTCTCACATTTTGTTGATCTTTTCTAGTCTCTCAGAAATGGAGAGTTTTAATGATAGCATCACCACGGGGGGTAGGCATGAATTTAGTGCCTGTAAACCCTTGTGTGAGGCATTGCTGGGGGTGGCGTGTAAGCCATGCAAGTGGCCCCACAACCTATGACTCCAGGCCTCAAGCTTTTGATCTCCTCCAGCTGATTATCCTGATGGATGGATGACTGGATGGGTGCAGGGCTTTAATTGAGAAACACTCACATGGAGACTCAGCAGGGAAAAGCCCTTTATGTAACCGGGTATTATTTGGTTTTTCACTTCTTGCAAAATAGTACACAACTGAAGAGAAATATTTTGGATCGTTGTGATAATGTTATGTATTTATAAGTCATGTAGTTTGAAGTGTCATGATCTGACAAGAGGACTATAATATTTATAACAGACCATCATGTGTCCACAGGATAAGTCAAGCAAAACTGAAGTCTTTTTTTGTGTTATTTCTTTGAATGCAGCTGGGAAAATTCAGGATGCTTCTGTTCACTGGAGAGGAAGAAGACCAGAGGCTACGTATGGAGAACAACTTCAGACCTCCTCAGCCTCTAAAAGGCAGGAAAGTACGCTCCTCCAACTGATATGACCACCAGGGATGTAAAATACAACATAATACAAGCTCTTTTAGACAGGTGAATGCATATATTTGATGGGATTTGTTCACGAAGTACTGATGGAAAATTAAAAAGAATAAGTCTCATCACTGCCAAAAATAAAACTTTCCTTCTACTGGTCAATGGGAGGAATGAGATTTTGAATGATTTTAGGAATTAAACAGATTTTATGAACACTAATAACATTAGCACTTTTAATTAGTAGTAAATGATAAGATTATTGTATGCTTTTAGAAGATATTATAAAGACAAGAAGGTGCTAGAATAAGATCATATGTGGAACATCATGTTTGTAAGGTGCTATCATAGTGTATTAACTCTGTTCAATGATTAAATGTGCAACTGGCAAGTCATTGTACAAGAAAAGTCTGTCAGTGTTGTTCCACTGGTATCACACCACGCTGTAGTCTCCAGCACCATGGTGTTGGCCTTCAGACTGATCCCATTTGATCCCCTAAAGATCCAGCCTATTGCTGGTGGATTCCCAGTCCTTGTGGACGCAGATCCCTTTCAGTCTGACAATCCTGACTGGAGGTGGGATCAGATTAGTGCTGCATTTGTCTATACCGCTCCGTTTGTTTGTGATGGAGGGTATGAAAGCGTCAGGTCCTTTAGTGCTCAATAAACACAGATATTTGATAAGGAGAGTGTTTATTCTTTTAAAACCTGTATTAACAAGAACATTTTAGCAGTGTAAACCTAATCAAAACCAGGACCCAGTTGCTATACTTGATCTTAAGTTTTGCAAACTGATATGCCGTTGAGTTATTAACAGTTAACCTCAGAAACTGCAAAACACGCACATACCACGACGTAATGCCGGACTCTGGCATCTCAGCTCTGGCATCTCACTTGGGTAAGTTATGGCAGCTCTTTGTAATGCTGTTCCTTTTTTAGATGTGGGTTTTACAAATACTAAGCTATGTCAGGGATAAACATACTTTATGTCTGTATAATGAAGTATTCAAACAGGAAGGGCAAAACCGTTGTGATTGTTTGTTGCTGATGGAAGAACATTAAACATGTAATTTATTGGTGGTTTGAATATGTTTTACTGTATTCAACATGCTGCCCTGTATGCAAAATGAAATAAAGTTAAACACAGTTAAACCCAGTGAGTTTGTTTTGTTTTGTTTTTTTTTCAGTTGTCAAGGTTCTTATTTTCAGCATTTTCGTCTACTGACCACCTGCCAATGCGCCAATGTCTCTCCAGGTGTTTTACTAATACTTAAAGGTTAACTGTGTATACTGTGTGTGTGTGTGAACTAATGCTATGTAATGTGTGGGTGTAGCCTTAATTTTTAAAATGTTTCTAATTTTATGAATGCTGGTATTTTACATCTTACCCAGGGACAACAGTTGAAAAATAGCTTTTTTGCTAATGCTGGTACATTTACAGAAATGTTCATTAATGTGTACTGTCCCTGCTAAATAAACAAACAAATACATAAATACTGTTGACTAACAAGTATTACACATACCTACCTGATCAATTTGTTTTCAGCACATTCTTTTTTTTTCAGGTTGGTTGTGTGTTTGTGACTCCAGACTGGTAAATAACATATAATGTACAAGCACACATTGCTGCAGTTTAGATAAGACATTCGTCATCTCATCAAAATGTACTTTCAGTAAAAATAACATTACATTACAACATAACATAACATTGCACCCAGCATTTATAGTATGTTGCAGAGAGGAGCCATTCGAGCAAATGTTTAAACTCCCTTTTGCTAATCAGGAATAACCAGACTGTTGAAGGTAATCAGTGACCAGGTTTTAGACAGGGGGAGGGTGCAGGATCTCAAAGAAGGGACACGGACTGCGATCACAGTCAATTATTTACCAGCCGTGTTCGTAACATCATGATTATTTCATTTGCTTTCACATTTAAGATAAGGTTGAGCATCTGATTGTATTAAAACTGAAACTGGGGTTTTACTTCAGATTCAAGTCTTTCGTTTGAGGCTAAAAAGAGACTGGTTGCTATAACATTCTTGGTTGTTCTGGACTACAGTCATATAATATACATAAATGTGTCCCCTCAAAGTTTAGATGCTGTATAGAATTCTGAAGTGTATTATGAACTTTAAAACCCTCACACAACACTGTCTGTTGAATATTCATGTTGGATGGTCTGCTTTGTCCACATGCAGACTGAAACACTGGCATAATCCAGTCTATGAACGTATCCTAGATCTGCTATCTGCAAAACCACATCTGTTAGAAAAGAACAGATAGTGATGGTGTTCATTCTCAGGATTTATTCATTTGGTCTGTTTCAAAGGTCTGTACTGACTGTTGAAAAAAGGCCATAAAACATTCTGGTCCCTCTGCTTGGAAGTAAATGACCTGAAACTTAAGCAGTTGGTCTTAATGAACACTTTTAAAGGGATTTTAGATGCCATGACCGCAGAGACATCCGGCTATATATGATATAATACTTAAACTACTCTTTTTGTATGTGTCCTTTTATACTTGCCGTGTATTTCATATGACGTCTGTATATATTTACATGTGACTGGCTTTAGATGTTACCTGATGTCAGACTTTTAGTTTGACTTTGATTAAAGACGTGCAGTACATTTCTGCCATGATAAAGAAGACATTTGATATCCTTTATAGGCAAGATGAATCGCAAATATGACCCTGTATATGTTAATCATGGATTTACAAACTACTAAACTAGTATACTACTAAAACCCAATCATGTCACATGTCAGAACTAAAATATCAAACTCTGTTTTGTAGAACTTACTGATTTTGTGTGCAAATGCAAGTCTGCATTTGTGATGTTCACGCAGTTTATTATTGTGTAATCTGCTCTGAGTACAATGATGGAAATACTGTATCTAAGTCAGTGCTTTTCAACCTTGGGGTGGGGACCCCATGTGGAGTCACCTGAAATTTCTAGTAATTGATTAAAAAAAAAAAATCTTACTAATAAAAAACATATGGTGAGTTGAGAGAGACAATCACAATACATAAAAGACATGACAAACTCTGAAGCTGAAACTGAAGCACTGTGGTACTGTTTATCTTTCAGATGTTCATTGTGGTCGGTTTCAGATGCTGCAGCTGTTTCATAATTCATAGTTTGAGTTATTGTTTGTTCAGTATTAATTGTCAGCCTTGTAAATCCAAGTTGGACTGACTGTGCATATCCTGACCAAGGAAAATCAAATTCTCACTTTGTGCAGTAATCTACACCTGACTTTTCTGCCTCTGTCCATAATAATATACATTATAGCGTCTAAATGTTGTCTAATATTAATGTTTATTTGCAACATAGTATAGCAATCTATTCCATGATCAAAAACAAATTAATTTTAACAAAAACAATTTCTCCATTTTAAAAGTCAGGGGTCGCCAGAAAATTGTGATGTTAAAATGGGGTCACGAGCCAAAAAAGGTTGGGAACCACTGATCTAAGTGTTTTAAACATGTGTTTATGAGCCTGGCTTGATTTTCATAAAAGTGGATGATGACTTGAAGACCATGAGGACATGAATTGATATATTACATACAGTTCTGTGACACAATCATGTTTGTAGCAGCATTCATCCAACAGATGGCAGACTTTACTTGAAAATATATTAAAGTACATTATTCTGATTTAGGTCTGCTCATATTCCCATGTACAAACACGTGTACAAATGTTTATATATATATATATATATATATATATATATATATATATATATCATTCTGATCTACATTCATCATCTTGCAATTGCAAACTAGGTTATTTGGTCTTTTTGCTGGATAATTTTTTTTTGTGGTCATTTCTGACTTGAGCAGGTCTAGTACCATGTCCATCTCGTGTACACCCTCCTCTGGGTGGCAGCATCTACTGTCTTTAACATCTGATGCTTTTGCTTTATTGTTTGTCTCCTCACCAGATGTGAGAACTGAATTCTACAAGGTGAAAATAAAACAAAGGCACTGAGACCTGTAGCCTCTTGAGCATTGTATGGGAGTGGCTAAATATAAATGGCGTATTTCATGAATAATCCTGACAATAGAAAAATATATCTTGCATCTTCCTTTTTTTTGTTTTGTCAGTAGGACTTGACCTTGTCTTCTCTGTCCTCCTCATTCCTTGAAGTTGAATTAGGAGGTTGCATTACCCTTTCTGGTTTCATTTCCACCCATCTGCTGAGGGCTGTGGAAAAATTCAGTTTGGACGTTAATGAATAAAGAATGAAAGCGGGGGTGTGTGTGTGAAGTATATTTAAGACACATATAGCGTCAAGGGGCTTCATTGAGACTAAGAATACCTTAGCAGGCACATCATCCACAGCCACAATCAATGTGCCATGTAATAAGATATTACAGTCAGGTCTCAGAAATAGACTCGGTCATGTGTATTTATAGCATCAGGATATCTATTTGCTGGTTGTAGTGATTTTTCCCAGACACAGCAACATCTGACCAACTTGTGAAATACAAACCTACAGGACAAATACAAAACAGAAAACACACAAAATTATTACTTTTTTTTTCTAGTAGTAACTGAATGGTTTTCCTTTGTCAGTAATGATATCGTACATAATAAACAACAAGACTGGTTGCATTAATATTTACATTTACATTTTCAAACACAACTAATCAACCCATGATTATATGCTTTTTTTTTTTTTAACTGATCCTCTATATTTTTGTTACAAATAAACTGATTTATTTTTCAGCTGAACTTCCAGAAGCGATGTATTACTGTATACTGCACTGATTTTATATGGTGTCCTAAGTCCTTGAACCTGGTCTGACAAAATTACTATCTGTTTTCCAATGAAAGCTGCAAATAATTATGAACAAACTCCCATGAAGACCCAGTGTAATTTTTGTGGTAGTTCCCAAATCAATTTTCCTCTACACTTAATCTTTCTTAAATAAATGATTTATCACCATTTATTTTAATATTATCCTCAGTAATTTGCGTTTTTTCAGAGAAAGTCATGTATTTTCCTGTATTTCATTTATTGGTCATGTCGATGGTCATAAAAGCTCAAACTAAAGTTGAGGGCTACTATGTTAAAAAACAAAGAAAACTGACAAAAAGTGAGTTTTTAAGCGAAGATATCATTATCTGCACACAAACATGAGCACTTACAACCACTGTCATTTATCAAACTCCATGAGTTTTACTGGTGAATCAATTTTGTAGAAAATTACAGTGTTTCCACGGTAACTACAGAGCCTCTGAATGTCCAAATGCGTCATATCTGATGACCATGAAAAGATGACAAACTACATTTTACACCAATTATTTACATGCTTGGACAGGATTAGTGGATCAGAAGTTATTAAACATTTTAGATCAGTAGATGATTTTGGTCGTCAGTCGCTGTTTGGGCCTTTATGGATTAATAAGCAAAAATATTTAATTTATAGCTGACAGTGGCTAAATCTCAGTCACCGTTTCCTCTAAACAAAACGACAGTATCTATCCTTTTAATCTCTGCTTTACGATCTCCACAGTCTCCACAGACCCAGTCACATCTTCTGTTTACAACTAAAGCAGGACGCTTCATCCTTAAATCATTTTAAGTTTCTCAATATTGCAAAAGACCACGACTCTATCTGATAATCTGGGGACACAGTCATGGTGCTGTTGCTATGGATACAAACAGCACATGCAACACAACACAAATGCTTGGCTAGCTCATATCTCCCCTACTTGTCTATGAGCCAGCGACCCATCGGCATCACTGTGTCAGAAAATAAAACCATTCTACAACGTTCTACGACACGTGCATGTTTCTGTGATCATTAAAGCTTTATTTAGCAGCACGTTATCTTTTTCTTGTAATCCAGTGAACAGGTTTGTGATACCCACACATTCAGCTTCAACAACACACCACCTGTCTGTCTTTCCTGTGGGCTGAGGTTTGGCCTTCACTTTGGTTCAGGGTTAGGTTTAAGATAGCGCAATAACACGGCTCCAAATGACATGCACCTTTTATGGATTTCATATGTACACTTTATAACATTACATATGTCAGGCAGCAGCCTTGGTTCACTGAATGGATTATAAATCGAGAAAAAAAGGAGAGAGGAGAGGAGCATCCCCCTCTTGGACTCACTGTTGGTGATCTGGCATGATAATTAAAGGAAACAGATCGTCGCTGCCATGGAGGGAGAGGTCATGATCTGTAATTTGACACATGGTTGTCGACTTGTATCCCATATAGACTGATTTATAGGCTATTTTTTCAAAAACATCAGCTTCCTTTGGCCTTGATATTAGATTTTTGACCTCTCTGTGTAATGTTTTGTTACCCCACATTCCTCTAGTAAAGCTATCACTGACGCGATACACAGTATTTGAGCTATGACCGTCACACCCTCACCCCTGACATCTGATCTTCACGGTTTAGCCGGTATTGAACCATGGCATATTCTGAGTAGGCAGCAGACATCTACAAGGCCTTCGGGGAACATGGCGTTACTCAGTGACCCTTAAACCAGATCCTGTGTTTGCATGAGGTGTCTATAGCAACGCAGAGTCAGTATTACACGCGAGGCTTGCTCAGTCACTCGTTATTTATTTCTTACAGGTCTGTTTAAAGTCAGTGTCAGAAACTTTCGCCTTGCCAAATTCATACATTAAGCTAACTTTAGAATCATTCATTACATTTAGTGCTATTTCAGACAGAGCTGAGGAGAGCTGACATAAACCAGTGAACACAGACACCCATTGGTACAATAAACACAAGTTAATATTGACTGGACAGATTTTTTTTTTTTTTCTTGTATTTGTATCACTGTTGCTGAATTACTAATAGACTATTTTCTAGTGTTGTCTTTTGACATGATATGCTTTAGTGGCATCTCTAGGTGCTGCTGCAGCTAATTTATGGTGCACTGTCAATGTCACATACCACACAAACTTCATTATGTCATCTTGTCACCTCTACAGGGTCCCAGTTATTTCACGATCACATGACGTCTTGTTTTCATAAATGCGACCTCTCTCAGTGACCTCTCATAGACTAAAAATATCTACTTGAATTTACAATTTCTACTCCTGAGTTTTATGCTAATGTAGAGTGTTGGAATCATTTTGTTTTCAGACATTTTCCTCTTTTTTATTCCTTTATCTACACCAGTAATCACCTTTGACCGAGTGCAATGCTTACATACTGAGTCCCAGTTACGCTTTATTTATCAAGAATAAATCACATTGTCACAATCATTTCATGAGAAGAAATAAAATATTTTATTCCAGCTTTATGGGCGACAGTGTATGTGAGCAAAATTAACTTTGAAAATTGGGATCCCTGTCATTCAACATTAATCAGTTTCACTTCCAATAAAGCTCACTCTGAATTGAAGTTGTATTTAAATGTCACCCCAGACAGACCCATTAAAGAGGGATCTGATAACTTAATGGGTCTGACTGGGATAGACCCATGTGATCATCTCTCTGTCAGTTTCTCTGGATTGTCTCCAAAAACATCACAGGCCTTTGGCTGGTTTGATCCCTGCCGCATCTGCTATCTGCTACAACTCCCACAACCAGCCACCACTGACACATTCAAGTCAGAGGGGTCAGTCATGTACCCAGAAGCGTCACAAGTTTCCAAGATCACTATCCCCCCCCAAGCCTACCAGGTCAAAAATAGCCTCTGTTAGCCTTTTATAAATCACAGTGTTTCTATTAAAAGTCTTGGCTGACCAGAAAGCTGGGCTGAAGCCACATCACCCTATCTTTAGCTTTATTTATGTCCTGGTGTTGACAGCCCCACTTGCAAAGCTTTCCAGTCACCGTTCAATAGGTCACATGTGTGCCGAGCCCTCTGCCTGATGTTGGAAAGCACCGAAGAGCAAAAAACGGTAATCAGTGGGCCTACAGTACAGGCCGACTCGCATCTCTAACAGAAACAAACCGCCTAACAGCTGCTGAGTTAACGGCCTGATGATTCTTGCCCACAGATTCTTTCCATCCACTTAGTGTTTATGGAGCTCTCTTGGTGACAGATAAGCGTACCCACTATTGTGAAATGATGTTTGGCATTATTACAACTGGTACATGAGAAGAACTATTGTTACACGAGAGCTGTAAAAATAGAAAAATCCATAACTGTGGCTTTATTTGATTAAAGACTTTTATTTTTGTAAAACCAGCTGCTTGTAGTCTCTGACTCGGTCACTTTTCATATGTAACAGAATACAGCTCGGTTATTGAGATACAGGTTTATTCAATAATTTCTTTCTATCATCAGACAACTTGTGAGTAAAGGTTTCTGGTGCAAACACTGATAATTACGTGATACAGATGCATGTATGGGAACCTTAACCACCTCCAGCTGTTTATGGATACATGTTTTACAGAGATTAAGTGGTCAGGGCCTTCTATCATCCTGTTTGGGTAAATTAGTTGTAATTACTTCAGTTTGATTGTGTTTGAAAGACAAGAAATATGTGAAATATGGTTAATTACTGGTTAACCCTCCATGTTGTGTTTAAATAGATCCTTAAACTCTAGTGTTAAATATGGTCCATGTTTTAATTCATGAACAAACACTGACAAATAACAATTATAATCCAGCGAAACATTTAATTTAATTGATTATTCAACATTATGTACTTAGACCATATATACCTTACCATCATACAGTCTTCTTATTTAAAAAATGCATAAGTGACTTGTTTGGAATTATTGCTAATGATGAACAGTACAGGTAAATATGTTGTAAGATCATGAAAAGTTAATGATGAACAAACAATTTTCCAAAATAACACATTTTTGAACATAAAGTGCTAAATTATTATTGCATTTATGTGTTACTTTACTAGTTCCTATGAGCACGAGTATAATCAAGAGCATTTTGAGTTGTGAATATCTTATATTTTATTCATGATGACAACTGCAGATGCTATTTAGAATGAGATACGGGTATAGCTTCTCACGATTACTGTAATATCTACACCGGAAACAAAAAACAAAAAAAAATAGAAGTGAAAAAGTGGTTATTTTAATAACAAAACAAAAGCTCATGCAAAAAACTCTTCACTACTAACAAGTAAAAAGGCACAGAAAAGAAAAGAAAAGAAAAGAAGGAAAAAAACTTTGATCCACATGATGTTTATCTATATAAAATACTATTTCATAAGTCAAGAAAATCACAGTTTGTCATGAAGACAGAAGAGTAAAATCTAGTTTTGTGTAATACAGCTCAGTGGACTGCATCTCTTTTCTTGCATGTCTGTCACTATCACCAAAAAGGCCTTTATCTAAGCATATCTAACCTCATTGTTTAAGAAGGAGCTGAAAAAGTAAAGCGACAGTTACAATGATGTTATCTGTATGACTTTCAGATGTAGATAATGGCATCACTCAAACAAGGATTAAAAAAAAAAATATCACCACTCCAATTTTGCTAAAATGATAATATTCCTACTAACTGACAGTTTGTGCTGAGAATGAGATGGTATTTTCCTGATGACAGTGAAAGGCATTTATCTGCTGTTTCCTGAAGACCCTGTAGACTTGAAAACACTTTTACCTTTCAGTAATGATGATTTTTTTCTTTCCCTGGGATAAAAGGGGGAAACTAACAACAGAAAAATAACACCAGTATCTGTATCAATATTTAAATGTGAACGATTAAACTCAAAGGAAGTGCTCTACAGGAACTTATTCTGCAAATGTCCCATTAAATCTGCTTTGAGTTGACTGACTTTCTATGCACTTTACATTTACTCATAAAGACCCAGTGCTACTTTTGTGGAAATTCCCAATTTTTTTTTTCTCTCTATTTAACCTTTCTTGAGTAATTTATCACCATTCATTATAATATTATCCTCTGCATTTTGTGTTTTAGTGTAAATCATGAATTTTCCTACATTTAATTTACTGATCATGTAGATGTTCATAAAAGCTCATATTAAAGGTGAACGTTATATCAAAAACGGAGAAAATTGAAGAAAAAGTGACTTTTTAAGCAATTTTATCAATAAGTGAATGTAAGCCTAGTGTGTCCATCCTTTGTCATTGATCCAACTCCATGGGTTTTACTGGTGAATCGATGCCGTAGAAGATGACGTTGTTTTTACATTCACTATGGAGCCTCTGAACATCCAAATGAGTCATATCAGATGACCATGAAAAGATGACAAACTGTATTTTACACCAATTATGTCCATGTTTTAATAATTTTAGTGATTCAACAATTATTAAACATTAAAAATAAATGAATGCTTTGGGTCACCAGTGGCTGGTTGGGTCTTTATGGGTTAAAAAGTAATTCTAAACAGAACTTAAAGTGCTTTTACTACTTGGTGGAAAAACTGAGTCCATCACAGACTCTCTACAACTCTTTTCTTTTCTTTCGTTCCTCTTCTGACCCTTCTCTTATGGTTTTTGTCTGCAATATTTCAGAGCAAACCTGCCCACACAAGGACAATAAGTCTCATCCCACTCAAACATCGGTTCATGACTGATGGCAGAGGTCCTTTACCACGCTCTCTACTCAGGGAGAGATGGTGTAGGTGGACTTTTGTTTGTGTCTGTGTGTGTAGGCTACTTACTATCTTCTCAAGACTACACTGCATTGTTACCACTGAACTTCCAAATAAGGGGGTGGCCATGTCTTAATGTATGAGCACCCACTGCTCTTTTTGTCGGACTGTTAACATAGAGTGCATAGTTGGCTGTTAAAGCTATTTATAATCATTTACTGAAGATTGTATTGATCTGTGTTGAGTCTGATAGACGCTGTCATGTAAATGCATCTGCTGAGATGGAGATGTGTCATTGCTCAGATGATGTGTGTGGGATGAGTGAGTCTGTGAGGAGCGAGTGACTGGAACATTATCTATAATTGTTTATAATTGCTAATTGTGGTCTTCGCTGCCATCCATCTCTGTTAGAGTGCTGCCATCCATCTTTGTTAGAGTGCATTTATGTTTTTTTTACCCTATATAAGAAAAATTAAATATACATTCATTCAATAAAGTGTTTTGATTCAAGACATTAGGCAATTTTTCTCTTTAAATGATTCATATTATAGCACTTTCCATAAGTGTTAAGTATTCTGAGTTACATTATTGCAATGGATGTGAAAAGCTCTTTAATTTTGATCCAATGAATGCACAAAAACACTTTTGTTGCCATAGAAACAGGCCCCTTAGCTAAAGAAAAAAGAAAAATCGAAAAGTAGAGCAGATACAAAAAAAGATGATTGAAAGAAAGATGAGTGATACTTTTGCTTTTCTCTCAAGACTCATTTGTGCATTTCTCACGTAAGACAGCAACAATAACATGTGCATCCTGTTCAGCAGAGTAGTTTTTAAGATGCTTTCATCGTCACCCTCTGGATCATGTTTCATTCAGTACCTTTTGTCCTGATCTCTGATATGAACCTTTTGTGCAGCCTCGTCTCTTTAATGGTCCTCTGCTGTTTTACAGTGCACTTTGCTCTGCACATCAACCTCACTCTCACGTGGTTTCTTCACAAATGCTGCATGGAATATATTAAAGTAATTACATAATGTGATTAATTTTCTGCACTTGAATTTTGTTGTATTGTAATTTAACAAGAGGAATACACTCCTGATTTTACATTATGTTCCCTAATGGTAGTTAATGCAGATGGCTTGGCCTTTAATTTAAAGATAGTGATTAACCCTTTCATGCATGAATTATTAGAACCTTAATCAAGATTTTTTTCCTGAGTGTTTTTATTCCTTTTTAGGCATGAAAAAAAAAACAATGAGATTGAATTTTTTTTTTTAAATCAACCTGTTTTTCATGGAGTTACAAAAATGTCCACTCAACTACACCATGAATTTTATTCTTGAAGCAAAGAAACATGTATTTAAAACCCAATATCATAAAGTCATATGAAAACAGTGAAATGAAACCATGTTTAATGCAGCTAATCTGATGTTTTCTCACATTTTAACATATTCTAATACTAGTTATTACTCACTTCATGGAGATAATATGCAAAAAATAAATATTAACAATTGATTTCCACTCAAGAACCAACCAAGAACAGCAAAGTTACAATAATGGTATGAATTGCAGTTTATGAGATGATGCATAAGTGTCCACTGTGTTGGTTGATACGGAACTAAAACAACAAAACCCATGAATATACAAGAGTAAAGCTGTAGAGTAACTGTCCACTGTAGTGACCACTATGCATGAAAGGGTTAAGGGAAACACAAATGGGTATCTTGTAATTAGAAAACAGTGTCTTTCATAAATCTGAGATGTTTGATGAAATCTGATAAGACAATAGCTTTTGCTCTACAATATAATAAACTGCAATCAATCCCCAACTGTTGATGTACCACCTGAAATACAAGCCTCATATTCTGGAGGATGAGGGTAACATTTCCACAGCGCTGCATTGTGTTGTTTCAAGGCAAGTCTGGTTTATTTTCATGTTTATTCCAGCTGCTTCTTGAATCTATTTTTTTCATTTCCAGCTTCCTGTCTTAAAATGTAAGAATGATTACAGCCTCTGAAATGCCATAAATAGAATGAATGACGCACATAGTCTGTCAAATGTCCATTTCATATGACAAGACATTTAAGCTGTTTTCCCCTTTTAGACTGCACAATGGCTGCATAAAACTTATAATGCAGTAGTCTTTACAAGATACAAAAATGAACCTGTCTCTTTTCAACTTTTTCTGACATGTTTCAGGAGAATTGTGGCAGCACAAAAAAAACAACCTTTTACATTTGATATAATTAAACTCCAAAATTATTTGCAAGAGATTGTAAATGAGTGAAGAATCTTCTAGTGTTTCATGGCTGGCAGAGCTGTAGGATTAACAGGATTAACAGCTTCTTATGTCACTGCCAGTGACAGTGTCATGTGAAATAAGACAGCCTTGCAAGCCTGTTACATCCAGGTCAGCCGAAACTTCTAAGTTGTTCAAAGGCTGCGTAACTTGACTTTCCATCTAAAATTGTCTTTTAAAGTTTGGCATTTGTTGAAACTTTACAGTAAGTCTGTACATTTCTGCCAGATTTAATGTCAGCTCCTGTTAAAGTGGGGTTACGGTAAAAGTGGACAGCTGGGGCACATCAGTCACAGTGATGCAACATAATGCACTGGCACATTCTGCCGCACCATTCCTGTCAGTGAACCAATTTATTGTGCAAATGGAAAACCCTTAGAGCCTCTGACCTTTCTCAACTGCCAGTAATTGCAGGCAATTTATATTAGTCAAACATAATTTACTTAAAAAGCTGGAAATGCTAAAACAACCAAGGGCAAGTTTACGCCTACTCTCTACTGGGCATTGGGTCATTTAAAAAAAGAGAACATCTATATCTTTCACCTTTTTAACATTCATGTTTCAGTGTAAATTACTGGAAAAAAAAAAAAAACGTCCTACATGCTTGTCTATCTTTGCTGGAAGGACGGAAAGATTGTATGTTCCATATGTAATCAATGGTAGAAGAACATAACAGTGTTTGCATCTTGTCTAAATGTAATCAAGCATGTTGCAATCAAAATGCAAATGAGACCTGTGTATGAATCCGTACCCAATCTCGACTCTTCTATAGGGAGATGATGTCACCTGAATCAACAATGAACGGGTTTTTCACAGAGATGCCCTCTTCAGGTTCTGAGCAGATCTGTATTAACCCATAAAGACCTAAACAGTCACTGGTGACCAAGACCATCTACTAATCGAAACTGTTTAATACCTGTTGATCCACTAACCCCATCAATCCATGTAATAATTATTGTAAAATGCAGTTATTCATCTTTTCATGGTCATCAGATGTGACCCATTTGGACGTTCAGGGGCTCCGTAGATACCATGGTAACACCATTATCTTCTACAACCTTGATTCACCAGTAAAACCCATGGAGTCGGATCAATGACAGTGAATGGAAACACTGGGTTTAGGTTGAGTTAATGATCCATTTTACTGAAAAAGTCACTTTTTCTTCAGTTTTCTCATTTTCGAATATAATAACCTGTGGATTTACTCTGAGCTTTTATGAACATCTACATGATTAGTGAATTGAATATGGGAAAACACATAATTTACACTGAAAAAACTCTAAATAAAAAAGATAATGTGACAATAAATGGTGATGAAACACTTAAGACAGGTTAAATACAGAGAAAGAAATCATTTGCGAACTGCCACAATAGTGCTGGGTCTTTTATGGGTTAAAACAAATACAAAATCCATTTCTCTCAAACCCTTCAGAGAATGAGATGCTTTTTAAATACGCATCACATTAATGTAACAGAAGGCTTGTAATGCTGGGAAAGAGATACAATCACTTCTCAAATATAACCCTAGTTGATCTCTGCCTATATGACCATGCAGAGTCTGAAGAGGATTCAAGTCTTGAATATGAGTATGATGAGAGTATGAGTATGATATGAGTAAAAAAATATGATGACAGCGTGCAGAAATAGAATTTTCCTGTAGAAGGGATGGAGTGTGCATCTTCAAGCCAAGCACCATATTTTTCTCCAACCACACACTGTCTTTGTTGCCAACATTATTGAGGGTGCAGCTGTCTCCTTTCAACAAATTTAACTGGAGTTTTTAATGCATAGAAGTAACTGTATTCTGTGTCTGTGTTCACATTTGGTGCAAGTGCCAATATTGTGGCTATTTGATTTATTCTAAAAGTCACAATACCCATTTAGAATGTAAAAGTAAGCCATGACTCTAAACTATAGGGTCATTTAATAATAATAGCTTTATTTGTATAGCATCTTTAACCCTTTCATGCACAAATTATGAGAACCATAATCAAAATTTTCTCCTGAGTATTTTTATTCTTCTTCAGGCATGAAAAAAACAATGCAAGTGAAAATTTTCTTCTGAAAAATAAATAAAAATAATAAAGTAAAATAAAAATAATTTTAAAAAATTTAAAAAATACATTAAAAAATAATAATGACAAAAAAAAAAAAATAATAATATGGACCTATTTTTCATGAAGTTGCAAAAATGTCCATTCAGCTGGACACCACACGTTTAATTTTTGATGCACAGAAACATGTATTTACTGATAAATTGTGTGAAAACTATGGGGAGGGCTTTGTGATTCTGGGGGTTTATGCTCAGAAGAGATCTACATAATATTACCAATTCATGTCAGAAAAGATATGTAGTGTCTTAAAACTTTAATAAAAATATGTGTGAAAAAAACCCCCAAAACAACGAAAACAACAAAATCCATGAATATAGAAGAGAAAAGCTGTAGAATAGCTGTCCACTGTAGTGACCAGTATGCATGAAAGGGTTAAAAACAAAGTTTACAAAGTGCTTTGACAGAGGGCACAACAGCAGGATACAAGAAGCAAGTAAAAACACTAAAAGAGAAGCAACACAATAAGAGAGATGTGTACAACAAACGCAAAAAAAACATGACACTTCAAATAAATTAAGTGAATCTGAGTAAAGAGGGCAGGGATAATGTAACATGATGCTATCAAATCAATGTAAAAATGAAGAAATGAGATAAAACAACATCATGTATGAGAATAGAAATTAATAATCAAACAGGAAAAAAATCTAATTTAAAAGATTAAAATTAAAAATTAAAAAGGGACAGACATCACATAAAAGCAAGTCTATAAAAATGTGTTTTAAGAAGTGATTTAAAAGATGTCACTGATTCCGCAAGCCTTATCTCCTCAGGTAGGCTGTTCCAAAGTCATTTTCAAAGTTTAATATGTGTGCATGTTTGTGAACTGACACTGGAAAAAATCTAAATCTTACTGAGTGTATTTTTCTCATTTCTAGTCAAAATATCTCATCCCACTTAAAATAAGAAATAATCACCTAAAGAGTAACTTTTAAGTGAGATATAAGAACTTATTTTTAGACAACAGATCTTGAAAATCTTATTTCAAGAAATTTTACCAAGATAATTTTCACTTGTTTTATTGGCAGATTTTTTTTTTTTTTTTTTTGCTTGATTCAAGATTTTTTTTTGCTTAATTCAACCAAAAATTCTGCCAATGGAACAAATGAAAATTATCTTGTAAGATTTCTGGAAATAACATTTTCAAGATCTATTGTCAAAAAATAAGTTCTTATAGCTCACTGAAAATTTGCTCTTTAGGTGATTATGTCTTATTTTAAGTGTGATGAGATATTTTGACTAGAAATGAGAAAAATACACTTGGTATGATTTTAATTTTTGTAGTGTATGTAAATGGTTATTTATTTTTATTTGCATTTTTTGACATTAGTTGACTGTTTCTCTGAGCTGATGTACATTGTTACCGTATTTTCTTGGACATAATGTCTCGAGTCCTTCATACAGGAATCAGTGTATCCTGGGCTACTGTAGGCAACTGAGACTGTGTTTATTTGCACATTAGTATGCCGGATACCATTGTGTCGTTGGAGAATTCCGTCTTTGGAATTACACATGTAAACACCGTATCCTCTTATCCTAGTTTTGAGGAACCCAGATACCACAGCTCAGGTCCTCTGACAGGTTGCGAGATACTGTTACGTGTATGCATCTTATCCCAGTTACAGACAGTTGAGTATTGCTGCACAGATGTAAAATGACAGAAATACAAACATGGTGGCAGCAATTAAAGCAACTCACTAAAGTAGTGACAGAAACATGGAGTCAGAGCCGTTGTTTGACACTATCAGGGTCCTAGGCAAGAAGGGATCATGGGGGCACTAGGGGTGATTAAATTCTTTAGGATTTCCACCCCCAACCATAAAACAAATAGGCACGTACTGTGATGATTATACAAGCAACCACTTTATTCATTTAAGTTGGGTTAATAATGTGCATATAAAGATGTATAACAAAATATTATCTTGGAAATATAAAAACTTGACAATCAAAACTATGTTACAGACTGATGTGAGCACTATACGCAATTAAAGATGTTCACTTTCAGAAATAAATAAAAAATCAGGAAAATAATAAAACACAAAAAGAATAACAGTGTTAATAATTAGAATATTTAGAAATGCTTGTGGATTTTAGCTTGTGCAAATGCAGTAATCAATACGTAAACACACAACACAACAATTTATGGTCTTTCAGATGTTGTGCTAGGTTCTTCCATGCACAATAACCACAACGGCTTAGAGCATTATCTCACATGACAAAAAGTAAGCAGGAAAAACAAAACACAGCATCTGTACTCACTGAATACACAAGCCATGACGTCTTGATTTGTTCACCATTTTTCATGGTTATCATGTAACTGTCTTTTGTGAATCTCCTTGGGGGCATTTCTGAATTCTGAGGAAAATCAAAGTCTGTGATTTGAACAGTGCAGGATCATCACCGACAAGTGGAGGACCTTCCTTTGTTGATAATTCAGGTGAAGGTGAGGTGGTGGTGGTGGTGGGGGGGATTACTGGAGTGCATTCAGTTGTTTGGGAAGTGCTGGCTGGGACATCCTCTTGGGTTTCCTCAAAGGACTCCCCATGATCTATGTTGAAGGAGACCATAATGATCAGCCTAATAATTACAATTTTAAATAATCCAAATTAATCATTATATTAGACTAAGTAAATACTTTATTAATCCCAAACTGGGAAATTGCTTTGTTGCAGCAGTGTTAAGTACAGTAAGAAACAGAAGGATAATAGAAGCACACAATAAAGAATAAAAATACAATCAATAAAATAATTAATAAATAATGCACATACCTTCATTTCTGAAGGTTGTGGGACCTTCTTGAAAAGGCACAGCCAGGTACTTAACCCTTACATGCATTAATTGTGAGAACCTTAGTCAAGATGTTTTTTTTCTTCAGTGTTTTTATTCCTCCTTAGGCATGAAAAAAGCAATACGATCAAGGTTGTTGTTTTTTTTCTGTGGAGTTATAAAAATATCCATGCATTTAATTTTTGAAGTAAAGAAACGTGTTTAAAACCCAATATCAGAGTGGGATATGAAAACAATGACATAAAAACATGTTTAATGCTGCTAATCTGATGTCTTCTCACATTTTAACATATTCTAATGCTATTAATTCCTCACTTCATTGAGATAATGTGCAAAAAAAAACCTTCTTGACTAACAAATAACAATTGATTTACACTCAAACATGCTAGTGCAGATCAGGTTTACCAAGAACAGCAAAGTTACAGTAATGGTACCGGTATGAATGTCAGGATATGAGATGATGCGTGACTGTCCATTGTGTTGGCTGATATGGAACTAAAACAACTAAACCCATTAATATACAAGAGAACAGCTGTAGAATAACTGTCCACTGGAGTGATTTATGCATGAAAGGGTTAAGCAAAGCACCTAATGAAAAAAAGGTAACGGGATTACAGAATAGTCTGGATTATTAATTAGTTTGTTATTAGCAAAAATTTACTTAAACATTATACCACCAAATACTATGTATAGATGGGACGTATAGGACTAGTAATGGCAGATTACTTTGTAAGTTCCACTATCGAGACAGTTTTAACATTCAAAACATGAAATTATGTCAGTAAAAGCAACGTGCGTAAAAAGGTCATTGCACTGAAAGTTACTGACTATCCAATTTTGTTCAACTGGAACTTCTGTTTTCGTTATGCACATCTAGGGATGTTCTTACGTTGTTCTTAGGTTATCGTGTGTATTCTTTACACAACTGCATTTCCCTTTTTCGTAATTTCAGCTGGACAGATATTGGGTATTTCATTGTCTGTCTTGGGGACCTCTCACAAGTTTGGGGCAATGGGCAATTACCTAGTTTGCACTACTGTGTTGCAGCGGCTCTGCATGGAGTTTTGTCTCTCAGTACGAAAAAATCAAATATAGTTGGTTACTTGGTAAAAGCATCAGAAAGCTGACCATTTCAAGTCTGAAATAAACATTGAAACCAGTCATTAACTCCATCATGATGACCTTCTCCCACCAGTCACACCTGCAGATCTTCATCATCCTCCTTTTCCAGTGTGGTGATAGTGACAGAATGACAGCTGGAGGACATATTTGCCTGATGATATCATCTCCCATTGCTGGCAGTAGATGAATGCTGGTAATAAAAAATCCACAACATGATGTAAATAGAACTATGTCTGCTGTAAGCCAAAGTGGCCTCATTTTTAGTAGTAGTAGTAGTAGTAGTAGTAGTAGTAGTAGTAGTAGTAGTAGTAGTATTAGTTTATTTGGTCGTTAATTACTTTAAACAACAAACAAAAACAACATGTCCATTGTTCCATATACAATGCGACCGAAAGGGTTTAGGTTGAAGTAAAGACTTATTTTGCCTAACCCTATTTACAATCATTCATTCATTTTCTGAACCTGCTTTATCCTCACTAGGGTCACGGGGGTCGCTTGGAGCCTATCCCAACTACACAGGGGCGAAGGTGGGGTACACCCTGGAAAAGTTGCCAGTTCATCACAGGGCTGAACATATAGAGACAAACAATCACTGTCACATTCACACCTATGGGCAATTTAGATTAACCAATTAACCTATCAGTGCATGTCTTTGGATGGTGGGAGGAAGCCGGAGTACCCGGAGAGAACCCACGCAGACATGGGGAGAACATGCAAACTCCACACAGAAAGGTCCCACCCCCCGTCGACTGGTGTTGGAATCAAACTCAGGACCTTCTTGCTGTGAGGCACGAGTGCTAACCACTGCACCACTGTGTCGCCCTTATTTACAATCAACACAATGTTTCCAGAAGAAAACAAATATCAAAACAAGAAAAAAAAAAAAGTTTCTTTTTTCTTTGGCCACAGTAACTTTATAGTTAAACTGTTGTGTTGTAAACATCATGGGTGCAAACAGCAGCAGTACTGAGTAAAAGATATTAGTATTTATCATAGTAATAGATATGTAACTATCCAGATTTCCCTGCATGCCATGTAAATGCCATATCTCGAATACTATCAAAATTGGGATACAACTCATTACTGATACCTGCGATACCAGTGTGCATGTAAACACAATCAGTCATTAGTTTAGAAGTGGAGCTAACATCAATAAATGCCTGCTCCCAGCACAAAACAACACAATTTTCATGTAAATACATACGTACATATGTATATGTGAATTTTCCATATTGAACAAGTAGCATTGTTTGGGGAGATTAATTAAAAATCAGAAAATAAAGAATATCCTACTCTGATCTTTCTTTCTTTTTTTTTTTCTTTTTGTCACATGTGAACGATGGAAGACTGATCGGAAATGACTTGAAGCCATTCTGATACACAGAAGGCCTCTAACAGCTACAGATGGGAAAACTGTCAAGTTTGGAGCCAAAGTTAAATCACACAACTTAAAACAAGCTTAAAATAGCCAAAGCTGTGGGGAAGCATGGAACAGCGGGAGGAGGGATTAGGAAAAACACTCCTCGGTGCCGGTAATCATGCAATGGAAAACCGGCCGGCCACTTGGGGATAACTGGCCACTGCGCTGTCCCTAAGTACCGTCCATATGCGGTGAATTATCTCTTATTTCCCAAGCTACTTGAAGTGATTGGAAATCTCGCCCCCATTTCTCTCTGTGGCCTTGCACCCCAAGTCAGTCCTGCTGAACCCTGTCGGTCCTCCGAGAATCTGTTGGAACACATCAAGGCTAAAGTTGGAGGCTCATTAGCTCCCAAACGCAAAGCTTGACCCCATGTCACCATCTAATCCCTTCCCCTCTGCTCTTTCATCTCCCTCAGGGTCTTCTGCTCTCCGATGTACTTTTCTTTAACTCTAAACTATGTTATCCTTTGATTGAGAACAGTTATCCGGAGATATGCTGGAAATAGCCTAATATAAGTGGGCAGTGTCCTATCAGTGCCATTGTCTGTGTATTTGATGAGTCACTGCACTTTGAATATGTCCAGTTTGGACACATATTTGTAATAGGGAATATGTAAATGTGGCTATTTTTAAATATGCCATCCTACTTATGCTCTATTGTATTTTCTCCTCCACTTGCTTGCCAAGCCTGCTGGAATAGTGGAGATGATGAGCAGCCGAAACTGTGCCTGTGACTGCTTGAGAAATTTTAAGAAATTATAATAACTCCTACCGTTCAGTATGTCATTCAGTATGTGTATGTTATTATTTTTTTAGTTTCTTGTTCTTGTTTTAATATTTATGTGGTGGAGAAAACAGCAAGACATCATTAATGAAAAATCTTGTTCACAGAAAAAAATTCAAATTAAATCTGTCTTCATATTTAATTTCTGATTGGGTTCGAACCAAAACCTTAAGCACAAGTTTAAATGACAAATTAATGAAGCAGTTATCATGGATGAATTCCTGGTTCTGTCCTTTTTTGCTTCTCAGCTCAATGTCCCAATAAGACAACAGAATTAAAAAGAACACATTGTTAATGTTGTAAACTCTGACATGTTTGTTGATACAGCTGGGGTGGCCCAGAGGTGCAACAGCCCAAAAAATTATACATATGGGAAAAAAAAAGAAAACAGCCCAAAAAATGATCCACTATAAGAAGAAAGAGAACAGCTCAAAAAAGTATCTAATATAAGAAAAAAAAGAGAACAGCCCAAAAAATTATCCACTATAAGAAAAAAACAACAACAAAAATATCATCCACTTTTTCAATTAAGGGGGCGCTGTTTACCCAAAAGTTCTCTTGCTTTAAAACTAAGGCCACCACAAAAATAAAAGCATAGGATGAAAATTTTTAAGATAATTTTTAGGCTGTTCTCTTTTTTCTTCTTTTAGTGGATAATTTTTTGGGCTAGTGGATATTTTTTGGGTTGTTCTCTTTTTTTTCTTATAGTGGATCATTTTTTGGGCTGTTCTCTTTTTTTCTTAAAGTGGATAATTTTTTAGGCTGTTCTCACTTTTTTTCTGATAGTGGATAATTTTTTGGGCTTGTGGATAATTTTTTGGGCTGTTCTCTCTTTTTTCTTATAGTGGATCATTTTTTGGGCTGTTCCCTTTTTTTCTTATAGTGGATAATTTTTTGGGCTTGTGGATAATTTTTTAGGCTGTTCTCACTTTTTTTCTGATAGTGGATCATTTTTTGGGCTTGTGGATAATTTTTTGGGCTGTTCTCTCTTTTTTCTTATAGTGGATCATTTTTTGGGCTGTTCCCTTTTTTTCTTATAGTGGATAATTTTTTGGGGTAATCTTTTTTTTCTTATAGTGGATAATTTTTTGGGCTGTTCTTTTTTTCTTAGAGTGGATAATTTTTTAGGCAAATCTCTTTTTTTTTTTTTCTTATAGTGGATAATTTTTTGGGCTGTTCTCTTTTTTTCATATAGTGGCTCATTTTTTGGTCTGTTCTTTTTTTTTTTTTCTTATAGTGGATTATTTTTTGGGCTAGTAGATAATTTTTTCATTTGTCCTCTTTTTTTTCTTATAGTGGATAATTTTTTGGGCTGTTGCACTTCTGGGCCACTGTATACAGCCTTCACTGTGTCACAATAAGAAAGTTGGGTAACACCAAGGGAAAATCTAAATAAATACAAGGTAAATATAATCCTGACATATTGCATGTTATCTAGTTAGTATAGCAAATGTGCTAAAAAAAAATTGCATCCAGATATCATGGGACAACATTGTTTTTATCACCACCAGTAAGAGCAGTATTGTTTTCTTAATTCTTCAGTCACTCCATACAATTACAGTTTTATAACATATTAGTTGTTTTGCGTCCTTATGCAGTCACTGTCTTTTGGGTCAATCTATTGTAGACGGTTTGCATTGACACTGACCCAGTAAACATTCAGGTGAACACAAAAGGCACCTGTATCTGCCTGTGTCCTAGTTTTTGTGGCTTCACTAATACCGTGCAGAGTCTGAATAATTATTTTAAACAGAATGAATGCTTAATCGTCAGTCATGTCACATATAGCTTTTGTGAATGAGAGCTAATTAGTTCTTGCTTTAGACAATGCAGGGGTGGGGTGGGGGGTGTCTTTCAGTGGACCTTCGGTTGTGGATCTATTCATAGTAACATGCTGGTCTGAATATAGCTTGGCTCGCCTGTTGGGTTGTCTGGGTCACCATTTAAAAAGCCTTTATCACAGAGACATGAGCTTGAATGCTAATGTAATTACAAAGAGAACAATTTCAGAATGACTCATTAGATTAAAAGTGTTTTGGTTTGTGACGTGGAGGCGGAGGCTAACAAGAAGCTGTGTCAGAAAAGGTAAAGATTTATGCTTTGGTGAAGACTACATCCGGTTTCACATCAGCAGTAAATCACATATACTCTACAGTACAGAATAATCAGAGTATAGTGATAGATGTAATGAACTGTAAATGGAAATGGAACAATTATATGGTGTTGGCAGCATGTTTTAATTCATGTCAAAGCTGAAAAAGATCATTAAAATCAAATTTTTGCATTTACAAGCATGTTTGTTCTGATTTTTGTTTTTACAGCAATTACTTTCCACCAAGTTATTATTATTAAGAACAGAACAAGCCTTCCAGTTCAACCCCCAGGTGCATTTACCATTAATGAATAACAAGAAAGTGCAGAATGAAGAACAGTCATCATACTGAAGCAAAAAAAACAAAACAAAAAACCCCCCCAAAAAAACCTTTTAATACATAACAGTCAATATCATGCTCCAGGCACAGGCCTAAGCAATTCACATGCACTACAAATGCACTACAAACCTTTCAGCTGATTTGTGAGTGTACATTAGGACTTGGGTCCAATAAATGAAATAGCTGCATTTGTGTTTTTGTCTCCTGAAAACAATGCTCTGAAAAGCAACTGATTTTAAGCTCATGTTCTTGCTGTTCAGTAAGCCTGGGCAGAAAGTAGGACAGAGGACGTCATCCTAATTAGATGGAAATCTTCAGGGGGACTCGCTCCTGGTTCGTTTTACTCGGCTGCTTGGGGTTCTGGTAGGACAATCTCACAAATACAACGACAAGGATGGTTCCTGGTAAAAGACAAAAAAAAAAAAAAAAAAGAAAAAATCAAATGTTACAGCATCACTCGATTTAGAACCCTAAACCCATAGCTAAAGTCAACTGTTGTGGTAGTGCCTGTAATGGAGCTGATAATGCACTCTCATCCATGTTTATAATATTTTTACTGTGAAGGTATACTTGTTGTCAACCTCTCTGCTTACCTATGACTGCAAAGGTGCCAAGTAGAATGCCAACTGCAGACTGGATCGTTGGCATGCCCTGCAACTGCTTGGCAGCCATTTTGCAGTTTCCTCTGACATTGCAGGGACACACTGTAACTGATGAGAGAGGACAGGGAAACATGGACAGCTCACAGATTTAGGCTCCATAACGAAAAGCATTAATGTAGTTGAGATAAACTAATAAAATATGTTTATGTTTACGCATTTGTTTACGCACTTGGCAGACGTTTTTTTTCCAAAGCGACTTACAGGGGAAAACCAATTAAATCACTCAATCAATCAAATTTTATTTATATAGTGCCAGATCACAAAAAAGTTATCTCTTGACATTTTATATATAGAGTTGGTCAAAACCAGACTCTAAGTCAGTAAATATACGTAAATATAATATAATATAAGTAAATATACATTACTTACGTCTACAAATAAACTTGTGCATTACAGAGTACAATACAATATACTGTACATTAAGTTTTATACATCTATTAAAGGGGTCATATTTAGCTAAACCCACTTTTATTAGTCTTTGGTTCATTTATTTGTGTATTTGGACCCTAATAGTTCAAAAAGTTAGAATATAAACCCTCCAGGTGCTGCAAAACTATTTTTATATTCATTTTGGCAAAAACCAAGTGGATTTCTACAACCTGTTTTAATTCCTGCTTAATTTGTTCCGTCTGTAACTAGTTATGTCATGACATTTGTACATTTAAGATCAAGACTTCTGACGAACATTTATCCGAGTACACCGTAGTTGTTTGTCAGCAGCAGCGGTTGTAGTCCAAACTGAGAATATGTTCAAACTTCGAGCCGATTACCTAAAATGTTCATTTGTTGGTTGTATTAACGAACACAAGTGCCTGAACGGGACAGAGCAGCACAGTCAACAACCTGGAGGAGGCGGGGCATTAAGTGGATCATTTGCATTTAAAGGGCCAGCGCTCAAAACGACCTTTCTGGTGTCATTACTCAGAAGTAGGCTTGAAGATGGACCTGTGGAGTTGAATTAATGAAGAATTCAGACCCAAGCATAGCATTTACAGTTTATGGAGACCACAGAGAAGTGTTTTAAAATGCATAATTCCATTTAAAAAAGTAAAACATGACACCTTTAAGAAAGTCACATAGTGTGTTGTACTGTGTCAGTTAAGATTCAACACAAACAACCTAAAAATGTAATCAAATGGCAAAACTGCAAAAGGTAAAACCATAGAAGAGTACTGCAGCCTCAAAGAGATGACTAAATTTGTATTTTCTTGCCCTACTCTGATAAAATCTACCCTATGTGTGCAGTTATTTGTCACACTGTATTGTTGTGCTGGCTACAAGGGCCAGCGTTCAGTCTTAAGAGAACGGTATAATCATCAGCCTGGAAAAATCATTTGTAAAGCTCCATTGCATCATTAATAAACAAGAACATTGCTAGGACAAGCTGGCACACAGGAGATGATCTGTATTGATTATTCCTTCGCTCTGGTCCCATAACCTTCGTGTGCCTGCTTTTAGCTTATCAGCAAGGGTGTCAGCATTACCTGGCAGGTTTATGAAGGTGCTCCTGGGAGGAGAGCTGCTGTCGGAGATGGTGAAGGGCACAGTGTAGACCTCTGGGGCCAAGTATGGGATGTTTAAGGACAGGTTGGTGTGAGTATCTGCAAACAAAAGATTTAGTGTTTTTAGGGAACATCTTTTTTTGTACTCTTCAGTTCATTTTACTTATGAGTTTATTTCAATTGTTTTTATAACCTTTAATTCATTCCTAACCCATACAGACCCAGTGCTACTGGCAGTTCCAAAATTTATTTTTATCTCTATTTTTAATGTTTCTTAACTGATTTATTAACATTTATTCCAATATGATGCTCTGAATTTTGCATTTTAAGTATAAATCAGGTATTTTCTTACATTTAATTTGCTGATCATGTAGATGTTCATAAAAGCTCAGATTAAAGTGGGAGGTTATTATTGTATCAGAAGCAGGAAAAACTGAAGAAAACATGACTTTTTTAATAAATATATCATTTACTGAACATATGCCGAGTTTTATCCACTGTCATTTATCAAACTCCACGGGTTTTACTGGTGAATCAATATTGTAGAAAATGACAGTGTTTCCACATTGACTACAGAGCCTCTGAACATCCAAATGGGTCATATCTGATGACCATGACAAGATTATTATTTACATGGATCAATAAGATTAGTGGATCAAAAGTTATTACACACTTTTGATCAGTAGATGATTTTGGTCGTCAGTGGATGTTTGGGTCTTTATGGGATAAACAGATTTTTTTTATTTGACAAAATCCAGATTAAGTCTGTTGAAATGTGTGCTAGGTACTTCCTCTAATACAGAAAAAAACATCACATCAACTGGTGACAATATTTTCATAATTTTATGAGAGAAACTGAACTGTAGATCCCACATTCCTGTAAAGGAGCTAAATTAAGCTAAATACTTTGTTCCTCTCTGTAAACATCACGTGAAATACTGGAAGTCAAGTTTGCTTATCTACTGTTGGATAAAAAATGAGTTAAAGAAAATAGACGTGCATAGAATTACGTCACCATACAACACAGAGAATAAGAAAGGCTGATTGAGCACTCTGTAGAGTGGTCTGGACTGTGTGACTTGTTATCTTATCTGCACAAATCAGGTTAAAATACACGCAACAGCCACATGACGCAAATGTCCGGTTCTGCAAAGAGCAACATTTTATCAAACTGTTTGAACTCTTATCTGAGGGTCTTAAACACCACTTTTACACCTCATCATTATTCCCTTTCATGTTCCACACTGTTGCGCATCATGTCCATGTACATGATGACAACTTTTTTTTCTTTTGTTGTATTAGAATAGAATAGAATAGAATAGAATAGAACAGATGTTTATTGTCAGTCACAGGAAAAATTAAAATCTGTTTAGCAGCTCTGCTCTGTTTAGCAGCAAAAACTTAGTGCAAAATATGAAACATGTATAAAAATATCTTACAAAATTCTGAAAAATGTAGGCAGTGTGAAAATCTACATGATTAAATATTAAATGTACACATACTACTAAGGTACTACTAAAAACTACTGAAATATACAAAAAGCTAACTATATATAACAGATGATATACACATATATTAGGGCTGTCAAAATTAATACATTAACGCAGATTAACCCATCATCATGATTAATCGCATTAAAAATTTAAAAGCATTTAACCCATCTACAGTGCAGAATGACTCTGAACGTCTCTGCCAACGCATTTCAAGCAGTTTGTCCAACTAAAGTTAGCGTTGTGCATGAACAAACGGGCAGTTGATCCGGTAGTGACAGGCAGCAGAACCAACCCATAAAGATGGAAGACGCTAAACAGCACGTTGGCCCTCTGGATGGAAATATGAGGACAAAAAATCCTAAAACGGAACAGTTGTTTCAAGTTGTTTTGCTGAAACTGTTGAAGGTGTTTAATAAACATGTTAAGTGCATATATATATATTCCCTTCTTTCTTGAGTCTGGTTGCTCATGCAAAATGAAACGCCATTAATATAGATAAAAATGAATGATATTTATTCGTGATTAATTTTAATTAATCCACTGCAACCCTGTAATTAATCTGATAAAAAAATTTAATCGTTTGACAGCACTAATTTATATATATATATATATATGTATATATATATATATATATATATATATATATATATATATATATATGTTTAGGCAGTATAGGATATATACAAGGTGAGAACAAGAAAAATCAGGTGCATGTGTTGTGACCTTTGCACTAAAGTAGGATGAGTATTGCATTAAATTATGTTAAAATCTGAGCTTGAGTCAATTTGTGTTTGTAGTGTCCTGAATCTCCTTTTGGAGGGGACAGGGGACAGGGGAGAGGGGTGTGAGGGGTGTGAGGGGTGTGAGGGGTGTGAGGGGTCTTTGATTATTTTGCTGGTTTATTGTATTGTATTGTTTTAGTTCTGAATTTCCATTTCCATTTCATCCATTTGGACAGTACATGGCCAAGTTAAACACTAGATTTTAATACTTGTAGTAACTTACAAATCTGTTTATCTCTGTGATGTTTTACAGACAGACTCTAACACCACATTTCTCCAATTATGTGATTTACAGCATTAAGCCTGGAGGTGAGTGCAATAAAAATGTCCTCATTGACCTAAGTTCTACTTTGAAAAGAACTGCCCATACATTAACATGACGCATTTAAGAAAGGCAGTGAAAGAGTTGAGATGACTGTCTATGACACATCCAAGATCACATGTGGTCCTTTAATAGGGAGTGGTGTTATATACTGCCACATATACTCATCATCGGCACAGCCATTATTGCCTGCAACCAGGTGCAGAGCATGATGGGATATTCCTATTTTAGCCTCCATTAGCACACAGGATCCCAGTGGTGACGCCAAAGAAATTACACAGAAGATATAATTACAGGAGGCTTCAATCAATACAAACAGGAACAGGGGAGTGAAAAAGGAAGAAAAAAAAATAAACCGGAGAAGGAAGTGGTTGAGCTGTGGGAATGACTTTAATGACGGACGTCACAGCACCAAATTGTTTGCAATATATTATGTTTAGCTCTTTATACTTGCAAAAAAGGATGACTATATTATACCTCCTATCCTTGATATACCTCAAGAAATTTTGCAGAAAGAAATTAGAGCTATACAGTTTTTAAACCTTCGAGCCCAGAGTGCTTACTTTCAATCAACACAAACCTAATACTGATCTTGCTAGTCACAATAATCCTGATGAACTCCCTTGATAAATGGATCTTGGTTGTAAATAAGTCATGGTGCTTGGGTCCAGTTTTCATGGCCAAGAACCAGTTCTTAACCTGTCATAACTGGTCAGTTGTTCTGAACCAGCACTGGTTAAGGGGCTGGTGGACAGTCTTAGAATTTATAGATCACTTATTGTATTCAAGGACTGCCTACCACTTTTCTAATATGTAGAAGTAAAAGCAGAATAAACACTGCAGATGATTCTGTGTCCTTTGTGGATTTAAAAGTCTATGCATCAATAACAATGTATATGGCTTGATGATATCAACCTGACACCATCTAATATGACCACAAAATAATAACAAAAAAACTCATTATCGAAGCAAACTAGAAGATACTACATTCATATCTTTCTGACCTCAGCCAAACTATATTTGGGCATTCACTAAATGTCAGTACACTGCAAAAATCCATATCTTACCAAGTGTATTTTTCTCATTCCTAGTTTAAATATCTCATCACATAAGATTAGATTAGATTAGATTCAACTTTATTGTCATTACTCAGTATAAATACAGGGTAACGAAATGCAGTTAGCATCCAATCAGAAGTGCAAATAGCAGAAGTGCAGTATAATACAGTTAAATATCGTATAGAGTAACTTGTGAGATATAAGAACTTATTTTTAGACAATAGATCTTGAAAATCTTATTTCAAGAAATCTTACGAAGATAATTTTCACTTGTTCCATCGGCAGATTTTTTTGCTTAATTCAAGATTTTTTTTTGCTTAATTCAAGATTTTTTTTGCCTAATTCAAGATTGTTTTGCTTAATTCAAGATTTTTTTGCTTAATTCAAACAAAAAAATCTGCAGATGGAACAAGTGAAAATTATCTTGGTAAGATTTCTTGAAATAAGATTTTCAAGATCTATTGCGTAAAAATAAGTTCTTTTATCTCACTGAAAAGTTACTCTTTAGGTGATTATGTCTTATTTTAAGTGTGATGAGATATTTTGACTAGAAATGAGAAAAATAGGACCAATGGCCCTGTACCTTACCGGCCAAATTAAAAGCTTTGGGAAATCTATCCAGATGCCATTTATTATCACCCAGTTATGTGTATTTATTCTATTACAGAAATAGCCCATGTTTTGGTCATATTCCAATCAGATCTGTAAAAAATTCAAATTCCAACTTGATATCATTGATACTTACTGATTTACTGGATCAATCCACTTCCTATCTCTTATAATGGGAAATTTTTTCAAAGTCGCACCAAATCCAGAATCAGATCTGGATGGAAATAATTTCAATACCTTGTGTTGACATCATCATACAGAAGCTGTATACCAAGTTTGAAGTCAATCAGAACTCTAGTTTGGGAGAAAAAGACGATTGAAATTTTTTCCCCATGTTAAATTTTCTGTAAGTTCCCGGATCCAGAAGAAGATCCTGATCAGCATGTGGACATTATGTTTTGGTCATCTCCCCATCAGGGCTGGACTGTAGAAATTTTAACTTGATATTATTTATATTTACTGAGTTATTGCATCGATCCACTTCCTATCTCTTATAATGGGGAAATTTTTCAAAGTTGCACCAAATCCAGAATCAGATCCGGATCCAAATAATTTCACTAACTTTTGTTGACATCATCATAAAGAAGCTGTATACCAAGTTTGAAGTCAATCAGAATTGTAGTTTTGGAGAAGAAGATGATTGAAGTTTTTGTAACGGACGACAGACGCCGCCAACGGACGCTGCATGACGACAGTAGCTTACGGCCTGTCAGCTGGTAAGCTAAAAATACACTTGGTAAAATTAAAATTTTTGCAGTATAGCTCTTTATTTTCTATACTTGCTTGTGAGTCAGATGCATTCTCCTAATTTACATTCTCCTCACCGTTAATAGGTGTTAGTTTCCAGTTGCGTCGGACTGTGGCATCGCTGCGAAGTGAGAAATTGAGCCGCCCTCCATGCTGTGGTCCGTCACTGTCTCGTGAGGCGAGCACTAATGCTTGGTCCTCCCAGCGAGGCGTACAGAGGTATTTCCAGGAGTAGTCTCCAACCAGCACTGGACTGTTGTCATTTACATCCAAGATTTGAACCGTCACCAGGGTGGATGCAGATAAGGAGGAGTTTCCTACATAAACACACATTAACATTTCAATAAATATAAAACACACATGTTACTCTCTCTTGCTTGTTTTTTGGGCAACAAATAGTTTCAGAGTCTTTCATTTTATTTCATTTATTTGGAGATCCATTAGCTTTGGCTTAGGCCATCGCTATTCTTCCTGGAGTCCACACCCAACACAATTGTCTTTACACTGCAATACACAAATTACCAAAAACACCCACACACAAAACAAAATAACACAAACAACAACTAAAAACCATTTATCACAATTACAAAACAAAACCAACATACATGTTATACAGGACCTAGTTCAAGTAACAGTACCTCCCAAAAAGTGTTTTTTTGCATACTTTGTAAATGATCAGCTATATTTCACCGTTATATATCAATGTAATGTCAATCAACTAAACATTAGCAGACATCGAGCATTGTTTTACAAATAAATACTCTTTCAGTAATTCCTTAAATCTGAGAACATTCCATATCACCATGGCTCTATACATCACAGTACTTTTCAATTTATTTGTTTTCACTTTCATTAATACTTATAGATCCAAATTAAACTGTAAATCTGTTAATTCCTATTGGTGAAAGCTATCTTACGTCCATCCACTGCAAGGACCTCCATGGTGTAGGTGCTGTTCTCCTCTCTGTCCAAGGCCTGCACAGTTTTCAGTTCACCAGAATACTTCCCTATTGAAAAGTACTTCTTGGTGTCTCCTTGAAGGGAATATCTAGACCAAAAAAAAAGGAAGTAAGAAAACACATGCCACTATCAACTTGAAATGTGACAGCTAATGCCTCAGTTAACAAGTTTCTACAGCATCAGTTGACCTTTAATTTTACCTGATTGGGTGTGAATCAGGGTCGTAACCTCGAATAGTTGCAATAACTCGCCCCGGTTCTTCACCTTCTCTGACAGTCACCTCATAATGGCTTTGAGACAGGATCGGGCCCTCGTTTATATCGTCAACATAGATGGAGACAGTTGCTGTGGATGCGGGTCCATAGCGACCACGAACCAGAGCCACTGGGTTCTGAGCGCTAAGCACAAGGATGTACTCACTCTCACGCTCAAAGTCCAACACCTGTGCAAACACACAGACACAGAGGAATGAGGTTCCAAAACTATTAGTACCAGTGTGTAAATATTCTCTAATTGGAGGTCACTAACCATGACCCTTTCTCTTTATGCTTTAACTTATTATCATACTTTGAAAACTAGAGGGGCACCCCAAGAGCATATAGCTGCACCCAGGTTCTACATTTCTGCAATTTAATCAAAGACCCTATCTCGCAATGTTAGAAAAAAAAAATCAGCACCCTTTTGCTTGACCCACTGTAAAATTCAGTGGATTAATCTGAAGCCTGTGCTCCATTGTTCCACCAAGTTTCGTGAGAATATGTCCAGTGCTTTTTGTATAATCCATTTGACTAAGAGACACACATGCTAACAAACAGTAATAAAAATAGAAGCTCCTTCTCAGGGAGTATATAAAAATACTATACAGTAAATTATGAGCATTTATAGAGAATGTTCAGAGAGATTATCAGTGTAGCTAAAAATACAAAACTTCAAAGACTTATATCCATGGAGAGATAAAGACTTTAAATGGATCCAAATACCTTTTAAATGACAAAATATATATATAAAAAAACCCTCAAAAAATAAGTGATGCCAGGCGCAACAAACCCCACCCCTCGCACATATTTCACCCATTATAAGTAAATAGGAAGATTTTTGAAACTCATAAAAAATTGGAACTTTGACCTGTTCCCAAAATGTAATGAAATCAATTCTGGGTCAATGGCAATCTATAAAGTCAATTTGGTATGAATTCAACCAATAGTTCTGCTGTGACAGACATGCGAAATTTTGCCCATCCTAAGTAAATGGGGGGGGGGGGGGGGGGGGGATTTTAAAAAATTCTTTAAAAATTTAAACTTTGACCTATTTTCCCCAAAATGGAATGAGATCTATTCTGAGTCACTGGCAATCAATAAACCCAATTTGGTATGAATTCAACCAATAGTTTTGCTGCTATAGACATTTGAAATTTCACCCATTATATGCAAATGGAGAAAAAAAAAAATCATAAAAATTTTTTAATTTTGACCTACTTTTCCCAAAATGTAATGAGACCTATTCTGGGTCACTGGCAATCTATAAACCCAATTTGGTATGAATTCAATCAATAGAGTTTCTGCTAGAGTGTTAAGAAGCAAGCAAACAAGCAAACAAGCAAACAAACAAACAAACCGAACCAAAAACTATACCCCTTGCCTCCCCTTCAGGGAGCGGGGTAAAAATGAACATAGTAGTACTAGGACACACTACTGTCCCCTGTGTGCAATCTAGTACTCTTATCTTCCTTCCAAAAAAATTGGATTTACTGGCAGATGACTGCTGTATTTCCAATCTGAATAAAACAGTGGAGTCATTGGGAAAAGAGCCAATTGATTTACTCTGTCACTGATGAAACATTTTCCATGATGATGCACTGACTTCAAATGCTTTGTGACACTGCAAAATGCCCCTGTGTGTACTAATCAGTTAGTTAGTCAGACAGACCTTTAATACAGTAATGACCACAAGACATACATACAATTACATCCACCCTCTAATGAGGTAAATTTAATCTATAAATGCAGAGATTAAACAGAGCCTACAGAAATATTCTCTATAATCTTTCATCTTTGTTCCACTGTAGAGCATTTTGGTCCAACCCTTTGCTACAAAATTGGAAGTAGTAGATTTCAAGTGAAAGGATTACCATAATCTGGCCACAACAAATATTATCTATGACCTACTGGCTCTTTAAAGGGTACATTTTTAAAGTAGACGTATGCAGTTATGTTTTAAGATTTAACATGAGAAAACAACCAGATTAATGTAAAGGAATCATAGTGAATTTTCCCCCTGGGGATAAATAAAATGCATCTTTATTTGTATCTTTATACTGCCCAATAATCATCTACAGTATAGTTTATGAAATTAACATAATCTTCAGAATTCTGCCTAGAAGCTTGTGATTGGGGCTTGTCTTAAACTGAAATCTTTAGCTCCATCCTGCCATATAACAACATATTATTAAAGCTGTCCTGTCTGACATCACACTGCTCCGGCTGCATGCGTCTCTGTTGCCAAGGAGAAGCAATGCAGACCCTGGAGGGAGCATGAGTACTGCTGTTGTCTGTAAGTGACGCATCAGACGTCTTATTGTGTATTAGGGCCCAGAACATGTGCAAAGACTATATGAAGGCTACAGATATCTGAGGAACTAGATTACTGGCAGAAGTGAAGTGCGTCATTTGGACTTTCTCTTAATCAGAATGTAAATGAGCTGCCTACAGGTTCGGTTGAACTTACCACATTTCTCTGTTTGTAAATCATGCCTTAATTTTTGTATAATGAAATCTGATTTGCATACATTGGGATTAATTGTCTCAAATCACTTCCATTTAAATGGGTATAATTTCCTGCGGGTTTTACATTTGAGACAATATCTGATATTTTCTCTTCCTCCCATTCTGATTGTTTTCTCGTCACTTCTCGGGGTTCATCATCATATTTACCTCAATTGGAAGCCTCTAGCCTGTGCCGTAAACTGCCATTAGTGTCTGTTCACACAATCTAATTATTCACTTGGAATGTGAGCACTGTGTAATTTCTAATAATGAAAAGTGTCTGCCTTCTGGTGCTGACCTCACACTGAAACATGTATTAAAGGATTTGCCCAAGTGCATTTTAATTCACTAATCCACTTTATTTGTGAAGGATTTAGGCTTTAATTTTTACCAAAATAAAATAAACACCTTCCTTCCTATCAGTGATGCACAGATAGGTAAGGTAGTGTTATATCAGACAAGGTCAAAGCAAGTGTTTTAAACACAGCTGCTCAAATTGGCCTGGATTACATCTGTATGATGTCACTTTTCTATGGCAGTAGTCCTTATGTGTTAATCTGCAATAACACCATCCATTTTTAGCTTTTAGACATCTGCTTTTATCTAAGAGAAGCTTGTGTGACACAATTCAATCACATTTGTTAACTCACAAAGAGGTTGAATATAATAGTCTGTCTTGTGCCTGGCCCACTTACAGAGAGCAGACCATTAGAGTATACACATACCCACACATGCACACACACATATCTACCTCACGCATCCCGAAAACGCCCCGCTGGATTATGGGATGCAGGCGAAGGGTGATGCGCCCCGGGGACAGGAGAGATTAGTAGGCTAAAACATGCCATTGTCCTCTGGCCCCTTTTTTTATTGGAGGCATGTGGGTCTGAAGTATTGACGTATTGGAATATGTTTTTATCTATCCTTTCTGTCTGGGATTCACAATATGATCCAGTCATATTAAAATCATGCCCTCACAACGTGACACAGTATGTGAATGCTACTTTGACAAGCTACTGTACATTCTCTTAATACTGAGCCACAGTGACAGATACATGTCACTGTGCCAAAGTGAATATTTCCCTTCCTGAGGGTAAATCTGTACTCTCCCATACCCTGAAAAAGTTGAAAAAACACAAAATCATAACAGTTTTTGTCTGTGTGGTTTTTAGTTGATAGTCTATATTAGTAAGACAAACTATCAGTAATGTGGTCAAATGCATTTGTGCAGACATCAACCAGAGAACACTGTTTACCTTCGAGAGCACAAGGGACACCTCATTGGTCTGCTTGTCTGTCACCAATGTGAAGACCTCCTCCTCGTTTCCAGATTCTAAGCGATAGTTCACCTGCCAACTGTCTCCTCCTCGAACATCTGCATCTCCTGCCAGCACAGCTGTCACCGTGGTACCCACTGGAGCATCCTCTGGGATGTGAAATGGTCCATACTGATCAGGAGCAAACAGAAAATATACACCATTCATTCCACTGCCATATTTAGGTTCCCTTTTTTTGTAATAAGTCAAAACAATTAATTGATTGATTGACTGATTGATTGATTGAAGTATTTATTTTGAATGTGATTGTAAAAAAAAGAAAAACATTTAAACATAAGACAAGACATAAAATAAATTTTCAAAAAGGAGTGAGAAGTATAACTTATAAACTCCCCCCTTCTCCTTAAATAATTAATAACAATAATAAGCTTCTTATTCTAAACATATCTATACTCCCTAATACCTGATACTTATTGTTAAATAATTTTGTTTCTGACTTTATATTATTAAGACGAAATATAAGTAGAATTTACCTATACCCATAATACAATTACACATATGTACATACATATATGTACACATGCATATACACATAGCACATATATGTGCTTGTACATCTTTATAACACACAGTGATACTCAACCCCTCCCTCATCCCTGTACATCTTAAAAATTGTGTCTTTGTACCTCCTTTTAAATTGTTTCATGCTTGGACATTGCTTTAACTCTATATTAAATCTGTTCCACAGTCTCACCCTGCTGACTGAAACACAAAAACCCTTCCTGGTTGCATTAAGTGAATATTAAAGTTAATTTTCCCCCTTAAACTATAACCCTCCTCATGAATACTGAATAATTTCTGTATATTTGTTGGTAAAAGGTTATTTTTAGTTTTGTACATTATTTGAGCTGTTTGATAGTCCGCAATGTCTGTAAATTTGAGTAATTTTGACTGTCAGAATAACGAGTTTGTGTGCTCCTGGTAGCCAACATTGTAAATGATCCTTATTGCTCTTTTTTGAATCATAGTTAGTTGTCTTAGTGAAGTCTTAAAGTTGTTACCTCAGATCTCAGCACAGTATTACAAATATGATAAACTAAGAAACAGTATAGAGTGTGGAGTGATCTCTTCTTCGCTTTATTTATTATTGCAATGCTTCTTGAGACTTTAGTTTGAACATGTTTGATATGTGCTTTCCAAATGATTCTGTCATCTATGGTTACAATACTTGACTTAACTCATAAAGACCCAGTGCTACTAAAGGAATATTCCTCTCTATTTAACCTTTCTTTTGTTTTAAAACTAATGTTTTATCACCATTTATTATAATATTATCCACTGCATTTTGCATTTTTAAAGTGAAAATCAGGTATTTTCCTATATTTAATTGACTGATCATGTAAGAAGTTCATAAAAGCTCAGATTAAAGGTGAGGGTTATTCCATCAGAAATGGAGAAAACTAAAGAAAAAGTGACTTTATCAGTAAAATATATCATTAACTGAACATAAAACAAGTGTCTCCATCCACTGTCATTGATGCATTTTACTTGTGAATCAGTGTTGTAGAAGATGATGGCGTTTCCACGGTAACTACGGAGCCTCTGAACATCCAAATGGGTCATATTTGATGACCATGAAAAGATGAAAACTGCATTTTACACCAATTATTTACAAGTATTGATAGGATTAGAAGATCAACAGGTAATAAACATTTTAGATCGGTACATGATTTTGGTCTCTGGTGGATGTTTGGATCTTTATGGGTTAAAGAGCATTTTCTTAAACACACACTGATTTTCTCCATTACAAAGAAAGAAAGCAAACCCCACAGAAAATATATCCCACACGGAAATGATCAACATAATCTGGGACTATTTAATTCACACCCAAAAAAAGAAAATAATAAAGCTGTTATTTTAGTAAAGTAGATGAAATATATGTTCACTAATAATAATATGAAACGTTAATATGCTACTGGGCCAAAATGTGCTGATAATTTTGCAATTTCATGGTTGCCAGTAACAGTCAGTGATGATTGACTATCCAATTTCAGGCAGTCTGTGCTGTGTGTGACAACATGTGAGTATACATTTGCCCCCTCTTGCCCTCCTCGTGTTAGCTGACCTTTATTCACACACTGCTGTGTATTTAGACAGACTTTTAATCTGCCACTCACACATGTCCTCTAGTGAAGCAGCCATGCTTCTGATCTGGCTGCCCCATCCACAGGGTCGCTGAACCCAGCCCTGTCACCACTCGCCTCCCACATCACCCCCTATTGCTCTGCCTTCACATAGCCATGGAAAAACCTGCACTACTCAGGCGTGACCTGCTCAAGAGCATTTTCCACCTCTGTGTTTGTGTGTGTGATGACTGTGGGAATGATCTGAGTAAGTGTGTGCTTAAAAATGAGCATTCAGTAACACTAGAGTTTGTAGCACATGTGGCTGCAACCCAATGTGTTGCTTGACTCACCCAAGGACACAGACCACAGCATTATGACACACATCATATGATGTTCGATTAAACAAAAAGAACAAAAAAGTACTGACTATTATTTTGTTATTGGTCTGAACTTCCATGCCAATACTCTCAAGGCAGTTTCCACAGTTAAAATTCTAATCAGTAAACATCCTCCTGTTGCTCAAAATAAAGTGTTTCTTCACAGACCATAATGTCTGCGCCATCTTTGAGTGTCACTGTGGTCTGACAGAAAGAGCAGCTACAGACTAGATCCCCATTATCACAGCATGATGGCTGTCCCACGTAACTCCCAACCCTCATAGCGTTTTCCTCTTCTATTATGCCTTAGTGGGTGGAAGTGAGGGGATTTTCTATAACTGACTATCTTTAGCCTTTTGTTCTTTTATAACAGTGAATTTGCCAAAACCAGGGGAAACATTAAATAATTTAATGCTGGACTTGTGACTGATACTCAAATCTTTTCTTTTTTTTTTATATATATATATTATTATAAATACATTTGTATGTCTGAACAAAGAAAATATTGTGTGTTGCCATGAATCAGTTATTGCTAGTGTGGTATTCACCTTTTGAATGTTGACGTAAATATGAAAAAAAAAGCAGATTCTTGGAAATGACTGTAAAACTGGTGATCCCCCCTACTGTCAACACTGGAAAAACAAATTATAGCCAGCATGAATACACAGTGACATCAGCTCCTGTTCTTCAAGAAATAACAACAAACTTCTTGAGACAAAAACAGGATGTACTGCTCAGTACTAAGAATATTTTGGGTGGAGAAAATCTCTAAATATGTTCACTTAAGTAAACTACTGGCTCTGAAATAAAGAACCTGAACACATCTTGGAGCATTATCTATGACTATGTTGATTCCAGAAAATATTTTAACATTTTAATAGCACTAGAATCTGTCTGTACTGATGATGTAGATTTGTCTATAAATACAGGAGTGGAAAATACTCTCTAAAGAAGGTTTGATCTGATTAGGACACTGTCCACTTAGAATACAAAGAGCTGAATAAAAACTCCTCAAATAACATGCTGCCATCTCTATAAGCCTGAGATTAGAGGGCATATCTAGTTCCCGGCCAGGAAAATTAGATCATTGACCTGCAGAGCGGATTCACGGTCTGCAGTCCAACAGCCACTTATTATGGCCTGTGATTTTTGGCCTGCCTTTTTTCCCCAAAGATATTGTTTATAATGTCCCATGCGAGCTAGTGCATTAAAGGTGTGTGCGTCTGTAAGTGTATCTGACAAACATGTGCCTCGTACCTCATGTTGGGAGAAGACCGGTGGGTTGTTGTTCTCATCCTGCACCGTCACAACCACAGTGCACGAACTGTTTAAACCTGCCAGGGACATCATCACAGCTTCTGTTAGTGACTCAGGGTCAGCCCATCACACAAATAAAGTATGCTGAGGGAACAGCAAGTACCTCATATTGCCTCCTTCACACCCTGATCCATGAGTCACACAGGCCACATCATCTGTCATCCCAGAGACAAACATACATACATCCTCTAGATACTATACAGCCAACAAACTGTTGACGCACAAGGTCACAAATCTAATATGTGTATGATTATGTTTTATGTATGTATAGTTACCGCTGTTCTCTGGCAAGGCAACAGCTATATAACTTCTTAGAACTGCTTCATTTTACTTTTTTTTTTTTTTTTTTTTTAATTGTTCATCTTTGTTCAGTTTTGACTGGAATCTACAATGCTGTTAAGGGCAATTTGTCACTGACAATATGAAATCTTTGGCTCCACAGCTTCGATACACACAATACATTTTTAACAGTAGTGACAGCATCAAAACTGAAAGACAGAATTTTAAATATAAATTTGCAGTGAATAATCTAAAAGGAACGTAACAACTAATGTTAATCTACTATAGTAATTCATAACCACACTGTGATATATACAGTACTGTCTAAAAGTCTGAGGTCACCTTCAGCTGTGTTGTTTGAGCAGGGTTAAAATGAGCATACATATTAATTCTCATTCTTTTCTCTTAACATACAACAAGAAAATATAGGAAATATTTGCACAGCCTTCAAACACACACAAAAAACTAAACTAAAGATTAAAATGACTATTTAGTGTGACCCCTGAACATGACACAAAGCAGCACAAACAGTTCAAAAGATCTGACATGTAGTGAATAAAACCTGGTATAAAACACCAGAAGATTAATGCAATAAATCTAGAATTGTCTGAACAAAATGGTTAAAGGCATGTTAAGTACAAAGGGAGGTCACATTAAATACTACCACTTCGGATTATAGAAGCTGTGTTTTAACTAAAACCTTTGTTTTTACTGCTGTACATACTTCACATCTATCCAAATTGGATGTTAATACAGAGACTGAGAAATGGATATGTGTGATCATTAGAATTTTACTAAACCAACAAATATAATGTTGGCCTTTGACTTTTGCACAGGACTGTATGTTGTTATATAAAGTTCAATATCAGTTTCTGGTATGTCCTATAGTAGCAGGTTTTCCACATATTTGTATGCTTGCACACACAGTTAGTCAGTTTTGTGCTAGGAACTGGTCATTTGATTACATTTACTAACGCTTCTAACCAAGGTTATTATTGTTAATGAAAACTAACAAAATGACAAAAACTAGAATTGAAAAAACATTTTCATTAACTGAATTAAATAAAAACTATAAATAAAAGAAAAAATGATTACTAACTGAAACTGTATTGTGTGCTTACAAAACTAACTAAAACGTATAAAAAATGATGGATAAAATTCCCTTAGTTTTTGTCTTTGTCAATGTTGGATTGATATGAAATTGAATTATTTCACTCGAGCAATTTTAGCTGGCAGCACCGTACGGCACTTCACGGTCCGTCACTTCTCGTCACTTGTCATTTAGAGTCGGCTTCTCATCCCCACTCTACCTGACAACATGGAGACTGAAGTTGGGAGAAAGCAGCAGATTCCTGTATGAGATTTATTTGAATATGACGGCGAGGAAGATAAAAGATATGAAAAAACTAAAACTAAACAAATCTAAGCATTTTTAAAAAATAAAAACTAATAAACACTACCAAACCTGCTCTAAAAACAAATTAAAACTAACTGAATTAGAGGGAAAAAAAGTCAAAATTAAATAAAACTAAACTATAATAAAAAATCCAAAACTATTTTAACCTTGCTTCTAACCCAACAGCTGTCTCAGTTGCTCGTTCACTGATATCTATTCATAGGGCTTGGAATGTTTATTATTCCATGAAAATCCTTGTCCTCACTCACATGTTCTTCAGTGTTTCCCTTCTGTTCCACTACACATCCTGCAATGTAGCTACCATTAGCTTCGAAATGTAGTGGGTAAGGATCAACAAATGAGTGGTTCCCAGCACAATTCAAGGCCCTCTCTACAGCCAGTGTTTGGTTTGTCCATTCAGGGCTACTGTAGAAACATGTAGCCACTGTGGAGGAGTACCCTAATTATCTGTGGATATGCAAAGCCAATTATAAGATTAAAAACAACACAATAGCTCTCATATTCCAGTGATTATTCACTACTGAAAACATAATGATGAATCATCGCTGATAGGTAGATAACTCTCGGAAAAGGTAATGATAGTGTCACCATGTTCAGAGAATTGAGTATGAATGGTGTCTCAATGTGCAGTGATTATAAAACAAATTTATTTGCAAAACAAGTTTCATAAATTGTCATTTGTTAATCAGCAAATGTAAAAAATGACGAATCATTTCACATTTTAATCCATAAAGACCCAAACATCCACTGTTGACCAAAACCACCAACCGATCTAAACTGTTTAATACCTGTTGAGCCACTAATCCTATCAATACATGTAAATAATTGATGTAAAATGCAGTTTGTCGTCTTTTCATGGTCATCAGATGTGACCCATTGGGATGTTCAGAGGCTCTGTAGTGAACCTGGAAACACTGTTATTTTCTATAACATTGATTCACCAATAAAACCCATAGAGTTGGATCAATGACAGTTGATGGACACATATGGTTTATGTTCAGTTAATGATATCTAGCTGCAAAACACACTTTTTCTTCAGTTTTGTCAGTTTTTGATATAATAACCTTTGAATTAACTCTAAGTTTTTCATGACTATCTAAATCAAATATAGGAAAATAAATATAGGGAAAACATGATTAACAATGAAAAATGCTAAATATAGAGGATAATATTACAATAAATGGTTGTAAATCACTTAAGAAAGGTTACATAGAAAGACAAATTAATCTGGGAACTGCCACAAAAGTACCACTGGGTCTTTATGGGTTAATATTAATGTTATGTTGATTCAGTCAGTGTGTAGTTGTTCCTTCCTAAGATTGTAACAACTCCAGCTGTGGCTTGTAACAGTGAGATTTCCTACTTCCTTTTTATATCCATGAGTCCTCTTTTGCTCTAAAAACTGCAATATTTTTGTCGGTACATAAACTCAAAAGTTCAATGTGGTTTACTTCTTTCAAATCAATAAAAATAAATCCCACGAACATCAATATCGGCCTTCCCGTAATCCGTTGAAATAAAATTACCTCTTTAAACAATATCCGATTTCTGTTCTACTTCAGCGACATGAAATACCAATATATAAAATCAAAGAATCAGGTTAAAAAAGCATTAGTGTATTTTTAAATTATTTAAGTACAAAACAGAAAATGGTGCTGTAAAGAAGCACAGGTCACCTTTAGCATCCTCCGCTGTGATGGTGAGGGTGTACTGGGGTGCTGTGTCCTCCATACTGTCTGCTTGGACGGAGATGACCCCTGAGTCACGGTCTACTCTAAAGAGGGCACGAGGACTCTCTGGAATTTGTCCCACTAAACGGTAGAAGATCCGCACATTGTCTGTTTGGGATCATCATTATCAGCTGCCTGCACAGTCAGGATTTCAGTCCCTGAGGAAAGATAAACAAGCAGAACAAATGTAAACCTCTTAAAAGAAAAGTGCTTCCAACTCAATTACAGATCTATTTATTGTTTTTTGTTATAGCAAATTTGGAGCTTTTAAAGCCTCAAAACTACTGTAAACATATTTTTCTCTCTAAAGTTAGTTTTAAGTTACAGTCACAAACATCAGTGAATGAGTAGGAGGGAAGAGGAATACACAATGGCTTTCTCGTTTAATCCCCTCTCACAATGATTCCATTTAGATTAACATATTGTCCTGACTAATTCATTTCCGAGAATCAACGCTTTTAAAGCATCAACAAAAAAGCTTTTATGCCAGAGCCTGATCTGTCACAACACACCATGTGCTTTTTATGAGCACTGCAAGTAGTGAGGGTGCTTTCCCGTGTCCTGGAAAAAATCCCAATCTGCTCTCACTAAAGGTACATGGCAGCCTTTTTCATCACTGCAGCGTCACTTCCAGACAGTGTCTCCTCCACATTATTACTGCTGTTGTGGAACAATATTCCCATTACGTTGCAAATGTAGCAAAGGTTTGTTTTAGGCTGATCTTTACCTTCCCAAAAGGACAAAAACACTATTGAAGCAAGTACAGTTTTTAACTGCAGACACTGAAGCAATGTTTTGATTTGCTATAATTACATATTTCCTGTTGAATGATTGAGGCATTCTTACATTAGATGGGTATGAACATTGTCTACTTGTTGTTGGTAAAACTTTTTATACTTCAACATATAACCCTACAATCCAAAAAAGCGAACAGTATAAAAGCAGTGTATAAAGATAGCTGCCAGTTACCTCGGGCAGCGAGTTCTTTGACCACAGTATGATACTGAGCTTGAGGAAAGGTAGGCCTGTTATCATTGGCATCGCCCACCATCACCCTCAGCTCTACAGGCTTGGCAATCTCTCTGCCATCAGGACGCTCCACCACGATGCTGATCTGGAACTGACAGCACAGCCAAGAACAGATGCACATGTCGATGGAGAGCTTTAATAATTACATACTTTATCAAGTTGTTTACAAAATGCTGTTCAGTAAACCAAACTATATTTAAAACTCAAAAGAATATGACAAAATAAAGGATAACAACATAATAAAGCACAGCGAATGTCAAATGACCAGAATGGTATTGTACAAAAGTATTCAACCCTGATCTATAAGTCCTTTTCGAAGCCTACGAGTCCTGAATACAAAGGCTTTGTCACCTCCGTGGCTCAGTCTCAACCTTGGAACGACGGCGGACAATGCATGTGGAGGAGTGAGACATGACATATAGGTCTGATACATAACCTGGTTGGTCTTGCCTCACAGGGCTTTGTAAAGAATCAATATTAACTTAACATCGAATCTAAAAGCAATAGGCAGCCATAATGGGAAAAAAAGCATTGTATTAGTGGTCTTATGTATAAGGTGGCTCATTGTTCACCGCTGTTTTGAAGAAATTGTACATCTGCACTCAGAACAGAAACAGTTCATATGTTCTGCTGTTTGAAAGTGTTAAGAAATGTTTCTCTGCTGTCACGCTTCAGTTTGAGGATCTCACTATTTGAAGAAATATTAGAAGGAAAATGAGAATAAACTGACTTATCAAGAAATTTAAGAATGATTTCTTACTCATCAGATTTCTGAGTGTATTACACTGAAAAAAATCAAAATCTTACCAAGTGTATTTTTCTCAATTCTGGTCAAAATATCTCATCACACTTAAATAAAACATAATCACCTAAGGAGTAACTTTTCAATCAGATATAAGAACTTATTTTTAGACAATAGATTTTGAAAATCTTATTTCAAGAAATCTTATCAAGATAATTTTCATTTGTTCCACTGGCAGATTTTTTGCTTGAATTAAGCAAAAAAAAAAAAAAAAAAATCTTGAACTGAGCAGAAAAAAAATCTTGAATTAAGCAGAAAAAAAAAAATCTTGAATTAAACAAAATAAATCCTGAATTAAGCAAAAATAAATGAATAAATAAATCTTGAATTAAACAAAAACAATATTGAATTAAGCCAAAAAAAAAAATCTGCCAATGGAACAAGTGAAAATTATTTTGGTCAGATTTCTTGAAATAAAATTTTCAAGACCTACTGTCTAAAAATAAGTTCTTATATCTCACTGAAAAGTTACTCTACAGGTGATTATGTCTTATTTTAAGTGCGATGACATATTTTGACAAAAAATGAGGAAATACACTTGGTAAAATTTAGATTTTTTCCAGTGTATGTGTCCTCAAATACATATATCTCCAACACTGCCACCCAAACCAACTAGGTGACGGTAATACCCACAAAAAAAAAAAACTTACTTCAGCCTCTATGCCAGGATGCACTGTTCACTCAGCTCAAGAGTAAAATACAAATACATTAAATTAATTCATAATCTTACTTCATAATAGTGAATAAGCGTCACTTTATAACCGTAGTCATATTACAATTATTATTTTTTGCTCAAGACAGTCGAAGTTCAAAGAACAGAGGTGTACTTTTCTAGTTCAGCTTCATTCCATAATTACCTTTGGATATTTTAAAAATAGACCTTTTCTCTGTGGCTTGGTTCAGTGTTATATGCAGAGTTCCTTTAATTAAAATTAACCCATAAAGACCCAAATATCCACCAGAGACCAAATGTTAAATAACTGTTGATCCACTAATCCTATCAATACATGTAAATAATTGGTGTAAAATGCAGCTTGTCATCTTTTCATGGTCATCAGATATGACCTGTTTGGACGTTCAGAAGCTCCGTAGTGAACATGAAAACACCGTCACCTTCTACAACATTGATTCACCAGTAAAACCCATGGACTTGGATCAATGACAGTGAATGGACAAACTTGTTTTATGTTCAGTTAATAATATATTTTACTCAAAAAGTCCCTTTTTTCCCGTTTTCTCTGTTTTTGATATAATAACTCTCATCCAAAATCTGAGCTTTATGGACATCTACATGATCAGTAAATTTAATATAGAAAAATCCCTGATTTTCACTTAAAAATGCAAAATACAGAGCATTATATAAGAATAAATTGTGATAAATCACTAAAGAAAGGTTAAAAATTGAGAAAAAATAATTTAGGAACTGACACAAAAATAGCACTGGGTCTTTATGGGTTAAGCTACAGATAATATTTGAAGAGAGACATTGCATAAAAGTTTACTTCTAATGATTAAAAATATGAGAAATTGTTTTTATCAAATTGTTAAATATTTTACATCCTACACAGACCAAAATAGTTGAAAAGTGAATGGTCGCTCCACATATATGGGTTTTTATTGACTTTATTAGAAAAGATCCTCTCAGAACCAGATAATAAGAAGCCTTTATACATATATACAGTATATATATTATATGCAGAGGCATCATAAGTATTCACATTCATTACTCAGGTAGAAGTACAGATACTAGGGTTTAAAAAGACTTCTGTAGAAGTTGAAGAATCAGCTCAAGCTTTTTACTCAAGTAAAAGTGTAAAAGTACTGGTTCCAAAACTACTTAAAGTATAAAAGTAAATGTAAGGGAAAAAATGCCATTACGACAAAAGCTTACAAACCAATAGGGTGTTGGAATGGTATATGTTTATACTTCTCATCTAACCACAATCAAATTCACTCTATCTAGATGGCACAATTTAGCTGGATTTTTTTTTTTTTTATTTGAACAATGACTAGCTGGAATGAAAACAAGCTGAAATGAAATAGGAGTGAAGAGGATATTTTTAAGATGTAAGGAGAAGACTGTACAGATAATTGCATGAAAATGTAAGGAGTAGAAGTAAAAAGTTGGCTGAAAAATAAGTACTCCAATAAAGTACAGATAACCAAAATTTCTACTTAAGTAAGGTAATGAAGTCTTTGTACTTTGTTACTTGACATCTCTGATTATATGTATAAGAAAAAATACAAAATAGCAGGGTGCACACATGAAAAACACGCCATTGTGTCAGTCATAAAAGTACAGTGAAAAGCCTGCAGCTGCAGATGTTTACTTGCAGCCTTACCTGGTCTTGTGTTTCTCTGTCTAAGGGGGCGTTGAGATAAATGACTCCTTCTCTGCTGATGGTGAAGAGCATCTCTGGAAACTCCCCCTCGAGGCTGTACTCTGCCTGACTGCCACTCCACTTGACCTAAATAAACATGCAAAAATAACAAAAAATTAAAGTGATTAAACTAGAACAATGTTGACATCTGCTTGGTCTGCGTTTTAACATTAAATGAAAAGTGGTTGAGGTCCACCCGGAAAATTAACAAGTATAATGAGAGAGGTTCAACGGAGCCTTCGTGATGCATAACTACAAAGCAGAGCTACCGTTTGTTACACGATAAGAAGCCAACCAAATGCACTGACAATGATGTGAACAGAGAGCACAGCCAAAACTAACTATGCAGGCTGAAGGGGATTTTCCACTCTGCTATACAGCCCTTGACAGAAGCCGGTGCAGTGGGGCTTAAGGACCCTCATAGCCATCAACAGCACCCAACAAGGAGAAGAGGCTGGTCACAGCTCAGACAGTGATCACCCAGGGCATGTGTATCTCCTCAACTCACTGTCACACACTCCTCCCTTGTTTTGGAGATGGCCGACCGAACACTAGGCTTTTATATAAACAAAGCCACTTCACACAGCTGGCTGTCTTTCAGTATTACAGTGCGTCTCCTGGTTTCAGAACTTTAAAGAGACATGTTTAGAGTCTTGATTAATGACAGCAGACATCTATTACAAAGTGCTACACAACACATCTATGAAGTCATGTATTTTGACTTTGCAGAGCACGTCCTGTCTCCCTAATAATTGTCTGAGCTGGGTCAAATCATCTTGTGCTTGTGCTTTTCTAAACAATGGTATGGAAGTAATCAATACTGAAATACACAAACAGTGCGATACCAGTTCTGTTGAACAGAATTATAAAATAGCCACTACAGTGTTATGTGTAGAACAGACAGCTGCTGCACTGATGTTAATTGACTGAAAATGATAAGTATTTGATCATTTACTGACTTTTTAGTTTATCTTCATCTTTTAGTTATCTCATACTGCACAAACCATTTAGATTAGCCACCCTGGGCTCTGAAATTAATTGAGAAAATAATCTGCTACTTATTTTAGGATGAAAGAGTACATTAATGCCCTAAAACATGGGTACTATAAGGTGACTCATGTGTATGATGAGTAATATAGAGAGAGACAAAGGGTGAGCTGTCCTTTCTGTTGCATCAGCATGGGGTCACTTGTGATGACGTCTGTTACCTGAGCGGAAGGTTCATATAAATATAATTCGAAATATATCGAACAGTGACCGTGACAGTGTGACAAAGGTCTAGAAGGGCTCAAACAAAAGCCGCAACCAAATAATCACATTTCATTTTACTGTGAAATCCAACTAATCAGTACAGTTAAGAGCCTTGAGTCATTCGCAGGCAGTTTTCCTCGTCTGTAGATTGTATTACTGAGTTCAAGTACTGACTGATTGCATTACATAATCAAAGTTTTAGGCAGGCAATCACAAACATCCAATAGATAATGGATTGAAATAACCTCCTGAGGCCTAGTGACGCAAAACGTACTGATAACACTGCCTAGGTTTTATATTTTGAACTGCAGATTTGACCTGATGGTGAAAACGGTCAAATCGATCACAAAAGCAATCTACTGTTATACTACTTCTATACTTCTTACTTTTACACATGAGCAAAATAAATTAAGACAAGCAACAAACTGATTTTAGCATCTGTCATAATGCCATCACACCACAGGCGATGTCAGCAGAAAGCAGTAAGTCACATTTGTTACAGATGAGAGAATGTGGGCATGGCTGCTCGGTTTATTGGAGACAGTAGGGGAGGTGAGATCTATAGAGTGGGTCCTTGAACATGACTATCTCTGAATGTGTCATAACAGCGGTTAGTCCCACCACCCACTGAGCACAGCGCTACATTCACACAGTCGTGGGCGAAATGAGGCTTCCCCAAAGTAAACACACAATGCAATTCAGTGTGATTTAGATTCTGGTTGGGGACACGTAACTGGATTTTGGAAGTGTCGTGTCTTCTTTTCTCACTCTATTAACACATTTTTTATTAAAATGAAAGCGGATGCTCATTGGGAATCTGTTCAGTTTTTCCACCCAGCGTTCTTTACCTATAGAATCACAGGTGCTTCATTTAGACTATGAACATCCAGTATCATTCCACACTCAGCAAGCTGTGCAGAATATTACTATTAAGTACAAACTCACATGACAAAAAGCTTTAATTGTAAATGTGTGATAGCCTTTGAAAATATGGCAAGAAAAAAAATGTGCCTACACTTGTGAATCCACACGTTTTTAGTGGGTGGAAGGGGCTGTTAGAACAGGAGAGATGAGAGGCTGAGGGCGAGTGTGGGCGAGGTGGGAGAAAACCAGAGGAGGGGGAGGTATTGTGATGTGCCTACTGGCCACAGCGACTCTCAGAACCTGCACAATGCAATTCATTTATTTCCAGAGACAGTCTTCATTTCTCTTGTTTGCTCAGTTCTCAGAAATGAACAAATGAAGCTTCTTTTTGCCACGCAGGCGTACATTTGTATAACCTCACTGCCGCTGCTAGTTCCTTTTTTTCCCCATGTGTTGCAAAGCCTGCGAGGGCTTTTAAGTTATTTATAGATTTGTAGTTGATATGGTTGGTATAATAACATGCAAAAGGTTACACAAAACTAGGGACAATCAGAGATTCATTGAAATATGCAACTGCTTTCCAGTTTTCCATTTAGAGGAAAAACCCTTGACATTTATATTATTTATATTACAAACATAATTGAGAAGCACTCTGTGGAATTTCAAACTTTTTATGACTGAAAGTCTATTAGAAGGGTATGAAGGAGTGTTCAGGTCAAACTAGAATACAGCCTTTTTTTTTTTTTATTTTTAAACTTAATTTTATTAAATTTTCTCTTTTTTTTCAGTACAGTACAATACACATTCAATTACACAGTTCATTAATTTCTTTTCCCCCTACACAGCTGCAAATATATTCTCATACACCTCCACAGACACATATAATGAAATTTAAGAAAGCAGTAATAATAATAGCAAACAATGATTACTTCAAAAACAAAAACAACAAAATAAATAATAAATAAATACAAATAAAAAAGGCTGTAGATATAGATCTTCGACAGAGGTAGATTGACAGCACTTTGATAACATGGAGAGTTCTTGCAACACCAGTAAATATTATTGCAGTAGTAAAGGTAACATAGGTTCCCATCTTTTAGTAAATATGGTTTTCTGAAGCCGGAGCAGGTGTGTGATCTGCTCCATCTGGTAAATATCCCAAACTTTTTGAATCCATGTATTATATGAGGGAGGTTCTGGTTTCATCCAGCTGATGGTTATAGACTTTAAGGCAGCGGTGAATAATATATTCAAAAGGTATTTATCTGCTTTTCTATCCAGACCGTTCAGGTATTACTCCCAAAACTGCCACTGTAAAGCTTTGTGGGATGTTCATTTTAAAAAACCTCCTTCACCGGCATTGAACACCTCCCTCCAAAACACATAACTAGGACAAAACCAAAATATAGAGTGTGATTAGCTTATGGGCTCCGCAGTTCCTCCAGCATGAGCTGGGATGTTGGGGATCCATTTTAGACATTATTTCTGGTGTTCTGAAATATCTAATGATATTTTCCATTTGAATCCCTCCATGTATTAGAATTTGTAACCAGATGTGCCTCCGTACATACATCGCGCCAGTCATCCTCAGATATGTCCACGTTCGCCTCTGCCTCCCATCTCCTCTTATCTGCGAGGAGTTATTTTGATTCATAAATAAGAAAATATTATACATATTAGAAATTACTTTCTTTTCTCCATCACCAGTTTGTAACTCTATCAGATACTTTTCTAGGGGTGAAGGTTTTGCGAATTTATCCCATTCCTTGTGAGTCATCAGAAAAGTTCTAAGTTGCAAATACCTAAAAAAATCTTGAACTGGGGAGATCAAAGTCATCTTTCAACTGCTCAAATGTCCTTAAATATCCCACCATCAAACAGCTGATGCAGGTAAATCAATCTCTTTTCTGACCATTTTTTAAAGCTGTTGTCTAGATTATTGGGTGTAAAGATTTCATGTAGCCAATATTTATCAAAGGTGAAATTAGTTTTGGGAGCTTAAATGCACACTTTATTTTATTCCATATTTTAAAAGGACCCTGGTCAGTCGACATCTCTCCAGTGGGTGCATCTAGAAAGGGCATGCTTTGTAAGGGATCTTGACATTGTTGTTTTTCAATATTAACCATCGTGTGTTTGTGTTGTTCCTGAATCCATCTATCAAGGGTTTCATTTGTGCAGCCCAAAAGTAAATTTTAAATTTGGTAGGTTGAGGCCTCCACTGGACTTTGATAATTGTAGAGTTTTAAGTCTAATTCTATGACGCTTATTTTGCCATATGAATTTTGACAACATTTTATCCAAATTGTTGAAAACAAGCTTTAGGAATATCTATGGGCAACATCTGAAATAAATAGAGAAGTCGTGGCAGAACGTTCATGCGGATGCTTTCAATACGTCCCAGCAGAGGAAAGAGGGGAGCACAGACCAACGATCCAGGTCTCCTTTTATGCACTGGATTATTTTGATATAATTAGCATCATAAAGGTTCTGTAGGGATAAGGGAATAAATATACCAAGATATTTAATACCATCACTGGGCCATTTAAAACCAGTCTGAAGGTTTACGTTTGGGGTATCTTGCCATTGATGTCCCTAGCCTCTGTTTTATCAATATTTACCTTATATCCTGAGTAGTATCCAAATTTCATTAATTAAAGTCTTAAGATGTGGTAATTGTAGATGCCAATTCTGGTAGATATAGCAATACATCATCTGCATATAGTGACAATTTATGTTCCTCAGTATTTATCATAATTCCTTTTATGTTAATATTATCTCTGATGAGTTGGGCAAATGGTTCAATGCTGATGGCAAAAAGCAATGGTGACAGAGAACAGCCCTGTCTACAGCGCGTTCCAGTTTAAATCTCTGTGATATATAGCCATTGACTTTAAACGGAAAGCCTGGGGGTCTGAATAGAGTGTTTGAATCCAGTTTATAAAGTTAGGTCCAAATCCAAAGCGTTTTAAAGTTTGAAATAAAAATTGCCATGACACACGGTTCAAATGCTTTCTGAGCATCCAAAGAATAAAATCATTGACTCTGAATTTCTTATCTTTTTGATATGATATTATATTCAGCAGACGTCGTAAATTATCCCATAATATCTTCCAGCAATGAATCCAGTTTGGTCAGGATGAATAATTTGAGTTATCATTTGGTGACTCGTTTAGCAATATTGCTGTCACTATTCGCACATCTCCATTTAGCAGTGATATTGGTCTATAGGACTGGCATTCGGTCGGATCTTTGCCCTCTTTATGTATTACTATGATGGTTGCATCTGTCCAGGAAGGTGCCACGGTTTTAGAGTAAAGTGCGTAGTGATATGCTTTTAACAATAGGGGGGAAAGAATACAGCCTTTTAATGTATATTTATAGGTTAATAAGTGATACGTAGGTGGCTCAGTGACGTAAAAGCATGATTTCCATCTTCATACCTGTAAATGTCACTATGTAATGCATGTGGGTTTCTTGTTCTTGGCTGTTCCATCAATCTTTCTACATATTAATTTCAACAAGCTTCATTTGGATAAAGGAACAAGACCGGTGATTTCTTTTATCTGTTTTTAAAGATAATTTCAGGGGTGGTTCAGAATCTACAGATATTTAGTTTACAGTGAAATAAACCAAACACTATTCTCACAATTGGGAAATGTATCAGAGCTCAAAACCATAAAAAAAAGAAAATTCTTTGCTATTTGTTCTTAAAAATATGTTTGCCAATTTAATAGAGTTCTATTGATACAATACTGCATCACCTTTACTGCTGAAGCAGGTGTCAAGGTTTTGCACATACGTAGCATAGCTCTGATAGGCTCCAGCACCCCCGTGACCCTCTCGAGGATAAAGCAGTTCAGAAGATGAATGAATGAATGCAATATTTAAATAAACACACACACAAAATATAAATAAAAAATACAAATGAGTGTCTACTGTCATTATGTGTTTGTCTGGAGATAATGTGATATGACATGACTGTAGTCTGTGTATCTGATTAAAAACACATTAGCAGTCTGCTTGGAAAAAAAAACACACACACAAATTGGACTGACTTGTACAATATCATTAAAATAGCATAGTCTCTGCAAAATCCATGTTAAGGTAGACTTTGCCTCTAAGCTGTTGCCTTCACATAATACCCATTTGATTGGTAGTAGTGGTAGGTGGGTGGGTGGAAGGGAGAGTGATTATGGGAGTTAGAGTGACTCAGTCAGGAGCTAGCCTGAAAGGATCCATGGCATTTGTGCAGCATCAATAATTCAACATTTGGTCACTTAGGAGGACCCAAGAGGCTCTAAAAACAGCAACCAGCAATACGATGCCACTTTACTCAGTCTAGCCTATTGACAGTTTGTTTTTTGTAATATGATATAAGAGTTGGAACTGAGTTAACAGTAAAGCTGCGCTTACTTCAAGGTGTTTCGATGACTTAAGCAAACAATCAAATGTGTTTAACTGGGTTCAGTGTAGACCAACGCCCACATCCTACACAGTAAAGTGTTATGGTCTGGGATATCTTGCCTCACCTGTGAGATGGGGATGGGATATGGACCAGGCAGGTTCTCCTGTAGTCGGACAGGATCTGGAGAGGCCCAGGTGTTTCCAGTCACCTCAACGGTAACAATGCCAGTGGTGAAGAAAGCGTTTGCTCTCCCAGCCATGTCTTTAACCATCACAGAGAGCTTATAACGCCCACACATCTCAGGGTCCAGAGCAGAGGCTCCTGGTCATTAAGAATGGAATGTAAAATCATATTTTCATTTCACAACCAACTTCTCTAAAAATACCAAGTATAACTATACAATTTAATCTAATTGAAAGGTCAGCGTGCACAATTACTACTTCCAAGACTGCAATTTAAATATTCAGTGATTACATGGCAATAGCTTGAACTCACCAACACTCCAGAGAGGTGTATACTGTGTAAAACATGTAAAATGAAAGCTGCTACATTTTTTCAATACCAGTAAAAAAAAGAAAAAGATTTCAAAATGATCCGTATTCTGTACATATACCTTTCCAGCCTTCTATATATTAGTGGTGACAAGTGAATGCATTTTTTAAAAATCATAATCTTAACATGAACATGAAGAAAATACTGGCTAATCGACAATAAATAATAAAACTAATTTGATTTATACACGACATGCCTTCATGCTCAGCACAACAACAACAACAACAAAAATAGGATAATAAATAAGTAAAAAATATCCAAAAATTTCCAATCAGATGGAGCACCATCTTCCCATCAGCTCAGATTAACTAGTGTCAATGTGGCGGTTTTAATTCAGTCATATTGTCATGAATATGGAGCAGTGTTATATGTTATTGTGCACTGCTGCCTGTATGAATGTTTGGCTATCCTCTCCTTCCCATGGCTGGAGGTGTGAAGTCTAGGTCTTGGTGGAGCTCCTGCCTGAATGCTGCATATCAATTCCCTTACATTTAATATATTCTTGTACATAATAATTATAAATCCTTTGTATTCATTGTTCATCAAAATGACTGTACACACAACACCTATTGGTCTGTCTATCCTTCCTGGAAGAGGAATCCTTGCTCGGTGGCTCTTTGTGAAGTTTCTGCCAATTCTAACCAGGTTTACTTGGGGGGAATTTTTTATTCATTCAAAACAAAAGTCTTAGGATGGAGAATGTTGTATATTGCATACTGTATAACGTATATTGAATTGAATTGAACTGGATTGCATATTCTTCATCATATAGCGCAGACCTTGTACATAGTGTTGAGTTTCAGAATATGACAGTGTATGAATAGTATGTGCTTGCCATTGTGTATAAAAGAAGATGCAAATGAAAATAACACATTTAAAGACATATAACAAGGGCAGCTGTTCATGCCACGTGAAGACCAAATATTTATAATAAAACAAACAAATAACATAGGTAACCTGGTACAGAGGCAATCAAAACCATTACCGCTGGCTCACAGGCAATAATGAAAATCAAGGAGGTCATTTTTGATTTTCACAGCTTCTGCTGTGGAAATCAGCAGCAGTGTGGGACCAGCGAGCGTGAAAGTCATGCAGCTCCTGCCAAGCTGTAACAAAGGCCAATACTAAGGTTCCAGAAATAGCATCAGCATACAGGACTTCCTGCATGTACCACATCCACTATTGAGAACTCCTCTTCATACATTTGAAACAAGCGGTTTTCATATCAGCAATGTGTGTATTATTAAAACGCAGCCTTTACTATCTATCAAAATGATCATTTTGACATTATTTTTCTTACAAAGCAAAAATTAACTTGTCAGTGCTCACTGTTGGCAAATCTGTACTCCTTCCAATACCTTCTTGTGTCATCAAAATAAAAACATCAAAACGAAAAGAACAGACTTCAGAAGTTGAATGTTAATCTGAACTGCAGTGCACTTTGTATTATTTCGTTTAAAATCCAACACACGCTGACCTTGTATTCTGCTCCCGTAGGTAAACTTAGACAAGAATACTTCCCTTTTGGGGGACAGCAGTATCACATTCAGGACTGACCTTCCTCAGTGAGGGAAACCTCTCCGGTGATGGAGTTGATGGAGAACATTTGACTGGAGGGAATCCTGGGCGTCTGCTCCATCAGGCTGAATCTCAGCTCAGCATGGGGAGTGTTACGGTCATCACGATCCAGCGCCTCCACCTGCATAAATGGGATGCCTGCAAGACAACGGTGGCAGAGAGTCAAAAATGAGACTGAGGAAAGTGTTCTGGCACATTTCAAGCTCCAAAACATTGGAGGAGTCAAAGCAAAGGATGCAGTGAAATACAGAAGAATGCAGTAGCTTGTACATTGTGAACATTATATTACTAATATGTAGCAATGAAAACATGATGGATATGTATCTTCAAGTTAGCTGAATTTTCAAAAACAAAAATAAATCATGTTTTAATATAGAGCTCCTGTCTACAGTTTTAATTACAAGACTTTTATTCATATATTTCCTTGAAGAAGAGAGGATTCATTAATTCATAAAAAAAGCCCCTGAGTCTAGTGTCTAATGAAGGTCCCTGTGAGCCTTTGTAAATTGTAACTAATCCATTTAACCACTTCACTGGTTTTCCATGAGGTTAAGGCTACAGTGACATTTCAAAAGCTGTTTCAGTTACATGATCCACTATTGGTAAAACAGAAAATAAAACTGTCACGACATGGTTTAATGGAAAAACTGCAGAAAAATGTGGCTCAGACTAAACAAGGTTGTGCAGCATCAGAGCCACAGATTATTTTACCTTTGAGAAGCCCGAGCTGCACACTGCCTCTCATGCTCTCCTCTATAAAAGTAGGTACATTGTCGTTCTTGTCAATGACACACACTTCAACAGTGAAGCTCTGACGTGGCATCGATGTTCTGAAGGACACCTGCAGCATATACGTGCACACAAATACGCACATATATACACACACTATATGTAAGGTTCTTTGAAATACAAATACAAAATTACTATAAAGCATTTACAATTAAGTGATGAATCAAAATAAATGATTAAATATGAGCAAATGAACCTGATTAAAAAAGTAAACATATATTATATATTATATATGTTAACATATTTTCTATTTATAGTCTATTAATTTTACTTTGTGCTTTTGATGGATTACCTTTACCTTTAACCCATAAAGACCCAGTGCTATTTTTGTTGCAGTTCCCATATGATTTTTTTCCTCTAAATGTATCCTTTCAGAAGTGATTTATCACCATTTATTGCAATATTATCCTCTGTGTTTTGCATTGTTTCAGTGAAAATCATATATTTTATTATTTTTAATTTACTGATCATGTAGATGTTAAAAGCTCAGACTAAAGTTAAGGGTTAATATATCAGAAACAGCAGAAACCAAAGACAAAAAATGGCATTTTCAACAAAATCTATCATTAACTGAACATAAACCAAGTGTCTCCATCCACTGTCATTGATCCAACTCCATGGGTTTTACTGGTGAATCAATGTTGTAGAAGATGATGGTGTTTCCACAGTAACTACAGAGCCTCTGAACATCCAAATAGGTCATATCTGATGACCATGAAAAGATGACAAACTGTATTTTACACCAATTATTGGGATTTATTGATAGGATTAGTGGATCAACAGGTATTAAACAGTTTTGGTCAGTGGATGACTTTGGACGCCAGCGGATGTTTGGGTCTCTATGGGTTCAGACAGGAGGCATGACCACTATATATAAGCAAGGACAAATATGTTGAAAATTATTATTATGACACTAAAATACCTACTGAGATTTCATATGATATAAGATATGATACCTGTAAAGAATATGATGGTTGTTTCTCTCTGTCCAGTGGTTTTAAAGCATACAGAAACTGGGCGTCCACTCCGAATATCCCCTCCTCATCACCTGTTACCACCAGGTCAGTATAATTCACTGGCAGGCTGTGGAGCTGTATATCATAAATATTAAATATTAGTACATGCTCCTGCTTAACACTGAGTTGTAATCTGTATACAAGCAGACATTTGAGATATTATAATACATAAAGTCTGTTGAAAATACACAGTAAAATGAAGAGGGAATCAGTATGTTTGATATGTTTGTCTTAGTGGCACTTAAACTCTTGTTTTTGTGTTTCTTCTTTCAAAGTCACATGTTCAGTTAAAATAAAACTCAATTACTCTGTTTGGTGAAATGTTGACTAAGACACCTGCACTAGCTACAGTTTATCCCCACTTGTCCCACATGCATTTTTCTTCTTCTTAGCCTGCATCCTGCCATTTAACCTTCCTCTTGTGACAGGTTCGGCACCAACCCATTTTAGGTTTTAAATGCATAAATGAACCACATATAATTTGTGTAGGCTACTGCATCTAGGATTTTTGACTTTGTCAGGAACCTCTATTTCAACAAAATAATACAAAAAAAAAAACATTTTTTCACTACATTATGAAATGCTGTGGTTGAAATTATGATTTTTGTGTTGTTAGGGAGGGTTTTGACCCAGTTATAAAAATATGAATATGAAGCAATAATTAGAGCCGAAACTGAAATCATAAGTGCACTGTCAGTCAACACACTGACAGCCAGCTCCTCTCCCAGTTGTGAGCTTTTGGGGATTCTCATTTTGCCTTGTTATCCAGTATACCTGCACAAAAACAAAACAATCAAAGACAAGCATGTCCACACACATCGAGAGGTATCCTAGACAAAAAAAAGGCCCAGTGGCCCACACCAAAAATATTAAAACCAATATTTTCATGGATAGGGAAGCCTAACAAGGTAACCGAGAGATGAGAAACAAATTGGATGACTGATAATTGTTTTTAGTGTATTTTACAGCTGATTTAAGACATAGGTCAAAACCAACCCGCTAACATAAGAGATGGTAACTGAAAGCTAAAACAAGAGGAAGATTAATTTGGCTCATCATTGCTAGAGCAGTCTTGACAGAGTTGAAACATTTTGGGGTGGATAAGTCGACTCAGGTCATAAAAACCTAAAAGTGTGTCTGATGAGCAAAAATATCTCACCATGATCCAAGCACATACATTTAGAGGCAATGGAGTGTTGAGGCTTATCGTTCATGAAAGTTAAAAGGAGAACAGATAGTATTTCTTACACCAGACCACCAAGTGACATTTGCATTGCTCTGTAAAACTTTCAAACTAGATATTTAATTAGAAGAGAGCTTGCAAGTGTTGTCCATTTTAATGTACCAGCCATTATGAACCACTTTTACCTTGAACAAATCTGGAACAACTATTATAGCCTTTCCATTTCTGTGATAAAATAGGGTTATTATCAGACTCCCCCACTGTGGTAATTACTGTGCAATTCGATGAGTGAAAAAGACGCTGAGGCTGGCACATGAATGTAAAAAAAAAAGTTTCACACAAGATGTAATGACGTCACAATCTGAGCGATTTAAGTGTCAGACACTGGGCTGTTGCTCAATCCAGAGGATGTCTGAATGACACACATGAACAAAGCACCCTTCTTGCAACCCAGCTGGACTGAAGCAGAGGCTGAGTGACGCCTGAAATCCATTGTGAACACTCCAATTATAGTCTGGTGATGACGGCAGCATGTTCATACATCTTCAGTCTCGAGTGCAGATGAGAAAGAAAATAAAAAGACTGATGCCATTCTGTCTTTCTTTCTTGGCTGTGCAGCAATGATGCTCTTTTCACCACGTTCCTCACCACTAAATAGGAATCCTACACGGCCAGGATACTTAAAAACCCACTAGGACATGATCCCGTTAACCTCACTAAGGAGAACAAAGGAATCTGTAGGTCCTTCTGTCCCTCCATACTCATTCCAATTACCTGTCCTCTCATTTCTCCTCAAATATAAAGGCAAGAAAATACATTGAAAACATGTCATTTCATTTTACAAAATAAAAATATAAAAGTACCTTGGCTAAATACCATGGGAAAATACCATTGTAGTTTTCAGGGACACCGATCTTTACATTCGCTCCAGAACATGGTGCAAATGTGTCAAGTATCAGCAACTGCAAAAACAGATATTTAGTGCTTCTTAACAATAACAATCAGCCAGTGTTTATGTCTTTGTAAACAATTAACACTAGATAATAAATGAAAATAAACATCTTACACTGAGAACTATGATGAGCATGATTCGATCCTCTGTCTGTTAAGTCCCTGTAAATATGATAAATTCAAAGGATTTCAAAACACAAAGCCTCAGCAAAACACAATTTCTGTCCTGTTACTGATTCACCACAGTGGAATTTTTTCATACAGACAGATGTCATGGTTTTTAAAAGCACAACAGGATTCACTTAAATGTTAAAGCATTTACAGTATAGTTTTGAGCCACATCTGAGTGATAGTGTGTTAGCAGCGGTACAAAATATGACTGAAGCTATATCTGATTTATATATCTGAAGAAAAAAAAGAAGGTCTTAAATATCTTGTGTCATTCTAGGCTGTAGCTCCCACTGCTGTGTATTGCACAGGTAATGAAAAGTTTTCAGTCGCTATATATGCTATTAACTCTATTGCAGGTTTCTGAAAGTAAAATACAGCGTATGTATTCTTCAGCAACAGCAAATGGTGACAATGATCAAGACAGCAAAAAGTGTCATCGTTTCAGTACAGAAATCATACTCCAATTTTAAGCTAAATCTTTCTTTTGTATCTTACCTTCTCCCAGTGATGTGCGTTCTCCTTCTGCGAGGTGTGAGAAGAGTTTAAATTGTGTGGAAAAATTGCGTACTTGTACTCCTTGGTGGATTAATGGTTAACACTCTCAGATAAACATGCTTAACTACCATGTTTCCTTCCTGTAAAACCAATGGCCAGTGAGGTTCCATTCCACTGATGCGACCGAATGAATATTCATGAGGATATAAACCACTCAAACAAAAGCCATTTTATTCATAGATTCTGCTTTCGGCAATAAATATTTAGCTTTAGAATAATGACAGAAAAATAAATGTATCTGAATTTCATATTTTATTGAAAAATGAATCCAACGTAAACAAAGAATTTCCAAGTCATGTCAAGGTTCACAAGACTAATATAACTTATTGCTTTACTCATACATTCACAACCTGATTTCAGTGTTAAAGGAACAACATAGAATAACAGAGGTTTTCTCTAAGCTCTGACTGGGCCTCAGTAACTTGGCCGAAGCACGAACCTGCGTACCACATTTCAAGTAAGTATGACTACAGAGGGCCTAGTATTGTCATGTTTTACTGTCTTCTAGGATAATGAGATGTATGTTGCATTCAGCATAATTCATGTTACAGTATATACAACAATCCCCTCCAATAATAATAATAATAATAATAATAATAATAATAATAATAAAAATTGTAACCCAACAGTAATTCAATTTTTGCAACTCATCAGAAATAACAAGCCTCTGTGGATTATTTAACATACTGATCATATTATGAGAGCAACATTTTAAGGCAATATGAAAAAAAAAAAGAAATAAAAATCAAAATACATGTTTCCAAAGCTTCATGCAGGTTATCATCATTTCATCATGATATGACTTGAGTAATGTCAGTCATGTTTAATTATTCAAGTCCTCTTTTTGCTTTTGGTTGGTGTCTAAAAAATAAAAATATATTCCTGTACAACTCTATTAGTCCTTTAGGGTTAGTGTTAAAACACACACAGCATCTGGTCTTCAGAGGCCAAAGAAAAAAATGTCCCTCTGTCCCATCTGTTCCTCAGAGAACTGTGAGGTCATGACAGGACTTTGACTTCTGCCTAAAAGCCATCTTCTTGTTTTTGCGTGCAACCATGCGACCCAGAAACCTTTTGGCTTTCTTGCCTATGCTCTCTCTACGCCGGCAGTTGGCCATGCGTCGTGCATTTTCCTCCTTGCTGTCTTTCCTCAAGCGGATCTGTCTGACGATGCCCTCGAATAGGTCCTGCACATTGTGATGAAGAGATGCAGATGTTTCGATGAACTTGCAGTCGAATACTACTGCACATGCGCTCCCCTCTGTAATGCAAATGAACAAAGGAAGATCAGAACATTGAGGAATACCAAAACCTCCATAGCTCCAGAGAGCATAAAGTATAATAGTTTACTGGTCTTAATTTGTAGTGTTTATTTAAAGCCACACTTGTTGAGCTGAAACCTTGTTTTAATTAATTGCAGGCTTTAATAGTTAGATACTCACCATCTACAGACACCTCTCTGGACCGCACCAGGTCACTCTTGTTGCCCACAAGGATTATGGGAATGTTCTCTGACTGCCTGGCTCGGCGCAGCTGAATACGCAGCTCCGATGCCTTCTCAAAGCTTGATTTGTCTGTCACTGAGTAGACGATGATGTAGGCGTCTCCCATCCTCATACACTGCTCCTTCATCCACTGGCTATTATCCTTCAAGAAAGAAATAGAAATGAACTTTAGATACATAATGCTCATGGCCTTCACCAGTCTGTGGCTGATGGCAACCTCACAAATCAATGTAAATGGGCAAACATTGCATAAATAATACATCAATCTTACCTGTTCCCAGATGTCATACAACACGATAGCTGCTTCTTCTTCATCCACCACAATAGATCTGTCATAAGTGTTTCCTGAGAGAGAAAATAGAAATATTACGTTACACAATGTCAGAGTACAGAACAGAGTATCTGTTGTCTGAGTGAATGTGTTCTTGCATTTCACATCTTTTTGAAGTCTACACACAGAGACAGATAACAGCTTGTGATCATTAATCAATGGCCTTTTATATTTTCCCTTCGTGTTATGTTGTTGGATGCGTTTCTAACAGCTGGGTTGCTCAGGGCAGTGATAGTGCCTGACTGAGGATGGAAATAGTAATAATCAATGCATGTATACTCTTGCGTGCAATCATAAGAACCATATATATATATATATATATATATATTTTTTTTTTTTATATATATATATATATATATATATATATATATATATATATATATATATATATATATTTTTTTTTTTTTTTTTTGTTTCATTCTAATACATGAGCCAAACTTGTTTTTCTCCTTACATATAAATTTGCCATGTTTATAAGCTTTATAATTCAGTACATGGCTTTATTTAAAATCCACACATTCATTTATGTTTCTATAAAAATTTATATATTCTAAATATAACTTTGAGATAAAAATGTAACCATCAAAACAGGGAGTTTTTCATGCGTAAAACTGGACCTCATGAGCTACATTTGGTCTACATTGTCTTGTAATAATTAACTTTAGCCAGTCCTCATTATCACATAAATCTTAGACTGTGGACAGGTTGCATGTTGAGTATATGTGGAGGTTACTGAGGTTGATGACTCATCCTCAGCATCACCATTTACCTGCTTCATCGCAGTCGTGACTAGCATCTTCAACTCCTCCAAAGACGCGCGCCAGACTGGACTTGCCAACCCCGTGTTCCCCGAGGAGAACCACCTTGTACACCTGGGACTCCGCTTCGCTGCCAGTGGAGATCACGGAATCGGAGGAGTCTGACGCACAGCTGCCCCGGTGCTGGTCATTCGGGGAGTAGGAGGTGCACCGCAAAAGGTTGGACAACTCGTCCGTCTGGCCGGTCTGTGGCATCGTGGCGCGCAGGTCCCGGTCGTCTACCGGCATGCTCCTCCGGTGAAGGTTGGGCAGATTCATGGGGAAAGGCATGCTTCCTCTCCTCTTGTCCATGTTCCGCAATTTGTCACCCTTGTTCAAAGTCATTGTGCTTGTACCGAGGATCTATGAATCAAAATGCCATGCGTAAATTTCAGATTGTGACAAGAAAAAAAACTAAAAATCTGGATTTAATCTTCATCATGGATGCAGTATAGTATTATAGTATGTATATAAATTACATATCATAATAAAAACAAAATTAACACATCCTTGATTTAGTTATGACAACTTAATCTGTCCAGTTACTAAATTCTTATCACTAAAAAATTGCCAAAAACTTCACGTGTCTTAAATAAAATAACACTTACTCGGTTCTGATAAATAAATCCAACGAAGAGTCCAATAATCCTTAGTTTGGGTGTTGTTGTAGCCGTATGAAAGGTTTTGCTTCAGTCTGATCAGACCTGCTCGTCGGCTTATTTATACTAGACTGAGAGTGACGTAGGCAGGGATTCGCCCCAGAGAGTCACGTCTCGGCTTATTATAGTGGTGCGTAAGGGTAACATCATACAGAGGAGGGGGTGTATGACTGGAAGAGCTGAGGAATCTCCCTTCCGCAATGCCAAATGGAGCTTACTTGTGAGGGGGCGGCCGCAGATGAATCCTTAAAGAGGGAAAGCCCACTTAAAGTGATATCAATATTTAATTTTAATTTAGATGATAATGCCAGAGATGTGAAGGGCGTCCTAGGGGATGCAAAATAAGAAGATATGATCAGGGTGCAATGCACAAGTCAGATGAATGGTTTAATGGAAATATGATCGTTTGTCTGGCTAATATTGATTGGTTTTAAGTTTTGCGGTCAGTTTTCAGCACTGGAGGATCACTGGCGATGTGAGAATTTTGTTTGTGCATCAGGAGTGAGGTTGATCCTTTATGCAATAAACCATTGAAATCTGACATATTAATGCCTCTGTCCACAAATTCTCAAAATGCACTGAAAAATATTGGAGTTGCATCCATTTTTGAGCATATAAAATCAAATCAATAGATATTTATTGACACATTCAGTGTTATTTTTAACACTGAATGTAAGGAGCGAAAATCTCCAAACGCATAAGCACACGTGCGCTCATTTACCATTCTTCCCTTGACGCCCACCATTTTACTGTTTGAAAAAAAAAAAAAAAAAAAAAAAAAAAAAAAAAAGAAAGAAAGAAAGAGAAAGAAAGCAAAATGCACTCACAAAATTCTTATGAATATGCTTTTGTAGTCGTTGCCTAACTATTTTGATCAACCTGCAGGTCTGGCCTTTGTTATTTGGTTTAACCCGTTCATGTTTTACTATAATATCCCAATGTTAAATGTCTCTGCTTTGTTAAATCAGTAGAAATGACAGACTTCAGGCTTAACAACTCAGTGGAGCACTTCAATTCAGGTTCAATTCTAATAATGCACTCTTCTTTTACATGTTAAGTCTACATCTTTATCAATACAAGACCCAAGGCCTCTGCAGCCAGTGTCTCTGTACGGTGTTGCTGCCCCCCTATGGCAGCTCCTGTCATTAAGTGACATCTGATTTCTATGGTCATGATGCTAATGTATATTTTTTCTTAACATTTCATTGTGTTCATGCTAACTTTTCATGTAAAATTATGTAAATTAAAAAACATGAAATAAAACATTGTGATGGGGGAAAATCATAAAAGAAACATTCACGCTGAATAGATCTATTTAGGTTCTTAACAAATTAATAATAATAATAATAATACATTTCATTTATTTATTTATCTATTTCTAAATTACTAAATCAAATGATCACATATTATACTAAACTAAATGTACAGAAATAGAAACTCCTTCTTACAAGAAAAGCCCTTTTTAACCAAGCTAAACTATATCTGTCAGACCTCACAATATCATGTAATCCCAACACAACACTTTTTGCAAAGAACAGAGTTACATTTAGGTTCTTACAAATCTGAAAGTATATACTGAAAGGTAAACACTTGTCACGACAGAGTCCTTAACCTATGGTGACCATAAACCATCGTTTTAAGGCTTTTCCCACATTTTCTTGGAACAATGGTGCCATCTAGTGTTGGTCTTATAGAAAGATTGTAATCAAGAACATGTCATTAACAAAAGGCATGGAAACCATGGGTTGAAACATATTACCTACTTATCCATATAGCTGTGACAGTGTTTGTTATATAGTTCCATAGATGTTCAAGTTCAGTTTGCTGTGCATCAATTGCATCCATGTGTCTCCCCCTACTCCCCTCCCTTGCTCCCCTTCTCCCCCAGTCTCTCCTTCTCTCTTTTTCTCCTCCTTTACCCTCTCTCTTTAACCCCAGCTGGTCAAGGCAGATGGCCATCCTCCAGGAGTCAGGGTCTGCTTGAGGTTTCTGCCTGTTAGAAGGAAGTTTTTCCTCTCCACTGTCACCAGTCACAAGTGTTTGATCCTGGAGGATGCCGTTGGGTTTCTGTAAATTAACTTGAGAGCCTGGTTTTGACTAGCTCTACATGTAAAGTGTCATGACATGACTTTTGTTATAATTTGGCTCTACATAAATAAAATTTGATTGACTGAATGATTGACCATATTACCCCACCATCATCTCCATATTTTATGCATTTTTATAAAAAACAAGTTGAAAAATGCATTAAAGTTCAACCAGACTGTCATCACTTCCAGAAACTCAGTAGATACTAAATAAAAACCAAACTCATCAGCAGTTGTTGAACCTTCTTCTTTCTACAGGTTGCTCAGACGTATGCATTGTCCTGCATCTCTGTTTTTTACCTGTACAATATGATGGATCCACAATGGTTCACACTTCAGATCAGAGGAAATCCTACTATTTTACAGTTTCAGTTGCGAATAAACTTTCAGGATTCTGAATATAATTATTTTTTCATTGAAATGCTCTCAATGATTCAGAATTAGGTGAGTAAACAAAACCAGCGTCAGTTCCATGTTGGTGGAAAAGGGGGGGATTAGTGCTGGTGCTTTAAGATAAGACTGCTGGAGGACCTCCCATGATGCACTGAGAATTTCTGAATATCTCTCCTGTCTTGTCCTGCAGTTTGTATTTCATTTATCTCCTCTCTTCTTGTAAACTATATTTCAACAGAAATCCTTGGTTCTAGAAATATATTTCTAATGTGTGGCTATTGGTCCCACCTGCACATGGGCTTGACATTTTCTATGTTCACATAGGACAGTGGTTCTCAATCTTTTTCTGTCGGGCCCCCTTTGGAGCACGAAAAATCTCCAAGCCCCCCTCAACCCCAACAACATTGTACCTGTGGTGCAATTATTACTTTTATTGAAAGAAACATCAATATCGTAAAAATATCGTAAAAATACCAGTGTGTACAAATTAATGATACGATGTCAGCACTGAGAAGGATTACATGCGGTGTACCACAAGGATCAGTGATTGGTCCAAAACTGTTTATTCTTTATATCAATGACATCTGCAATGTAACAGATTTTTTTAGATATGTAATATTTGCTGATGATACCAATTTATTTTGCTCTGGAAAGAATTTAAAGGAACTTCTGTGTAGTGTAGAAATGGAGCTGGAAAATCTTAAGACTTGGTTTGATGTCAATAAATTATCTTTAAACATTAAGAAAACAAAATTTATGGTTTTTGGGAATCTAAATGCAAGTGATTGTAATGTTAAATTAAAAATTTGTAATGTTGATATTGAAAGAGTTTCTGAGACTAAATTCCTTGGAGTTGTCGTTGATCAAAAGCTAACATGGAAACAACACACTGAATACATTAAAGGGAAAATCTCAAAATCACTTGCAATCCTGTATAAATCTAGAAATGTGTTGAACTCCAAGGCCTTGCATTTAATCTATTACTCATTGATTGTTCCCTATATAACTTACTGTGTGGAATTGTGGGGATCCACCTTCAAAACCACTATAAATTCAATAATAAAACTGCAAAAACGAGCTATACGTATTATCAATAAGGCTGATTATTATGCTCACACGGAGCCACTTTTTCTAAATTCTTATGTGATGAAATTTTATGATCTCTTTTATTATAAAATAATGCAAGTTATGTTCAGAGCAAAATCAAAAATGCTCCCTGACCCAATACAGAGGTTCTTTTCAATTCAGGACATTCCATATAATCTCAGAGGTGTTTGCAAATTTACTGTACAAAAAGCTAAAAAAGGTATGAAAAGGAGATGTGTGTCCATTATTGGAGTTAAATTTTGGAATGATGCCAACATAAATTTAAAAACATGTAATTCTTTTTTGGTTTTTAAGAAAATGGTTTGTAAAGCTATTTTTGAAGCTTATAAATGCGATTAATTATCTGTTGTTGTTGTTTCTTTGGAGGTTGGTAGCCTAAAAAGTTGTAATATAGGATAGGCCTTGATAAGCAGTCTGCTTCTGCCTATTCCTTTTCAGTCATTATTCAACACAAGATTCTTGATTTTGTGATTCTGTGATTCTTTTTCTTTCCTTTGCATGAAATGTCAATACTGTGTACAATATTTGGTGTTGTCATGACTGAATAAACTACTACTACTACTACTACTACTACTACTACTACTTTTTGCTTTTCCTTGAATAATTTGTTGGGCAAATTAAAAATAACATAGATTTTTGATTGAACAGTACAAATTAACTCAACAAGACTGCTCCCTGAGACATTATTTTTCAAAATAAAAATAGGAAATGTGTAATTAACTTACAACTATGACAATAAGGTAATTTTTTTTTTTTTAGAGCAACCAACACATTTTGGTTACAAAGATGAACATTTTAACAATATCAGCGGCTGCAATGAGCCCGTTTATGTTGCACATCTCAGAACATCAAAGTGCAAACTGTACAAACTGTGCAAAAACAGAAACACTGCACATTTTTCTTTTCCAGTCAAATTCTTGTCCACTCTCCAAACCTAAACTCTAGTCTAGTGACAGATCACCATGGCAGTAGATTTGTTTGTTGTATGTCCCTAAAATGAGTCCACGGTGCTCCAGCGTTAATACATTAGTTCCACCTGCTGTTCTAACCTGAAGAAAAAATAAGCACCTAGGAAGGATCCCCTGGCCCCCCTGGCAAGCCTTCGCGCCCCCCAGGGGGGCCCGCCCCACTTTATGAGAAACACTGACATTGGGACAGCAGTATTTAATCAGTTATTCATAGACCACCTCTGCTTTATGAACAGAACAAATTACTACAGTTTAAATGAAGCTAATAATAAATTTTGCTAAGAATGTAAGATTTACGGGGCTGTAGTTGTAAATTAGTACCCTTGGGCTGCAGTGAATTTTGTGAGGATATATTAATTTGAACAAATGACCTCTAGGGGGGAGTATGGAAGTAGCAATAAACCTACAGCTGAAGGAAATGCTCCTTTTGGACTCAAATTGTATTTGCATTATAAACCGATTTAGTTTTATTTACTACATATAAGCTAATATGATAATAAAACAACATAAATAAGCGGATTTTTTTTATCATATCTCCACGAATTTAGTGAATAGAAAACATGGATATTGACGCATCAGGAAACCGGAAGTGAGCCGTGTCATTATTGCCCATGCGCAAACCTCTCGTGTGTTCGACCTTTACTACAAACCGGTGAGTGCTAGCCCTAACCTCCTCCGCTCTTATTGTACGTGTCGCTGTAAAATATACTTATTTGTCGCTTCTGTGTAATTGTACATCTTTGTAACTCAGTGAACTACAACACTATTCAGCTCTAGTGGTTCGTCAATTGGCTTATTTTCAGCCATGTTGTTTGGTTTGTAGCGGATTTTGACCTTACTTGTGTGTCCGCTGTTAACTTTGTACACTCTATACTTGTGCAGTTCGGTCACACTATACCAACAACTAACTAAAGCCTTGTTCACGTATTGCTTTTGCAGACACTGAATCGTCATCTGTTTGGTTGACCTGATCACCACGTCTTCGTAATGTATGCCTGTGCTAAGTTTGTCTCCACGCCCTCTCTGGTGAGTCTGGATGAATGGAAGCAGATAACACGTTTACTTTCTTTGACAGTCTGCTAACTGCACCTAAATCCACGATTCAAACACAAAAGCAGCAAATTGCTACATTCAAATGTTTGCTCAAGAGTCAGTAGGTATATTATGGCCCAGTCACAATTGGATTTGGACATGTATGCAGCCGTCTTTGACCCCATGCTAAAGTTAGCTTAGTGCCCACACCTGCAAGGACGTCCTATTGGTTAACTTTATCAGTGCTAAATCGTCGTGTGCAAAAGGGTTGTCCACCTATTGGGGCCAGTTTGCACTGCTGATTTGGACTTGCAGAACATATTATAGTAGGTTGAGGAATAAGTTAGCATGCATATATAATCGAAATGAATATCAGCACTGTGTAGTAACATTGATGCCTAATATTTAATAACATTGACCCTAATCCTAATGCACTATTATATCCTTATAACTGTATCCTTTTTTATATTGCCTGAATAGTTTCTGTTTTTTGAAGGTCAACATGCAGCCATGATAAGGTCTGTTTCTTGTGATTTCTTTTGATGTAGGTCCGTGCTGGATCTCGGGCACTGTACAGACCACTTTCAGCAGCAGTAGTGTCTGATGCCAGGAAAACAGAGGTGAGCAAGACCTAAAGCAGGGTTAATGTTAGCTGGGGATTTGGAGAATTGTAATGTATTTCAAATGATTTTGTTTATTGTCAGAGCAGATGCCAGAGGAATGTAGTTACATTTGCCATAAAAATGAAAATCTTGGTCAAACACATAATCTCCAACACAGAATGACATTTAAATTCCTTTAAGCATATGTTAGGCTTAAAGGAATTATCCTGAAGTGGTGGGATTACACAGCAGGCATCTCTTGGAAAGTTTAAGTTTTAATTACCAAAATAAGCTTAAGAAGTTCTTAAAATGTTAAAAATAAAGGAAACTGCTCAAATTTGTACTTTTAACTTTTAATTCTTAAACAGAAAGCAGAGTAGCTCAGTGCACCACATTGTGGTGACTACAGCTGTGTCACAGTCAGAGTACCTAATATTTAGGTCTATTTTATGGAATTAAAAAAGTCAATATGACCGTGATTGTAAAATTGCTGAATATTGGCTCTGATACTCAGCCTGGTTGATAATCATTTGACCTCTTCTTTCAAGCTTTATTTAAATACAGATTAAAATGTAATCGGTATATGAACCATATTTAAATACTGTGGGAGGTAGCTTGCATGTTTGAAAGATTAAAAATTGATGTGTAAAATGGCATTTTCATTTTAGTTTTAAGACTCATTGATTACAGTTGACAGTATTGAGCTACATACATAAATGCACAGAAATTTTACATAAAAACTGAGGTATGAACATATCTTTACTTAAATTGTTTTGTTAATGTGGGTTGCTGTTTGAAATAAACCTACCACATACATTACATGTATCACAGTGTATACTGTTTTCTTATTTCTCTATTTTGTATGACTTATACCTTTCCAGTCTGGTTTTTAACTAAGCAATTTAATCAATGGGCTGACAAATATGTTTTAGCGATTCTAAATAGTTTTATACTAACTCTATTTTTTTAAATTTTAGACTGCCTCACTGCTGGCACCACAGAGTCTCCTAGCCTCCCAACAGCAGGTGGCAGTGCGGGGATTCCAGACTAGTGCTGTGAGCCGTGACATTGATACTGCTGCAAAGTTCATTGGAGCAGGAGCTGCTACTGTGGGAGTGGCTGGATCTGGAGCTGGTATCGGGACAGTGTTTGGTAGCCTTATTATTGGATATGCAAGGTAATTTAACAGATCACCAAATCTGTCATTTTAGGCCATTTTGGCCAAGACTGAGTGTTGTACAGAATTATTTGGGCTTACCAAGTCTTACAAAGTGAATCTCGCAAGCCAATGGGATTGCTTGTAGAGGTGTCTCAGCAATGGCTCTACGCACAGCCTCACTACTTCCTGAGCCTCAAGTGGGTCCTTTATTTCCTGTCTTTCATTATTGGACACACTGATTAATCCAGGTGTGCCTGATTAATCAGTAGTCACAACAAGAAGTAGCAGACACACCTGGATTAATCAGTGTGTCAATAATGAAAGTCAGGAAATAAAGACCCACCTGACGTTCATTAAGTAGTGAGGCTGTGCATAGAGCCCATTGTACATTTAACGCCTAATACCTTCAACTTATCTCTGTCATTTCTTTGTCTCCACAGGAACCCCTCTCTGAAGCAGCAGCTGTTCTCTTACGCCATCCTTGGCTTTGCCCTCTCTGAGGCTATGGGTCTCTTCTGTCTGATGGTTGCTTTCCTTATTCTGTTTGCCATGTAAACCATTTGGTATGGGCTCTGTAGAGATACATGATGAGATATTGTTAGCAAGAATTATCGGATCGAAATATCAATGAATGTTAGCTTAATGTCTTGCTTATTCACTGGTGTTTCGTAAAAGATTGTGAACCCACAGATGTATAAAACTATGGCAAACCAACCTCATTTTAATGGGTGTTCTGCCATTATATTGTATATTTAATCAAATGTTTTTGTTAACAGACATGCAACCATTGACAGAAATAAAACATGTAATTCATAATGTGTGCCTGTATGTGTCATTATTTTCTGATTGACTTTAAATGGCAGTGTTTCATTACCTGACAAAAGAGAGAAAAAGATGATTTTTTTTCTCTCCTCCTCTTGTCAAGATTCAAAATGTATTTTTCTCAAGTTGCAAATACATAGTTATTTTTTCCTTTCAATTTCTAGTCTCCTTTACTGATTATAGCTAATGTAGATATTGTTTGGTTAGCAAGACAGAAGTTAGCCATATTCATGACGTCTATAAAAGTGAATGAAGAGGTCAGTCTCAGCGGGTTTTTGACCCCTGCCATAGGGCCGAAAGTGTAAACCATGCTTGGGTTAAAAAAATCATTAAAGACGGTCTTTCAGTGGACTTGGTTTACTCTAAAAGCACCATCTTCAACAATCAAGAGCATTATGGACCGGAACAAACCTCCGTCTTCTCCCGTCATTTCGGAGTGAAGTGGTCCTTCTGCGGCCACAGAATGTCCTGACACTGAGCAAAGAGTATTTTATAGATCTATGTTAACCTCTGGGACAACAACATGCTTAACGCTAATTTACAAACAAGAGCTGAGAAGAAATAGAGTAGGTTGTCGTGCGGAACCAATGGTTGACAGTCAAAGGTAAAGGGGACAGATTTGAGAGACGTACCAGTTGGAGTGATGCTGTTACGCTTTGCCCGACAAAAACACCAATCTTTAAAAAAACTAATATGTATTATCGTGAAGCAGCAGGAATAGACAAACTAGAAAACAAGACATGTTTTCAATCAGACAGTTTTATAATTCGCGGAGGAGTATTAGGTCTAAAATTAGAAATAAAACGCAGAGATACCCGTGGTGCTGGTGGTCGTGTTACTGTCACAGTGGTTCCGACGTTGTTATACACCCGCACAAACAAACAGAATCTACCGCTAAAAAGGTAAATACGTTACGACAAGTTTTATTAGTATTTAACTCATAATTGACCTTTGTCTTATTTTTACAGCTTCAATTGACTTATCAGTTACTTGCTAAACGAGTACTCAGAGCGTTACAACCGACATTTCCACTTAATTTGTTATGTAAAGCATGCACATTATTCAATAATTTCGTGGTTTTTTTGGGTTTTTTTTGCTGTTTTTAGAGCTGTAACCTAAATTGCCTTGTTCAAATTCTTTATCTGAAGGAATAGTTGTATACTCCGCCTCCACCAGGGGTAGCCAGTGTTAAAACGAACAGCATTTTTTTTTCCTGTCTGAAATTTAAAGGAATAATCCACATTGTAATAAAATGTATCCCATCATGATACATTTGTATTATGTTGATCAGTGACATACTAGTGTTACTGAGTTGTTGTTTAACCCTTTCATGCATGAATTATGAGAACCTTAATCATGATTTTTCTCCCCTGTTTTTATTCCTCTTTACGCATGAAAAAAAAAATGCAATTGACAGCTTTTTATGAACCTATTTTTCATGGAGCTGCAAAAATGTCCACTCAAATGGATACAATGCATTTAATTTTTGAAGCAAAGAAACATGTATTTACTGATATACAGTGAAAACTATGAAATATAAACACTTTTACTGCTGCTAATCTGATGTTTTCTCATATTTAAACATACTCTAATACTAGTTCTTACTCACTTCATGGAGATAATATACAAAAAACCCATTTTGTTAAAGAAAAAATGATAATTGCAGTCTAATAACAATTGATTTACACTCAAACATATTACTGCAGATCAGATTTATCAAGAACAGCAAAGTTACATATGCATAAGTATCCACTGTGTTGGCTGATATGGAGCTAAAAGAACAAAACCCATGAATATACAAGAGAACAGCTGGAGAAGAACTGTCCACTGGAGTGACCACTGCATGAAAGGGTTAAATGAGAATGAGTTTCCTATGAGGTGCTGTATTATTTTTCTGAAAATAAAATTCAATACTCTGTGTTTGTAGCAGTTAAACAAAAGAGCCAAAAGGGAAAGGTCTTCATGTCAGGCAGTACTGGAGCAGTTTGACCAGCAGTACAGTCAGGAATTAGGAGAGTTGTGGACATCTGCTAGGTAAATGTAGTCTCCAACACCTATTTCACCAGCCACTTATGCAATGTTCGTACTATTCCTTCATCAGGATTGTTTCTTCTTTGCAGGGCAGTACTTCTGGATCCTCAGTCCTGGCAGTATGGCATCATGCTCAACCGCTTCGCTGCTGTGACAGATATCACACAGATTCTCCAGTCACAGGGCTTTTCTAAGATCCTGCTGCAAACAGATGCCTCCTCATTGCTTTGTGATGCCCCTTTATTAAAACAGCATCCCTCTAAGCAGCCAGAAGAAAATGTCTCTCCGTTGCTCTCCAATTATCCCCTTGATAACTCTCATCTCCAACTTGACAGAAACTCTGACACAGTCAAACAGTGCCTTCAATCAGAATCTTCCCTCAGTCAGCACAGTCCTTCGCTGCAGTGTTATATCCATCCATATCCCCTGCGATTTCCCTCACAGGCTCACAGGCCAGGTCACCTGAAGCAGTACTACCTCCTGAATGCTGCCTCTCTCCTTCCAGTGCTGGCTTTGCAAGTCAAAGATGGTGAGAACATTTTGGATCTTTGTTCTGCACCTGGGGGTAAAGCCATAGCCATAATGCAAAGCTGTACTCCAGGTAAGACAACTATTTTATAGGAATTTGCAAACTTTTACTTTATTTTATGCAAATTGAAAGAAGTACACCATCTTTTACAGCAGGTTTAGGTTCAGTTTAACCCATAAAGACCCAAACATCCACCGGTGACCAAAATCGACTCCTGACCTAAACTCTTTAATACCTGTTGGTCTACTAATCCTATCAATACATGTAAATAACTGGTGTAACATGCAGTTTGTCATCTTCTCATGGTCATCAGATATGACCCATTTGGACGTTCAGAGGCTCAGTAGTGAATGTGAAAAACACTGTCATCTTCTCCAACATTGATTCACCAGTAAAACCCATAGACTTGGATCAAGGACTGTGGTTAGAGATGCTTGTTTTATGTTCAGTTAATGATAATTTTTTACTGAAAAACTTACTTTTTCTTCCATTTTCTCTGTTTTTGATATATTAACGCACAACTTTAATTTGAACTTTTATGTACATTTACATTATCAATAAATTAAATATAGGAAAATACCTGATTTTCACTTAAGAATACAAAATAAAGAGCAAAATATAAGAATAAATGTTAATAAATCCCTTATGAAAGGTTAAAAAATAGAGAAAAATTCATGTGGGAACTGCCACATAAATAGCACTGGGTCGTTATGGGTTAAAAGATCTCTGCTGGACAAAAGGCAGCTGATCCAGGTAATACAAAATTCATCATGTATGTCAGAAATAAACTCTTCAATACATTGTTAAATATTGAAAAAAAATATTGAGCAGTAGAATTTCCAAGTGAGGGTTTGGTCTCATCAATTATTTATCTCATCTCATATCAATTAACACAGTCTTGCTTCGATTGATTTTTTAAAATGTATTCTTTTTCCTGTTGAAGAGTAAGGGCAACATTGAGTATTTTGAATTGTTTTCATTGGATGGAAAACACTGAAAATATTTTCTTTGTAATTTTGTTTGATAAATAGAAGTTAAAATAAATTAACAAATCATACATTTTATAGTTATTGTTTCTCTGAATATATCTTCCAAAATTGATATTGATACAAAAATGTCCCTAACAAAATCAATAAGGAATCAAATTGGATAGCAAACAGAACTGAGAACATGTGAATCCGAACAGAGTCGATACAGAAAATCAGTGGGGATTTTCATCTTTATTTAAAATGTGTCACAATAAAATAGTTAATTATAGCAATATTTTATACTAATGCACTGACTACTTGTAATAAGTAATAATATTGTTTCTTGTGTTCCAGCACTTCTCTGCTGTAATGAACCAGATCCTCACAGACGAGACTGGCTGGCCAAAACCCTAGAGTCTTTTCTACCTCACTCATTAAAGAGCAGAGTGATTGTGTCTGCACTTGATGGGCGGTGTTTTGGGCAGAGTGAAGCATCTACATATGACAAGGTATGGGGAGAAAAGTGCTGGTATGTGGGTGGCAGTTTTTTCCAGAACTTTAGTATGCCACAAAATAAGGCACACAGTACGTTGTTCAAGGATGTGGTTAGAAGTGAATAAGAACAGCAGGCTTTTGAGTAGAGTACCTAACAAGTCTAGTGTAAGATGGGAAAACAGTTTAATCCGTACAGGAGCCAACAAATGCCTGAGTAGAATCAAAGAAGTTAAAGTGATTGACAATGTTGAAAGGGAAACAGAGGGAGTAAGTTGAAGAGTGGCCATGCACTGTTTGAACAAATGCTAAATGAAAAGAATACAACAATAAAGGAACACAGCAAAGAACATAGATTGAAGGTATATTGTGGTAATGATGACTTTGGTTTGTATCAAGGACAGATTTATATATGAGCACTTTAGCTCAAATTCCAAGCTGAACTGAAAATATTCGGAACTTCATAAAATTTGTACTTTTTCATTGGACATCGAAGGCCGAAATGATTAAGGGAATATTCTTTTTTCTCTAACCATAATTTATTCATAGACTGAGGTGTTATAGGAAAATATATTTTTCTATCCTTTAATTTAAGCTCTTCTTCTGTGACCTTTTAACTGTCTCACAGTCTGATCACACCCCCGTCCCCTTTGACAGTTCTTGCTCTCTTTCTCACAGGTTCTAGTCGATGCTCCATGTTCTAATGACAGGAGCTGGCTTTATTCTACTAGTGGCCAGCAGGTGGAACAGAGATTACGAGAAAGGGCCAGACTGCCAGCGCTCCAGGCTCAGCTGCTTAAGTAAGTCCAATCCCACACCTAAAGAAATTTCTGTATGTCATCCTTGTGGTATTCTCCCATCCTCCTGCAGCTCAGCTCAGTTCAGTTCAAATCTGTCCCCAAGGGCAAAATGTGAGGCACAAAGAACAGGACGATTGAATGCATTACAAAAATGGTAATTAAACAAAGTCTGGAAGAGAGTCTTGGTAGGATACAGAATTATAAAATGCTATCCAATATTACATTATTTTACAAAAAGTAATTCAATGCAGACTTTACATATAATATAAACATCATATACAATTAAGTACATAAAATGACTATCAGAAAGAACATTATAGATACCTAGTGAAGGTTCAGGGTATTTTTACTTATCACAGCCAGAAAATTGGCAAGAAAAACATGCAGTGAAATTGCAAAGATTCTCAGCTCTATTACTGTGCATGAAGTAATAAAAAATATAATATAGTAAGAAAATAAATAGGGTAAATGTACAATCGACTGTATCATATATATACACACACACACACATACACACACACCTACACACACCTACACACACACACACACACACACACACACACACACACACACACACACAGTTGCAAAAAAAATTATTAGACCACCCTTGTTTTCTTCAATTTCTTGTTCATTTTAAGGCCTGGTACAACTAAAGGTACATTTGTTTGGACAAATATAATGATAACAACAAAAATAGCTCGTAACAATTTAATTGCAGAGCTGTTATCTAGCCATTTTCCATGTTTTCTTGATAATAACCAATATCACTTCAGTTCTTACATCAATAGCTATGGCATTGTTCTGCCAAAAATAGTGCTTTTAGGCATTAATTGTTTTCTTTTCTGCCTGTTTTAGTCACATGATACACACAAGAGTTAGTACTTGATTGCAAAACCATTGTTTTTGATGACTTTTAATAGTTTAATTATTTTTTTCTGCGACTGTATATTCAAAAAGAAAACCAGGCATGGAAATATCAGAGGATGTGGTTGAAAATTACTCATAATTACTGTGATTAAAGTTATTTGTTTGCTTGATGATTTCCATGTGTAATCTGTGCAGGTCTGCATTGTCAGCGGTGCGTCCAGGGGGTGTTGTGGTGTATTCAACTTGCACCCTGTCCAGTTCTGAGAATTACACTGTCATTGAAACGGTGCTAAAAGACTGTCCTGAGGCTGAACCTGAAGACCTGTGGGAGGAGATTGTTGTTCCCTTTTCAAAATACTTCACATTCAGTCGTGGTCCCTGCAGTCACGGACAGACTGCACACACACAGTTTGATACAGTGTCCTCTTATCATCACAGACTTGGCATTTTAGTGGTTCCTCATCCTGGGAAAACTTGGGGACCCATGTTTTTGTCTCGGATTAGAAGACGAATATAATGTCTGTTCTATTTTTGGAGAAATGATACTTGAATTCTAATGTAAATACAAGTTTCAACTGTATAAGCATGTTTTAAATGCTACTTCATGGAAGGTAGCTGTGCAGGTCTGTGAGTGTAGAAGGGCCTAAGTTCACAAACCTGCTCATTTACATTTAGCAGACTCTTCACAGTGCAATCCTGTACCGCCTGTACTCTTGGAAAGGAGTGCAGTGGCAACAGTAGTGGTCCTGCTGTAGCTCGAAGTTAGATCTCTCTTACAGTTTGCTGGTTTTAATTGTAAAATAGCAGCTTTAACACTCACACCTTTAACAGGTTGTGAAAACATCTGTCAAAACTGCAGAAGCTGTTGCCATGTCAGTGTCATATCTGCAGTTCAAGACAGTTGCTGATGTTAATGTTTGGAAATTCTGGAAAGTGCACATGAAATTACAGGTACTGTAGTTAGATGATATTGAATGAGCCTCACAACCCAATTAATAGGGCAAATTATATACCATATGAAAATGTAGAATAAAAATTCCAGTGTTATAAAGTTATAAGATGTTTGATTTTAACATTAATAATTAATTGTAATATTATCCTATACTGACTGATAATAGTCTTTGTCTTTACGAGTAAATACTCAGTGGTCATCAGAGAATGAAAGATGACTTTACAAGATTTAGCACCGCGGAACAGAACAAATTGCAGGTCCAGTAAGAGTTATTAAATAATTCTGCATTCATTTAATATTAATTACACTCCTTTCTTATATCATTACACTGGCTACCTGTACATGTTAACTATGCTTTTAATAATTAATATAAAATCTGACTTGAACCATCATGCCCCCAGTCACTCCACATGTACCTGCTAGAGCTCTACGTTCTCAAAATGTTCTCAAAACGTTTCCTGACTATTCCTAGAATAAATAAAACATCACATGGCACTAGTGGCAGGGCTTTCTCTTATCCAGCTTCTCTTAGATAGGATTCTCTTAACATTCAAGAGGCTATAGTTCAGATGAGTTCCACAGAACACATCTACAGTCGCATAAAAAATTATTAGACCATCCCTTGTTTTCTTCAATTTCTTGTTCATTTTAATGCCTGGTACAACGAAAGGTACATTTGTTTAGACAAATATAATAACAACAAAAATAGCTCATAAGAGTTTAATTTAAGAGCTGATATGTAGCCATTTTCCATGGTTTTCTTGATTAAAATCACTTAACTTCTTATATCGTTAGCTATGGCATTGTACTGCCAAAAACAGTGCTTTTAGGCATTCCATGTTTTCTTTTCTGTCTGTTTTAGTCACACGATACACACAGGAGTTAGTACTTTATTGCATAACCTTTGTTTTTGATGACTTTTGATGGTCTAATAATTTTTTTCTGCGATTATATTCATGACAGCCTTCTGTCAAATCTAGTTCTGCCCAAAGTCCCAAACTGATTATCTAGCTTATATTTAGTCAAACTGGATAATGGTTTTACATCGATGTCCAGTGTTACACATTTTCCTTCATGTCTATTTTCACTCATCTGTGTTCATGTATAAATGTTCCGGGCCTTTATGTGCAGGTATTTCCATGATATTTTGCATCCCGTTGCATTGTTTAAAGTATATTTGTTTCTTAATATTTAACATGTATTTTATTTCAAATATTTACATTTATATTTCTGATGGTCATTATTTTGTAATACTATGTACAGCTCTAGAAGACATATTTTGTGATACTGGATTAGACATATTAGACTTGGTTTGTTGATTTCCTGAATGTTTTCAAAAGGTACCGTGAGATTTCTCTTGACTGAAATGTTTATTTTCTTGTTTGCTTGTTAAAATGTATAAATGCCATAAAACTAATGCCAATATCTTCAGACCTGACGTACTCATCACAAGCTACAAATCTCTCTGAGAGATGAGTTTAATAATAATATGCTAGAGAGTGTGAAGGCAGGAGCTGTAACAAACCTTCCCGTCTGTTGTATCTAACACTACTTTCATTCCTAATACTCCGTTTTTGTCCTAATCTATATTAAAACCATTTGACTTAATCCTTCATCTGTGATCACACCTGGCTCAGTTTACCTGGTGTGACTTTTTCATTTGTCAGGGTTTGCTCATATCAGAAGCAGAAGGTGTTTTGAGGATAATTGCACCCAATAACAAACAAGAATTCATATACTTGTACGCTTTCAGCATAACAGAGTATGCTGTTGTAAAGGCATTTGTATGCAGAAACCTTTACGTCAACCCCCTGAATCCACAGACTGGTGGTTGAGGGACCCTGAGAGACACATTTAAGGATATGATTGCTGAAATAGGAAAGCAGCAAGAGCTTTGCAGCAGTTTTGTTGAACTACTCTGTATGGCCATAGAAACAAGTATTATTGGCTATGTTTACGTGGCTATTTTTAATGGCTGTCCTACTTTTGGCTTCACATCTGCATGTCTTTGCAAAGTAGCTTCAGTCTGTGATATAAGTGCATCATTATATGGCCGCAACGTCCACACAACTTAAAAAGTATTGAGATCTGCAGATGAAGTGGGGATTCATTGAGGTTAACCGTATTGCTGACCTTTGTGTGAACTCTTGCTTGTTGATGTTCCCCATATTGCAGTGTTTCCTCAAGGGGAGAATCTCTGAGCAGCTTTTCCTGCACTTCAAAGGGAGAGAATGTAGGCCTGCTTTGCATAATCAGGTGGGGAACAGCTTTTTGCCAGAGAGGCAGGAATTAATTTGTGGCACCGCCAGATGCAATCATTAAACCCCCAGTCATTGACAGTAAGGGGAGAGGAGGAGGGGAAATTAGGGGGAGGAATTGTAGAACAGTAGATAGAGATATAAAGCATAAGATGGTCCTGAGTGGGAGAGGACAATGCATTATAGTCAAGCCGGCTTATGGTGTCTGAGCTCTATTACAGCAGAATCCCTATTCAGACCAGGAGCATCCAGACTTTTCATGTTTTGAAAAGACCAATGTAAAATTCATAGCTTTTCCTTAACACCTCTAATTTATATCATTACTTAGAATTTAGAATATCATATTAAAGGAAGTTACATACACTGAAACTATTATGCAGTACGTAAAGGCATTGAACATTCTGCAAACAGCTGACATATACTTTGTGTAAGGCTCGGAAATTAAGGTAATTTATGTTGAAGAAATGTAAGGTTTAACAGTGAAGTGCATTCGTATAACAAGGAATAAGTTAATTCATGTATTTGTTACTTGGTGGTGGATATGTTTTCATCGGGGTTTGTCTGTCTGTTAGCAAGATAACTCAAAAAGATATTGATGGATTTGGATGAAATTTTCAGGAAATGTTGATACTGGCAAAAGGAAGAAATGATAAAATTTTGGTGGTGATCGGGGGGGAGGGAGCGGATTTTGATGAAATTTTAAGGAAATGTTGATACTGGCACAAGGAGCAAAGGATTAAATTTTGGCGGAGATTGGGGGGTGGGGGTTTGTTTGTTTGTTAAGAAGATAACTCAAAAAGTTATGGACGGATTTTTAGGAAATTTTCAGGAACTGATGATACTGACACAAGGAACAAATGATTATATTTTGGTGGTGATTGGGGGGGGGGGGAGTGGATTTTGATGAAATTTGAAGGAAATGTTCATACTGGCACATGGAACAAATGATTAAATTTTGGTGGTGATGGGGGGGGACGGGACACTGATCTGCCTTGGTGGAGGTGTGCGCTCTCCGAGTGCTTTTCTAGTTAAAAATATATTGCCAGTGTTTACCCATTAACTATTTACATTTATGTTTGCAGAATTATTATTTACACATTTAAATATTCTCATTTGTAGTATACAAGCAGCTAAGATAATCTGTTGAATATGCCTTTCTAAATCACTTACATTTACTGAGCTAAGTACTGCTAGTTCCTGATTGGTTCGTTCAGTCACATGAGGATATGTGTCAGGAAGTATTGTGGCGGTAGTTGTTGTGTGTGAAAAATAAAGCACTGTTCAAGAAGAAATCCGTCTCCATCCTGCTTTCTCATTTTATAAAGAATGAACGATTAACCACCAATGAACCCTCATGTTACATTTGTATGATTTAACCCATAAAGATCCAAATATACACTGGTGACCAAAACCATCTATTGATTTAAACTGTTTCACAACCTTAGAGCCACTAATTCTATCAATACATATGAATAATTGGTGTAAAGTGTTCTTCATCTTTTCATGGTCATCAGATATGACCCATTTGGACATTCAGAGGCTCCGTAGTGAATGAGGAAACACTATCATCTTCAGCAACATTGATTCACCACTAAAACCCACGTATTTTGATAAATGACAGTGGTTGTAGATGCTTAGTATATGTTCAGTTAATGATATATTGAACAGAAAAAGTCAATTTTTCCTTAGTTTTCTCTGTTTTTGGTATAATAACTCTCAAATGAAATCTCAGTATGATGATTAAAGTACATGATCAGTAAACTGAATATTGGAAAACACCTGATTTTCACTGTAAAAATGCAAAACAGAGAGGATAATAGTATGACAAATGGTGATAAATCATTTGAGAAAGGTTAAATAGAGAGAAAAATTAAATTGGGAATAGTCATAAAAGTACGACTGGGTCTTTATGGGTTAATGTCTTTCATTAACCTCGTTTCCAGCATCTTCAGGAATCTGATTTCAGTCAGACCAAATGAGTGAGTTCAGATTTTGGTGTATTTTCTGTTCTTAAGTAAACATAAAATGCATTAAAAATGTTTATATACAGCAACATCAAGAGTTCATATTGGTCATTTCTGTGATGAAATTCATATTCAAAGCAGAATAAACACGCTGTCATTTTTGTGAAAAATACTAGACTTAAAGTATTTGATTCTAAATGTACGACGCAGTTAACAAGTAGGTGTTTCTATGGGTATCCATCATTCATTTCAAACATGATCATTTGTCAATACTCCATCAGTGGAAGTGAGAGACCAGGATTGCTGCTGTTGATTGATTACTAACCTCTGTGGGTAAAAACGTCTGTGAAGAATTAACACTTCAGTGACTCAGGTCAAACAGTGGGTTCCTTTATCACACTCAAAAAGTGTATGTTTAAAGCTGTGGCTTGTAATTGAAAAAAGAATATGATTTTACATGTACCAGTTATTTGAATGGAAAATATCTACAATACAGTCTTGTCTTATTTGTTGTGTAAGTGGAATAGCAGCACTAAATATAGAACAACACCTACTTGTGTAAAGAACTAACAAGTCAGCCAACACAACGGGGAAAAAGCATACTGGCTTGGCAATGGCCTTCCTAGTATTTCACATGCACCTGGGATCCTGAAGAAAAGCTGCAAGGGAACAAAGAAAGTCATCATACTGTCACTTCTGGCCAGACAGCTGTATGATGAACTGTGAAGGCAACATCACTTCTGGGTAAGAAAGAACATAAGCCTTAATTTTTTTGTAATCTAACTTAACTGCAACAGAGGAACTGAATGCTTGAGGATAAATAACTTTTTGGCATGATTTTTTTTTTTTTAATTCCTTAGGTCAGTCTATACATTTTCTATTCTATGCTATTACTGCTATTACTTCTACAATATAAACAGCTTAATAAAAACAAAACAAAACAAAAAAATGGATTTAACTCAAAGCAAATACGTAATGAAATTATATATAATTCATGAAGTAATTACTGCTGTGACTAAAATGTTTCACCTGAAACAGGTTCTTCAACTCCAACTGATGCGGTGAGTATCTTCTCATTTCTTTAACCATTAGTTTGATACAGAAAAAGGTCATGAGGTCTGATGAATCCAGTTGACCCTGTTCCAGAGTGATGGACACATCAGGGTGAGACGAGAAGTGGCTCAGGTGATTGCCATCATGCATAGTGCCTACAGTAAAAGCCTGTGGGGGCACACTGTAAAAAAAAAAAAATCCTGTTATTTTTACAGAAAAAAACTGGCAGCTGTGGTTACCAGAACAATACTGTAAAAAACACATTAAACTGTCAACATTTTTATGTAACATGCAGATTTAACATTTTAAACATGAATTCAACATTAGGTTTTGGTGATATTTACATGCTTAAAATGTTAAATTTGCTTTTTTTTGTAATTATTTTTTTTTTAAGTATGGGAATAGGCTGTTATTTCAACATTATGGTCTTGCAGTTTAAACGGCCCCAGATTGTTTTTCAACTTACAGTTTTATTTTCTCAAAACACTAGAAATGCTTAATTTTTACATACAAATCTGGTTTTGTTAACAAAACTACAGCTATATTTGATTTAATGCTTAACACAAAAACACAACTTTGCATTGTATTTTCACTTACAGTTTTTTCTGTTGCAATTTTATAACTTTTTGGTTTTAATTCTATGGTCATTTTTTACAGTGCAGCGTCACAATCTGGGGTTGGTTCAGTTGGTCGGGTCCAGGTTCAGGAACGTTATGTGACCAAAAAAAAATGGTATCAATACATGTTGTGGTATTGAAACAAGGCAAAGACAAAAGCATGCTGTAATCAAAGCTAAGTGCAGTCCAAAAAAAACAAAGAATTTGGGATTTTATATTGTGTTTACACTGCTGCCCACATGTTCTGAATACACGTAACAATAAACTTGAAACCTAAAGTGTTTCATCAATGACTCAGTTGATGCACAGCATGTTGTTTTGCACGCCATGAGGAGATCATCAGTGTCACATTACTGGAGGATATTAACAGGATATGACTGAGTTAAAGGGGAAATGAAACAACTGCAAAGAGTTCAGATGCAAATTAAGTTCCACAGCAAACAGATGCATACAGTAAGTGGGTTTGTTTGGGATCTAGCAGGTAAGCTGCTGATTCTGATCCGCACCTTCTTTCAGAGGATTTGAGGGACTATATTTCAAAAGTGTCCTCATATTTGTCTTTTATATTAACATTTTTATAGGTATATTTAAGAAAGGCAAAAATATCTCTCATGAGTAACACTGACTTAAAAAAAAAAAACAAAAAACAAAAAACTTTTATGCGTTAAAAGATTAAAAGAAAATGGTAAGCAAATGAGAGAATTTTAAGTTTAAGAACTTTTAAGACTAACTACAGTGTGATACATGAGGAGGTGTGTAGACCTTTGTGAGCATCAGCTACTACAGGGAACAAGACATTCATAACAGCTGCATGAGAAGACAAAGCACAGGCTTTACCGACTGGAGGTAGCACAGATTACCCTGGTCCAGACATTCATTCATCCTTTGAGGAAAAGACAGAATTGATCGGAAGATATAAAACTAAGCCTTGGATGGTCTTGCAGTGAAATGGGTTCTGGGAGAGAACTACCTGCTCTTTTCAATTTTAAGTAACAAGCCATCATTTTACACAAATGAAATGCAGAATGGAGCAATAATTCAGTAAAACCAGAAATAATTTATACAATTTCAGGATGCAGGCTTCTTTTACAAACCGCTCCAACAGTAGTTATATTTTTTAAACTTATGACCTTCTAAATTATGCAAAAAAAAAGCAGTTATTCAGCTGATCCAGTCTTCTGATACTGTTCACTAGGATTTTCTGTTCACTTTAAGTCATGCAGTAATGTTCATTGTGGAAAATTCAAGTATCTTACACTAATTCATGTTGTCTAATCATGTATTAATTAATTAAAGCAATGGCTACTGCCACAGTACTGTGGCACAAAATACCAGTTTGTCTATTGCCACAGACCAATCAAATGTTAGCATTTGTACTAGAGCCAATCATGGATGCTGTTACATGAACTCATCACCTCTTGTTGCCACAGTACTATGATGATATATGGAGTATACTTCAGTTCATTCTTTTGTTCATTTTGCTACCACAGTACTGTGGCAATCAATGGAAGAAATGACATATCAGTGATAGTATATAATATAGAATAGGAATTATTGTTCTAAATGCTGTTGTTTTATGGCGTTCTTTGCTCTGGAGGCTGGAGAAGGTGGGCAGAGCTACATGTTAGATGTGGCAGTGTGCTGTGTGACTTCAGTTCTGTGTCAGTTGAGCGGTGTGATCCTGTGGAATTCTGCACTCTGAACGTTGTCCCAGTGGCTGATTTATATCAAAGTTGGATTTACCTACTGGCGCCGTGCAATCTTTAAAAAAACAAAAAACAAAAAACAAAAAAAAGTTACTTCAATCAGGAATTGACCTCTAGTCTTCCACGTTGCAGGCTGATACGTTACCAAGTGAGCTAAAAATCAGCTATGTCTTCGATTGACCTATTTGCTATGTGATTGCCTTGGAACTTTTCAGGATGTAAGTTACCAGTCTAGACATGATATAACGAGGCCACTGATGGGCTCTGTGGTCATAGACAAATCGATATTTCATGCCACAGTACTGTGTCAATGGCCACTTCCATTAGTTACATACGTACCTCTGTATTCAGTTCATTTCTTCTTTTTCTTTCTTGAATATGGACAAGGTTGAATATTGTTTTATGTTGTCTTGTTATTATATAATGGTATAACTGCTACCAGCACATGAACATAAGGGCTCTCACTAACCAAAGAAACATACAAACTGAAGCCACATATTTCTGTAACACTTATTTGACCTCTGCATGCATGCCTCCAGTACATGTGCCCAGGTATAAATTGTTCATCCAGAAAAGGTGTCCCCAGATTGAGTTGCCTCATCTCAATTTTTATTTCACTCATGTTAAATTTTCAGACTTCAAACCCTGTTGAGGTGGACAGTCCCTGAGTGGAGGTAGAGCATGAATAATAGATTCTTCCACCAAAGGAAAAAGGAGAAAGAAAGTCATAGAGGAGAGGAGTGACAGGCCTGATTAAAACTGATAGATTTAATACTTCTAGTTTAGAACTTCATAAAAACACATAGGGATGTTATTCAACAGATCAGAGGTGTGACATATCCTTAAATTAATAACATACCCACTCAGTGGTTTTAGGTAATTCAGAAATAATGGACCTCTGCTTAGCTTCCAAATGCTTGACTGGATGTTCAGTATATGTAGCTAAGCACTTAAGCAATTATGGGTAATATATTTATTATTCAGCCTGTTGTAGAGGAATATGTGCAGCTTTAAAGTGTTGTAGGATGCCATCTTTGATTTCAATCCATTCACACCATTTATTCGTGAAAAAGCCTTGAGGGCTTTGGCAGTTTGGCAGTTACTGTAATTACATGTTAGAGGCCGATAATGTAAAAGTGCCCTCCTTGAGCGAGCTTGTATTCAAATGGTAAAAAAACAACAATTTCTATACTAGCATGTTGGTGCAGTTGGTTAGGACCACGTTACCTCACTTCAAATTCTTTCTCACCATAGAAATGCAAATGAATTTTTCTTTAGATTCCTGTAGAAGTATTGTCTAGCATGTGACGCCGTTGCAGAGTTGGGGCTGCATCCTCCTTGAATATAAACATGTTCATTGTAGACTACCATCCAAATAGCATGACTCAGTAGTCAGTATGCTGACCAGACAAGTTCAATGCCTGCCTTGTTTTAAGGGTTTCAGAAGCCATACAGAAGGTGACACAGAGGGCATAGCAGTGCATAATCTGAAGTCAGCAGTAAGGCAGGTGGCAGAAGGGAAATGTCTTCTATTTATCCTCCCTGTCGATTTTTTCTTTACCTGCCTCCCTGTCCCTTCTGTGCTTTCAGAACTTGCTATTCTTTCTGTCTCCTTGTCGCTGGATGACTTTTTCCTCTCCCTTCCTCTGTGTCTATGTATCTCGCTGTCTTTCTGTACCTCCACCTCCTCTCCCTCTCACAGTCAGCCTTTGATCTTGCCAGTCCTAGCGCAGAGGTAGACAGTGATGGCGTATGGCTTTTCTCTGCCTATTAATGTCTTAACTCTTGCTCTGCCTTGTGCAGGAGGTCTACTGAGACATCATCTCCCCTCACCGCACTGTCTAATGACAGACCTGGACACCCTAATCACACTGTGTGTGTATGTGTGTCAGGTAAATTCAAATGAGTAAGGAACAGGCTTAATATTCATATGAGCTGAAATAAATGTGTTGACAGCAGTAACACTCCAGTGCCCTTATCAATGACAAACACACCAAACCCACTGTTTGTTTTTAGATGCGCACACTGGCCAGTTGAAATAATCTATGATGCACAAAATCACTTTGTTATAATACCAGTGGAAATCTACCATAATGATACTGTAATGAAATACATTAGGTAAGCTTTGTGAATGTAATTTATGTCTAGGATAGGAAAGCTAAAATCCAATGTTTTGTTGAGGAAAGTGTCAAAAAACACTTTTCATTCTAAGGCAATAAGAAGCTGCTTAATTAAGATAAATACCCACTGTGCTAGGTGACAAAATTGCTTTCCTGGTATCTCACACACATGTGAAAATAACATCAAGAGATCATTATCCTCAAAATTGCAAGAAATTAGAGTTGAGGATTTTCTGAAGGAGCTAAAAATTGATGCCTGGACGCCCCGATATGCATATGGTTGCTCCATAAAATCAGCAAAATACAACTAAACACTGTATGGTGGATCAAGAAAGAGACAGAGCATTAAACACAGAAGGAGGAATGTTTATGCTGAGAAAATAAAAAGGCGATGAAATATCAGTTTGTCTATTGCTACAGAGCCAATCAATTGATCTGAATTCTGCATTCTGAATGTTGTCCCAGTGGCTGATTTATATTCATCAAAAACCCAGGCAATTTACTCATATGAAGCAAAGCAGTCACCACGTTTCATGTTGTCTGCCTACATGCTAAAACTGAAAGTGTGATTAGGCACACAAACCAGCTTCTGGTAACTGGTACCCTAGCCATTTCCTGTAACCCGATAGGCACATGGTATGTGCGATGCTTATTGCCACAGTGCTGTGACAGCAGCAAGACAGGTTACAGGTTACCACTCTACACATGATATAACGAGGGCACTAACTGGCTTTGTGGTAATAGACAAATGAAAAACAGTGTTCCACAGTACTGCGGCAATAGCCACTTTAAAATGAAAATAAATATAAAGTCAGCCTCCTATATAATAAACCACTAATTCACCTCTGCCAAATCAAAATAAATAATCATTGCATAATATTTACATCCATTTTATGTATTTACCCATGACCACATGCTTTCCTGAGCTTGCTTACAGTTACATAACCATAATTGAGCTGCAACATGATGGTACTGAACTAATAATCCACTTTGAAAAGCATTTGCAGTTGGCATAATCCTGTCATTATGCCTCCACAATGTATTTTGTTCAAACACGTTTAATTGGATATGGACATCATTTGAAAGGGATAAGCTAGTTTTCTCCTCATCTCATTCAGTAAGTCTGTCCTGTGTCACTTTCAACCCTTTCGCCTCCACTTTTCTTCTTCCCTGCCATCTATTCATCTTTCTGTCTTCTTGGAATGATGGCTCAATTACCATTCCTCACTCCAAGGCTTCAGACCTGTACAAAAATGGAGCAGGATTTCTTCATTGTGTAAAAAAAAAAAAAAAAAAATAGAAAGACTTTTAATTTTCCCTTATTCCTCTTCTCTGGCTGTCAAAGTTCGCTCAGCTCAATAGTGAATTGTGACCGTGGTAATTTAAGAGGTTTGGAGACAAGCTTTAGATCGATTCAGCGGACTCAGTTCTTAACAACAGAGGAGGGTAAAAATGTCTGAATGAATGTATGAGGGAATCAATTAGTCATAAACTCTGGTTCATGTAAAAACTGAACGGCTCAACACAATATCACCCAGTCCGTGTTATATATCACTACATCTACTACTAGTATGTCATCTGTTTTCAGTGACATTGCAGGGTGACAGCCATTTAATCCAGCCTTTTCCTTCATCTATTTTCTGATTGCACATCCATACACTGCTTGCTTCCATTCCTTCATCCCTCTGTTCCTGAAGTCCCTTTTTCTCTCTCCCCTTAATCCTCTCCTTCCCTAAGTGCTCACTCTGAGCCTCGAGCCTCAGGGATCCTCACGACTTGATTGTGTTTTGATGTTCTTGTGAAACTTACAAGTGCACTCAGCACTCAAGACCCATAACATACATTTTCAAGACCGTTCACCCAGAGGAAAAGAGACGGAGGAGAAGGGGAAGAGTATTTACTATTTCCTCTGACAGTGCAGCATACACACTCACCAGAAATGCATACATGTTAGGGTCGTGTCATATGACAATGTATTGTGTGACGATATTGTTGGTCGCAGTCATACTATAGGGAATACTTTTTCTCATTTGGACTCTTTTTGATTTTCAATGTTGGGAGAAAAAAATTTGCATAAAGACTGAATCTGAAAGAAAATGGGATAATTCAGATAAGGTATTGTTTGTATGGAAGTCCCAAAATAAGAAAGGAAAAAAATTGTCATACAGTGTAGTTATTTGAAATATATATATTTTTTTAATTTGTAGAGCAATATTACTATACTGTGATATGTACTATTACCATCATGCAAAATTCCATATCATGTCATCGAATATTGTGGTTGTATCTCCCTCCCTCAATACATGTTTTTGCATTACCATAAATGTGACGCCAATCTAATCCATAATTATTATTATTATGTGAGGGTACAAAAACTGTACACACTGCGCTCAAAACAGGCATCTCCTTGTAGTAGTAATCACGTTTGGTGCTGGATGGTGAAACGTGAAAAAATCCACAAAGCAGTGAAACACCTATATTAAAGTTTTATTACGCAGCGGTGTTTCAAGCAGCATTGATACATACATACATACATACGTACAGATAGGCCATGTTAAGTACTCAAAATCCTTCAGTGTTACCTGTCTTGTGATACTTAGGAATATCTACATAATTTGCAAAGAAGACTGATTCAGAAACAACATAATACATATTTACATAGTGTATAAAAGGGATTTTTCAGGAAACAAGGCCATAGCATATGTAGTGCACAATTATATAAATATTCAGTAAATGAAATTATAAGCCCAAGATTTAGTTGGGAAAAGGCTGTTGTTGCCACTAAAAATGTAGGGGATGTCTGTAATAAGGTTTAATTTTTATAAGGGATATATAAAAAAAGAATTCAAATAAAGAAATGCCACATATGATGCAATTTAATAGCTCAGAACTGTGAATAACAGATGTACAGAAGTACTGTTGGACCAGGGTAGTAATTTAAAAAAAAAAAAAAAAGTGCTCCAACAATGTTACCTGCCATGTTCTATATGCACCTATTAAGTTCCCTGGATTAACACCATACAGTACATTCCACTTTAGGCAGTGGCACAATGGCTGGAAAAAATAAAGCTATTAAAACCCATTCAGGCATCAGTAATGTACTTCCAACTGAGACACATTTCACAAAATGCTAAGAAGCCCTGAGACGGCCTCATAGCATAACTCTGAGTTCATAATAACTGAATAATAACCACCCTTAATAAAGGATTAGGATGTTACTACTTTTACATTTGTTTATACTCTTGTACAGTGGTGTAGTGGTCCCTGGAGAAGTGGGTCTCAAATTTTGCCTTTCTTTTAAGTAGTCCAGAAAAAAATCCTGTTTTAGAAACAGTGACATGTAAGACTACTCTATTTAGTTTACCCAAAAATCCATCAGTAGTGTTTGCTCACAATTATAAATTATCAAGACTTGATCAGGGGCAGTTAGTAGGTATTACCGGACACACAAGTAGTTGCATGAATGTAAATGTATTCAACATGAGGCAAACATAGGAAAACATTAGCCTTTCATAACGTCAGCCTATTAACACAGTTGAACTATTGGTGACAAAATCTCTTCTCTAAATGTGCAGTCATATGGCCAGTAGTTTACAACAGTGACTCATTCTGAAACCACCTTAAAACTTACCTCAGAATCATATATTCCATCAAAGTAGGTTCTCTCGATACGTGTCACGTACTTGAAAGATGTTTATTCTGCCTTTCTCGTTTGCATTTCCAATAATCGTGCACCTTTCAATGAGACGTGCAGTGACCTGTCAATCAACTGGGGTGGAACTGGTTCCAGACATGTCCAGTCAGGTTCCAGAGGTGGCCAGCGCTAAGTTAGCAATATTTTCCTCGGCATGACCCACCCTACTCTGCCTCTGATTGGCACATCAGTCCTCATGCCTAAAGTTAACCAATCTAATCAGTGGAGGCAGCGAATATTAACCAATTAGAGGTAGAGTAGGGCGGGTCATGACTTCACTATCCTAGGGGAATACATGGGCAGTTTGGCTCGGGTACTACTGAATACTACGCATCGGGGGGATTTAGAAGTGGGTATTCGCAATGCTGACTGAAAAATAAGTAGGTATACTCCATATATACCACCGTATACCCTGGACTACACCACTGCTCTTGTATCCTGATGGTCTAACATAACTTAGATCCTAAAACAAGAGCAGCATTGCTGTGATGTAGCCAAGAAACACGAGCCCAATGAACCTTTAGTGACAACTCATACTGGAAGTTCCTCACCTTGATGCTGTTTGGTTTATTTATTTATTTTTTTTATTGTTTTGTTTCATAGAATGTTTTTTTTTTAGTTATCTCTCATTATTATGATTGAAAAGCACCAATATATTTCCTTCCTGTGCAGAGAATGTATGTTTTGTCTGAGCAGATGAGACAGAGGTGCTGTTTGTGTGTCCATATATTTGCTTTCTAGGGTGGATCACATCGCTGGGACAGGTGGGCTGTTGGCCAGAATGTATAAGGCAGCCTGAATGAGGCTTTATTTTTTTCATTCTGAAATCAATAGGTATTTGGGAAATAAAGTTTTTGAAACTCAATACTGAAGTTACAATGCATTTCATAAATAAATAAATAAAGATAGCAGATATCTCAAATTGCTCTTTGGGAATTCTATAGCTCTATTAATAATGCAATTTGTCATGTCTAAATGGAAAGGGAAAATCAGCTGGTTTGTTCATGTGTGCTCTTTCCACGTTAACAAGCACCAAGAGACTCTAACTAGTTGGATCAATGAGAAGAATCATGGCTGAACATTAAATGAACCACTGACCATGGACTAGAATTTAATGTTTAATTTTCTTATTGTCTCGAGGGTCTTTTCTTTGAACTCTTGTGTCTAATTTCATGCTACATACTCATAGAAACAAACAAACCTGTTCTATAGCAGCAGGAACAGCAATACAAAAGACACACACATTCATGTTTGCTTCAGTTTTTGCACATGATCACACCACATTGGACTGATTAGTGTGCAGGTTTTGTAACACTGTCAGATATTTGTTGACTGCTGTTATGGTAATCCTTTTATTTTTTTTTCGAAAGTGAATACACAATGGAAGTTTAGATTTAATTTAACCCATTACCATGAGAAATATACTAAGAGTGAAAGAAACATGGCTCACCCTTCAGGGTAACAGCATCGATGCGTTGGATCAAAGTGTGAAAACAGTCTTTTGTGTTGTTGCTGCTTTGCCACATCCATTATGCAGAGCTAGTTAAAATGAATAAATGCAGGTGACTAAATAGTTGTACAGAAGTAGTTCAGTTATCATCATGAATAATAATTTCTTATTAAAAGGTGCTTGGAGATTTTTAGTCACACAGTGAGGACAGTGTATAATCACTTTGCCAGGATTGTGTGTTCTCCGAGCTCCTCTTCTACACGACCCGTTCTCAGAGCAGAGAGAAGCACTCTCACATAATGGTAATATCAAGTTTTACATTTGTGCGGCAAGCAAACTAACACTTGTTCTACATAATTACCACATTTCGACTTCTTCACCGTCAAAAATGTGCCTCAAATGAGCTCAGCAACAAAGAGCGACAGAACTGACTCATCAGTGTCTGTAACAAACTGGAAACATAAAATCACATGTTTCAACTTGTGAGAAATGATTTATCACGTTTTACTTTCCAAAATACTTCTCTCTTAGTTAAATGGGTTACATCAAACTTTAATGCGCTCTCTACTTGTGAGTACTTCTCTGGTTTGCCCCTTTCTTCCTGGCCCATCAGCTTACAGGGCCATCACTCTTCAGCTACAACAAGGAATTTAAAGGGTACCTCAATTATTTATGGGCTTTAAGATCTGACTCAAGCTTTAATTGATACACTTGAGTATCTCACATTATCCATCCATCTATTATCTGTACCTCTCAGCGTACTGATTCAGGGTCAAGGTTTTGATGGAGTCTTTCCCAGCATGCATTTGGTAAAGCTTTGCCGCAGTCATGTCACCAGTCTTACCGTGACTCCATAGAAAAATTTACCAACTATAATTATGTGGAGTGTAACCTTAGCTTTCCAACAACTTTTTTCTCCTCAAGCTTATTTGCATTTGATGTCCTCTAAATGGACATGCTGAAGTTAAATTATATACATTTGAAGAACAATAACATACAATGTGGAACCAAATGCATGTTAATTATAATACAAAACCACACCATACCATAACATAACAGACCACTATTATGAAGCACTTAAGAACTTTCAGCCGACCAAGTGCCGTACATGAATCATAAAACAATGAATTAAATAAGTAATAAGTAAAAACAGTGGTAACACCAGGGTGCAAAGCAGCTAGGAACAACAAAATACAACCATCATAAAAACAAAAGACAAATTAAAATCTGATAAAAACAGCATTAGAAATATTAAAAAGAAACATCTCACTCTTTGATTAAAAGCCATTAAGAAAAAGTACGTTTTTAGATGTGATTCAAAGACAGGCAGAGATTGAGCCTGTCTAACATCTAAGGGCAACTGGTTCCACAGCTCTGGGCAACAACAGAAAAGCTTCTTTTTAGTTTTTGGAACCACAAGCTGCAGCTAATCTGCTGATCTGATAGTACGACAAAATAATAAAGTCATGTATTTAAAGCAAAATCAAGTTTTTTTTATTGGCAATTTTATGTTCTCCACTGGCTAGTATGTATAAATCAATGAAATCCATAGGTTAATTTTGCCACCCCTAAGTTTTCACTAAGGCCCTTTTCCACTGCAGGAACCTTTGCAGGAACTTTGAGGATTACCCTGAACTTTGAAAAAATCCTAGTGTGTTTCCATCTAATTACCTGGGTGAAAATCTTTCCCTCACCCCCAAAACTTTCCCAAAGTCCCTGGTAGGGGAGGTAGTACTTTTCAGATTACTCAGAATTCTTGAGGGGTGGGGCTGTGTGCTGGAGAACACTGATTGGTGGACTACACTCGCAGCATTCCGTTCACCCGCCACCTAAGCCGCAGCAAACTTTTTTGTTTGTTTATTTAATTTCCACAAGCTTTGTATTTTGATAATTGGGAAAATGAACCAAAACAGAAGCTATGATAAGTCTGATGATTTTGTTTTTTGTGCTGAATGACCTTCTTTGTAAGTCTTAGAGAACATATTGAGATACCACTGGAACAGCGACCAAATGTAATTCAACATCTGGAAACAACTCCAGACCTTTTATCTGCTTAATTTCTTATAGAATAACCAGGAATAGGACACATCTGACATGAAGGTGCTTGGTCAGTCAGTGTCCTTTATTTTGAGCCTCTGAAAATGGACTTGAGTGGTAACATTTTGGTTAAACCCCTTGAATTAAAGCTGAAAGTCTACACTTCAATCATATTTCAGTTGTTTCATATTGTAATGGACCGAGTACAAAGCCTGAACCCAAATGCAAGGCCAGTAAACAGATGAAAAGTTGAGTTTATTAAACACAATCACAGGGGAAAAAAAACACAGCATAGAATAGTTAACACGTCTGAAGGCGTGGGTATCTGGACTCGACGTCAGCAGGCGGTCAGCACAGCCGAGCCGGAATAATCCCAACAGCAACCCGAGTAGGGCAAAACAGAGGGATGTCAAAAAACAGGCCAGGTCATACACGGGAGAGCAAAACAGAAGGCAACGGTACATGAGGGACAGGCTTACTCACGGTCAAAATCCAGGCGAGGGTCAAAACACAGGTAATCGTTGGAGGCTGAGGTAACCAGGGGAAAAGGCAGAATCGGAAGTCGGATGAACAAACCAGGTCACAAACAGACGAGCAGGCAGATCAGGAACAGGCAGAATCGGTGGTCGGTAGACAAAAACGGGTTCCAACAGACTGACAGGATCCAAAAACACTGGTGAGTAAGCACAACGAGTGTAGCAAACAAACAGGGGAAGACACAGGGCTTAAATACACAAGAGGGCGGGAAGACAATTAGACACAGGTGGAACACATTAGGGTGGAGTCAGGCAATCAGGAGCAGGTGAAACAATCAAGGAGGGGAAGTAAAGACACCAGACAAGACACATGAGGGAAACTTAACAAAATAAAACAGGAAATAACAGACAACATAAAAGACAGACAAGACAGACAAAAATCCAGACACTGTCTGGGAGCCAACATGACACATATTACATCCACTGTGGTGGTATACAGAGGCAAAATTGTAAAATTTGTGCCACTGTCCAAATATTTATGGACTAGACAGAACACAACACATTTTCCAGCCCAGTTAGTGAGGGCATCAGATTTTTTAAATCTAAATGTGTGAATATGATACTTAACCATAATTATGATAATAATAATGATGATGATTAACCCATAAAGACCCAAACATCCACTGGCGACCAAAATCATCTACTGATCTAAATTGTTTAACACCGGTTGATCCACTAATTCTATCAATACATGTAAATAATTGGTGTAAAATACAGGTTTTCGTCTATTCATGGTCATCAGATATGACCCATTTGGATGTTCAGAGGCTCCGTAGTGAAACACCGTCATCTTCTACAACACTGATTCATCAGTAAAACCCATGGTGTTGGATCAATGGCAGTGGATGGACACACTTGGTTTATGTTCAGCTAAAGATAAATTTAGCTGAAAAAGCTACTTTTTCTTCAGGTTTTTGTTTTTGATATAACAACCCTCAACTTTATCTGAGCTTTTATGAAATTCTACATGATCAGTAAAATAAATATAGGACAGGAAATACTGGATTTTTTGCTGAAAAAACACCAAATAAAGAAGAAAATAACAGCAATGCATAACAATAAACAACAATAACAATAAATGGTGATAAATCACATATGAAATATTAATATGGAGAATAATCCATTTGAGGACAGCCACAAAAGTAGCAGTGGGTCTTTATGGGATAATTTAAATACATCTTAAGGAAAACTCTTTAGATACCATAAGCAGAGTGCATCAAATGATGAAATCTTTTTTGTTTTAATACACTTACATAAAATTTACACAGTCAGTCTAATACTTTCTGTACACTTCATTCATTTTATAGCTAATAGAAACAAATTAAACTAAAAACAAGGAAAGTGAAAGTATTATATTAAAGCAGCAGTGGATAATTTTTCAGTCATTGTGATGTGAGTCACTTATGATGACCAACTGAAACACTGAACATGATGTATTCATTTTAATACAGATTCTATTTCAGGCACACAAACTGAACACTTGCTGAAGATGATCTAAAGACAAGTAGGGTTAATCATGTTAACTGAGAGGTAATGAGGCAGAAAGAGAATATTTGGCTGCTAGTATAAGACACAGAGCCTCCAACGATAAATCAATCAACCATAAAACAAAAGGTGACATGTCAGAGGATGGAAAGATGTTTAAGTAAGTACAGACACAGACAAAGATGAAAGGAGTATAACGGAAATGAAAGGAAGATTCTCTTTAGTAGAAAAAAGACCTGTCAGTCAGAGGATGAGGAAGGAGAAACAAATGTGTATATGATGGACCAGAGGAAGGGGTGGACAAGCAGACAGGCTGGAAATGCAAACTCCAATAAACGAGTGATAACATAAACTGTCAATCTGGGGTTCAATATGTCCCAAAGATATTTCACGAAGGTGATGATAGAACAACCTTTGTGAATCTGTAGGCAAAAATAAGGAGGACAGTTTTTTTTTTTTTGGTGAAAACAAGACAGAGTCCTGAAATCTAAATTTACGTAGCCCTGAAATAATGCCTGTCATACATCTCAAAATCTCAGAAAATCATTCTTGAATCAAATATTTTGTAAAGCCCTTTTTTTGACACAACCATAGAAGGATGTAGTTTGCTGAGTGTTGTTGCACTGTGTTTGTGGTCAGTGAGAGGGCAGTATCCTGGTGGCACCTCTTTAAAATCCTCCCCGAAGGATCACACACAGGCCTCGGTGACTCATCTTATCAAACCAGACCTGAGCTTAATCCTCATCAGGACACGTTGCGTTTTAGAGAAAGTGAGAGGAGAGACAGAGAAGACATGGAGGTTTTTCAGAAGTGTTGAGTCTTTCTTGTGGCTTCTGACACACTCTTGTGGGTTTGGAAAATATACAGAAACTCCAGTCCTTGTAAGATTCAGCAGGGTGCAGATCCAGACATCTAAAAAAAAACACTTTCCTTTAACCAGATACTTGAACATGAACCACTACTTTTAAAAAAATGTAGAAATAGAACAACAAAAATGCACTGTTTATCACACAGTTTATTTACAGTAGATCCTTCATCCACACTGTCATCAGACTGTACAGCACCTTAGTGAATGGAAGATGGACTGGAGACTAAAGTGAAGATAGATTAAATACACTGTAAACAATACCAGGTGTAATTTTTTTTTTTTTTTTTTTTCTTGACCTGATGGACATTAACCCATAAAGACCCAAACATGCACCATCCAACAAAATTGTCTGCTGTTATAAAACACTTAATACCTATTGATCCACTAATGCTAGCAATACACGTAAATAATTGTGAGGGCATCAGATTTTTTAAAATCTAAATGTGTGAATATGATACTTATCCACAATTATGATGATAATAATGATGATGATTAACACATAAAGACCCAAAGCTATGACAAGTCTCTGATGAATTCATTTTGTTTTTTGTGCTGAATGACATTCTCCTTCTTTTGTAACTCTTTAGAGAACATATTGAGAATACCAGTGAACAACGATCAAATGTAAATTCAACATCTGGAAACAACTCCAGACCTTTTATCTGCTTAATTTCTTATAGAATAACCAGGGAATAGGACACATCTGGACATGAAGGTGCTTGTCAGTCAGTTGTCCTTTTAATTTTGAGCCTCTGAAAATGGAGTTGAGTGGTAACATTTTGGTTAAACCCCTTGAATTAAAGCTGAAAGTCTACACTTCAATCATATTTCAGTTGTTTCATTTGACATTGACTGTGGTGGTATACAGAGGCAAAATTGTAAAATTTGTGCCACTGTCCAAATATTTATGGACCAGACAGAACACAACACATTTTCAAGCCCAGTTAGTGAGGGCATCAGATTTTTTTTAATCTAAATGTGTGAATATGATACTTAACCATAATTATGATGATAATAATGATGCTGATTAACCCATAAAGACCCAAACGTCCACTGGCGACCAAAATCCTCTACTGATCTAAATTGTTTAATACCTGTTGATCCACTAATCCTATCAATACATGTAAATAATTTGTGTAAAATACAGTTTGTCATCTTTTCATGGTCATCAGATATGACCCATTTGGACATTCAGAGGCTCCATCGCGAAGGTGGAAACACCATCATCTTCTATAACGTTGATTCACCAGTAAAACCCATGGAGGTGGACCAATGGCAGTACATGGAGACACTAGTTTTATGTTCAGTTAATGGTATATTTTGATGAAAAAGTCATTTCCTCTTTAGTTTTCTCTGTTTTTGATATAATAACCCTCAACTTTAGGCTGAGCTTTTATGAACATCTATATGATCAGTGAATTAAAGATAAGAAAATACATGATTTAAACTGAAAAAAAAAAGCAAAATACAGAAGATAATATTATAGTAAATGGTGATAAATCCCTCAAGAAAGGTTAAATAGAGAGAAAAATTCATTTGGCAACTGCCACAAAAGTAGCACTGGGTTTTTTATGAGTTAAATTTCTTTCTAGGTATTAACATCTACATTTATATTTTCTTAAATACCCACTTTTTGCTTATTCAAGTTCCAACTAAATTAAGGAATGCCATAAAGACCAGTTATCTACAGGGGTTGGACAAAATAATGGAAACACCTTCACCTCAAGATGATAATGCCCCAATCCATACAGCTAGAATTGTTAAAGAATGGCATGAGGAACATTCTAATGAAGTTGAGCATCTCGTATGGCCGGCACAGTCCCTAGACCTCAACATTATTGAGCATTTATGGTCAGTTTTAGAGATTCAAGTAAGACGTCGATTTCCACCGCCGTCGTCTCTAAAAGAGTTGGAGGGTATTCTAACTGAAGAATGGCTTAAAATTCCTTTGGAAACAATTCACAAGTTGTATGAATCAATACCTCGGAGAACTGAGGCTGTAACTGCCGCAAAAGGCGGACCTACACCATATTAAATTATATTTTGTTGATTTTTTAAGGTGTTTCCATTATTTTGTCCAACCCCTGTATCTATATATCATATAAAACTACAACTAGCATACTGTTAGGCTAACAGTATGCTAGTGTTAGGCTAACAGTGTTAGCTTAGCTTCATATAAAAAGTACAAACTAGGGAGAGTAACAGCAGGTAAAATCCACTTTCCATCATGTTTAGAGTTCACTGATAGACATTTTATCATGTGCAAAAAGCCTTCATCTTTGCTGTTAAAATAATCTGCAGGAGGATAACATTATAATGGGCTATTGAGATAACTCACCATTTCAGTGTGTTGTGGGTGGACGGTCCATCTCAGCAGGCAGAGTTTCTATTGTTTTGTTCCTCAGTCTATTTTTACTACATAATATATTGCAGCTCTCCACCGTAAAAAATATTTAAACAAACATGGCACCAGAAGAAAATAACACTGATCATACTCTGCTGTGGTGAAAAAGAAAAAAAAAACTACACTTTTAACAGAAGGTTGTTTATTTTTTGTCTGTAAGCATAAACAATTGGAAATAACTGTTCCCAGCCAAGAAAAGATTAAAAAAAACATCTTAAATTTAGTTTTTAATCACGTAAATAAACAAGGTAAAACATGCTACAAAACATCGATAGGTGGATTTTTTTTATCAGGTCATGATCGCTGTTTCCAGTGTGTGTAACTAAACTAACCAACTACTTGCGATCACTTGCCTCATGAGACTGGTATTGATGTTTTCATTGAACTCCCCAACAGAAACAGTTTGTATTTCCCAATTTTCCACGCTATCTTCTCATGTTATGAATGAATATGCCTTTTGTCTGTAGCTTGGTGCAGATCAACCTGTAGTCATAAAATACTTTTGAAGGGCATGCAGCCTTCCACATCCTTTAATCACCCAGAGGATTCAACATCCCACTGGGCCTCTTAGACACAGCTTCAATCCAATTCCTAAACCACAAATCTGGGCTTTCCCTCCTGCCACTGGGATCGATCGTATCTACAGGTGTTCACAGGTGTTCAAATGCGGTCACGCAATGACTGAAAGCCTCTCTGAGCTTTAGAACAAAGGAAATCAGCCCAGAAGGCAGTGGGAGAGGGAGGACTGCAGTTTATGTGATGTCCTCTACAGGTTTGATATGTCACCTTCTCTTTGTACTATGCAGGTGTAGGATGGAATGTAAAAACATTGTCTGATGTGAATGAAAACCTAACAGAATAGAGTAGAAAACATCCCCATCTGGATTTGACCCGGCAAATACTTAATATCCGGCCACTGGATACCTCTAATATGGGGGTTCCCAAAGTGGGGTACATGTACCTCCAGGGGTACTTGGAAGAAGCCGAGGAGGTATTTGAATTGTTTTTGGAAAAATACATTAAATAAGTCATCATTTACCAAATGCAAAATAAATAACGAGAATTAATGCCAAAATATAAAACACAATAAATACATTTATATAATAGTTTTATTGTTAATCATCTTGTTTATTCTTGTTTAACATCTTAAGGACTTTCCTGTCTTCTATTATTCAAAATGAGTTTGAGTAAGCAATTATTTTTATTGATTAAATTTTCATATATTAATTAATGACCAACTTCTTTATCTTTTTTTATCAATGAAAGAGGGCACTTTTCAGTTTATATTTTGCACACAAAATGTACTTTAAAATGCTGTTTTTTTAATATATTACAGTTGAATATATGTTTTTTGTTTATGAAGTGTGGAAAATATAAACAGACACCTTTGGCACAGGAACAAATTTTGCCTAACTTTTTTCAATCAAAAATGCTGAAGCAAGAGTTGGGCTTGCCTAAAAAAGTGTATGTCAGGGGGTACTCCACTGTAAAAAGTTCTAGAACCACTGCTCTAATGGATGCACTGAGTAGCTTCTCTTTTTTTAAACAACCATCGGAGTCATGTGGTCTGATGAGTCCAGGTTGATCCTGTTCCACAGTGATGGGCACATCAGGATAAAGTGATTACCCATCATACCCAGTGCCTACAATACAAGCCTGTGGGGGCAGTGTTATGATCTAGGGTGGATTCATTTGGTCAGGTCCAGGTTCAGCAACATTATGAGGTCAGCTGAACCTGAATAAACTGAATGACCACATCTGAACATCAGTAGGCATGTATTTATTACCTTCCCGAAGACACAGACATATACCAAGATGACAATACTCATCAGGATCAGGTTATGAAAGAGTGGTTCAGGAAGCCCCGACCTAGGGGTTCATCAGGGCGAACATAATATGCTCACTTTTGTCCCCTCCCAGCTCCCAAGCACACACGTCAGTTGAAACTAAAAAAATCACAATATTTATTTTAATTTTTTTTTTTAAACAACTAAAGGAGGGTTAGGGGTGGGCGCAGCTAAAACAACACACAAAATATCTTCTTCTGGAGTTCAAACTAAATTACCTACTCAAAATAAATGCAAGAAATAAAATACAGAAAACTCACCTAAACTTCCTAACCAAAAACAGGAGGAAACGGGAAAATAAAAGAACCGGCCTCCCCTACCAGGAAAAGGATTGAATTTACAAAACATCTATTTACAACTATATACAATCTTGAATTAATACGAACACATGAAGACTGACAGTCACACACGCAGGAACACAGGGTTGGGAGCTGGCAGGAGGCAAGAGAGAGAACGAACTGAAGCTCCAAGGCCATTTTTAAAGGGGCCGGGCAATCACCCTCAACCAATCCGCTTCCTGCAAAATAAAAAGACGCAAAAGGGCACAGCACACCTACAAGACGGGGGAGAACACACACACTAAACAGAAACATATACACATAGAACACAAATAGACAAATTATGACCCAGGGTCGTAACACGAGACATCATTTCTACACGTGGATTGGACACCACAGCCGGTCCAGACTTGAACACCATTGAGAAGCTTTGGGATCTGCTGGAGATGACTGTATACACCTGTCTGTTTCTCCCATCCTCCATACAGGATCTTAAAATGCCCAAAATTAATGCAAGTCTGGAGAATTGTTGTGACATTGCATGGTAGATGTTCCAGCAAATGTATCCCATAATTGAAGCTAAAGGCAATCCAACATAATATTGCATATGCGTGTGTGTGTGTGCGTGCGTACGTGCGTGTGTGTGTGCCTTTTTTGGATGAGTAGTATTTTATTGCACACTGAGTGCTCATCCTGGCATGATATCAACCTTTTTTCAACCTTAAGAATTAAAAAAGGGAGTTGTTTAAGCTGCACGTTATCCTTGAACAAAGCAATGTTTTCAAGTTCTCAGACTAAGTAAGGTCAAAGTCATATCATGTTTAATTTTTTTCTAAGTCAATTCTTCTCACACTAGTCTAAGTGATGTTCTTTTTGTGTCTCCTTGAAATGATTATGTGCTCTGTTTACTGTGTATCTATTTATTTTCATGGTTATAGCTATTTTTCTTCATAAAAACATTAACAAAATGTTAATTGTGACCTTTTGCTTTTGAGCAAAATGAAAGTTTTTCCTGGGGGAAAACAAAGTTTTATCAATCAAGCTCTGCACTCAGAAAAGGGCAGTACAAGCAGGAGATGAATACACTTAATATACAGATGACTTCATTTTCATATGGCCCATTTTCTCTCTGCTGTGAGCTTGCTCAGTGCTCACTGTTCCATTTAATAGCAACAAAGCTGCGGTTAATAGTCACTGTAGAGGTTGGCTTAGTCCACTGGACTGTAATGTTAAAGTTAGGATTCATTCTGGGAGACGTGAATCCTGCTGACTTCACAGCTTTGAAGCCGTGGTGCCTGTAGGTAGATAACATTCTCAGTTATACCATACAGCTACTTGAAAGTTCAAATCCAGATTTTTCAAGCATATCAATTATAGCCTAATGCATTCTCGAAGGACAGAATGCTAATGAGAAATCATGACTCTCACAACTCATTCCCATGAAATTAAAATGTACATACTGTATTAAAAAAGCCAGCTAGTCAGAGTCATTAAACAGCTACAAACACAGACAGTGTACATTCTGAAGTCCATGTGCATCCTAGAAACCTACTGAAAGATCAGTAGCAACCTTGTGTGTTTGTGTAATCTTTGGATGTTGTGTTGTTAGATTAACTTTAAGATTGAAAGCACAAAACAGCGAGAATAAGATTAGAAATTATTACACACTCTTAAGCCCTTATTTACATCTAATCTTTTTTTTTTTTTTTTTTTTTACCCTCAAAGGATAAGACAGAACATACCTATTGTTGTAAAATAACTGCTCTCATTCCAACCATGTGATTTCAGGTAAAGTGGTGTTTATATCAGATATGTTATTTGGGTCTACAGAGGCTGTGTAGTGAATGTACATAATATATATATAAAAAAAAAACAGACTGTCAACTCAGTTCATAAGATTCTTTTGGACACATGTACAAGGTCAGTTAATGAAACTTAAATAAACACCCTGAAAAACCCCCATGATAGTACTATGATAAGGGGAGATGAGTTGGTCAGTAAAGGTCATATGTGGTCAACAAATTATTTGGAAGCTGAAAAAAATCAACTTTTTAAATAATGTAAACTTCAGGATCTTCTGTCAAAATTCACAGTAAAACAGTACTTGTATTAACATATTTTCTTCCTGAAATTTCAGCAAAATTAAAACGTGGACTTGATTAGAACCAGAAAAAAATAAATGATAATTAATAATTCTCTCTCTCTCTCTCCCTCTCTCTCTCTCTCTCTCTCTCTCTCTCTCTCTCTCTCTCTCTCTCTCTCTCTCTCTCTCTCTCTCTATATATATATATATATATATATATGTGTGTGTGTGTGTGTGTGTGTGTGTGTGTGTGCATCTTATCATCACATTTCTGTTTATATATAAATTCAAAAACATGATATAGTTAACTCTGGCAGACATTGAAGTGCTATAGTTTCATCACTGACAGTCAGCATATCTGTCTCCAGTCTCTATGCCCCATCTTAACACACAGACATCACATTAATATTCTTCTCATCTCAATCTCACATGGATCAGCTGTGAGTGTCAACACATTCCTGTATCTCCCTAACATTAATGTGACACAGACAACCAGTTAATAGAAACCTGCTGTTTTCTGAATTCTGTTCTGTAAAGGACACACATAATTGTCTTCATTTGGATTTAGAGCCGGTGCTTGTTATCTTTGAGGAATTGATGGTCGTGTCTGCACATCGACTTCAAACAACTTCATGCATAATAAATTTTAGAATTACTTAGTTGAAAATTAAATTAGCTTTTCTAAATGCATTATAATTCCTGTACACAAGGAATGATTATTCATGTGATGAGCAGGGCCGCTGAGTAACAAACTTAACCTTTTTCCAACAAAGAGTCACACACCTGCTAAATGATTGTCCTTTTGTCACTTTCCGCCTCACTTCTCCAGTAATAACAGCCAGTAAAAACAGTTCTAGAGTTTCTATCTGTCTGTTTCCCACATACCTCAGTCTTCCTCCTCCCGTCCTTCTCCTTCCTTTAGCTGCTCTTCTTTCTTTACCCTCGCACTTCTGCATGACCAGCTCCTTGTCAGCCCTTAATTGTGTTTTGATGTTCCTCCAGACCTGCAATTGAGCTCCATTCTCGCCAGCCAAAACAGAACAGACATTTGTCAATGCACAAGCTCCTTGAGACACTCCCTCCTCCTTCCACATTTTCACTTGTTTCCCTCTACATCCTCCTTTTGCTTTCATTTTTCTCTTCCTTCTGCTCTACTTTCATCTATCTATCTATCTATCTATCTATCTATCTATCTATCTATCTATCTATCTATCTATCTATCTATCTATCTATCTATCTATCTATCTATCTATCTATCTATCTATCTATCTATCTATCTATCTATCTATCTATCTATCTATCTATCTATCTATCTATCTATCTATCTCCTTGAAGACTTCAGAGAATGTGCAGTGGACCAACAACATCAATGTAGGGTGAGACCAAAGACCTCTTTTCCCCTCTGGGGCCTATGTCACATGTAATCACTGTAACTTATGAGGCAAACACACACATACACGCAAACACACAGTCTTGCAGTAACACTCAACTCAGTGCTCTGCTCAGGGAGTAAATATTTGTGCTGCGCAAGCTCTAGACAGAGGAAGGCTCCTCACCTCAGCACTGTGCCACCAAATCATGAAATATTCAGAGAGAGAGATGGAAGGGGGAGAAAACGAGAGAATGTGAGAGGAAGAAAAAAAAAAGAAGAGAGGTCACGTATAAGATGGACGGAAGGGAAAAAAGTGCGTGGGTAGGAGGCTTCGTGTTAGAGCATGAGATCTGAAAGTGAGGAAAGGGTTGTTTGTGGAGAGGAAGAGATGGAAAAAGCAGAGGAGGTGTTGAGGGGGGCAGAGGGAATGAACAACGATGAAAATGAAACATAAAGGAGAAGTTGAAGCGATAGACAAGACAGAAAGAAGCAAAGGAGCTGGGCGAGAGGACGGGTAGGCGCTATGAATGTGGAGGACAAATAAAGATGTAGACTGACAAGGAGACAAAATCAGGTATAATAAAGCAGCACCTGCATGATGTCCTACAGCAGAAACATGTGTAAGAGTAAATGGATCCAAATGATTCTGTAAAGCTCTTTATCGTCCCAGTCAGTCTGTGGCAGAAGACTGATAATCTTTGTCCTGCAACTAATGAGGGTTTATCCTTTTTCAAGTCATTTTATCCTGATATCTTCAAAGAGTTCCCATTGGCAGAGCTGCTCTATGTCACACACCACTATGTTCACTTTGCAACCATCAAGGATTGTTACTTCTGTTTATACTAATGATAACAATAATGATTCGTCTTAACACATCCATGCTTCTCTGATATCAGATGTCTCTATATTTCTTATAGTATTTCAAGAAAAGTGATGTTTTATGGTTTTAAATGATAAATCTTACATTAACATCTATGTTCACTTGGTGCAGCCATAAACCTAACGTGCAGAGGTGAAAAGGTAAACAACTGCTATCACAGGTACTCGACAGAAATGTCTGTCTGAGCTGTACAGTAAGCAGTTGTTAAAGAAAGCACAGACCATTCTATCTGATATATGCAACTTGAGTTTCACACCTCGCCTTCAGGTTCCCACTACAAACACCCACTGGTAAAAACCAACAGATAAAAAAAAACACTCCTTTATTCCCTCAGCCTCATACCTGCCTGCAGAAAAGAGTAACATCAACTTGACCCAGCCCTGCCTGGTAAACATCTAACTTATTCAATCTTGTCCCTTTAATGGTGAATTACATTTATTAAAAGCATATTAGTTATGTTAATATGTTAATTGAATACATTTTCTTTGGAGCACTTTTCCTGCCTGTTCCTGTGTATATTATATTGTTTGATTACCTGATGTATCATGGTTACAGATCTTCCACATTAATGCATATGATCATTCACAACCGCTATTTAATGTCCTAAGATGTGGATGAATGGCATACAAACTGATTTGTTTCAGCTACAACACAGCTGTGTGCTACAGCAAAGACCACCTAAACTGATACCAAGTCATGAAAAAGACCAGAATGCATCATGACCAAGACTTTTCTAGGTTGAGTCCAAGTCAAGCCCAAACTGGATACATCAAATATAATATGTCAGCATTTCTCAACCTTTTTTGAACCAAGCCCCACTCACAGCATCATTAGCCTACTGGTGCCCCCCTTCATGCCTAAAAAACATTGTGGGATGGGGGGGGGGTGTAATTCTTGTTGTTCTATAAGTAACACGACGAACCTGTGTGTGAAGGATGTGGTGGGTTATATAGCTCTGTAAAGCTGTGAGAAAGTGAAAGTGAGCTCCCCTCACCTTATCATAACTACCTCCTGCATCCCCAGATGTGCCGGACAATGTGCTGGGAGGGTATGTACTGAGTGATTTATAATGTTGTGATGTAGTCACTAACGCGCCTGCACGCATGTCACTTGGACCCCCTCCAATGTGTTTGCACCCCCCGGGAGAGTGTCCGCGCACCCCCGGTTGAGAACCACTGTTTTATGGGAATCCAGTTTTTTGCATTGTGCATTGAGTGAACCACATCTGACATTAGCTAACACTGATAAAATGCCCCTTTTCAGTACCTACAGGCCTATGAATTAGCTACATAGCTTTTTGTGCCCTGTATGTCTTGTCATATAGTTGTTAAACCAAATAGTAACTTAATAAGAACAAGCTGTGTCCACATGCCATGGCCACTAAATCTCACAAAACTAACATTTAATAAGTTATAGCTCCTAACATTTGCTTACTGAGCTAGGGAGGCTGTACTATAGGGATGTAACGATTACCGGTATAATGATAAACCGCGGTAAAATTGCAGACGGTTAGTATTACCGTTTAAATTCTAATTATCATGATAACCGTGTTTGATTACTGCACTTTTAGGGGAAAAAACCCTATGTAAAGATATGCTTTTATGTCAAATAATTGAGTACAGTTTTAATTTATTACAATTTTAATTGTACATACCTAATATTTGGAACCACTATTCACTTTTAAAGTCTTTGAAAAGGTTCGTTAAGCATCTTTGTGTTATTTATGCAATAAATTTTATACATTTTTCAAATTGGATTTTATATTTTTTTGTGTTTTCTGTCCTTTTGTGTTGATATAGTAGGTTAAGTGAAAAAAAAAATAAAAATAGGCAGTTGATATAGATGAAGCTGTGCTGAAAAAACAGATACCAAACATGGGTATAGTAAACATTTGTTTATATAGTATATAAAGGCAAAATCAAAAGTACTGAAAAACAGCCAAAATAGGCTCAGACCACTAAGGGTTAATATTTGAATTTTTCTGCAACCGAAAGTTCATTGTGCCAATTATTTTATTTATTTATTTTTTAATAGAACTTGGTTAAATTATTTCAGTGTCTGTATTAGTACTTTTTGAACATTTTGAGCACAATTTCAACAATACCGTGATAGTAATGATAACCATGATAATTTTGGTCACAATAACCGTGATATGAAATTTTCATATCGTTACATCCCTACTGTACTATCTACGCCTAAAAGCCAAATAATAGGTGGAAAGCAACTGAAACTAGTGCCTTGAGACGTACAGTCAATAGCTTATACAAAAAAAATGACATATTAGTATTAATTGAAGTCATTTGTTACACTTGAAGGACATTTAACATCCATTCTCCCGTTAACAAATAGGCCTAAATCCGATAATGCACAGGCAGTTTAGTGATATCCTGCATTTTCCATCTAAGCCCTGAATGGGTCACTTATAGTAAAGCTAAACACACACTTCTCACACACCAAGGAATGTGGAAAAAATGTGAGCATTCCTCTTATAGTCTCATGGTAGAATCACCTAAGATCTTTGCTCCACTATACTGAGAAAGAAGGTAGTGGATGTTTCCATTCAAAGATGTATGAAGCCACATGGAGGAATGGTGCTTGAATTTAAATGATTGTTAGTCACTGGAAAAAGGGAAAAATCAATATTGTAATACTGAGTTTTTACTGGTTTTCAAGAACAGTGAACCATGCATTAATCTACATTCTACGTTACATTGCAATAATCATTATAAAGTTAAAGTTCTTACTTGATTTTTTAAAGCATGTAGCTAATGATGGTAATTTCAGCATTTATGTTTTAATCACTGTAATTATATACTGACTCTATCCAGAAATTATATTTATGAGCAAGACAACTTTTTATTGACAAATTATAAACACTTTAGAAAAATAATTTGCAAAACAACTGATAAGTGACAATAACTGAAATCATTTTAATATCTTTAAAAAGATATACATAGTATTAGAATATTTTGTGGAAGTTCCCTCCATTCAGCTTTTATTTTTCTTGTTGTGATAAGTTTTTACATCTATTACAAGCAAAAGCCATGAGAAAATGAAGCAACACACAACTTAATAGTTCCATTTACCTCAAATAAATTAACTGATGGAAAGAAGATACAAACAGCACAATGGGGGGGGAAGACAGCTGATTCTGTAATGAAAAGATAAACACAATGTTTTATTTAAAAAGAGCTCATTATTCCCCTCAGATCTTTTCCTCCAGCCCCATAACTCTTCAAAGCAAAAAATATAATTTCAGACCTCGATTACTTAAGACCAAGGCTCTGACAAGTGATGAAGACTATGAAACCCATTTTAAAAATTTAGCAAAACGTACAATATAATAACATCATTTATTAAAATAATTGGTCCACACATGATGCAGCAGTTCTGCACGATCCCTTTCTCCCTTAATGGCCCCTTAGCAGGAATCTTTTTACTTGGTCGTGCAAAATAGTTTCTGGAATGACTTTGCAACAATGCAAGCTACAAGTTACCAGCTGCTATTTATCCATTTATTCATTTGCTTACAATAATGTAGACATACTGCTGTTATTTTATAACATGTTTAAAAGGTGAAATGTGATTCAAAGAAAGCTTCTCTGTGAAAACAAAGACCTGAAATGTGGAGGAGAAGCTGAATCTTCAAAATATGTTAACTGTGCAGCAAATATAACTCAGTCAGTCCCAAGTCCAGATGATAAAGAGGTGCACTGGGCATGGGGCTAGCATCATGACCCCATAAAAAAAAGAACCATGCTGTTGAAACGACAGCAAAGAAAACAACCTCACCTTGCAGTGTCAGGTGAAGATCTCTTACCATTGCCTCAAGCACCAGACAGCCCAAAGGATGACTGGCTGAGTGGCTGGAGCAGGTGGTACCGTTTCAATGTACTTTCAAATGACCAAAACACTGGTATTTGAGAGTTTCTGACCTAACACATACACTAAAGAAATAAATAGAAAAAAACCCATCACTATCACATCAAATACAATTAAACTGGTTTGATTTACATGATCTATAAACGTTATGTAAGTGCTGCTTGGACAAAATGACTATCAAATGAAACTGACATCCATCAATCATGAAAAAATGGAATGTATTTATGCTTCACTCTGCATAAAAAAATAGCTCATAGTTGGCATCAGAATCAATAACCAAGTGTCTAGGGTGTTTAAAGCAGCATGTAGAATAAGAGACGCAGGGGAAATGAGAGCAGAGAAAGAGCACATGCAACAAAAATAAATAGCCATAAATAAAACCTAGACACTTTGAAAAAGTCCAGAAATTTAAATGAGTAAGTTCACGTAGGTCTCGAACAATTAAACGAGTAAAATTCCTAAAGGACCACACCATAAATCTATGTCGACCTACCTATTTATGGTTGAAAAGCTGGTTCCACTTTGAAAGACTTTGACTTCTTAGAATTCAACTTTTAGAAAAGGGAGCACGTTTTGCTTTTGACAAATGTTGTTTGTGCAACATAGAATGAAACTCACTATGAACATACCAAATTTTATGTTCAAGCAACTCAGCAAAAAAGCTAATGTTATGGGAGAAGCTTCTTTTGTGGACTAGATTCACTGTCCATGGTGCTGAAGCTCTCTAAGTATGTCGGGTGCTGCCACTGTAAGAGAAGAAAACATTATTATTTCAGGCGCCCATACACTTCATGAACACATTTAACAAAGGTCATTTTACATGTGTAATATAGCCGCATAATAAACAGTGTGTTAGGACCATCTCCATCTGTTATTCATGAAAAACTCATTTCAGTTTATCTTGCATCTAAATCCAGTTCTGTATAATATTGACAGTATTTCATGTCAGCAACCACATGCTGACAATATTGAACCCAATGCTTTGACTAAATGCTTTTTTGAGTGATTACTTCAGCTCTGAGCACAGCTTGGGCTGATGTGACCCATCAGTCCAAGCTGCGCCTTTATTCTACAGCTGAGCCTGTGACTCTGCAACCGAGGGATCATTACACCTTCCTCTGTGGATCCCAGTGGGCATCTATTAACAGTCATCCTCCCTATTGTGCAGCAGATTAAAACTCACAGGCCATTAGACAGCACATTTAGGAGCTTTTGAAGTGGAAGGGACACTCTTTGTGTCAGAACCTGTTGTGACCTGTTATTCCTCTAGTGTCCTGTGAGTTAATTTCCAATAAAGATTCCAGACGTGTAAAATCTAATCAAACGTATACATCTTAACCCATAAAGACCTAGTGCTACTTTTGTGTCAGTTCCCAAATGAATTTTTGTCTATATTTAACCTTTCTTAAGTGATATATCATCACTGATTGTAATACTACCCTCTTAATTTTGTGTTTTTTCAGTGTAAATCATGCATTTTTCTGTATTTAATTTGCTGATCATGTTGATCAGGGGTGTCAAACTCATTTTAGTTCAGGGGCCAGATTCAGCTAAATTTGATCTGAAATGGGCCGAACCAGTAAAATAATAACATAATAATATATAAATAATGTCAACTCCAAACTTTTCTCTATGTTTTACAGCAAAAAAAGTTAATTTACATTTTCAACAGGTTTACATCAACTAACTATCCTTTCAAAAGATGTGAATGACATGAACAAACTGAAAAAATAAGTGTAATTTTAACAATATTATGCCTCAGTCTATCATTTACACATGTACATTATAACTTACAGATCACAGTGGATCTACAAATACACAAAACATCGAGTAACAGGCAGAATATTGTTAAAATTGTATTTGCTTCTCCTAAGACATTTCAGGTTATTTGCATTTTTTGCAAAATTATACTTTGTTTTAGTGTAAATACATGAAAATATGTACATTTACAAAGAGAAACATTTGGAGTTGTCATTATTTTTATGTTATTATGATAGTATTTTACTGGTCTGACCCACTTGAGATTGAATTGGTCTGAATGTGGAACCTGAACTAAAAGGATTGTTGATATCTTAGTGTAATTTGTGCATTTCACAAATTCATCCCAAGGGCCGGACTGGACCCTTTGGCGGGGCGGATTTGGCCCCCTGGCTGCATGTTTGACACCTGTGATGTAGATGTTCATAAAAGCTCAGATTAACCTTTTAAAACCTGATATATCAGATTTCAAAAGTCCGAAGTGCTGTGGAAAAATGGGCAAAAGGACTCACTCACAGCATATTTCCTAACCTTCTTATTGTCAAAATAAGAAACAAAGTCCAGACGAATCATTTTAGGCTTAGGATTTATAGGATTAAAGGTAAGGGTTATTATATCAGAAAAAGAAAACTGAAGAAAAAGTGACTTTTCCAGTGAATATATCAATAACTGAACATAAAAACAAGTGTCTCCATTCACTGTCATTGATCCAACTCTATGGGTTTTACTGGTGAACCAATGTTGTAGAAGATGACGGTGTTTCCATGTTCACTACAGAGCCTCTGAACCTCCAAATGGGTCATATCTGATGACCATGAAAAGATGACAAACTGCATTTTACACCATTTATTTACATGTATGGATAGGATTAGTGAACCAACAGGGATTAAACAGTTTTGATCAGTAGATGATTTTGGTCAACAGTGGCTGTTTGGGTCTTTATGGGTTAAAATGCATGAAGATACATTCACACATGGAGTGATTAAAATGCTAATCCTTAAGATGCATTTCTATTTGGTGGTATCTTCTGTGCTCAGCTGTGTGTGCTCTACAGGGATATAAAACCGTCCCATATGGACACCAAAATGAGCACCATTATGTGAACAATACATGTTCCAGCAATGTAAAGTATTAAATATTACAATTTATGTAAAGGTACAGAAGTTGAGACACGTTGCACTGTAAGCCTGGATAAGTAGAGTTTACTCAAAAAATTTGAGGCAAGTGATTGCACTTAAATGATTTGAGTAATGATCGACTAATCAATTGGTTTGAGTAGGTTCAGCTTTAATGCTTAAAGTACTGAACTTAAACTATTAAGTAGAAAACACTAAAAGACGAATTATTTGTACTTTAAATCTGTTGTAAAATCAACCCGACTACCCAACCATTCAATTTAGCATTTTAGATTACACTGATTAATTTTCGCAAGTGCAGCCAGAGTAAATAATCATTGATTAATCATTTTTTTTCAAGTTACTCAAACTTGTAATTCTATTTCTGACTACAGCAATTTCAAAATCATTCATCTTAGTGTATTGTAGCACGAATGGAAATTAACTTCATGCCAATCAAAGATCCAAGAGATACTTTAACCTTGACAAGACATTAGAATTTTCATCACGAAATAATAATTTTGGATGAACAGGAAACCGATTGTTCTTCCTATGGCTCTGACTCATGGTGCAGCTCTACAAAAATACAAAAACAAACACAAAAAGGCCAATAAACACTGCCATACACACATTAAATCCAAATTAACACTAACACCACAACCCCGCTGAACCCCTGCACCTAAAACTAACACATTTTCAACAACATGCCTAATACCCACAATGCAATGCGAAGATAAAAAGGTGTGGTCATGACTAAAACTTAGTGATTTAATTCCATTCAACTCAAACTTTTTCGTACTTTCAACTATGTCTACAAATTAGTAGAATATACTTAACATTTTATAGTAACATCAAAAAACTTAAATCATTTAAGTGCATTGTAATTAAAGCATTTTAGTAAATACAAATTCCAGAAATTACAGTCTAGGGTTAAGACTCAAGGATTAATGCGCACGAAAAAATAAAAAAAAACAACTCTGTCTGTGTGCTTCCATTTTTGCCTTATGCATTTACTGTTTGTATTGAGATCCTCTTATAACAAACTGCCTTCGCGAGCACATGCCAAGCATAAAATCCATATGCAATAAAAAAAAGTCTATTGGAATTGAATGCATGTTCATTTTCCATATTGCAACAATTCATGATACAATTTTTGGCTTTAATTGACTGGGCTGTAGGGTTTTAATACAAATGCTCCTGTGTGTGTATGTGTATATGTATGTGTGTGTGTGTGTGTGTGTGTGTGTGTGTGTGTGCGTGTGCACCTTCAACCCACCATGCTCCATATCAACTTATACTCTATCTATTTGTCTGGTTGCCTTCCTCCCCTGTCACCATAAATAGAAACTGCCCCAGACACATTACTATTCGTACAACATAATCCAATGCAGGTATAACCTACATCATGGCACAGAAGTGATACAGTAGTCCACTAATGGGTTCATATTTCCTTCCATCTCCCCCCCACGTCCCCTCAGGATCAATACAGCGCAGAAAGCCACACATAACGTTTTGAGAGAGATGTCTAACTTGTGCGTTTTAGAAGATAGATGAGCAAAAATATAAAAACAAGTTAGTTTTAGACGCACGCACAAATCTGTAGCTTTGGAGGAAAAACCGGCTCATATAGATCTGCGCCAGAGCATCAGTCCTATCCTGAGCGGAGGGGGAGACACACGCAGTAATACAGAGGCTCCGTGAGGGATGCACGGACTCAAAGTGAGGCGGGAAGTCAGGGAATTTCCTTTTTCTCCCCTTGTTTCTCTATGTCATCGGGATAAACAAATGAAAGGACAAACAGTCTGACTTAGTGACTCGGACGCATCGTGGAAGTTGGCTTTTGGACACTTTTGGAATCCTCTGCATCTGTATCTGCATCGTCCTGTCCGTCTATCGAGGTTTTAAATACAGCACACACATCCCATCCACTGCTTTTTCTTTTTTCTTTTTCTTTTTTCTTAAACTTGCACCTCTTGTCTGTTGTTTTCCATGTGCGCAATGGCTCGTCGTCTACACCGTCGGTCAGCTTGTCTGCGCACAGGGGTTTACCTGGATGCTTGACTGAAAAAGAAAAAAAAAAAAAAAGAAAAAGAAACTATTTTAACAACTTCTGTGGATTCGACCCTCGGAGTCTGGATACTTTGGAGATTTCAGACACGTATTTCATGAAACCCTCCTGCCTTTTCTTTTGGGGGATTTATATAGGAGACTGTACTGCGTTATAGCTCGTAGCGCACTTGTGTCTGACGATGTACTCCAGAAGGGAATATTGTGTGCTTTTGTTCTTGCTTAAAAGTGTTCTGTCGGACCCTGGAACCACGAACCAAGGTGAGCAGAAAGGGCGTTAAAGCATCTCCCACTGCATATTTAAGTTTTGGTATTTATTTGAGTCTTTTCCAACATGTAATTTGTAAGAACGAGGTTGCATTCATTGCCTTAATACATAACAACTGTATTTGCACCTACAACATTTAATGTCATTTGAATGGATGCATTTTCTACATTCTACATTGGGTTAGATGTTTACAAATGCCTATAATGGTCTTTGTTTCCCTACAGTAGAACTTTGTTGTTGTTTGCTCTCCTCAAAGTATAAGGAATGCACAGTGAAAACATACTGGCATCATTAAATGCATGGGAAAAATTCAGATCCACAGTAGGTGCCATCTGTTGTTAAGGCTATAGAGCTCCATCAGCCATATTATGGGGAGGTCTCTGACAGTATATTCCACCTCCAAAATCACAATACCACAAAACACTGGGACAGCTATAGGGACCACAGAGTGTGTTTCTGACATACCCTGACAGCAACACTTGATTCATCTGAGCTGCTTCTGTCTGCCTCTGTCTTGATGATTTCATTCATTTTCATGGGTGAAAATGTTCCAGTATTTTGGCCACTTATTTAGATGATCCCACACAAACTAACATGTCTGAATGTCATTATGTTCAGACTATATGGATAATTCTCTCTTTTAAGATAGGAACACAGTGGGAAGATGCACATATACAGTATAAGAATCACAGGGAATATTAATGTTATCTGCTGTGCTCTCATAAATCACGTGGATAAACGGCTGCCATAATATAATCTGCTCTTGACATCTTCTTCTTCACACATTTGCAGAGGTCAGTTGAATATTCCTTTTTGAATGTTTAATGTTTAAGGTTACGTATTTTCAGAGATGAGAGGAGCTCTCTCTGTTGCCAAATGTCAAAGTCTCCTTCACTTCATTCTTGTGTGGACGTGTGTGTATGTGTGTGTGTGTTCAGTTTCCCACAGGATGTCTACGTCTGTGGTTGTGACAGACTTGAAGGGGAGGGGGCGGACACAGGGGAAATCTGAAAAAACTACAACGTGAGGAGTTTAAATATACAGAGAACAAAGTTAATATATGTTGGGTCAGCTGCAGTTTATCTGCCCGAGTGTTCTGAATGTGAAGTATGTAGTCATACGTGCAGTATGTTCCTGACTATGGAAACATGTTTTTTTTTGTTTCTTAACTGGGTATTTGACAACTTTATTTAGCTTTATTTTTTTTAGTAACATAGAGGTTAAAAAACAGTGAAAATTTCCATATAAAGTTGGCTAGTTATGTAAGGTATTCTGAACCTTCACACAAAGTGATTTATATCAGTGTTTGAAAATGTTTTGTGTTAAAATTCCACAATTATCTTTGAGTTGTCACTTTGTGGGTTGTTTTTGGGCTTTAGAAAATTGACCTTTTATTTTCATACAGATGCAGGGTTACATATGTAACTGACATGTATAATTACTGGTTGCCGTTCAGGTTCAGTCAGACATGACTCTAATGCTCCACTCTGTCACAGAAACTTGGAAAAGGTTACTTGTCTATCATGGCAAAATGGTGTTATTTCATCTGCATATAGATGTCATGTTTTGATTTGAAGGGAGAGGATAGAGCTGCAGAAGTAAGGTATGCAAAACTAAAATGACAAAGGATAAGTCGTCCATCCTACTTTTTCTAAAGATCAAAAAAATTAGGTTTCAAATGATATCAGATCTAACAAAATATAATAGCAAAAGACACATGCTAACAAATGATTCAATATGTAGATTCTTGTTCTTCTTAAGGTTCCTCATTGATGTTGCTTATTTACACCGTTGCAGTTAAAAGTTGTGGCGGTGTAAAGTGGCCCATCCCTACATGACTCATGGCGTCACCTGTGACTCATCTTTTCAATCACCAGTGGCTGGTTTTAGAATTTAGTATAATACTGTGTTTCATTTATTTATTTATGGACTGTGGTTTACCTGTTGCTAAGAAGCTCAGTGTTGGCGAAATCCTGTCACAATAGGTTGTGTTTTCACTGCTTATTAGATGTGACACCGTCTCCCCTAAACAACAGGGGAGCTCAGGGAAGAGCATCTCATTTTTTGGGTTTTTTTTTTTGTAAGTTTTATGTTATCAATGTTAAAATTGCAATTATGGGAAGGACCTCATTAACATCATCCTTATTCATAGTTTAAGATGCTACAAATTCTCTCTAGATACAGCAAACTATGCTGGCAGGTGTTAAGGATGTCATAGACTGGTGCTTTGCAATTAGTTGTTTTCATCTCATCTTGTCATGAATCTTTGGTGTGAACTGGGCTAAAGACCATACTGATAAACATCAAGCCTCTTTCACATGCACTACACAAGGTCAAATGAGTGGTGGTGCTGCCTGATGGTCTGAATAAGAGCCAGAAAAGGGGGTGGAGCTAATTAAAGGGGGTTTAGAGGCAATGATAAAAATAAAAAAAATAAAAATTCCTTTTATGAACTAAATGTACATAATTTCACTATATGCATGCACAAAAATTCCACTAGAGGAACACAGACATGATAAACGTTGGTCCTGTCAGAAACTCAACCAAACATGGCTTCCTTTCATAAAATTTATTGTCTCACACTTGTTTTCCCAATAGGTCTGCTCCCTATCGATTACTTAATCTTCACTCTAAGTATCACAACTGACTATGGGTGATGGTTGGTGCTCACTAAATGTCACTATGCACAGCCTCGATGGTCTTAGCAGTTATGAAAATATCCCATTGCATCACAAATCTATTTGGACTAATTGCATATATTTATTCATTTTTAGATTTCCTATAAAACTGTGTATATTTGTATTACACATCTTTCTATTTTTTATTTATTTATTTTTTTCTCCACCATTTTGCTTATGTAACACCCATTTGCATCACTAAGAAAATATGAATGCTAAAAGAAAGCTACTGCAAAATGTAGTTAATTGCTAGATTAACTCTGTAACTCTGCCACAGTGATTATCCAAACATGGTTGTAAAAGTTATCTAAAATGATACGGAAAAACAAAAAAACCCAAAGTGGATTCAGTTAACACAGACAAATAATCAAGTCGAAGTCTAACACAAATCTATGTATGCCAAATAAATAGCAAATATATGGTGTTTTTTTGGTGTTTATACGACTCATGTTGTAGGAAATAACTGCTATTGACATGTTTTCTCATAATGAAAAAAAAAAAAAATCACATCATTAAACACATCACTATTGTGGGTTTTCAAAGGTGGTGTATTCAGACACCTCTGAGCTTACAGCAAGCAGCAGCGTCTGTGTCATGAATTACATGTTGCAGTCAACATTCATTATCATCTCAAGTAGAAAATAATGACACTTCCTCTCCATGTGGGTTTTTGAACCTACATCTCGAAAAGGTAAAGAAGCAAAGATCTCAGCCAAGTGCCTGTCGCTTTGAATAACCTCAGACAAATATTTATACTTATAAATGAGGATTCTGATTCGATGTCTATCTTTTTGAGTGTTCTTGAACCTCTTGTAGGAGACGATTTGTAGAAATCTTTCAAGTCTGGCTCTGGCCCAGGTTTTTACTCATGTCGACTCACTTCCAAAAACAGATGGTTTTGTTCTGTAAACCGTAGCTCAGAAAAGGCTGTCAGATGGTACCATTGAAAAGAATTAATGTAATATATGTGATTGTAAAATTGGTATGTGATGTGACAGTCTAATAACTTGGTAGACGGAGCAGAGGGAAACATGGCTTAAAGGAAACTATCAGTACAAACGAATCACAGGTTATGTAATACAAATCTGGATAGCAGTCGTTCCCAATTGGAGGTACAACATTTTTTCTATTTTCTTTTGAAGTGTAAATTTTCCAGTGAGATGTGACACAACAAATATGCAACTTAACTGCGACTTTACAGATGTTTCTTGGAGCACCTCCGACTGTGTGTGCAATTAGGGCTTCACAGGATATGGATAAACATAAAAAAAAAGCTAAAACTAAGGTAAATGAAGTAAGGGATAGGCTTAATTTCTTACGAGGATGTTCAGGGGAAACATGGTGATCATATGACAGATTAAGCTAACATGTTGACTGTGGCAGGTTTTTTTTTATTTTTATTTTTTATTTCTGCTGCTTAGAGAGAAGAAACCAGCTGCCAAGTAAGAAAATGAACCACAGCCAACTTGATTTTACTTAAAATGACCAGAAAAAAGTGTTGAGACCTAACTTGGCAATCAGATTTAGTGCATAGTTGTTGTTGCAAATGTCACAATCTGTCAAAAAATTAAATCAGGAAAAATGTGCCGCTGGAGGATTCACTGATAAATATCCATTTTAGACCTCTAACTGCAATGTTTTACAATTCATTGCTGACATGTCATAAGAAGATGTTTTGTTTATTTTTTCATTCCCTCCACATCAGCTTTTGCTCTGACCCCACCAACTCTGTCCACTGAACAAAACAAGCAACTATAAATGGTACCAACAGTCAGACAACACTATAGTTTTAGGTGAACTTAAAACTGTGGACAATGGAGATGATACTGGATGTAGCAGATGACGAGGTTTTAATCTGTATAATAGTAATAAATAAAGTAATAAATGATGTGGATTTATCCATAACTCCAGTCCAGTCTGTTTTGCAAAGGTATCCAGGCTATCTGCAGGTTTAAGGAAGACAATTTTATGACTTTAAGACATTTTCAAGATGCTTTGCTCCAATTTTAGACCAAACATTCACAAAAATAACAGTGACCTCATAGTTATTGTCTCGAACCAGTCGTAATCATGTTTCAATCCAGATAACATTACATTTCCGTTTCTTCATGACTAATACAGATGTTCAAGCTGCTGAAGGTCTTACCTGAACGCTCCACTGGCTTTACTCATTCTAATAAAATGCTAATCATTAAATACAAATTTGACAGTTTTTACCCCACCCCCCAAAGGGGAGGCAAGAGGTATTATTTTTTGTTCGGTTTGTTTGTTTCTATGTTTGTTTGTTTGATTGTTAACACTCTAGCAGCAAAACTATTGGCTGAATTCGTACCAAATTGGATGTATAAATTGCCAGTGACCCAGAAGAGATGGGCTTACATTTTGAGAACGCTAGGTCAAAGTTAAAATTTTTTATGAATTTTTTAATTCTTTTTTTTCCTCCCATTTCCTTATAATGGATGACATTTTAAATGTCTATAAAAACATCAATTTTGTTTCAATTTACTTCAAACTTGGCACATATATAGCACACACATAGACATGATGATGCCAGCTGGATCAATGCCAAAATAAGCTACAATATGTGCGAGGGGTGGGGTTTGTTGTGCCTGGTACCACTTGTTTTTACAAGAATTTCCACAGCAAATATAGAATTCTCATTTATTGTGTCTGAGGAATTTTAAGACTTTTGACTATAAAACCCTGGGTATCTGTTCTACAGGTCATACACTGATTTACACACCTGGATTTGATGTTTTAGGTGCAGGTTCATTACACAAACCAATAATACACATGCACAGAGCAGGGTGTCACCATTGTTTTCCATTCTCTCTGACCACATGGATCCACACAAACTGTTTTAAAAAAAACCTTCACTTTCTTCACTTTCATCTCAGTTCTTGTGACCTAAAATGCCCTGTTACATGTGGGCGAGACGCCAAATGTAGAGCGTGAATGAGGCATGAATTCTAAAAGGTGACGTGGAACTAACTAGTGAAAGCAGTTGCAGATTATGGTTTTAAATATAGAAAGTATGACAATGATATGATTTGGCTTATGATAAACACAATTTGGCGTCTTTGTACTTTTGTGTTTGTGTTCTCTTTGATCACAATAATGGGTTAGTTATTGTTTTGTGACACCAAAATGAAGCTGAAAAATGCATTTTTATGAGGATTTGACAATGGTATGTGTAGGTAAGTAAAAGAGAGACAGTTAAAAAAGTTTGTAGACATTTTTTGCCACTGTCAAATATGATGTGGAATATTGCCAATGATCATGAGATATTGCTTTTGTAATTTTGTAAAAATCAATAACTTTGTGTCTCTGATGGTCTCTCTCTCTCCCCCCTCGCTCTTTCTCTCTCTTTGTCCTCTTTTAAAACAGAGGCAAAGCCACCTTATTATAATTCAGCCTTTAATTACCAGTGGAGGATCAAGGCTAAATGAAGTCTCTGTAAATACTGAAGCGGTTCATTTAGTCTTACCAAAGTGTATCTTCTCTGGTTATCTAACTTGTTCTCAAAACAGTAGCAAACCCATTAAATTAGGCCAGATTTGGCAAAGTCTGTTGTATACTAGAGTGACAGGTCATCTGATGATGTGACTCTCTGGTCTATAATGTCAGCCAGTGAAGTGGGACGCACTTTATTGATAGAGATTGTAATTAACTGGCGGTGTGAAGACAAAGGAAATTGCACATTCATCATATCAAATTGGCTCCGAGGGCTAAGCAAAGGCCAGATAATAGCTCTCTTCATGTCTGAGCCGTGACTGGAGTGCAGACAGCTTTAGATGGTTGCACTTGTATGTTCACAGTGCAATCATCGACAAGCAACAAGAAGCAAACTGTTGATACAGCCACGCAAAAGGCAGGTAGATGTGAACGCGCTAAACAAAGAAGTGAGCATAGGTATATGGTTTAATGTGCACATGAGTGTCCTTCATCATTAAGCCATAATTAGTATGATTGTCTGTTGGTCCATCTGTCCACTTGTCTTTATCTTATAGTCCATCCATCTTTCTGTCAAACATCACAGACATGACTGATCTGATTTTCATACCATAGATAATGAACCATTTTGTGTACATAATATCAGGGAGTAATTTTTGTCTTTACCTACTGGGAATAATTAGGCTGTAATAATCATATATTTAATGTTTTCACTAGAGTTTGATCAAAATTAGTGAATTCATATTATTATTAATGTATAATTGAAGGACTTAATGATTATAGGGTCGGTTCACTCCTCTTTATTGGCATGAAGGTCATTATAAACAAAGCACCAGTAATAGTTTAATCAGATAATAAATTATAAGATTTAAATAATGTATAGTCCAACACCCATTTATTTACAAAACACAACAATGGACTATCTTTAAAGCCCTTAAATTTTTAAGAATGTTTAATCCCTTTTAAGTCTCTAATCCTATCAATATGTACAATTAAGATAAAATAAAATAATATAAATATCATGCAATTTTTCAGCTTTTCAGCATCAGCAGATGTGTGATTTGGAGGCACCATAGTAAACTTAGAAACAGCATCATTGATTCACCAACAAAACCTATGTAATTTGACCAATGTCAGTGGTTATTGACATTTGTTTTTATGTTGAGGTAAATATATATTTTGCTGTAAAAGTCACTCTACTTTTCTCTGTTTTGATGTAATGATCTTTGATTGTACTCTGAGCTTTTACGAACATTTATATGATCAGTAAATGAAATGTGAGAAAATATCAGATTTTCACTGACGAATACAAAATGCAGAGGATGATATTATGATAAATGGTGATAAATCACACAGGAAAGGTTAAAATTACCACAAAAATAATTATAGGTCTTTAACGGTTCATAAAAATAAACCAAAATGGCTTTGTGATCTTTAACTGGAGTTGTAATTTTGTCTGTGTCTGATATGAGTAACATAAAAGTTAAAGTACTTTTTTTTTTTTTCCATTTCTTTATGTGTTCCCCTTTATTCGTCTTATCCTGGATGTCATGTAGGACACAGGACTCCTGACCTCTGTGAAGGAGAGCACTAATCTTTCAGACTCCACTGAAATGGAGGGCGGTTCAGTCTTAGTGTTAGTGTTGTGCTGGACTTTGCTAAGAGCTGTTATTTCATAGGTGGTTGAATCGGATAAGGGCTTTACAGCTCTGTCAGCTCGTCATTGACAGCTTGATAACTATTGTCTGCTCTCTTCCTATTTTGTCACCTCCATTTCTCTTCTTTTTAAACTCACTGTCCAACCTCTCTCACTCACTCTGTCTTATCCTCTCTGTTCTTTCTGTCACTCTTTATGCTTGCACTGTTCCAACTTTTCTCCTCCATTATACATGACTTTCTTTCTCACCATCCTACTTTCTCTAGTGGTTCTGTTGGACACCACGACAGTGCTAGGAGAACTGGACTGGAAGACCTATCCTGTCAATGGGGTGAGTGATATTAGCACCTTCTACTATGACCTCAATGTCCACATGCTCCCATGGAATTTAACCTGTCAACAGCTGAGAAATGAAGAAAATGATGTATCAATAGATGTGTTATTATTTTTGCTTAAGCTTGGCATAACAGCAAAACATTTTCTATCCTCAAAAAATAATCTGACTCAATGATCCTGTATTTATATTTGGATAAAAACAAAAAACAAAAAAAACATCCCATCTGTCTGTGACAGTGGTTAAACCAACATTTTATTGCACAGATCTAAGGTAAAAGCAGCAGAAACACAGACATACATATGATGTATTGCCAATTTATCCAAATTATCTTATTTATATGTGTGATCTGAATCCTGAACCTAGACAAGTGCTTAATCTGTGTACATGCAGTACATAGATTATACATTGTGTATTTAACCCAATGATGCCAAACGTATCATATTTGTTACATGAGTTTTGATGCCCTCTACATGATCAGTGTAGTATTTTTTTTGTTGAAGAACCTGATGTAAACAATTAGATACATGCAATACATGGATAATCCACCAGGGGGGAGGAATTCGGTCACCAGAGGCCTTTCCAGTGAGACTACAAGATTGTCATTAATGAGGAAGGAGGCAGAACTTTGCCAGTTTTGAAAAGGAATTACCAATTTGTTAGACATGTTTGTGTTATATTATGTTTTTGTTTGTTCGAAAATAATAATATCTTAGCATTGAGACCCGATGAATTAAATACGATACAAAATTGAAACTCATACATGGAAATTGATATTTGAAAAAAAAAAAAAAATGTTTTTGGTTGTTCAGAAGGACCAATAAAGGCTCCAGTTTCAAAGAACTGGAATTTTCTGTCAGTGATTTAATAGTTCAGGCTTTACAGGATTAACTGTAAATACACAATTACAGATTACACACTGATTAATGTGCTTGGATTGAAGAGTTTGCTACTTTTACTACTCAGTTTATTACTCAACAGAACTTGCTTCCTATAGTAGCTTCTCAATTGGAATTACTGACCTTAAGGGAAAATAATAGCTAAAAATGCATGTGTAGTTTGATTTTCACACCCAGATTGATTAATGAAAGGGATGCTAAACATTGATCTGTGAACAGAATCATGACCCACTGGCAATAAAACATATTAATGCTGGTTCAGAAATAGGAATTAAGAATATGTCAGTAAATATTTTACATGCAGACATGCAACACACATTGAAATCGACGCTCTTTGTTTATTCAACCTATCACTAGCTATACACGCAGGAACACACCACACACAACTCGGCCACATGAACAAAAAAAAAACAACAACTCACAAATATGTTTAAAAAGAAGCATTTTACAGGTCAATACAGTTCATCTTGTAACTTGAACATTTTGAGCCTTCCCACTGTGATGATGACAGAGTCATATATATGAGCACTAGTAGTAGCACTAATAGGGTATTATTGAACTTTATGAAATTTGTATTGAACAATCAGGCTCTAATCAGAGGCGTTTGTCCAGCTGACCTTCAGTTGGATTCTGCCAAATGCCATTCATTTTCTGGCTGATCAGCCTGAAACATTTTGACCGCTGTATTCAGAACCACCAAACTCACATTGATTTTACCAGTGATTGTAATCTCAAATAACACATTGAAAAATTCAGTTTTTTTGTTCTGCCCTCCTGTTTCCTACAATTGCACTTCACCCAGTTTTTCTTGCATGTGATAATATTTTGCTTATTGTACTTTACCACTGATGCTTGATTTGATCCTCTCTTTTGTAAGTCGCCTTGGATAAAAGTATCCGCTAAATGCAATGTAATGTAATGTAAAATACCACAGTCATACGACACAAACTGCAGAATTGTTCTTTTTCTCGGCAAACTCCAGTAGGTTGAAGAGGCTTCAGGGCTTCGGTCCCTTGTGGGAAAAGGCTGTATGATGGCAAGAAAAAGAGGAGAAAATATTCTAAATATAGCAAACACTTAAACAGATATTGATTTACAGGAGGGCCTTTCTCAGGTGGTAAAACCAGCATAAAAACTCACACTAATTCTTTCAGAGCCTCAAATGACTCTGCATGAGTGTCTTGTGATTATTCATCGCACGGACATCCCTGAACTACTCCTGTCACACATTCAAACCTGACACTGATTATCACATTCACAGCCTTTTTCAGGCTCTGGAGTAATTTTCAGATTCATGCCGTGGGTAGAGTTTGACTCAGAACTGGGGTAAAGTTACTCTTTAATTACTTTGAATATGATGCTCATGACTCATATCCATTTATTTATTGAGACATTAGTTACTTTGACTCAGCTGTTAAGCTCAACAATAATCAGTCTTCAATATAGCCACAAATTTTTAATCTTCTGCAATATTGGCCAATTAATTAGGTATTAGATTTTTCCTTCTGCAAACTATCATTATTCCATCAGCCTTTAAAAATCCACTATTGGTCAATGATGACATACAATTTCTAGTGCAGACATAAATCAATGCAGAGAGCGTGAGGGGATAAAGGTATCCTGTGGAGCTTTTGACCTCCATTAGTGCTATATCTTTTGAAGTGGGTCCCCTTCTGTTTTCCTAGTGTGCATGAATGGGGACACACATGCAGGCCATCGATTTCATGTTCAGCAGGCAGTTGGTGGTTGTAAAGTGACAAGAAACATAGTTATATACCAACAAAGATGCTTATGTCCTAGGAAGCGTGTTTGAGTATTGTTCAAGAGTGAGGGAAGGATGAAGGGAGATTTTATAGATTGGTGTGGCGTCTGCAGCAATACAGAAGTAGTATCAGTGTGTCATTGTGAACATGGAGCTGCGACCAGTTTAGCTTAATTTACCCACAGTCCTCCCCTCATCTATAGCCAGTGGCGTAGTCCAGGGTATACACTGGTATATGGTGTAAACCTACTTATTTTTCTGTCAGCTTTGGGTATACCCCCTTCTAAATCCCCCTAATGCGAGCCAGATTGCCCATTTATTCCCCCTGGATGGTGAAGCCATGACCTGCCCTACTCTGCCTCTAATTGGCTAGAACTTGGTACCTTCACTGATTAGATTGGTTAACTTTAGGCATGAGGACTGATGAGCCAATCAAAGGTAGCGTAGGGTGGGTCATCCAGAGGAAAATATTGCTAACTTAGCGCCAGAGCCAGGGCTCTGTTTAGTGCTGACCACATCTGGAACCTGATTGGACACCTCAGGTGCCAGTGCCACCCCAGTTGATTGACAGATCACTGCAAGTCTTGTTGAAAGATGTGCAATTATTGGAAATGCAAACAAGAAAGGCAGAATAAACGTCTTTCAAATGAGTGGCACCTATTGAGAGAACCTACTTTCATGGAATACATGATTTTGAGGTAAGTTTTAGGTGGTTTCAGAATGAGTCACTGTTTTAAACTACTGGTCATATGACTGCACATTTAGAGGAGAAGAGATTTTGTCGCCAATAGTTCAATTATGCAAGTGGCCTAGCGTTATGAAAGGCTAACGATATCCTATATGTGCCTCATGTTGAATACATTTACATTCATGCAGCTGCTTGTGTGACCAGTAATACCTTCGAAATGCTCCTGATCAAGTTATGATAATTTTATAATAGTGAGCAAATACTACTGATGGATTTTGGGGTAAAATAAATAGAGCAGTCTTACATGTTACTGTTTTTAAAACAACGTTTTTCTGGACTACTTTAAAAAAAAAGGGCAAAAATTGAGAGAATACCCACTTCTCCCGGGACCACTACACCACTGTCTATAACCTCAAGATTTAGGCTGTGACCAACAGAACAAGACTGCAAAAACAAGTATCAGAAATAGATTTCCTCAGCAGGGTCTCCCTAAAAGATGAGATGAGCTGCTCAGTCATCGGGTGGTGTCAGTTGAGGTGGTTTGGAAGACTCCTAGACATTTCCCTGGAGAGGCGTTTTAGGGATGTCCAACCAGGAGGAGGCCCCAGGGCAGAACCAGGACACACTAGAGGAATTATATGTGTCCCCCTGGAAGAACTGGAGGAGGCTGCCAGGGACAGGGACATCTGGATCTGTTATATTAATGAACAGGTTATACACAGGCTATACATATGTGTTTTTATGTGCAAAAAATGATTAAGTACACACACGTAACTGTTGTGTGCATGTTACCCTGCTGATGTAGTTGTAGTGAGATATTTTTCAAACCTTTAACACCTCTGTGATCAATTCACTCACATGATTTCTCTACAAAAAAGATGAAAATGGCCTGAATATGCTGTTTTATTGAGAACAATTCAATTTATCCTTCTTTGCACCTATTTACCTCAACGTCCTTCATGACCAGTAAGTAAAAACAAGAAACACAATTTGTAAATTAAGTGAGATTTTTTCTGAATGACAGCAGGATAAAATACCCTAAGCGTGAAAATGTTATCATTATTAAATAGAGACTTGATCCAGTTTTTAATATATCACGGAATAGTAAGATGTAATCTATCACAGGAACTATTTTCATTGTGTCCTATTGTTTCTTCAGGGCTAAACCTGGATTAAAAATACTGTTGATTTAAATTTTACAAATATTTCAACTGGCTCTGAGCAACCATCAGCGACAGCAACAATTTTTTATTTTTATTTTTATTTTTTTTATGCCGTTGTGTCTAATTCAGGACAAGAGATAGCAGGACTGTTTGTGTTTTCGGGCCATTATTGAAAGAGTAATAAATCCTTTGGAGTAAAACCAATAAATAACAACAGAATACTGAGATGTTTTCAAGGCCACGTCCTAATATTGAAACAGCTTCTCCTCCCTTACACAGCCCAAATGACGTTTTGCTGTGGGGAACAACAATTCCATTAATTGGTTGTACAAAAACCCTACACAACACATCAAATCAATATTTCATCACAACTACAGAGATTTAATGATATTTTCATAACACCTTTTTCTCTCTTGTCCCTTCATTCTGACAGTGACAAATTGTCTTGTTTTACTCAGAACCTCACACCTCTTAGCTAGGTTGAGTGTTGTTGATAGTAAAATATATAAGGGCCATTGTATTGTATTGTATTGTATTCTATTCTATTCTGTTCTATTGTATTGTATTGTATTCTATTCTATTCTATTCTATTCTATTCTATTCTATTCTGTTCTGTTCTATTCTATTCTATTCTGTTCTGTTCTATTCTATTCTATTCTATTCTGTTCTGTTCTGTTCCGTTCTGTTTTGTTCTATTCTATTCTATTCTATTCTATTCTATTCTATTCTATTCTATTCTATTCTATTCTATTCTATTCTGCTCTGTTCTACTGTATTGTATTGTAGCCTGTTTTGTTCTATTCTATTCTATTCTATTCTATTCTATTCTATTCTATTCTATTCTATTCTATTCTATTCTATTATACTCTACTCTATTCTACTCTATTCTGTTAAATTCATTCACATCCATTATATGAATGAGAATAATGCCCGTCCCTGACTCTAATCCACATGTGGTGATATTACTTCTTACATTGATTGCACTGGTTGATTAGAATAATTAATACTAGTGGTCTAATTGGGGCCATTATTCCCAAGTTTTTTCTTACTTTTCTCAAAGTGATATATGTGTACCATGGTTGTTTGTGTCCTGAGGGTAGAGAAAGGATGGTGAGAGGTTAATGGGCATCACCCTTCAAAAAGATGCTTAAGGACCTAAATGCCTAAGAAAGACCGCTCTTAATTATGCTAATTACCTAAAGTTGTAATGATTGTCAAGTAGCATTATGAACTTCTGTGGTTTTCTTCCACATCACATGTTGAGAGCTGTACTTCTCAATCATGTTAGTGTTTTAGCTGCTGGACAGTATTTCTGATATCATCTCAATGCTCAGGAAAAAAAGAAGCTGCTCCTAATGTTTTGCTCCTGCAGCCATCAGTAATTTGGAACTTGATATCTTTATCTGTGAGACAATGGCTCCATGGAAACCTTTTTTACTGCAACAAAGATTTCCGCTGACTAAATTCAGTGAAGATTCCTGTCAGGAGCTGAGTGCAGACTGGCAGGAGCTAATGTGGAAAAAAAAAAAAAAGAACCATAACAACTAGAGACTTCAACATATCTGCCCAAATAACAAGTCGACAAAGGCAGACTTCATCAGTTCTCATTCAGCGCAGACTGGTCTGTTCAGTCTGGATGTGAAGCTAACACATACTGGAGCTGTTCAGAACTGCATTGTTTTTATTTACTGGGACAGCAGAGGATACATGGGTTGTACCTGTCAATACACTTTAAACAGATAAAGCAACAGCATCTTGAAAATGAGCCATTTTATCAACAATCTTGTAGTAAATGACAAACATTTATTTATTTGAGTCGGTTTAATTCAAGGACTTGATATGAGTTGCTGGTATATGTTTGTCCATTCATGGTCTTAAACTCTGAGAATGAAGCGCTCAGCATTTACACTTAATACTGCATTTTGGTATTTGAATCACAACTTTATGATACATGTATTCTTCAAACCAATAGATAAAATCATGAGACAACATCTCAACCTGATCGAATACTAAAATAAAATAATAGTCTCACCCTGTTTTTTTAGTAATATTCATTAGAAGGCATTATGTAATTTGTTAAAATAGCAATTTCATTCAGTCAGTTTTCTTTTTATCCCAAAAGAACAATTGTTCAAGATTTTTTTTATGATCACCTGCTGTTGATTAGAGACTCAGAGTTGATGTTTCAGTAAATGAAATGATCAATCAAACGATGATTTCTCATATTGTAGTGACTTCAAAACATGAATTAGTTCTACATCTTGTACTTTAAACCTGGTTTCTGTTTGTTGCAGTTTGCTAAGCTCAAGGCTAATAGGCAGAGCGATTAGTAGGTGCATATCTGATTGCCTCAGAGAGCGTGGGCTGCAGCTCATCTTTCAAACCAGAGGTTTGCATTTGTTTTCTCTGCTCTGAACCATGCCACATCCCAAGGGTGCATTTTAGAACACTGAGGCACACAAAGTGACAAATCACCATTTTCTCCTGTTTGTATGCATAATGGAACTCAAATTACTTAATGCTGATCTTATGCAAACCAGCAAGCCTGCGTTCTGTAAAGGCACTGTATTACTGTTCCTTGCCCAGAAATGAGGGCAATGAAATGACAAAATATGGAGTGTATAGGAGAAAGAAACTCCTCCCACACCCAGTATCTGAGTCTTGCTTGAATTAACAATTTCTCTCCATGACTGCTGTATTTATACATGTGTACACTGAATGACAGAACATCTCAGAGCGCACAGGCTAATTGGCATGTGGAAAACACTGCAGAACACAGTGCTCAGAGTAGTTTACAACGGCATTCAGCTTTTTACATTAGCGCAGATTAGTAGAGCAGAACAAACTGTGTGGGTTTGTGTTACTTTAACAGATGAAACAATAGAGTTAAGTTAAAAGCTCATAATACAGCTGTTTCTTCAAGCCTTCAGGGTTAATGTACAATACTTGTGTGAACGTATACCTCACAGCCTCCTTAATCTGCAACATGATTAGGTATGTATGCTATACAGTTAATTACTGTAAGTAAGACTCAAATCTGTTTTTATTTTTAGCCAGTTATAGACTGAACATGTAGCAGACTTTTATGTGTAAGGTCTGATAGATATCACACCATGTACATGTGCAGCCACAATGTAAATAATGTGAATATCTCAATATCTTTTACATTTTAAGAATGTTTAATTATAATTCTCTATTTATATGAATATTTATATAACTACCAAATTTCTCATTTTCCTTTATATTTCACTCTCACATTCTCTTACACTGGTGTGTTGTATGTTGCTGCTGTCAACTGTGAAATTTCCCCATGGTGGGATCAGTAAAGTCTTATCTTATCTTATCTTATCTTATCTTATCTTATCTTATCTTATCTTATCTTAGATAGTCAGGTTCTGCATATCAACCTTTACATAGACTGTCTGGCCAAAACACAGTCACATACAATATTTCATTGGACCATCTAGGTTTGTTTACAGGGTTCAGTCACTGTTGTTTAAGTCATGCAACACTTACGTAGTGTGGCAGGAAATGCTGCAACATTTATTTCTTTCCAGATTTGCACTAATTTTTCATCAACATCTTGTATTGATAATGGGAGAGTCAGTTCATTGTGTAAAGTCTTCTCCATCACATCCCAAAGATTATCAATGCGGTTCAGATCTGGACTCTGTTGAGTCCAATCCATGTGCAGAAATGAAGTCTCACACTCCCAGAACCACTGTTTCATAGTCTGAGCCTGATGAGTCCTGGTATTGTCATCTTGAATATATTTGTGTCATCAGGGAGAAAAAGATCCTCTCATATTCAGACCTGGTCATTCAGAATATTCAGGTTCAGCTAAACCTCATATTTTGACACAGAACATTTCTAAACCTAGACCTGATCTACTGACTCAACTCCAGATCATAATACTGTCCCCACAGGCTTGTGCTTTGGGCACTAGGCATGATGGGTATCCTTAATCCATCTCTCTTCTAACCCTGATGGACCCATCACTCTGGAATAGGGTCAGTCTGCACTCATCAGACCACATGACATTTTTCCATTGAAATTCCATCCCATTTCACAGTCCAATCTTCATGTTCTCTCACAAACTGATGGTTGCTTAAGAAATGAGAAGAAATTGTTGCAGTTGAACCATATTAACAACTGCAGTAATTATCCAATGGAGTGATCTGAATTTTGCATGGTTAAATCCAGGCGGTGGTTTTTTTTCCTTGGAAGATTTTTAATAATGTATGCATCATTTCATACTGTATTTCAAATTGCGTTTCACTACAGATTAAAGAATACAATCCCACAAATGTTTTCTAACATTTTCGGTTAGATTACTCTATCTACATAGACTTTTTTTTTGTTACTTCAGTCATGTCTTACAGTGTAATGAGCATTCGCACAATGCTTCTCCCTAAAGTAGATGGAACTTAATCTGAATGTATTGTAACACTTGCTGTGGAGACAAGTATCTGTAAACATAAAGCAGTGTGATGTCTGGGAAAAAGGATGGCATTGTGAAGTTACAGTGAAAACCAGTAAAGTGAGGTGAAAATGAAACTATGTCAATTATTCATCCATAATAGAACATTTTGTTGTCTTGTGACTAATCCTGTTAAAATCAAAATGGCACCAGAATAGCCAGATTTGACCTTTTGAGTTTTTGCACAGCATGAAATGGATGAAAAACATAAATAATATGTAAATTTAGTGTTGAATTGAATATGCAACTTGACTGTCCATTGTAACATCACTTTCTTTATCTCCTGTCATGTGTGTAGACACATAAGCTACACTATGTGTGTGTGTGTGTGTAGGTGTGTGTGTGTGTGTGTGCATATATATATATATATATATATATATATATATATATATATATATATATATATATATATATATATATATATATGTACACAGGGTGTTTAAAAAAAAAAACAAAAAAAAAACACATTTTGAAAAATTACCCCCAGTTCTGCATTTGATAATTTTTGGAATTTTCTTTTATGCACGTCGGTAGGTAGGGGCTGGAGGATATTTGTCCAAAGTCAGGGTTAACCCTAACCCTAACCCTAACCCTAACTTGGCCTGTCCTCAGTGACATTTTCAGGCTTAAACAAGTTGAATTAACTTTGAAAGGCAGGAATAGCTGCCATGGGTAAAGAAATGAAACTAACATGGTGGCCAAAGTGTTAATACTGTAACCTGGCAATTTTGTGGAAAACAAGATGGATGCCCATTGTCCCCTCCCTTGACCTTTGACTGGATTTAAATCCCACCGCTACTTCGCGTAAACCAGTTTTTTCTTGGATTGCGCAATTTGCCCCTGTTCACTCATGCATGAAAACCTGGGTCTGTAAACTTGGACAAATATCTACCAATCCCCTACCTACCGACATCCATAAAAGAAAATTCCAAAAATTATCAAATGCGGAACTGGGGGTAATTTTTCAAAATGTATTTTTTATATTATACACCCTGTATTTTCTATATATGGAACACTGTTACATATGTTCTTTTTCTGTCCCACACTGATTGCATCCTCCCTCACGAAGGCACAGATACAAACATTATTGGGTAGCTGTAGATCTGAATGAGAAAAAGAGTTATTATGATTGATTAATCATTTAGCCCTTGGGTGTCACATAGAGCTAATTTCGATAGCTTAATTAATATAAGATTAATTGCTTTCACAAACTCCACTCAAGGTTAAAGTGTTATTTAATAATTTATATTTGAGAACACTCTGGCTCAGTTGTTTCAATTTCCTCTCAGATTTAACTTGTGCTGTCTGTCACCTGAAGTACTTTTATTCGGTCCCTCTTTGTGTGACACCTTCATGTACATTAATCATGAAGGACTTTTGCGGTCAGAGTGTGCATTTGTGTGTTTGTATATTAAGTGAGCAGGGAAGTGTATCACATTCGACTCTTTTACCTGGTGATGTCAGGGATAATCTGTGAAGAAGCTAAATCCAAACTCAGGGATTCTGCCAATTTTCCTTTCAAACGTTTCTTTAAATGTGTTTACTTTTGCCCACAGTTGGACACCACAAGTCATATATCCTTTAATACCCTCATATTTCATAATCTATTGCTGAACCATCACTTATTTAATGGTGTGCCCAGATGTTCCTCGTCAGCTTTTAAAGTCAATAAATATTGTATAACTGCCTTGTATGCACCTGTGTATTATTTGCTGCCAGTCACTGATAAATACATAACATGAACTAAATCCGTCATAACAGCACTGTTGGCATATTGCTCTTTGTGCATGTAATCACAGTGTGTCATACTGCTAACGGTGTAAGGACCACTTCTGCAATTTTGTGATAAATTTAGTTGTTGATGAGAAATGCACAAATGCACTATTATTTAGTCTCTGTGATGCGTATTTGGGGGCACTAAACGGGGTTGGCAAAAGCCTTTAGGTCCTATAAAGGACTTACCTCTCTGAGCTGCATTCAGCCTTTGAATTGTGACAGCTGTAGGCCGCTCAATGCATCGGACCTAATCAGAGCATAAAAAGCAAAGGATTCTGTGAAAAAGCTTTTTACCATTGTGGTTTGGAGTACTGTGCATTGTGTATATAAGTTATGCAGTACTGTGGAGAAAAAACTAAATATGCCCAGAAGCCTTGTTTTTTGTACTCAACTACTTTAGTTTTGTTTATTGCATATGCAGCCTATTGATTCTCCATTAGTTTGCAAAGAAACAAATGAGGGGACTGACCAGCTATATTAAACAAAATGAAAACATCTTAATATTTACTAAATGAGCAAACATCAAGGGATGAATGGTAGGAAAATTAATTTTTGTGTTTCTACTAAAACCCTGAATGAGACCTTTGTGCTGCATGGCACTACTTCATGAACACACAGGTGGTATAAATTATTCTTCAAAGCCTTCAAGTATCTAATTCCTCACAGTTTTGTTTACTTTCTAACTGACTCCTTAGACAAATATTGCAGAGTACCTTCATTTGCAGAAAATGTGCTTTTACAATGCAATATATTTTACAGGTTAAATATTCCTCCACAGTTCAGCTGGAGATGGTCCCATGCATCCCATGTTCTTAGACAGATAATTATGTGTCCAGCTATCCATTTAATGCCACAGGAGTTGTAAGAAAGAGGTTCTGTCAATAAACGTTAGGGCTTTTGAACCTCTGATCATCACACCGTTAAGTGGAGCAGACAAATGAGAGAGTCTGGCTGATGCAACAGCTTGAAAACACTGGTGAAAGTAACCCGGTGTCTTTCAAACGTCAGTTTTCTATATAAATTAAGTTTCTCTGCATGCAATAGTAGGTGTAAAGGTTGAACATTTCATGAAATAGCCAGCCATGGCATTTATGGCACTGGTGCGCTCATTATCACTTTGCCACTTTTTCTAGGGTTCAGGTCAACCAATTTGCAAGACAGCATTTTTTTTAATAGATGGTATTTCTTTTAATAAATTGTCCGCTGTCTGGGTTGGATTAATCCAAGTTCCTATAGAAGTATCTATAGACCATTTTTGTTCTTTCTTTTTCCAACATCTGTGCCATCATGTTAAAATAACCGTCACCTCTTTTTACAGTGGGATGCAATCACAGAAATGGATGAGCAGAACCGGCCCATCCACACCTTCCAGGTTTGTCATGTGATGGAGCCAAACCAGAACAACTGGCTTCGGTCTGGATGGATCCAACGACAGGCGGCACAAAGGGTCTGGTCTATATCTCACTGATACACATACGTGTCTTGTCTTTACATTACTCTTGTATTCATTGTATTCTGTTTTCACATAGGTATATGTGGAGCTACGTTTCACACTGAGAGACTGCAACTCCATCCCTTGGGTGTCAGGCACCTGTAAAGAAACCTTCAACCTCTTCTACCTGCAGACAGATGAACCGCTCCCTGGAGGGACTCGGTTTCGACCTACAGACTATGCCAAAGTAGGTTAAGGTCCTTATGTTGTAAGACCTCTCCTGCATTAACACTCAGTACAAATAACATGTTTAACATTGGCATTAAGGTGGACACTATAGCAGCAGATGAGAGCTTCACACAGACAGACCTCGGAGACAGAGTTCTTCGCCTCAATACTGAAGTCAGAGAAGTCGGACCTGTGACACAAAAGGGTTTCTATCTGGCCTTCCAGGATGTGGGTGCATGTATTGCTCTTGTGTCTGTCAAGGTCAGTGAAATGGATTTTGTGTTTGAACAGTTTTTTGCTCTACAACCACAGTTTTTGTACTTTTAAAACTCTTACTTTTTAAACATTTTATTACTTAAGGTCTTCTACAAACGCTGCCCATCAACTTTGAGGAATTTAGCGGCATTTCCAGATACTGTGCCGCACATGGACTCGTCCTCACTAGTGGAAGTGAGGGGCGCATGTGTGGAGAACGCAGAGGAGAGGGACACACCCAAACTGTACTGTGGTGCTGATGGAGACTGGTTGGTACCGCTGGGTCGCTGCGTCTGCAGTATCGGCCATGAGGAAATGGACAGCCTCTGCCAAGGTTAGAAGTACTTCTGGAACTTCTTTTGTATGTATCTTAGCATTGTACGCTTGAACCACAAAGAATTTAAGCTCCAGATGCAAATACATTATTTAAATAAAATGTATGGGTGCTCTGAATGAGCTGGTGACACACAAGGAAACAAATACAGATTGAATGAGATAAAAGAGAGAAGAGAAGAAAAGACAAGAAAGGGCATTGCATCACATTAACAAATCTCATGGGCCTTCCCAGTCATCTGCAACAACTTGAGTTTACAGAACTGCAATCCCCTCCGCTCATTCGAAGATCCTGCGTTCTTGTCAGATCCTCTCCATCCACATCATTCTTCATCTCCTCCTGGCGCCACCTCCCTTCCTCATTCTTCCTTCTCTGCTGGCCTTTTCCAGTACAAGAACCTAACCACCCATAACTTAATGTGTAGCCTTTGTCACGGGTTATGCACTTGTTTTCAGTGATCTACCCCCACGTACACTTTTTGGCTGAGCTCCTGGACCAAATGAAATAATAAATCCAGACACCAGATACTCTTATGCGGATGTAATGTCACACCTTCTTTGCAACACAGCTAACACACTTAATAAAGCAACATATGTACTTTTGCTAGACTATAAAATGGTGTTTATGAAGATATACTGATACAGAACTGTCAGTATGTGATGCTTTATGAATTTGACTGTAAATTAGACTGTGAACTGTACTGAAAGTGTTTTACAAGTCTGTTTGGTTGGACATTTCTACAAAATCATTCAGTTCACTCCATTTTGTTGGCTTTCCTAATAACACTGATGAAACAAACCACATGTAATCCAGGAATCAATGCTCTCTTTTCGTTGCTTTCTGAAATGCTGTACAAAATGGTATATGAAAACGACAATGTGTATCACAAAATGACAGCAATTCAGCATCGTAAAACATAGTAGAATCTGCAACAGAAGCCTTACAAGTCCTTAAAATGTCAGACAACAGCACAGTTCAGGAAGTTCTAATAATGGAAAAAGGGTCTGTATTTGTTTGTTTTTCGCTCAGCTGCTTCCCTGGTCTTTATTTTTGTCATTCCATTGTCTCCTTCCATTCCCTCTAGTAACTCTCCTGTAGCTGCTGTTCTTAGTTGATGTGAAATCCTGCACAACATAAAGAGATAAGTGCATGTCACCCAACATTCTCTGACATTTTAAAATCATTACTTCTTCCTTCTCTGGGGACCTCTCTGGACTTTATCAATTATATTGTTGAAATGGGAACGTCATCTCTTTCATCAAACTATTTCCAGTTTCTGTTGTTCATACGTCTGATGGTGCCTTGATAAATTCGATGCTGCAGCAGATACATGCAAATATTCACCTGTATAACACGTGCTTTACATAAAAGCTCTCAAATTGCAGAACATTTATAAATACCACAATGCTTCCGTAAAAGGCTTTTTGGAATGTGTCCTCTAATTAGTTGTATCAGCATTACCTAAATGTGGCCCATTGTCAGCAAAACAGATAAAGAGAAAGTTTAAGCAACTGTTGAGTTGTTCCAGATAGTCTTTGGCCTGGTTTCTCAATTAGACTATGTAGACAGACTGGGGGCTAGCTGGCTAATTGCCTTCATTTGTTAGTTTCACAGCTAATTTAGCTTGCATCTAGTCTTTTCTAAAACTCCCCCAACCTTTCTTTTTCATTTACGAAGCTCCAACATATTCTGGTAATTAAGGCAGGTGCTAAATCGAGTCGCGCTGCATGATTGCAATTGGAGCTCACCCAGTGTTACTTACTACATTGTGTAGAATTACAGAAGTTTCAGCTCATTGGGGTGGAATTCATGTAGTACCCCTGTGGTGATGTGGTTACTCAAGTTATTACAGAGAGAAATCCAACAGTCATTAGTACAGCTGATATGTAGGACAGGCTGTAATGTCTCCTTTATTTGCTCCTTGGGTATAATTTTTCTTTTTATCTAGTTCGCTTTTATCTCTTTTTTTTATCTTTTCTATCTTTTTGCTCTCACTCTCTCAATCATCTCAAAGATGTAGTTAAATAACACAGAAGCCTGTCAGGAGAGATTACTGATGAGGGGGCAGCTTAGAAGCAGCGCTCTCATGTTGTCCCTCATACATGTCCTATATCTTTGCTCCCTCTTCAACTCTGTTGGCTCCCACTAGTTGGCTCTATTGCTTGTACTGTCAATGCTACTGTGTCAAGGGGATCTAGACAGTCACTTCACTGAATGGGTCAGTGATTCATGCAACACTGACCCACTTGACACTTCCTAAAATACATGCATTTTTGTGTTTACTTCTATTAGTGCAAACTTCAAATAACATCCAGCGACAGACAGATAACCCAGGCTTAGAGAGCTATAGGTTTGAAGATATTTCATGATGAATTGTATTACTAATGCTACAAGATTACTGTCATGTCCCCACAAATATAAAGGCACATTAGAGTACTCTTGTTATAACTTATCTTATTGTACCAGGGCTGAGAGGCCGGCATGAGCCACTCTGTGTGGATGTGAGGGAAACATGGATGTTCTCCCTCTGTCTGCATGGGCTCTCTATGGGTTCTCTGGCTTCCTCCCATCATCTAAAGCAAGGGTCTCAAACATGCGGCCCGGGGACCAAATGCGGCCCGCCAAAGGTTCCAGTGCGGCCCGTGGGATGAATTTGCAAAGGGCAAAAATTCCACATTCAAGGCTGTGGAACTCATTTTAGTTCAGGTTCCACATACAGACCAATATGATCTACAGTAAAATAATAACAGCATCATAGCCTACAGAAAATAATGACTCCATATTCTCAGTTTGATGTGAAAAAAAATAATATTACATCATGACTATAAATAATGACAACTTCAAATTTTTGTTTTTGTTTTAGTGCAAAAAATAACATTAAATTATGAAAATATTTACATTTACAAACTATCATTTAACGATAAAATGTGAATAATCTGAAATGTTTAAAGAAAATTAAGCACAATTTTAACAATTTTCTGCCTGTTATTAAGTGTTCGGTGTCTTTTTAGATCTGATCCGTAATGCACAACTATGATTAAGCTGAGGCATAATATTGTTAAAATTGCACTTATTTTTTTAAAAGAAGTTTTTGTTTTTTCAGGTTATTCACATCTTTTTTGTTTGGATAGTTTATAAGTAAGTATTTTCATAATTTAATGTTGTTGTTTTCTTTTTTTTTTGCACTAAAACAAAGGCAAAAATTTGGAGTAGTAATTATTTCTTATTTTACTGGTCCGGCCCACTGGAGATCAAATCGGGCTGAATGTGGCCCCTGACAGAAAATGAGTTTGAGACCCCTGATCTAAAGACATGCACCTAAATAGGTTAACTGGTCCCCCATAGGTGTGAATGTGAGAGTGAATGGTTGTCTGTATGTCAGTCCTGTGATGAACTGATGACACATCCAGGGTGTACCACAACTTTGACCATTGGTAGCCAGGATAGTAGCACCCTAGGATGGATGGATGGATGGATGGATGGATGGTACCCACTTGCCATACCATGACAGTAACAGAAGGAAACTGTAAAGTGTCTTTATGTTCATACTCATACTCTTCAAATCTCAAAGTGGATACAGACTGATATCATGCTACACTGAACACGAAGCAGCTTTTTAAAAAAGGTTATTTTATGGAAAGGTAATACACTGTTCCTTGTTCTGTTATATTTAATTGTGATTTAGCTTGTATTATTGTGATTGCATGTATCACACAGTTTTTGTGTTTGATTTTTTTTTTTTTTTATTGTTCTTTAAAAGCCCATCTATTGATAGGCATTGAAAATTAGACCATGCATTTTTTGGTCTGTAGTAATAATCTTTCTAATCTACATGTTTGTCCCTATACAAATGGACACAAAAATGAAGCTAATAAATTACACCACAGTTTGTACCAGACAGAAAAGTCACATACTGTATGTGACTATAGCTAAATTAAAGAGATAAATGTACACATGTTGTACACAAGTGAAAATATAGATAAATAGATATATATATATTTATTTTTTACTGTAGAAGTAGAAAAACTGATTCAGTATTTACAAGAACAAGCTGTGAAATGCACTCAAAATGTAAAAGTAAAAATTATTTACAGATTCTAATAGCTATTTCCAGCAAACTGAAGCTCACATCATCCATATCAGTACTATATCAGTATTATAGTTTATAGGATGTCACATTAAATGGAGAGTATATCGTTTTCATGGTCAAAAATCTCCTTCTCTTGTTTGTTTTTGTTTTATTACATCTTTTTCATCATTACACCTGTCATTTGTGACATGTACTGCGTGATCCTTAACCCACGTCTGACTCTGCTGCCAAGTTTCATGAAAATCTGTGCTGTGATATTTACATAATCCTGCTGACAGACAGGAAGACAAACAGCAGCGATCACGTGGCTTCCTCAGCAGAGATAACCAGGGGCACCAAAACAAATTAGAACAACACTTTAAAATGATTGTTACTATAATGTTCTGGAAATTCACCCTGATAAATAATATCATTACATATAACACACCCGCAGCTCAATCTGTTTCTTTGTTCTTACCTTTAATGTAGAGCAGTAAAAGAAAAAGAAAGAAAGAAAGAAAGAAAGAAAGAAAGAAAGAAAGAAAGAAAGAAAGAAAGAAAGAAAGAAAGAAAGAAAGAAAGAAAGAAAGAAAGAAAGAAAGAAAGGTTTATTCATCTTTCCCCTGCAAAAAATTGTATTGTGGTACATATGTCAAAGGTTTGCAAAAATATCTACAAAGTCTTCAACACAAAATGTCCCTGTTTGGTCGATATATTCAGTCAGATACTGATGCTTCAGTCTGCTTTCATTATCATTGACTGCAATTAAATACTCAGTAACCTATGAAGTCAGAATTGCAGTTATGTGTACCAGCTGTTTACTTGTAATTTACAGTCATATTAATAAGAGTAAAATACATAAAGGTAAATCAGGTGATATGCAGAGCTAGTGTAATGTGTTCAGGTGTATTCTGTTAGACTATCAGTCTTTTACAATCATCGACTTGCTCTGAATGTGAGCTGAACTAAGGATACACTGATATTTAAAATGACATTTTGGACAATAGTTGATGTTGGTACCAATATGGCTTTCATGTTTTTTAGTACAAATATAGGAAAAACCTGTAAAATAACATGGCAGAAAAATGTCTGATCCTTCCACTGGTCAAAAAATGCAGATATGAGCAGAAATTGGCGGATACTGATATCTGGCCAATATATCAGTGATACCCGAATCTGAACAACATCAATACTGTCATCCAGTTGGCTTACAATGATTATAAAAGGAGTGTAGTTTAGAGTTCAGAGTTAGTCCTTTTTTGTGGAAAACCCTCTCTGAGTGACTTACAGACCATTTAAAGCAAACATTTAAGAGGTAAGATAAGATTTATTTGTCACATGCATATTTAAACATAGAACAAAGCACAGGAAAGTGTATTGTTGTACCTGCAGCCAATTGTAAAATACAAATTCCACATGGAGTATACAAGGTATAAAGAGTGCATAAATATGTTTATGTTTATGTTTATGTTTACGCATTTGGCAGACGCTTTTTTCCAAAGCGACTTACAGGGGAAAACCAATTAAATCACTCAATCAATCAAATTTTATTTATATAGCGCCAGATCACAAAAAAGTTATCTCTTGACATTTTATATATAGAGTTGGTCAAAACCAGACTCTAAGTCAATTCTACAGAAACCCAACAGAATCCTCCAGGAGCAAACACTTGTGACTGGTGACAGTGGCGAGGAAAAACTTCCCTTTAACAGGCAGAAACCTCGAGCAGACCCAGACTCCTGGATATATAAATGTATGTCTGTCAAACAATTAAAATTTTCAATCAGATTAATCACAGGGTTGATGTGGATTAATTTTGATTAATGACGATTAAATATCATTAATTTTAATCTATATTAATCATTTTGCATGAGCAAACAGACTCAAGAAATAAGGGAATATATAATGCAGTTTATGTGTTTGTCACAAGCTGGGCGACACGTTAGCTGAGATGCTAGCAGAATCCCTGACAAATATACTGCGCATGAAGTGCTTAGGTGAAAAGAAAACTCCTTCCTGCAGAGTGTGTATAATACTTTATGTCGGTCAACTGTTCTGTCTTGTTTTTTTTGTCCTCATATTTCCATCCAGAGGGCCAACGTGCTGTTTAGTATCATCCATCTTTAAGGGTTGGTTCTGCTACCTGTCACTACCAGATCAACTGCCCATTTGTTCATGTGTAACGGTAACTTTACTTGGACAAACTGCCTGAAATGCATTGGCAGAGACACTCAGAGTCCTTCTGTGCTGCAGATGGGTTAATTTTGTTAAATTTTTTAATCAGATTAATCATGATGATGGATTAATCTGCTTTAACGCATTCATTTTGACAGCCCTACAATAAAATAAAAAGTAAACTTAAATGGGGGTAGCTCTAGTATATACAGTTTACTGTTTATTTGATGTGTGGTCAGTACAAGCTAACAGGAAGTATGCAATTAAAAGCAAACTGTGGCATCTATGTGAAAATACATCAGACGGTTCATGTTTTTTATCTGCTTTTTGTGTTGGGCAGATATTTCCCACAGTTACTCTGAACCGAACAAACAGAGATGCTGAATATCCAGAGATGAAACTGATATTGATCTTCTCTGAGGGTGAATAGAAAGAAATAAACAAGAATATTTCCCAAAATGGCTGTTCTTTTAAGACCCACTCTTCTCTGAAATGCCTCTGTACCCTGGGTTTTGAAAGCCAGAGATAGTACTGTTCTATGCTCTTATGTTGTGCTGTGTTATTGTCGGGTTCAGAAATGTCAGAATGCCTCTCTGTGGAACTCTCAAAAGGCAATTTGGACTCATTAACTATAGGTTACAAAAGCCACGATCAACAGTAACTACACATCAAGGATATGTAATGAATGATTTATAGCTTTAATTCGGTTTTAATCAATATTTTCCATAGGTCTTGCTGAGCTTCAGCTGTGATGAAGATGTGCACTTTACAAGTAGTTGCAGGAAGTTTAGGCATGAACTTGCGATGACTTCTGCTTTCTCCTCGTTTTCATTTTGGAACACTGCTTCAAAGGGTGCTGTGATCAAAGCTGTCTGAGAGGCAGCATGGGGAAAGAGCAAAAGAGGGAGAGAGAGTGAGCCGGGAGAGAGAAAGAGAGAGAGAGAGAGAGAGACAGAATAGGGAAAACCCCAGCGCTCCAGAATATAAGCACAGCTCTGCGCTAACACGTCCATCTTTCCCTCCCAGCTGCCTAAACAAAGGCATCAGCGCTTATCAAACACCGCTTTCCACCCCAATAGCATACTGCCAGACTGTTTTGACATCTCAATCGAGCGCTTTATTATTCCATTCCTTTCATTCAGTGTCAGCCACAAGAGGGTTACTCAGAGATATGCTGGTTATATCATGACCTAGATAAGGCAACATCATAGAGCTCATGCTATTTGTTCCACATCTCTTTCGTCACACAATCATATTCAAAGTGGATGCTGCGTTGAGGGGCGAGCTTATAGAGATGTCTTGTGGAATTGGTTTGAACAAAGATTTAGACGGCAAGAAGCTCACCGGTAGGTTAAGCGATTGCACCCGAGAGCTGCAACATTTCTCGATTTTACATGTGAAATGTGCAGTAAGCACCCACTGTACTATTCACAACATGGATACCGACAAAGCCCAGACTAATAGTAGTGAAGCAATTTATCAGAGATACACAATAACGTCAGTCAGTCTTCTTCCTCCATCCTTTTTCCCTTTTGAGCTATTAGTTCAAGAGCTCTTCAGCAGTTTATGACAATTCGCTGATGGCTGCTCTTCAAATACAGGCTGAAAAAGTGCAAATGTCTGATGTTGAATTAAGCTAAATGAAAAAAATACATGCTTATCAGACTCCATTGTATCTGAGTCACTGTATCCCTCTTGTGTCCATTAAAGATTGTATTTACTTCGGCCTCTAACGCTCAGCCAGACTTGAGCATCACTCATTCTCTGTGAACTTCCCATCTGCATATCAAAGCAGTGAGACCAGGGTAAACATAGTCTCTTGCTCCATCTGTTTCTGACAACATAAAGCCTAGAGAAAGTTCCAACTCTACACACCTAAACAGCTCAAAACCTCTTAGCTGGCATATTATTGAATTCTCACAAACATGCAAGTCATGTAGTGATGTAAGTGGCTCTAGGTCATTTCTTAAAACTCAGCTCTCCTGCACTTCAGACCAGAGGCCAAACCATCAAATGACTATGTGTAAGTATTGGTAATAGTGACGAAACCAGAGATTATTTTTCAACTGACTATGTTTGCATAGTTAAGGAAGGTTGTGCTGTTTTTTATTGAGCTTCATGATTCGGATTATCATTCACAGCTTTCATCAGCTTCAGGTCCAGGTGGCGCCGACAAATATCTTGTATTGAAACATCTCTAAAAGCATACAATTTTCTACCTGCCCAACAAAAAGTATCAGGCAGACAGTAAAAGCTGCATTGTAAACACACAGCAAAGCCACTGATGCAACACATATTTTCCCCAGAAGTTGTTGTAGAGTTACATATAGCTGAAAGAAGACTACATTTTAGACCTACAACCTCAAAAAGGAAATAGTTGGGAGTTGGGACAATATTGAAAGTACATTTTAACCCCTAAAGACCCAGTGGTACTTTTGTAACAGTCCCCTCCCCAAATTTTTCTCTATATTTAACTTTTCTTAAGTGATTTATCACCATTTATTGTAATACTATCCTCTTTAATTTGAGTTTTTTCAGTGTAAATCATGTGTTTTTCTATATTTAATTCAATTACCATGTAGATGTTCATTAAAGGTCAGAGTAAATTCAAAGGTTATTATATCAAAACAGAGAAAACTGAAGAAATAGTGACTTTTTCAGTAAAATATATCATTAACTGAATGTAAACAAAGTGTCTGTATTCACTGTCATTGATCAAATGCCATGGGTTTTACTGGTGAATCAATGTTGTAGAAGATGACAGTGTTTCCATGGTAACTATGGAGCCTCTGAACGTCCAGATGGGTCATATCTGATGAGCATGAAAAGACCATGAGATATTTACATGTATTGATAGGATTAGTGGATCAACAGGTATTAAACAATTTACATCAGTAGTTGTTTGGGTGTCTATTGGTTAAAATATAATCTAGTGTTATTATTTTTGTAGGTGGACACATGTTAAATGTTTTTGTGAGGTTAACTTATTTAAACTTATTTTCCATTCATAATGTTCAGGGCTCCAACATGCTCTTCAAAAGTTTAGGACAAATTTAATTATGAGCGAGTAATGACTTAAAATGCACTGTTGATAAAGTTGGAATAATTTTGTTTTCAGACACAATCCTCTGTTTATTCCTATTTATTCATATCGGTAATGACCTTCTACCAGGTGTAATGATTACACACTGAGTCCTAGTTAGACTTCTATCAAGAATAAATCACACCAACACAATCATTTCAAGAGAAAATAATTTTATGGACAACAGTGAAATTAATTAACAATAGGATTTGAAACATGTCAATGAGTGGTTGGGCAAAGAGGCATTGAACTGGATAAGCATAGTCTGTGTTATAATCATTATCTACTGACATTGCCCCCAGGATCTGATGTCAAGACTAGCTATTATTAGGTTACCACTGATACAGATAATGGTCAAATTCTATGAGTCTGTGAAATATATAGAAAAATATTCTGTACTGAACGCTGCCAGGCATGTCATCCATCTCATCATTTTCTTCTGAAGGATTTAAGTTTCTTTAAGATTCTTCTTTCACTGAATTGGTCTCATATTTATTTGCACTGACTTATCTGTGATTTACAAGACCCCCAAGTTCGCTGAAATAAGATGGTAATATGTGGTGCACAGACATTGCAGATTTACACTGGATTAAGACCAGAGACGAACTCACAGGTAATACTAGTCTTGTGCAAATAGAGCTACAGAAAAATAGCAAATGTAATTAAGTTGAATGTGTTCATACTGTCTACAGCGAGTCAAAGTCAAAGTGTATTTTGATACTGCCACATTCTTTTTTCAATTTTCATTTTGTATCCTTCTGTATTTGGGCTTGTATATTAGTCTAGTAGACAGATGCACCAAACAAATAAACAAATAAACAAACAAACAAATAAAGAAATAAAATCAGTTGATGCAGGTATAACTATTGAAACAAATCTTTTAGTCATTCATATTTGGTCATGTTGTGTTGTAGTTTTTAATAGTACAATTACTGCTAAAGAGAAAGCTCAGTTGCCACATTAATATGATCAAAAACACCACTAACTTATGAAGCATTTGTGCTGCATATTTCTCATGTGCATCCTTCTTCGCTTGAAATGGAAATATGTTTGTGCCTTTCATGAATATGAATACCTTGCAGTTACACAACTGATCGTGAACAAATTGGATATCAATATGTATCTGTGTGCATGTGTGAATTTGAGATGTTTTCAAACTTTTCGATGGAAATAGTGCTATGAGAATTGTAATTGCTTTTTGGTGGTGATCTTCCCAGCTCATAGCAGAGAGAGCAGGGAGAATTTGGAAATTTAAATGAATCTGTGTGTTTGTTGCCTTTGGCAGGAGCTCAGCATCGAAAGAAACTAATATCCAAGTGAATGAGGTGCCTGAAAATTGGAAGCTGGATGACAAATCACTCTCCTCATTAGGAGCTAACCGCAACATGATTTTGGGGAGGATTTCTGTCTGTCTGTGTGTCAATCTTTTATCTCATTCCTTTTAGATATCCTATATACACAGTTATGTTTGTGTGTTCATGCAGATTAGTTCAGTTTTGTGTTATGTTCCTCCTTGTTTCTTCTCATTTTTTTATTTCAAGTCAGAACTTTGGCAGGATTCATGAGTGGAGTCAGAGGATGGGGAAGCCCGGTAGTGTGATGGTGAGAACTATAGCAAGAAGGTCCAGGGTTCATGTGCATGTGTGTGTGTGTGTGTGTGTGTGTGTGGGGGGGGGGGGCTACCTGTGTAGAGCTTGAACGTTCTTCCCATGTCTGTGTGAATTCTCCCAACCATCCAAAGACATGCACCTTATTGTGTTAATTGGCCAATCTAACCCCCCACCCCCCAAAATTATGTGATTTGGGAGATTATTGAATGAATGAGTCTACAAGACACCAAACATTTTTAGACTTTATGTTTGAATGTAACTAAATATTACGGTCTTGTATGGCCAAACCAACATAACTCCACACTTAATAAGGACCGTGTTAGCGCTGGAGATCGGTCTGACTGTTGTAAATAGGGGTAAAAGTGCTCTGAGTTGTTTGGATAGCTCTTTAAAATTAATCACACTCAATTTAGGTGGTGCTGGGCTTCAGAAAACAGTGTTTTGTGTTGTGAGGTTAAAACCAGTGTATGAAATCCCTACAAAGGAAAACTCCAAATAAAAATGTGTGTCTTTATCCAAACTCGCCATATTTGCAACTTGGAGGTTGTGGTTCTTTCAAGTTGCAAGGGGGACTTTTAAAACGGTGACACCCAGATAGCGGAAGGAAAGAGAATAACAATCCAGCCTCTTATTCTAGAAGTAATCGAGTGCATCCTGCAGCCAGACTAGATTGATATAATTCCAGTGTTTGATATTTTTAGCTTTGCAGGATACAAATCTCAACAGAACTGAAGCAATTAAAGGGCTTTCAATCATCAGAACAATTCATTTGCAAACATTTCCCTGAGTTAGTTGATGTTTCGTTGTTTCGATGTGACAAGCAGGGATATTAGATATTTAACATTAACAAATGTCAGTCTTTGCCTCTTATACAAACCTGTTTAACTCTTAAAATAGATTTAAAAGGCCGCTTTATAATAATAATAATAATAATAATAATAATAATAATAATAATAATAACAATAATAATAATGATAATAATAATCATAATCATAATAATCATAATCATAATCATATCTCTCATATCTATAGTTCTAAATGGAAAAATCATGATATTGTGTTTATACCATGGTCATTCAAAAGCCAGGTTGCATGTCCGTTTTAGACATAATCACTGGGTGCACAAATGTGAGAAGAATTGGCAGTTCAGTAAAGAAACAGGCTGCACTTGAAATAGTCAAGATGATTTTGTTTAAGGGTCCGATCAAGTGGTAACACACATTTGGTGTTCAACGGTCTCTGTCATGTAAGCAGAGTAACTTATATGCATGTATTATACATACTTGAGTAGATATTTATAACCACTTTAACATTATGTCATAACAGAATATGTCGAGATAAGAGTTTTAGGTGAAAAATGTCAAATTACTACTCGGTAACATGTGGACTTGAAATGGACGTCAGTTTTTTTAAGCTTTATGCAAACATTCAAAACATGTGGTTCTCGACAGAAATTGATATCAAGTAGGACAAAACCTTTTAGATATTATGTTCAACTAGAAAAGCACTTGGAGAGTGCAGACCTCCGCCAAGGCAGATCAGCCCCCCCATCACCACCAAAATTAAATTATTTGTTCCTTGTGCCAGATTCAATATTTCTTGAAAATGTCATCAAAATCTCTCCACCCCCCAAGCCCTCCCCCAATCACCACCAAAATTTTAGCATTTATTCCTTGTGCCAGTATCAACATTTCCAAAAAATGCCATCCAAATCCATCCATAACTTTTTGAGTTATCTTGCTAACAGACAGATGAACTAACAAACCCCTCCCCCAATCACCACCAAAATTTAATTATTTGTTCCTTGTGCCAGTATCAACATTTCCTGAAAATTTCACGAAAATCCGTCCCTAACTTTCTGAGTTATCTTGCTAACAGACAGACAGACAAACAGACAAACCCTGATGAAAACATAACCTCAGCTGTTTCACTTGTCGGAGGTAGCTATGCTGAAAATAAATTTTGGAGTAAAATATTGAAAAGTCTTTGTTTTATTGACATGAGAATGTGGTCACATGTGGACAGGTTGCCATAGTAACACGTGGACGACTCTTTACCCTTGTATGCATCACCCACAAGCCAGGTATAATCACAATGCTCGATTTAATGTATTTAATATTAACACAGTGTTGTTTACAACTTGTGCTGGTCCATACTGAAATAGGTAAACTACAAATAGTAGTAGTAGTAGTAGTAGCTTATTTCGAGCACATAGAATCATCAGATAACAAAGAATCATACAACATGGTCAAAAACAAATAAGTAAATACAATTTTTTTTGCGCTCGAAAAGGAGTGAAAAGGAGAAGTATAACTTATTGACTCCCACCCCCTTTTTACAAACTAATAATCAAACCAGATCCGCCTCCTTTGCTTTGTTAACACACATTTTCCTCTGTATATTTTTAACAATAACACAAAACATCCATTAAAACCATTCATATACACTTTTTTTTAGTCACCTCATACACAATCAGATTTGCAATAATCAACCGTTTTCACTAGAAGCACTCGGAGAGCGCAGACCTCCGCCAAGGCTGATCAGTGGCCCCCCCCGTGGGCCCCCCCACCCCCGATCACCACCAAAATTTAATCATTTCTTCCTTATCCCATTTCCAACAAACCCTGAAAATTTCATCAAAATCTGTCCATAACTTTTTGAGTTATGTTGCACACTAACGGACAGACAAACAGACAGACAGACAGACAGACAGACAGACAGACAAACAAACCCTGGCAAAAATATAACCTCCTTGGCGGAGGTAAATATCAACTATAATATACATATCCACCCCAAATATCTACTCCAAATACAATGATCAATAAATATGATAGTATCTTCCTATCATGATAACCAATTAACTATAATATCTTATTTTATGCGTACTTCTAATGATCTATATTTTGTTATTATAGTGGATTTATACATCCTTTTAAATGCACAGATTGAAGAAGACATTTTTAAGTTTTGCTCCAGATTATTCCACAGATGTACCCCTCTAACAGAAATACACTGGTTGACAAATAAAGAGTAATTTCTCAGTAACAGTTCACAGATAGTCTTTTTAAATGTGACCAGTGTATGAATTTTAATTTCTCAGTTATAGACAGTCTTTTGCATGTGTTTTGGTTAATTTACTGCAGCCTAGCAGAAGGCTCAGAACTTCTCCTGTACTGTGTAAGTGGTATTTTAAAAAGGATACCAGTTCCATAAAATAGAGATCTTTAGTTAAAAAATGAGCCCACTTGATAAATGATGTGTGCAAATTTACTTTTTCAGGATGATGTTCACTTTCGCTTGATCTGACCCTTAAATGAATTACCAGACATGTTTAAAGACTATTGCAACAGACTGTACCTTTGCTGGTCTCTGTTCAATGAAGTATTAGCAAAGCTGACTCCACAGTTGACTGAACAACCAAGCCGATGTTCATACAACTATAAATGCTCTATAAATCAAGCATGAGGTAGACTGAACTAACAGCAACATAGCCTTTGGAAGAAAGTATTATTCTGCCACTACCCAAGATCTCTGAACTCACATACAAGGTAATAATAGACAAAATGCATCTGTTTATGGTCTGTGATGTGATGACACAGAATATATCATCACCTTACGAAGATATTTTAGACACTAATCATGAATAAAAGTGCTTCGAATCAGCAGAAATCATGGTGCCATTTCTTGATAGAGGCAATAACGCATCAGATTAGAAAGGGCTTGAGTAATGTTCTGTGTAAGGAGGAGAAGAAATCAAGGTGGTACTTGATAACTGTTTGCCTCAGTTATCTGTGGAAAAATATTGAAATGCTAAAATTAGCATTAGCATTAGACCAGAAAATCCTTCTGGCTCTGTCTATCTATCTTGCATATTTATTAGCTAATTTCGAAATTATTACCACACCCACACACATATTCTCACACAAAATGACTGCAATAAAATTATCCCCAGATTCCCAGAATACTAAATAATTGTACCGGTGCTTTATTTTTCTCTGCTGAGAAAGGTTTGGGGAGAAGCAGGCAATCAGCAGTGGTTTTTCCATCTCCTGATAAGGGAAAAAGTGAAGGACAGGAAAGCAGGAGTTAAAAATGGGAAAAGGAAAAATATTGCAAGGTAGATGAAAAAATCAAGTAAAGGTGAAAATAGTGGCAGAAGGAAACAGTTGGTGAAAAATTAGGGAGATAAGGAAAGGAGAGTTTTGATGCGAATACAAGAAACAGGTAGAGGTAGGTAAAAACGAGAGAGAACTGGAAGAAGTAATGAGGTAGGAAAGTGAACCGGAGCAAGGATGGAAAACAGAGGGTCAGGAGAGCAGCCCATATTAATGGATAGAGGTTTTTAAACTGAAAGCCACTTGTAATTGCATTTTCATAATGCATTATTTGTATGAAAATGGCTATAGAGTCTGTATCTACAGGTAAGTCTGAAGGAAGGTGAACTCTGCTGAACTTGCGAGCACTTAAATAAATAACAGTAATAAAATAAAATATATTATAATAGCTTTTAATTTAGAAAACTTTAAATGACATTTCGCTGACTCTTAAGTTATAGTTGCTTATTTCAACAATATATGGAAATGCAATCAGGCCTTTATTCTAGTGTCTGTATCCTCTTACCATAATCCTTAAGGTGTGATAAATATATAGATATTTATACGCAGCATGCTGTGATGTTAGGAGTAATTTAAAAAATATTTGTAATAATTAGAGGGATTAGAGATTATTTCTTTACTGGTCTATGGATTAACTACACTGTCAAAGTTTCATACACCTTCATCTAACCCTTTATACAACTAACCGCTCCGTATCACCATCTATATACTGTCTGTTTTTCATCTGCCTTTGTTAGATGTTAGTTGCCTGTAAATGGCTTCTCTTGCCCTTGGTCGGAGCTTCCTAACCTTCATTCAGCAGTGATATGATGTTATAAGTGAAACAGTAGATGAAGCAGACAGTACTTGTGGTTTGGGTGTTTTTATATCGCAGCTGATGGAGCAAGTTTCTAAAAAGAACGTTTAAGTAGGGTAATTAATGATGTGTAAGTCAGTAGCTAAGGTTTCGTTATTATTTGTCAGTCAGATGTGAACACTGTCCTTCATGTCATCATACACAGCAGAAGCTGGTGCATTTCTCTCAATTACAAGAAACATGTTTTAACCCTTGCATGCACACTGGTCACTACAGTGGACAGCTGTTCAAAAGTGTTCTCTTGTATATTCATGGATTTTGTTGTTTTAGTTCCATATCAGCCAAGACAGTGGACGCTTATGCATCATCCCATACACTGCAATTCATACCATTACTGTAACTTTGCTGGTCTAGATAAACCTGATCTGCAGTAAGATGTTTGAGAGTAAAAAAAACTGCTAATTGTTATTAGACTGTAATTAACAGGTTTTTTTTTTTTTTGCATATTATCTCCATGCAGGTATGTTAAAATGTGACAAAACATCAGATTAGCAGCATTAAAAATGTTTTTATTTCATAGTTTTCACACAGTTTATCAGTAAATACATGTTTCTTTGGTTCTAAAACTAAATGCATGGTGTCCAGCTGAGAGGACATTTTTGTAACTCCATAAAAATAGGCTAACAAAAATCAATAGAATTATTATTTTTATGCCTAAAGAGGGATAAAAACACTCAGGGAAAAAAAATCATGATTAAGGTTCTCATAATTCATGCATGAAAGGGTTAAGTGACAGACAGTTCAGTTTAGCAGACTTTAACTTATTTATTAGTGACCTTGACCTTTGATTTTTGGTCAAAATCTTCCAAGAAGACATTTGTGCCAAATATGAATAAATTCTCTGAAAGTGTTACTGACAAACATGAAGTCTTTTTTCTTTCTTTTTTTCTTTCTTTCTTTTTTTCTTTCTTTCTTTTTTTTATTTTATTTCGAACATGCAAGAAAAATAAGACAAAACAAAGCAAATCAAGACATAAACAAAATAACATTCAAATGGACAGAATCTATCCTCAAGCACATACAAGTCTGAATATCGCATGGTTGAAAAGGAGTAGGAAGAAGTATAAACTTATTTAATCCTACCCCTCAGTGCTTTTACACCTTTATCATTAACTTAATACAACAATCAGCCTATACTATTTCCCTAATTTTAGCGTCAAACCACAACAATCCACAATGCAGTAACTGAATTATCCACAACAGTATGTTCATGTCAGCACAGTCATACAAACAGACTTAACAAATCAAACATTCTCTTCAATAATTACAGCAGATTTATCAGTACGACATCATTCATAAACAAACAAGCCTCACTGTCATTATTAAATACTGTACCTCTCAAGAATCAATTCTTTATATCTTTTTTTAAACTGAATTATGTTTGATATTTGTTTTATCTCCACACACAATTTGTTCCACAGTTTTACTCCACAAATGGTGATACAGAAACTTTTTAATGTAGTGCGTACTTTATGAATCTTTAAATTTAATTTTCCCCGTAAATCATAGCCTCCCTCTTTTTCACAAAACATTTCTTGAATATTGCCCAGTAGTAAATTATTCTTTCCTTTATAAGTCACCATGACCTTTGACCTTTAGGCACCAAAATATTGCCACTTCATCCTCGTTTCCAGGTGAATGCTTGTGACTTTTTATCAAACTGTTCCTTAGATATTATGTTAAATATAATGTAGACTGACACACCTTCTTCATCATCATGGATGTAAAAATTAATACATGAACAAAAAATGATAAACAAATGATGCCAGGCACAACAAACCCCGCCCCTTGCACGTATTGTAGCTTATTTTGGCATCGATCCAGCTGATGTCATCATGTCCATACGTATGCTGATGTCAACATATTAATTGCCTGTATATATGTGCCAAGTTTGAAATAAATTGAAACAAAATTGATGTTTTTATAGACATTTGAAATTTTATCCATCATAAGTAAATGGGAGAATAAAGATTTTAAAAATTCATAAAAAAATTGAACTTTGACCTACTTTTCCCAAAAGGTAACCACATCTATTCTCAGTTACTAGCAATCTATAAACCCAATTTGGTATGAATTCAACCAATAGTTTTGCTGCTACAGACATTTGAAATTTTACCCTTTACACTGGGTTACAAAAAAATGTTTTTTGCAAGTTGTCTAGGTTTTTCAACTGAATTAGGACCATTTTGCACCGCTAAATCCAAAAATGACATCTGTTTTTCTCAATCAGGTCAGGTTTTTTTGCTAATTTGATTTTGAAAAATTTGATCTTCTCACAATCTGCGCCCAAACTTTATCTTGGTCACCAAGTTTAATACCAAAATAAGACTGGTAAGCACACTTTATGAAACTTGTGACTTGATTCCTGTTAGGTACAATGGTGTATTCACCGCACATGTAGCAGAATACGTCAGGCTTATTTTTGCAAGATCTTCTAGTCGAAGCCATTTCATTCACCTGCAATATTAAAAAAAACACTAATCATAAATTGGCAAAAGTAAAATCTTCAGAACTCGTTTATTGCAAGAAATATGAAAGAATTTTGTATCATATGATGTGAAAATGCCCATAAATGTAAGCAAAAATGTTAAAAAGCCAATATGTAGCATAGTTCAGAAAGTTGACCTGATTGAGCAAAATTAATGTGATTTTTGGATTCAGCACACCAAAATTATCCTAAATCAGCTCAAAAAACTTAAACAATAAATTTGTTGTTGACCAGTGTTATAAGTAAATGGAAAAAAAAAAAAAAAAGATTTTAAAAATTCATTAAAAAATATTTACTTTGACCTACTTTTCCCAAATAAATGAGTAACAACTGATTACACTTCTGGGACCCAATACTGCTGTTAATGTACTTTCCATCAGACTCAAGGAAAGACTTGAAAGTGCGTCTATCGCTGATGTAGACTACTACTATAATACCAGGATAGTCTTTGTCATAAGTTATTTATTGTTTGTTTATTTCCAATGGAAACAGGTTCATGAGATGCCGTTTCTTATTCATAAAAGAGGATTTACAGGTGTGTGCCATATTACACTGGGCAATGGATATAACAATAAGCATGTGGCTTAGAGAGCTAATAAAGAGGAGACAGTGATCCATAGTACCTCGGGAAATAAGGTCAGACCACAGGTGAGGAGAGAAGCAGCTGGAGTTTTGGATTAAAATGTATGTGTTCTGATGGAAATGCAGTTTCATGGAGTATGTTAACCTTGCGTAACTGGCCTCTTCCTCCACCTCTTTCTTTCTCCAGCTTGTAAGCCGGGTTTCTTCAAGGCGTACGCTGGGAACACTAAATGCACCAAGTGTCCTCCACATAGCTCCAGCCATGACCAGGCCGCCACCATCTGTCACTGTGACAAAAGCTTCTACAGAGCGATCAAAGACCCCTCCACCATGGCTTGCACAAGTTAGTACAAAGCTGAAAAATGTGAACATCCTTTGTCAGCTGAGACACTTTTAAATTCTGTGTGTGTAGTTAAGTTAGTTTGCAGTGGTGTTTTTTTTTTTTTTTTTCCACCTCTTTCCATCTGTTGTTGTGGTAACTTTTCTCTTTCATTTTTACCAGTAAGTTTGAACTTAATGTAAATATAATCAGGCCTCCACAGGTGTCAAAACAGCATCTGTTACATCTGTTGTATATGCACATGAAAAATTCTCACAATTCAGTGGGAAGTGTCTAATATTAACGAGTGGCACGCAGAAATAGAACATGGAGAGCACTTGAAGGTTCATCGCCTACATACACTCAAATCAGACACTTCAGTCTTGTGCATGTAACACTTACATCCAGGGAATTAAATACAAGATGTGGGAATTAAATATGTGACTGCAAGTTACTTCACCTACCCACCCATATTGAACACACATACACATTGTACTATTCACTTGTTTTTGATGAAATGTGTATTCTTAAAGGCCAAATGGATCTCATCACCAACTATTCATACAGGCGTGGATAAAATTATTAGACCATCAAAAGTCATCAAAAACAATGGTTATGCAATCAAGTATTAACTCCTGTGTGTATCATGCGACTAAAACAGACAGAAAAGAAAACATGGAATGCCTAAAAGCACTGTTTTTGTCAGTACAATGCCAAAGATATTGATGTAAGAACTGAAGTGATTTCGGTTATTATCAAGAAAACATGGAAAATGTCTAGATATCAGCTCTGAAATTAAACTTTTTTGTGCTGTTTTTGTTGTTATCATTGTATTTGTCCAAACAAATGTACCTTTAGTTGTACCAGGCATTAAAATGAACAAAAAATGGAAGAAAAACAAGGGTGGTTTAATCATTTTTTCCGCGACTTTATATCTACTTAAGTCTTTTGCATCTCATTTTGCATTTTTTGGTAAATTTAAAAAGCCATCAGTACTTTCAGATTCTGTTTTTTTGTTCACCCAAAACAAAAAATGATATTATACTTCAACAGTAAATGCATTGATATTGATTGAATTTGTCTTCTTCTCAACACCTACACTATCTCTGTGTTTTCAGGGCCTCCGTCAGCTCCCCGGAACCTGGTCTCTCTGATCAATGACACAGCTCTCTTCTTGCAGTGGATGCCTCCTCGGGACACAGGAGGCAGGAAGGACATCACTTACAACATCCTCTGCCAACGCTGTGATACTACCGACAGTGAAGGTGTGGTGACGCAGTGTGAGCCATGTGAACCTGACCTGCGCTTTATCCCACGGCCACTTGGTCTGACTGGGACATCTGTGGCAATCCTGGATTTTGCAATGCACGCAAACTACACCTTTCATGTGGAGGCTGTGAATGGCGTCTCTGGGCTGGGGGTAGCTGCACGCTCTCTGGCAAACGTTACGGTCAATACACACCAAGCCGGTGAGTTTTTGTTTTACTTGTATGTATCAAATTGTGACAAAAATGTCTCTATAACGGCAAACATATCATATTTGATTCATGAGTTTTGAAGCCCTCTACATGATCAGTGCGATATTTTGTTTCTTGAAAGACCTGATGTATACAATTAGATACATACAATACATGGATAATCCACCAGGGGGGAGGAATTTGTTCACCAGAGGCCTTTCCAGTGACGCTACAAGATTGTCAGGAGGCAGAACTTTGCCAATTTTGATAAGAATTACCAATTTGTTAGACAGGTTTGTGTTATGTCATGTTTTTGTTTGTTCAAAAATATTAATATTTGAGCATTGAGACCCGATGTATCAAATATGAAGCAAAATTGAAACTCATACATGGAAATTGATATTTGAAAAAAATTGTTTTATGTTGTTCAGAAGGAACAATAAAGGCTCCAGTTTCAAAGAACTGGAATTTTCTGTCAATGATTTAATGGTTCAGGCTTTACAGGGTTAACAATAAACTGTGCTTCACATACATATTCAAAATTGACTTAATCTTATTTTTATTATTTACATTTTTCTTCGATGTCTGCCAGTTCCTCACATTTCTAGATAAGAAAGAACAGAGTTTCTAAATATAATATCATTTTGTATAGTTGAAGTCTTAATGGGCCATGCTGAGAGCAATTCAGCGATGTCAGTCGTAGGAGTTTTCCACTAGTTTTCACATTTTATTGTCCTATAATAAATTTATTTCTGGAAATTTTTTATGTCTTACTCAGTAGTGAAAGCAATTGTTAGTTGCAGACATAAATTTCATAATTGCACCAAAAATATTTTTGCACTGCTGAAATAGTTACAGCTACAAAATATTGTGGAGCATTCATCATTTTAATCTTGCTTGCGTTGGCAAAACAACCATCTGGAATAGTGAGAATTTCCCAATGGATCATTTCAACCTCTGAGATGTCAGAAAGCCAAGCAAAACTGAAAAAGATAACGATACAAGCAAACTAGCAGGTCAAACAAACTACCAGGAGATTTACTTGTTCTCATGTATTGCTTGATTGCATTTTATTTAACAGACAAATTGTATGTTTTATGTATTCCAGTTATGTCTTCATTATGCCAGATTGTAGTGTGTTGATATTTCAGTAGCTCTATTTAGCTCAGAAATATTGATAAGATTTACATTTACACACATGGGCTTTACACATACATGTGCTGCAGTTATATAACACCTGAACCTGTGAATACTAGGTTTCAGTGTGTAGAAGACAGATATTCATGCTCCAGTAAAATGAACAGATTTATTTATTCTGCACTTATTTCTGCCTTTCTCCTTGCTGAGTACCCTGTGTCCTTTTCCACAATCTCTGTCACTCTGTCCAGCTTTAAGTGTCAGTAGGTGAAGTGCATCTGTGACCCTTAAATAGCTGACACTACCATTTTGACCTGAACCTGCTGGTAATTAGCAGAGCTCTGCTGACCTCAGGTCAGTCATAGCTAGCGCACTTCAAGGCAGCTTTGTCTTGGACTTGCATTAGGAAAAGTAGGAGACCTGAAATTCAACTTCTGAAATCTGAACCTTATATTCTAAGGGCAAAAATATTGATGGAATAATTGATGGAGGAAGATGAAGTGAAGCAAGGGAGGAGAGTGAATTAATAAATTATACTGTGATGTATGAGCACATTTTCTTCCTTTTCAGCATGTACAAGACGCCAGAAAAGAGATAAAATTCTAATGAGAAGAAGGCTTAAATCAGACCTAAAATAAAACAGAGGAATATGTGCATGTACAGTTTGTGCTTGTACCGGTTTGTGTACAGTAATCAACTTTCATAACTCAAGATTATCTAAGTTTTCCATTAGTGTTGTATGTGATAAGAACAATCTGAATTACATTTTTGATTGCTTAGTGAAAGAGGTTACGAGGCTAAGGAGAAGATTAAGCTATAATCAAGTGCAAAAATGGTTTCACAGTCCTATTTAGCACGTCTTCTGTTTGGGGAGAGAAGAAAATTCACAAAGCTGAAAGTCTGTCATGAATTATTGTACAGGTTGGTGTCTCATGTAAATCTTCCAATTTCAAATCCTTAATTTGATGACAAGTCAACTTTAAAAAGTTAGTGGAAATCTACAGCGTTTGTCAGATACTGTTTGTTCGTGTGACTAGATTAATTATCAGAAGGCAGAAATCAGCAGTTTCTTGTGTCAAATACAGTAGAGTGCCAGAGGAGATGAAGCAGCGCTAATGATAAAGTGCCAACTAAAAAACAAGACTGTGAGTTGAGTATGTGAACAACAAAAATAAAGTTGTTCTTAAATAATCAGGCTGTGCATATGCTTGCAGTGTGTTAATAAATTCAGATTTTTGAAGTCTGCAATCCACAAATGTCGCTATAATTGCATTACTTGTTTTCACTTTTTATGGATCTTTTTGCATTTCATCTTGTGTGGATGTAGCATACTAATTTATGCATTCATACACTAATGGAGTAAGAAAAATAGTCACAACTATAAAATCACATTCATTAATGTCTTTAATCATGATCCTGCTTGGTCAAGAAAAATCCAAACCCCCGACATTTATTCATTTTGACAAAATTCCCCCTATTTTACTGTGGAGAATATTGTGTTAATGCATTATTTTTAGGAATGAAATGTTATGCTGATAGGCTGTCAGTGTGTCATTGAAACCAGATGTCAGGTGTATATGTGTCACTTCATACCATCTCTCTGGCAAAGGCAGCCAGACTGATGCGAGGAAGTTGGAATGCAAATAATCTCTGTGGAGGAGGAGAAGCAGCCTGTGGGGATGTTCCCATTAGGATGTTTAGAGTGGATTAACTTGTCAAACTGCCTTTCCTCAGTAGACATACTGTATACACACACACAGCCAGGCATGCATGCATACAAGCAACAACAAATCTGTACACATATGACGCACACATTTACAGCATCCATCCCACCTCCAGCCTCGCTTATTATCTATTAGTCATAGTCTCGGCGCTTATACTCATACATGCTCTACACAACCACTTTATTTATTTATTTATTTAAGCTGGAGAAGTGCTGTTGTGCATCACAAATAAAGGGTATGTATTATTAAGAACCTACTTTCACTTCCTTTTAGTATTTGTTTTCAGGTACAGAACAACACAATAAAAGTATGTTCTGTTAAAATGTGCTTAAATTTCTAAACACTTCTAATTGGAAATGCAATTACTACACGTATTTCATTCATATAATTAAGAAAAATGCAGGTTGGAAATCGTAAACACCTGGCAGGATGGACTTTGGATAGACTGATTCAAACTCATTGTCATTTTACACAGATGCAGAGAGGTGATTCATATAATTCATTGTGATATTATGCCAATAACAAAATAATAGCCAATCAAAAAGCAGAATTAGCAATTAAATGGATTTCTTTTTTTTTTTTTTTTTTTTACCAAGGGGGGAGGGGGCAGTTTATATTCAGGTGGCATGCTCTCTGTTTGTAAAGTGCATATTAATGGCTCATTATGCTTTTAATTATGCTAAACCTATTCATCAGAATTACTAATAATTTCTCTTCCCTGTTGTCTCTGTGCTTGTCTAACCTTGATAAGTTATAGTGGTTAGTTAAGCAAGATACATGATCACTTTACGTTTCAACAGTGGAGTGTAGGGAGCATTTATCAACATGACATAGTGGAAAATCATTCACTTTTGCAGCTGTGCCTCTGACTAGCAATAAATTCTAAAGAAGTAGATTCAATCATCTTGAATGTGTGTTTGTCCCACTTTCCTTTACACTTAATTTCACTTGATATAACACATAGCTGGTTTTGTGCTTGTAGAGGGTGATGAAGGTCAGATGTCCATCTGACACATCCCAAGGAAGCAAAGTAGAGCAGTGTGAGCAGAGTGATCTCTGTGTTGACGAACTCTGAACTGTGTGTTACCCAGAACATAGTGTAGTTACAGCTCTGCACAGTATTATCCAGATTCCTCCCACAAAGTTCACTGAGGTCCTCTATCAAGAGGCCCAGAAATAGACAGTGCCGATGCATGTGAGGTGTTTGCATATGAAAAAAATGTGCTCCTACAGTACAACAGAGGCAGAAGTGCAAGCACAAAGATAGACTCCTTCTTTGTTTATTCATAGCAATATATATTTGTGTGTGCGTGTGTATGGAAAAACATTTTTTAAGGTAGTAGATATACTACAAGATTATTATTTGTAGTTTCACAATAAAGTTTGGATTAGATATTAGATTCAAGATTCAAGAATGTTTATTGCCATTATGTGCACATAATGGATTTTTTTCTTAGAGGTAGTTCTTGGCTAAAAAAAATATAAAAACACTAAAGATTATGTACATCAATATAAAAACACCAGAGAATATGTATATCAAGACTATTATATATAGAAAAGAAATGCAAAACACAGCGTGTACAGTGTAGTAACAGTGTGGTAAATAGTATGTGCAGAATTCAATTTGTGTGCAATATCGTGTGCAAATAGGATAGCAAATGTGCAAATGAATGACAGGTATTAGTTTTTAGATAACATCACATTTTTAACACTAGGACAGCTAGAGGTTTCTATATACCTAAACTGATCAAATCAGTCAGATTTACCCATGCATCATTTCTGGTTTATAGGAACGTCCTTTCATTAAATTAAGTAATTTTCTTCAATAACAAATGGCTCAAGTCATAACATGAGTTTAGCATCCCCCTGTCTTTTAAAATATCTTTAAGAATGTGAATATTGTATAATAGGGTATTAGAAGAAAATATATGCCATATTTATTTTGTTGGTTAATCTCTGTCTGTTTCCACTGTCAACTCTTTCAGATCACAAGTTAATACACTGCATAAAAGACAAATGTCTTTAAACATAAATGGTGAAAAAAATGATTATGTGTCTAAAGGGGTTCATTTGACCCAGTGGCTGTTTGAGTTAAATGCCCTTAGATTTAATTAGAGTTTATCTAGACTATATTTAAGAACAGGAAATATAATACAATATAATTTTATGAATAGTGGAGAGAGTCAACATTTCTTTAATACAGATAAATACCACAATTGAAAAACGTGTAGATTTGACCCATTGGCCATTTGAGACTTAAAGGGCCGGATCTACAAACTGATTTACTAACAGTGCACACTTAGGGTTGTGTCTTTCAAAGTTGCAAAATAACGCGTCTGCACCCAGTTAGTACGTTTGCCACAATGAATATGCAATATGGGGTGTTTACATGCAATTGTGCATGTGCTGGGAGGAGAAAACGTAAATATATTAATTTAGCACACGCAAAGTGATTTATCAAACCCCAAAGCAATTTTGCTCATAGAAACTGCGTTTATATTTAACATGGCTCGAAGGGAGGTGCAAACGGTTTGGATGCGTAATTGTGCACACATGGCTGCAGTTACTGTCGCAAGAAGGAGACATCAAAATGATGAAACAAAATGCAGAGAACACATTTTCACCTTCATGTGAACATTTTTGGAATTAATGAGGAAACACTCATTAAAACATATGGCCCATCCAACCTTGTCATTTTGGAATTGTTGGATGAAGTCAGAGCAGATTTGGACCCAGTCAACTGCACCTGCTCCTCAATGCTGGACAGAGGCGTCTCATCCACTGGGCCCCCACCTGTTTGATTTGCTGATGTTATATCATACACCAATTTTTCTTTTGCTCTCCTTCTGATGTCTTGATATTTTCTTTTCACTTCATCCACTGTTCGCATTGTTTTACCAACAGCGTTTATTTTTTCACAGATTTTCTCCCATATAGTGTTCCTTTGTGCGATCATCAGATTTAGTTCATTTAAGTGTCTTTTTGCTTCATCTACCAACACCTCTAATTCTATAGGGTCGAATTTAGCTTTGGGCTTTTGTCTCCAAACTCATCATGCAGCAAACCAACAAAAAGCACACAAACCCCCATTTAAACAGGCATGTCTCCAACACATTTGCACCTTTTATCATTTACACAATCACTATTAATAAATCACCTGCAAACTCTTGTACAACCCCACACCCAAAATTCTAGATTGCACATATAAATTCGTAAATGCAAGTTGGGATCTTAGTATATCTGGCCCAAAGTGTTTAATTTTGATGTTAGAGAACAGCTTTACTTGTTTTATACAAGCAAAGATAAACCATCTTATCATGTCAAATCACTCCTAATGTAGAGCAATGAATCAGAGTGTAAGTAAAACCACCTCTGGATTAAAGGGTTAAATCTCTATAGACTATAGTGAGTGAAGGCCTCAGGGAAATGAGAATCCCCTTTCGCAAAGATTTACACACACACACACACACACACACGCACGCACGCACGCACACACACACCTACACACACGCATTTCAGGTCAGTTTCAGACTGTTGTTGATCAGGACAAATTTTTGCCCTGCGGTCCAAAGTGCAGTGCAGTTAGTTTTTATGTCAAACACACACAGACACACACATAGTTCATGCCCAGTAAGGTTGGCACAAAGGCCTGATTTAGTACATTGACCCGCAAAGTAAAACTGCCAGTGAGAGGATGCTGTAATTCCTCTACATTTAAAGGCCATAAAGCTTTCTAAGATCGTTGTGCCAGCTGTTTATCAAGCATAATTTGTGTTAATATTAGCGAGTGTTACTCAGATTTACTGTGTCGTGAAAATTTTAGGTTATTGGCAAATATATGCAAAATAAATAAATAATTTGAAGGTGAATAAGTCATGTTGTACAGCTTTCTCTTTCTCTTGACTGTTATTGTTGGTTTCATGTGTTCTTCCTTTGGGTAGAATCTCAGTATTTTTTATTTTTGAGGTATTAATCTCCAGAATATCAACATTATCATCTCCTCAGTGACTATGTTAGAAGCGTGGCGTCAGCTCTGATATACAGGTTCACATGTTTATTCCATGTGTGAACATTTTCTAATGTTTCTTGGTGTCCTGATTCAGGAGATTTTCTTCTTTCTCTTTTGCTTTGCTCTATCCCCCTTCTCTCCAGTGGGTTCTCTTCTGTTTTTTTTTTCCCTTCTTACAGTGGGAATAAGGCTGACTTCTATTTATATGCTCAGATGCTGGGGAGATGCAACCCCGTGGGATTTCTATACAGTTCTCCCTGTTCACCATCTCTCGCCTCTTCCTTTCTGTCCTTCCTTTATCTGTTTGAGCATACATAGTTGAGGGTTAACCTATTTTTTCGTGCTACCAATGAACCAAGTAGAGCCTATAGATTCTCAATTATCATCTGCAGTTTGAATTGTGATTAAACTGTAATGACCATAATTGTTCTCTCTGAACCACTCAACCGGAGCTGTAAGAATCTAACCAGTGGATTGATTTATCCAGTCCAGACCTAAAATAGTTTCTTGTATGAAACTTACACCAAAATTTCCTCACTATGCAAAGAAAGTCATCAGTTGATACTTACAACCACACCTAACACACACAGTAATAGGTGCATGACTTTATACCGTACGCTGCAGTTACATTTATTCTCTCATCATATGCATATATTCCTACCTAATCACACTGATGCCAAATTAGTCAACATGTACATCATTAGATATGTATTAATATATTTTAATCAAATCAAAACAGTACTGCACATTAAATATTTAGGATACTGTGCATATTTTAATTCAGGAGTTTCATCGACATGAACCTATCAAGTATGTACTCATAGTTCTTGTGCAAATGCTGATGACAGAAGGGTCTCGAAACTGGTTTAGACAGTAGATATTTATGCTGGTCCTACTCAAAGCGATATGTTCAGTATGTTGGAGCTTTTCCTCTTCGGATTAGTGGTTGTTGCCCCTGAGGTGCTCGGTGTGCCTTTACTTGCATACATTTCCACTTGTACACTGGATAGCTGCAGATATTCCTGTGCCTGTCAATACTCTGGCCTTTTCTTTTGGTTTTATTTCACATTATTGTGTAGACATATGGAAAATGGCTTTGGACGGTGGATCAGACAAAAACAGTCAAATAACAAGAGATTTATTGACCTGAGAGATTTCACTGGAACATTTAGAGTTTAGAACTTCATGTTTATGGCGCTCTTTTCTCTTCTAATTCACAAGCATCCCATTACTGAATGGATCATTAGTACACTGAACCCCAAACAAATTCAAGTGCCGCGCAGATGACATTTACTGAAAACCCAGTGGACTCTGTTCTCGTCTGTGCACTTTTGCACCACAGTTCTGTCAATATACTCTGTATATTTTTGTTGGTGTGTCTGCTGTCTGCCATTAATAAGTACAACATGCAGCCAGACTGTGGGGGCTTGAGATATTCCCACAATATCTCCCAGCTCTCTGTGCAGCTCAGACACCACCTGCCAACAGGACAGAAAATGCACATGTTAACTGGAATTACAGAAGTGACAGCAGATGTGTCATCTGGTTTGGCAAACAGATATGGGGGTAAAGATTGAATGATAATTTGACACACTTATGATGTTTATTTTGTCTTTTGGTTGTCCTCTTAGAGCTGAAAACTTTAAAGTCTTAGTTTTTAGTGTTGTTTCAACACTGTGGCTGGGTTTATGTAGCTCAGCTCCAGAAACAGGACATATTTCCTAAGCTTTATGTGCATATAGAGATGCATGTTCAAACAGTTTTGTGTTGTAATCTAAAACTTACACACCTCATATTTACATATTTGTCATGTTGAAGGTGCATTTTTGCAGGAGTCAGCATTAAACTCCTGCTACAACACTTTCCTCTTCCCCTTTTTGTTTTAATACAAGTTGAGGTGGTTGAACTGCTGGACTGTGAAGCATCTTGTCTGGGCTGAGCTGCAGCTAGAAAATCGTGACAAGATAAGATTGTCGCATCTATACTTGAATGCATCCAAGGTACTACAGTGAGATATCGCCTTTCTGAAGTGCTCTATCTCTCTGTGGCCTTCTGTGTCTTATAGGTTATCTATTTCTCTGAGTATGAAGAGAGTTTAAAAGATTAATCTAGGCCTGAATTTGTATTCCAACAATGATCTCCCTAACAGCGCACTCGACAACAGAGAGACTAGATCTATTAGTTTTCCAAATAATATTCTGTTGAAGTGAAGGCTTTATGAATAATTGATCAGAAATATTTGAATCTCCGTGTTGTGATTTTATGACTCTTTGCACCCTTGTGTGAAATTTTCTCTCAAATTCTGCAGTAATGATAAACAGTTGCTGTATATGTGATGGTTTGGAAGTGTTTCTCACAAACTGCACATCACACTGACAGTGGACAGTAAAAGCCTTCTTTCCTTTTGGGTGTTTTTGTAATACAGAAACATTTCCTCTTCCAAACTGCCACCGTTTCACACATTTTTTTTACTTTTATTTTTTTTTACTTCAGATTGACTACTGTAAGGAGGTGAGTGGGTGCGTATAAGACATTAGGTGATTTCCATTGGCTTTTCGTTTTGTTACAAACCTTTTTATTAAATCTTTAGTATTTGCTTTAGTGGCACAAGGCTGGAATCGCTCATGTTCTTTGTCACTGGGGCATCCAGGACAGGTGTATTTGCCGCTGAGTCTCCATTCAGTTGTCAGGCATTTTTTTCTTAATTTTGTTTTTCCCCATTCTTCACTTTTTGACTCATACAGAGTCAAATGAGCCAACCATTACTACAGTGTGAGTCACTAAGTGAAATGTTGTTCATTATTCTTTTTATTTTATTTTATTTATTTATTTATTTTTGATTTTTTTTTCTATTTATTTTTTTTAATTATTTTTTTGTTTATTATTATTATTATTATTATTATTATTATTATTATTATTATTATTATTATTATTATTATTATTGTCTTTTTAAAATTTATTTATTTTGATTTTTATTAATTGTTCATTATCTCCATTAGGGTTGGAATAGTTATACTCTCTCAATGCTTCCTCAGGTCCTGCACTGGTGGGTGTAGTCAGGAAGGACTATGCCTCCCAAAACAGCATCGCCCTCTCCTGGGCAGAAGTGGAACAGCCGCCCTCAGACATAGTGGACTATGAAGTCAAATACTTTGAAAAGGTAATTCCTCTAAAAGATTAAAATAAGATAAATTAAATTAGTGTGAACTTTTATTTTACAATATTTATGCACTATGTTTGTTCATTACTTTGTATTTTTTGTAGAAATAGTTACACAGAAAAGTTATTGTTGCATAGTTGCACCAAGGTGATGAAGTTCACAGTTACACAGTTATCAAAAATAACTGCTCACAGAACAATGTGCATTGTTAGCATACAGAAACACAAAACTAAGGGTGTGGTATTCATAATTCATTGCTAATTCTGCCGTACTCACCATCTGCTCTGGAAGTTAATTGGATGAAATTATGTGTTTTGTTCAAACGCTGTGATAATGGGTTTATGCGTGTTTGTGCCACTGTGGGCCTTTGTTTAACACCTCTTGCAATCTGTTTCTACTTTTGCAGGAACAAGAGCAGCTGAGTTACTCGTCAACACGCACCAAAGTCCCCAGTGTAGTGGTAACCGGTCTCAGACCCTCTACTGTCTATGTCTTCCATGTGCGCGCTCGCACCGCCGCCGGCTACACAGCATACAGCCCCAACTTTGAGTTTTCTACTGCAGCAGAGGGTAAGAAAGAGAGAGAGAGAGAGAGCGAGAGAGAGAGAGCGAGAGAGAGAGAGAGAGAGAGAGAGAGAGAGAGAGAGAGAGAGAGTCATGGGAACAGTGTTTGCAAAGTATGCAAAGTGACTGTGATTTAAAGAAGGCTGGCACTGACTGATATTCATCACTTCTGAGCAGAAATAGTTTTATTTGAAAAGCATATCACTGGAAAAGATGAAAGTTTTAAAAGACAGAAAGCCAGAGGTTGTTGAGTTGTCTATGTTGATCAACAACCCAATAAAAACCTTGGAGACATTTTATGGCCATTCTTTGTTATGGATCAGTAAAACTCATCAGAACTCTTTCAACCATGAGTCATTTGTTTTATATTTATAAGGTCTGTAGTTCCTTATTCAGGTTGTGAAGTTGTGCTTATAGTTTTCATGCACACATAAGTGCTCTGATGATTCAAACTTTGAAAATCACAGCCTTCAACAAGATTGACATTTTAAGTGACAGGTATGTAGATATGTTCACCTTCACATTCCAGTACACTTCTGCACCAACGCTCACTGATATGAAGATGACAGTTTATATACGTAGACATAGGCAGTATGTCTCACTGTGTAAACACATGCACATTTTCACACAGCTTCATGCCACATTAGGCAGTTTATATTTCTTAAAGGTTACGTATATATAAAGGTGTATTCAATCGCATGAACAATCATTTATGGCATCACTATAATCTTCTAGTAACATGCATTAAAAGTAAAATAAACCATGGCTTTAAACAGACTTAATTTGCCATTGTCAGATTAGTGAACATGGTAAACTGTCTGAATTGGAAATAAATCTAATATGTGTCTGCAATTTTTTTTTTTTTTTAATTGTAGGTTTTGGTCCAGCTTTTGCTTCATATAATTAAAAGATGCATTTAGACACTTTTATGAGGGTAAAAAATGAATTAATGGATGCCTTTTTTGCCTTGTAAATAACGATAAATATGAAATAGTGGTACGGTTTATTGTCACTAAATGAACATCTTTGTTCCTCAGATCCTGATATTGCAGATCAGGGTCAAGTTCTAGTGGTTGTCACAGCATCAGTAGGAGGATTCTCCTTATTGGTCATCCTCACTCTCTTCCTCCTCATTACTGGACGGTAAGACATGGCATTGTTTTGTTTGTTGTCATCTTATCTATAACACACATACAAACACACACACCTCTGCCTCTTCTCATAATCTCCAATGTGACACATCAACCGGAAGTCTGTTAATGGACTCTCCTCTTGTTATCTAGCAGACACTCTTATTTTCCAAATGGCTGAACCAATTTTCTGCCTAATTACTCAGCATGTAATGCATGTACCAATGATTTGCTCCATTCCATTAACTTTCACCGGTTGGCTCACACTATTGTCTTCCACACATTCAGTTCAGTTTATTTATTTATTTTTTATTAGTTGCAATTATTGATAAACAATGAAAAATGGCAGTGAATCAGCAGATGCTTTGTCAGGTCTTTTACCTAATTGTGATTAAATTTGAAGTCATAATCTTTTATATGTATATTAATGTACATATTAATAATATTACAAATGATGTTTCTCAAAGAAATCATAAATGCAGAAACTTTTGAGTATGTTGAGTATGTTTTGTGCACAATTCAAAAGATATTTCAACACACATGGCTATGTTACGAAAGGGGGCTTGATTCCATTGAGTCTTAGATATCAAATCTTGCCGGGCTTTGTATTGCTCTAATCCCATCCCTATTCTAAAAATCTACCTGTAATATTCCATATTGAACTGGTCACATGTCCAGGCTGTACCACTGGTGACTCCAGCGCCCCCACAACCCTCAGAAAATGACTGAATATTCCATATTAGCTGTCATACTATTGTATATTTCAACTATCTCTGATGTTATCTCATATTTTTAAAAAAAGTAAAAACTTTTTACTTTAGGGCTACAAATGCTTTTGATAATATTGACATAAAAGTTGTGTGTATAAATAACACAAGGTGCAAAGTCCTATTATGGAATTTTCAAAAGGTAACTTTGTTGTGTTACTTTGACATTGAAGAGGGAAATTGTTCCCTCTGCATTGACTATTACTTTTGTCTCACCTCTTCATCTTTATAGAGACTGAGCCTTAAAAGCCTTGAATTTGCAGGGTTGCAGATAGGATAAAAAAGAGAAAGTGAAGAAAACTATAAAGGCAAGCCCAAAAATTGCTGTAAAGGAATGGGTTATAAAAGAAAATTGCTTTCTTTTTTTTCTCAGCAGAGACAACTTGCAAAGAAGCAAACAAGGATATTAATTTTTCCAAACACATTTGCCAGAATATATATCAACATTTCCAGTTTTGTGATGAAACTGTGAATTATTTTGCATTATATAGATGTAACTGATAATAAATAATTTGTTGTGTTGTTAGGCACAAAATACTGAGAGGGTTCTTCTTCTTCTGTGGTAAACTGGGCAGGTGTCAGGGGTATATCAAAGCCAGGATGAAGTCAGAGGAGAAGAGAAGGACACGCTTCCACAGTGGACATGGTAATGGACATTATCCATTTGTTTTTGTCATGTCTTTCCGATTCTGTTGTTGCGTCTTGCCTTGTCTTAACTTGTCACAGTGACTCTAATGACACAGTTTCTTGAATGCAGTCTTCATCATCTGTGCATATTCCACCCACCTCATGTGCAGGTCACAAATTTTTATCTCCACATTTTTTCTGTTAAATCAGGCTCTCCCCCATGTATGTGTTTTGATGAAAACATAACTGATAAATACTGTTACTGTGCAAAATTACACCCACTGGCACAAGTGTGGAACGAAGTCTTTCACACATCATTTATTAACTTTTCACAAATTATTGTCTGGCCATATTCTGTTTTCAGAATTACAAAATTGCCCTTTGAGTGTTACTGCAATTACAGGTAAAAGCAAGGCTTCTGATTGTCGCACAGGGGAAACATATCATTCTTAGCAAACAGAAGTGTGTCCTGTAATTTCCAAAGGTAGTTCAGTGAGAGCTGTTGCAGGATTGTATCCAAGGTCTGCAGGAACACAAGTGGCTCCCAAGACAAATCTAAGTGTTCTCCAATCTCTGGGCATGTTTTGAAAATTTGTGATTGATCCAAGGACAAAAATGAAATTAATTATTGGAACATTCTTGGCATATTAATGCTCCTGTGTGTGTGTATGTGGATGCTTCAGTGTATTTTCATGCTTTCTTATGTGTCTTTCCTTCAGTGTGCAGAAACTAAGGTTTATTTTTGCAGTAGAGTTCTGGTTTTTCATTGACTTACAGTATTTTTGTTCGCCGGTGTCAGTGCTGCTGACATGTTAATATAAATGTATGATATGATATAAATGCATGACCTAGTTCTTCAGCAATTATGAAATGCTTTTGAAAAGCTGTGATCTTTGCCTCCCACGGTCTTTTCTTCTTGTTTGTTCTTTACTATTTGCACTGGGGAGGCATCACCAAGACAGGGGATGCCAGCAGGCTCAACAAACTGGCAACAAAAAAGGCTTGTTCTATTACTGAGCTGAGCTTAGACACCCTAGAGACAGAGGTAGAGAGTAGACTCCAAACTGGAATCTATTGCAGGCGATGCCTTCAACCTTCCACAATGTGAGCTGACACAGCTATAAAGTACATTTAGTCCCCAGTTCATCTGCTCGAGGTGTACCAGGGGCTGCTTCAAGTTATCATTTGTGCCAGTCATCATACACAGTGCTCACTGCAGCAACATCTCCAGCCACAGTTAAAGAGCAGGATGCTGGAGCCTTGCGCCATGCACTGCTCTGGGGCATTTTCTCAACTCACTCAGCTTTTTTCTCCTCTTTTTTTTGGGCCTTTTTTTCTACTTCTTGACAAAATAACCTGGGAACCTTCAGCTGCAATCGAACCACATACAAAACCAATTAGTAGTGTCATGTAGTTAATTTTCTCTCATTCATTTTATTTACATAAAACCTTTGAAAATACAGTGAGGGATAATCCTTAATGCACAAAAATCAGACACAACTACAATTACATGGCAAAAAAATTGTGAATACAGTTAATGTTTCAATTTAAACTAGATGGAACAATTCTAAAAAAAAAAATGTATAAATATAGGTAGTAACAAGAGACGAAGGATAATTAACATAAGAACACTGAAAAAATGAAAACTAAAAACAGTTGCAATCAGTCAGATAAGCAAATAAACCATAAGATATTTTCACCGATATTAATGAGATTTATTGAAACATGTTTCAGGTATGTGAGCCTTAATAATAAAGGACATTTTCCTTATTATGTATGATCTGACAAAGATGCAAAATACATTAAAGTCTATTTTCTTCAGGTTTTTTTTTTTATGTTCTAATGTATCCAATATGCAAATTAGGCGTATGTTTTTAGGCTGTTTATGTAATAAAGGTATGCTGTCTTTTTTTCCTTTTCAGTCCCATTTTCTGGGATTAAGACTTATGTGGATCCAGACACATATGAAGACCCTACTCAGGCTGTGGAGGAATTCGCCAAAGAGATAGACCCTTCATACATATGTATTGAGAGGGTGATTGGTGCAGGTAAATCAGTATATGCACACTGCTGGTACACATATTCACAAATATATTGACTAAAACTGTCTACTCTGTATGTGTTTACCACCGGAGCAGAACATTGTACAAGATAAAAAATGAACTGATAATGCCTGATTGGTAACTAGATGGAAGAGGCTATAAAGTGCAGGCTATTACAGTAACCTATTTGGATCTCGTTCGTTATTTCCCAAATTTATATTTAACCTGTAAAACACTGTCAGTTGTCTCTATCACCTCTATCATGTTGAGTACCAATTTTGTTGTATAAGAAAAGTTAAGCCTCATAAAGTTCCAGTTTTAAACTTTAATAGCCACTCGTAGAAAGCTGATTTTACAAGTAATTTATTGGACTGTAGCTTAGAGGAGCAATTGCACATTTTTGAAAGCCATAATGTTCGTTGGTTCATTAAATTGAACAGATTGTCTGTGCTTTCCAGCCCATGAATGATTTCTAAGGGGCCCTCCATTGGTCAAGTTTTTGTGGCATGGGCTCCATCTAATGGAGCCCGTGTGAAACTACCTATTTTATTAAAATGACAGAAATTACAGTGTTTAGTAATGCAGTTCCAGCTTTACTTGATTAACTTTCAATTAAAAAGTATAAAACTATAATTCCTTTTACTACGGTAGAAATACTAACTAATGTATGTATTTTAATTAAAATCTAATTCAGTTGGTGTTTGTGTAAGAGATAGATTTATAATATTTGAAAGATTAAATGACTGTGTGTTTATATTACAGGTGAATTTGGAGAGGTCTGTAGTGGTCGATTACATATACCTGGAAGGATAGATGTAGCTGTGGCAATAAAGACCCTTAAAGGAGGCTATATGGAACACCAGAGGAGAGACTTTTTGCGTGAGGCATCTATCATAGGGCAGTTTAACAGCCCTAATATCATCAGGCTCGAAGGAGTGGTCACTAAAAGTAAGCTTTGTCAACATCCTGACACTCATTTCTTCAGTTTTGTTCTGTTGTGTTCTTCATGCTCAGGTTTTTTAATCTTTTTTCTCAGGCAGACCAGTAATGATAGTGGTGGAGTACATGGAAAACGGAGCACTTGACTCTTTCCTCCGGGTGAGAGCTTCACAGAGAGATACTCCTATGTTGAAAAATCATCTTTATATTGTATTTTCATTTGTCTTCTCACTGTCTTCCATTCCAGAAGCGTGATGGTCAGTTTACAGTGCTCCAGCTGGTTGGCATGCTGCGAGGCATCGCAGTAGGAATGACCTATCTTTCAGATATGGGTTATGTTCACAGAGACCTTGCTGCTCGTAACATCTTGGTAGACAAAAACTTGGTCTGTAAGGTTTCTGATTTTGGTATGTCCAGAGTCCTTGAAGATGACACTGAAGCTGCCTACACCACTACAGTGAGTGTGGATCCTTGTCAAAATGATGGAGTTGTATTTTCTGAAAATACTTGTAACAGTTTTACTCTGTGTTGCTGTTATGTATCAGGGGGGAAAGATACCAATACGCTGGACAGCACCAGAGGCTATTGCTTATGGAAAATTTTCCTCGGCTAGTGATGTTTGGAGCTACGCCATCGTCATGTGGGAAGTAATGTCCTATGGCGAAAGACCCTACTGGGAGATGTCCAATCAAGATGTAAGCTCTCAATAGAATAGAATAGAATAGAATAGAATAGAATAGCCTTTATTGTCATTGTGTACAATGAAATTAGGAGTCAGTCGAAGTCACTGCAGCAATATTTATAAACACCAGTGCTATAGAAATAAGAAAAGAGCAATATAAAATTACAAAAACTGAAAAATAAGATTAAAAAATATGATTTAAAAAATTACAATTTAACAAAATAACATGTACAGAAGAGGATTAGGGCCACTAGAAGAAAGAATTCTGACTTTTTTCTCATAATAACAATAATAACAACAACAACAACAACAACAACAACAATAATAATAATAATAATAATAATAATAATAATAATAATAATAATAATAATAATAAAATATTGGACCTTTTTTCAGTGGCCCTAATCCTCTCCCATAAACATGAGAATAGAGTTTAGTGGAAAAAAAAAAAAAAAAAAAACTGGATAAAATATGAACAGGCACAATTTACACTATTAACAGTATTAACAATATATATTACCATGAGTAACAGTATGTATATCTATGAGTACAGTATGTCTCTCTAACAGTATTAACAGCATGTATTTTCTTCAAAAACAGTATGTACAGTATATCTATGTAAAACAGTACGTATACCTATGAACCAGGTCTATATAAAAATATTGCATCTATTTTTTGATAAATATTGAAGAAGTATTGCATTGTTACCGCAGGTAAAAAACTACATGATTACATATTTATTGTTCTTTTATTGTTTTGTTTTCTCTGAGTTAAAATAATATAAATCAGTAATTTATCTAGTTTGATGTAAAATATGAAGCCAGATTCAAGGTTTCCATTTTTTCTCAGGTCATTTTATCAATTGAAGAAGGCTATCGTCTTCCGGCGCCGATGGGCTGCCCTGTGACGCTGCACCAGCTGATGTTGCACTGCTGGCAGAAGGAGGCTGGACAGCGCCCACGCTTCAGCGATGTGCTCTCTTTCCTTGACAAACTCATCATTAATCCCGGCAGTCTGCTTACTCTTGTGAATGATGTACAAAGGTAAATACATATTCACACAGTCACTAACACTGTGTGTGATTAATGGCTCCCTAGAAATGATTTTAGAGCTTATATAACTTCTAATCAAACAATGTTTCCAGCAACACTGAAAAAGCTGCACAGACTTTAAATGTTTTAATTACAGTAGCTAATCTTTAGGGATCTGAAATGTATCAATCACTCCATACAGTGCAGGTATGAGTAGAAAAATATGAGTTGTTGCATTTAAGTGTTAATGGGAAGTTCAGAAATTAAAGAAACTGGATTGTCATCATAGTGTACATATGTTTCTACCCTATTTGTTTGCATATCATTCCCAGATGACAAACACTGAGCAAATATGAAAATCTTAATAATAATTATTCATCCTAATTGTCAGTAGGATTTGATAGATAAGAGCTTTTCAAAGTATTAAATATTGTATATTTTTAAGTTAATTTATGGCCCATCAGCAGATATGTACAAATGAACACCTAATATCTGACTCCTGTATTTGCACTATTTCACTCTCTGTCTGTCATCTCAGTCTCCCTGATTCCCCAGAGGACATGCACGACTACCCTCTTTTCATCTCAATCGGCGACTGGCTTGACTCCATCAAAATGAGCCAGTATAAGAATAACTTCCTTGCAGCAGGCTACACAACACTGGATTCCATTTCAACGATGAGTATAGAGTGAGTCAAGTCAAATTGTTACAGGGTGAAGCTATCAAACATCCCATCAAAAAGAAAGCACAGTAGCAAGACTCAATGGAAAAGAAGAATTAGTGCCATTGATCTGATCGCCATGTGCTGTAATGAAAATATATGTATGTGCTCATCTCAAAATGTTTTTCTTCTTTGGGTGTATAAGACATGCATAGTGAAAAATAAAAGGGTGATATGTTGGTGTTTTACTGCATGCTGTAAAAGTGCACTCATTGCAATGATCATGAAGCTGCAGGTGTGTGAAGTTACTGGTTGCAAAAAATATTGTTCTCATATAAGATTGTTATTGACTTACAGTATTTGTTGTAACAAGGATAAATACTGTATTGGTCAAATACCCAGTTCTTTGAATGATGCAGGTTATAGTGATGTGAACTTTTTTTTTTTTTTTGCATGTTTAGGTCTAGTTCTCTTATCAAACTATTAAAATATTATAAATCTTTTTCTTATCTTCAGCGACATCAGGCGTATTGGGGTCTGTTTGATTGGCCACCAGAGGAGAATCATAAGCAGCATACAGTCTCTTCGCCTGCAGTTTCACCACATCCAACAGAATGGCTTTCAAGTGTGAGACCATTACATAAAGACAGACTGTGTGTACACACTGAGCTGGAAACAAACCAGACTTCCTCTGCATCGTCATCCGACTAATTGCAAAAACACCAGACTGTTAGGTGTAGCAGGTACCACACACTGCTCATATGAGAGCTGTCCTCTCCTAGACCATATGTGGTCTAGTTACCACACACACACGCACACTCATCATCTTATGGATCGTCATCAGTACAGCCTCCACAACAACCAACCTCTGTCAGCGTCGGCCAAATGCGGTCTGTTTATTATCTCAGCAAATACTAGCATTTCACTTGAATTTAGGACTTACTTTCTCTAGTGTCTATTCAAGTGTTCACCAATACCTCTTCTCTCTCCAAGTGACAATCCAATGGTTTCTATTGACTCTATTGAATGGTCTCAAGTCTGTTACCTCATGATCAGAGAAGATGTGGATAGGACATAAGATATGGTGTGGTATGGTAATATATGGGACAGTATGTGAATTATTAAAATAAGTACTTTTCTGGATGGTTTAGGAAACTATTCAGCTGAAATACAGATCGGCAGTATGGTAAATACAATCATGTTTTATGAACTGAAGACCGCTGAATGTCAAAAGATTTTATAGAAATGTAATGTTCTATCCTCATGATAATGCAGTATGTCTTGTACAAAAAGTCTTGTGAAAGGTGTATGTTTTATTCAGTATGTTTGTTCCTTATTAAACAACCCTATTTTAATACTTAGTTCTCTCTCATCTCAGGCCTGAACATCAGCCTCTCTTTTCAAAGCAGCCGAATGTTAAACTTTATCTTGATTTAATAAAACACACACACACACACACACACACACACACACACTCGCTCTCTCTCTCAGACACCTCTTGGTTGTCACTCAAGGACTGGCACGTTTTCTGGACATGGAGAATTGTCAGGTGAGTCTGTCAAATGAGTGCTAATTGTAGAATAACAGGCGTGGGGCCTCTAAGTGGCAGGTTAGGAGGTACCAAGGAGATGCTCACTGTTTATAGCAATTGTTATTTTTATTTATTTATGTATTTATTTTTTTCTTTTTTCAAATATCTTAGGCTTATTCTATTTGAAAATACTGTAAGAGTACAGTCCTAATTCTCAAAGTGGATTATGCTTCTAAATAGTTGCTTTTTCTCATTAAATAATGTAATTTTGTAATTTTAATATCTTCCCATTTGTTATGTTATTGCATTATTTAGCCTGTAGGGGGCAGACTAGCTCAGCACATCTCGGTCTCCCAGCAACAGAGTGTAAATAACAGGAGGCTCCTTCCTCCAGACTGGTGGGCATGAGTGAGAGAGCAAGTGAAATGAAAAAGCACTGATTTGAAGGTGGCTGTTTACTTACTATACAAGCTAAGGGCAGTTGTTACCGCATACTGATAAAGAGACACCCGGGACAAATTACAGGTAACGCCAATTTCTTCCTAACAAATTGGGAAATATTTTAGTAGCAGCTAATGCTAACAACCACTAGCGCTAGCTAGCTAGTGAAAGGCTACTTGCTAATGCCAAGTATCGATTACGATATGTTTTCGTTGTGTTATTTCACATTGATATGGCTACGTTATGAGGTTAAATCCTGTGATATTTACCGCATAGGTGAGGCCAAACGCTAGTGTTATGTATTAATGTGAATTTTACCACGTTAAAGTAACAACTGGCTTGTGAGAAGCTAGCTAGCCGCAACAAGAGATTAACTCATTAACAGTTAGCGAACCTTATCTTATTACTTTACGACATTAAAGAGAGCCCACTGGGTTAGAAACAAATAAACAGTGCCTCTGCAACTAACTGTGATGTTCTATTTAACAAGAGCTGATAAAGACAATCGCCTTGGATGATATAAATGATATCGTTACACAGTTGAGCCAAAGATAAGGCGGATTTACTTCTAATGAAGACCATTCTAATGATAGTGGTTAACAAATGTATAAAAACTCATTTACCTTAATGATATTAAGGGAAATGTATCTGAGCCTTTATAATGCAGAGGTGTAGAGTTGAACTGTATTTGACAAGGAGTAGAATCAGGGTTGTTTAAATGCATTCGTTTTGAGTAACACTATCCATGTATCCCTCTCTTACATTATTTGTGTTCTTGCTGTGTCACAGAGCACACAAAAACTGATGTTTGTCGGCTAGCCAATGGGGCTGTTTGATAAGTTGGCAGCATGGCTGGGGTTGAAGAAGGAGGTGAATGTGCTATGTCTTGGCCTGGACAACAGTGGCAAAACTACCATTATCAACCAGCTCAAACCATCCAATGTAAGTACCAGTTTACTATATTAATAAATGTCAGATATTTTATTGACCCAAAGATTCACACAGAATTCATGTATTGTCTAATTTAATCAGTGAATTCGACAGTTCTGACTTGTGCACGTTTCCTTTCCTGTCATAATGTTGTGCATGTATTCCCAGCACTCGCTGTCTTGTCTGTTTTTTTTTATTTTTATTTTTTTATTAATGATAAACTGCATTTGTCTCATAGGCCCAGGCACAAGACATCGTCCCAACCATTGGCTTCAGCATAGAGAAGTTCAAGACTTCCAGGTACAAATGTATAATAATCTACTGAGCATTGCATGAAATAATGAACCATGTCATCTCCCCATTTTTAGTTTTGTATGTTTGTCTCATGTAAATCTATGTGATTTGCCAGATCTTAAAATAATCCTCTTATATTTTACTCTGTTATTTATACATCAGCATAAAATCTCTTCTCTCCTTAGCTTGTCATTCACAGTTTTTGACATGTCGGGGCAAGGCAGATACAGAAATCTTTGGGAACATTATTATAAGTGAGTATACTTATTATACAAAACATGCAAATTTATACTGTTGATGCATGTATAAACATATCTTATCTTTGTTTTTTTCCATGTGTTTCACAGGGAGGGTCAGGCGATCATATTTGTCATTGATAGTGCAGATAAGCTGAGGATGGTAGTGGCCAAAGAAGAATTGGACACGTTACTAAACCACCCCGGTAAATTCACATTCCTTAAAACTTTCCTTTCTAGTTAACAACATGATTCCTTCTCTGACTGTCATGAAAATATATAATTTGTTTTATTTTTAAAGCAGCTAAAACAAAACTAAACAAAAAAATAACACTTGCCCTCCTAAAGTTTTCAAAGTCTTATGTCCATAATATTCTTAATTATATTGATTGCTTGACATTTTAAAACTATAATATTGTAATATTTCCTCTCTGTCTCACCATAGATATTAAACACAGAAGGATTCCAATCTTATTCTTTGCTAACAAGATGGATGTCAGGGACGCTCTGTCTTCTGTCAAGGTCTCACAGCTGCTTTGTTTGGAGAACATCAAAGATAAACCCTGGCACATCTGGTATGAATAAAAATGCAGAAGCATTTGTTTACATTGTGTGACATGTGCATACACAAAGAATCTAGATTACCATACCTGGATATAGTAAATATTGTGGTTACGTAAAATACATAATGTAAGAGTATCTTTGTAAGTTACAAAGTATTGCTAAGTTCTAGGAAGTGCTGTTGAGTTTCTACATATTAACTTATGGACCAGTTGAACTTTTTTACACCATAGTCAATTTTAGATTTGTCATTGTTATGGAAGAAAAAAACATAATGGCTGCATTTTATGTAATTGTATTAGTTTCAGGCTCTTGGCACTGCACATTGTGGCTGACTATAATGGTATCTTGGGGCACTTAACGGGAAAAAAAGCAATTCTTAATGTTATCAGTGCCACCTGTGTTTTGTTTTGTTTTTTTTTTAACAGGCTGAATATTGATTGTGAAAACAGTCCATTTCCAACACAAAAACATGGTCCACTGTTTACAAACTTTTTCTGATTAATGTTGTAGGATATGAATGACAAATCTAATAATGTGACCTATTGTTTTTCAGCGCCACTAATGCTTTGAAAGGAGAAGGTTTACAGGAGGGAGTCGACTGGCTACAAGGTATGATTAGCATTCACATTATTAATATATTCAGACTTTTATATATCTTTTTTCTATGTCGAAGTTCACTGATACATTTGTGTTGAACTGCTAAGAAAAACCTGTCATCATTGTGTTAATTATGTTTTTCTTTTCATAAAATTCCTTCAATAGAACAAATTATTCAGTGAGTAGTGTCTGTTAAGTGTTGTGGTATTGTGTCGCTACATAGCTGAACAAAATCCTATAAATCCACCCAAATATTCATCCTGGTGTGATTCTTATGTTTTGTGTCATGAATTAGCTGACAGAGCCACTGAGATATCCTGAACTAACCATGTGTCTAAACCTCCACTTTACCCCTCCTTTGTCCAGCCTTGTTTTAACTCCTGCGGCCTTTTGATGTGACAGTGTATCCCCTTAATAAGGACTGGGCGATCTCACAATCTTAGGTTAAAGGTTAAAAGGTCAAAAGTTAAAGGTTAACTTGGTTTATTTTCCCCGTAGGGAAATTCAGTCACTGCATTTTATCCATCCTAATACACACACAGTACCTAGCACTAGCATTAGCATTAGCACACATCAAGAGCAGTGAGCTGTCATTGAAGTGTTTTGGGAATCATCTCCAGATTTTCATCAGCACCATCTTAGATCATAATCAATTTTAATTTGACATATGATTATCTTTTCAAAGCAATTGCACAGATTATATCATTACAAAATTTAAAAAAATAATAATAAAAACTTGAAGTTATCTGTTTATCAGTGTAATTACAGTATTTTATAGTGTAATGTAAACCTTGCGTGCCAAGATTGCTAGCCCAGTGAGTGTATTTCAGTGGGTTTTTAGCATCTGTTCACATGCAAGTGGATTTAGTTCACATTAACTTGTAGAGTTTGAATAACATGTTGTTTTTTTTTGCTGCTGTTGAAGTTGAAATGATGAAGTATTACTTTAAATCCATCAGCTGCAGGCTTGCCTCTGTACTCCAACATACAGTGTATCTGATTTACACAGATGCCTAAGAATTATGCTAATGTAAACTTTTTGCAATGATTGTAAAATTTACAAATTAGGCAATCATAGTCTTGGTACTTAATGGAGAACTCCAGCTGTATGTGTTGGAAGATTTTGAATAGTTTTTTCTTCATCTAGATATTATCAATATTGTAATACAAAATGAAGGGTTTTTAGTAAGATACAATTAAAAACAGCTGTCACACACAGCCTAAGCCTCCAGAAAGCAGAGAAAAGCCAGAGGAAAACTTATAGTATGTTTGTAACTCGCCTTTGTACTTTAAAAGATTATCATGTGTTCTTTTGGCGAGATCGCCCAGTCCTGCATTCAATCAAGTTTGCCCTAATAAGCCTCCTCGTAGTTTACACAATTTTTTTAGAGAAATATTCCTACAATCTTTCATTCCCTTCACATTGGAAAAATAGTTGTAAATGACCTGCTCTGTATTTTTCTGATCTACTATTGTCGTCATGTTGTTTTCCAGATCAAATCAAAACAATGAAAACGTGAGGACATGAAGACAAAGACAAGGCATGATGGAATTGAGCTGCATCTTCCATGGAAAACTTTAATGAATGAGGGTTGGATCTGTTTTTAGAGGTACCATGATGCATCCATGCTTGAGAAATGGGGCAACTATATTGTTAATATATTCATCAATTTTATACACTTTCATTAAACTGTGACATTAATAATGTAAAAGTTGTGAAGCAAAAGTGAATCATTTTCAAAATCAGGTTTCTTTGGGTAAAACTTCTAAGCATTCAGATGCACATTTTGAGATCGGAAGTGTTTGGTGCATTCAATGTCCATCAGCTCAAGTGAAACAATAAAAAAAGTATCTATACTTGTAACAGTTTTCACCCCCAGTTTGTTTGTTTTTTTTGACAAGAATTGACAATAAAAATGTAATGTTAAAGTAAAAACACATTTCTATAAAGTAATTTCAAAATAAGATATGAGTGTAAATATTCACCCCCTCACATCTCATTATTTAGGCTGCGATGATCGCAGCACCGTGGATAGGTCTGTGGACACATTTACTGTGACTGTGGGCAGATTTACTCATGTGCCATATTCCTTACATTTCTTAATTTTGGATTGAACACTGGCACATGTTCAGTGACTGGGGAATTTTGTTTACATCCTTACCCTAGTTTATAGTTTTCCACTGAACTGGTTGGAGTTTTCTTCTGTTTTATATTTTTTTAATTGAAGTGTATACAAGAGAAACAAAGGTACATACGTATACCAGGGCACACTGATGTCAACATTAACCATGTTTGTATACACCATTAGATTTAGATTTGCAAATGTTAGGAGCAAATAACAATGAAAGTTGACAAACAATACAATGAAAAAAATATTAAGACATAGTCTGTATAAAATAATTAAACTGGTCACATAAACATAAGATAAAATAAATAAGAGTAAAAAAATAGGGAAGGGAATTACATTGTCTCAAAAAAATCCATAAACGGTTATCATTTATTGTGCAATTTATTCAAGTTTCCCCATTTTGAATATCTAATTGTCTCTACATTTAAAAAGGACATAGCCTTGTTAATCCATTGTGTGCTGGAAGGGGCTGTTGTGGATTTCCAGTTAAGAGGGTGGTTGGAGTTTTCTTTTGTCTTTAACCACTGACTGGACCTTCCAGACACTGGTGTGTTGACTCTACAATCACTTCTGACACATTCACTGCCCTCAGGTGATTTCCACTTCACTAGCTGCGACACTACTGGCACCGATTGCCTGGACCTCTGTTGAATCAGGCCAGTCACTTTGGGGGTGAAAGGGGTGAATATCAATGCAATCACTAATTTTACAATATAAATTTTTAACTGATTGACATTACTTTTGTGAATTTGTTTTCACTGTGACATTATCATTCATGTCAAAAAAAGCTGAATTATATTGATCATGATTCGATTTATAGAAGCAATAAAAGGAAAAAACATCCAAGGGGAAGAAAACTTCTTATGGGCTTTTTACATCAGTGTCAGCATGAGTCTAGAAAACAAAATATACTGCATGTTTAATCTCTATTTAAAAGCATTTCCTCTCTGACAACTGCAGTGTGACAGCCATTTGATTCATCTTGGCCGTGCATTATACCAGCCAAATAAATATGATGTTTTTGCTCTTTTCCACTGACTCACAGTCCATTTGGCATGGAATGGTGTGCCATAATTTATTATTTCCCTTACACGAGGGGATACTGTGAATTTTTGCAGTCATTGCCCAAGGGCAGGTCTCTTCCCTCCCATACATCAGATGTCATTCTAAAAAAAACCCAGGAGTAATGATAAGTATAAATTGGGTGCAGTAAATAGGGTGAAAACATGCAAAATGACATGCAAAAATATGCTCCATTTCCCCCTCAGTTCACTCAGACCCCCTGTAGTTACATTACTGTTTGTTTACAGCATCCATTAATTTAACCATTAATTACAAACTGGAGGCTGATTATATTCCTTTAATCTTTACCTGAGCTATACATACATTCCAGTCAACTCTGCTTCTCTTCCTCACATTGAAAATAACTTTCCTGCAGTTTACCTCTGATGCAGCTCTTCTCATAAGATTAAGGTTGCTAAATTTGGCTTAGCAGTGAAAATATTTTGTATATCGACAGTAAAATGTACAAACAGGTAAATGTGTTTCTGGGTCCATTAGATGTTTTTTGTACATGTTCCTGCTTTGGGCTAAGTGTGCATAAAAAATGACTCAACTTAGCTAGAACATGTGATCAAATGAATGTCAAGGATAAACATCAATCAAGACTTTTCTTTGCAAAGCTAATGTTTAGCTAGTTTCTTATATTTGCCTTATTTGACTGCTCAAGGATGAAAACTCTAATAAAATGTGTATTTTAATTTACTTGTGGTGGTACTAAACCAAAAGCAGACAGATGAAAAAACAGGAGCGTCTGCACTGAAATTGTAGTGCAAGCTTTTAATCTTTTTCAGTCCTAGGCTGAAAGCTTGCAATAAGAACAGTTTCCGTACTTTTTTGTCCACTGATGTTTGTATATTCTGTCACCTTTAACCAAGCTTTGTAGAGTGGTTTCACTGTTTTTGAGTCAGTTTAAGGCAAAAAGGAGGAACAGGCAGAATTTGTTGTTTTATTGTGTAGTATCATGTTCATAACTGACTCTTCTGTGAACCCTAAATGTGGGCTCCTGTACGTTCCTGATCACCATCACTGTAACAAGTCTAGGATGTTTCTTTTTAGGGGTTTTTTGTGTATTAGTGCAGATTAGCGGTAGAGTTAATGGTTCATACTAAAGGAAATGTTTTAAATTGAAACTCAGAATTTATTTGATTGCTTCCTCAGATTCATCAAATAGAGAAAACTTAAGATATACTGTATGTCATTAGAAACAAGTGACAAAGAATTACTGAATTGATTAATTTAAAAATATGTAAAATATGTAAAACATAAACTATGTTGATATCAGGGTGTGTGGTATCACTGATATCTATGTCATCGATTATACTTTTTTGTGGAATCAAATTTTTGAGATCTAATGTTGGATTTATTTAACTGAATTCAATATTTTTTCTATATAATACATAGATATAATAACTGTAAAGCTGTAGCAATTCTTATCTTCATCATAGTGTGGTTGGAATTGCGTACTGACTATTTTTTACCATTTCAAAGACGAGAGCCCGCTCAAAGCACAAGTTCACTTTAGCGTTGGAGAAGACAGATACTTTAAGTTTATCATTAAAGGAGTTGTATGTATTTTGTTTATCACATTTTATGTTTTAATTAAAAAGAAAAAAACAATAAATGTTGAAAACAGATATTGTCCATTTTTTTGTGACGTTCCTGCTTGTCTGTGTGTGTCTGTCTCCCCTCCCTCTTCCTGTCAAACATCTTGAGCTCTGCCAGCAACAGCTGCTCATTAAACCTGGAGTCCTTGGGTCCTGTACAATTAATGTAGCTACATTCACTTTCACAAATCAAAAAGATCTGTGCAGTCCAGCTTGGTGATTCATTTTTTTTTTTTTTTTTTTTAATTTTGTTGGGTGCATTTGTATGTATTTGTTGATATAATGAATTAACTATCAAGTACAGTTCAGCCTGAGAGTTTCTTAGAAAAGAGTCAGGGTCGTGTACCAAGCATCTGTCCAGCATTCTGTTAGAGATATTTCAACTCAAATAGCCCACTGGTGATTTATGTGTTGGCACCAGCACTACATAGAACCAGCCTTAAGAATATTTTTAAAACCAAATTTCCATGAGATTCATCAACGTTTATGGAAACACAGTAGCTGCTCAGCCATGACGTTTTGGCCTCTGTCCATGGTGCTGAAACGCTCTGCCCTTCCCAACAGGAGGCGCTGTTTATGTTTGTCACTAAAAATACTTTAATGGCTTGAAAAATCCTGTCTCCCTGACGTTTGACGTACATGTTAGGCTACACTTGGTGAGTGTGTGTACGCTCCACTCTCTTTCAAACCTAAAACCTGTATCATTAAACCCCCTTCGCTGCTCTTCAGAATACATGGATCCATCCTAATTGGATGGCCGTCATCTTTGACAGGAGAAGCCCAGATTAAACGACTTCAGTGTGAACAGGCCATTAACTAGACACAGTCCATTGGTAGATCCAGAAGGAAAAGCGGCTGACATTTTTTTTTTAATGCTTCTTAATTGCTCAGGTGAGCTATGTAGTTATTTGTTGTCACGTGACACATATAACATTGGTGGGAAAAGTAAGAGCTGCACTGTTGAAATGCTCAGCAGATGAAAATATACCTAAAGAAAAGTGATGAGTAGGCTTATTCCATTTCAGCGGTTATTTCTTAATGAAGCTACTGCGTAAAGCAAAGGGGTCGGATTCTTGTCCTCCTGCAAAACTCTTGATGTGGAGCAAAATTAATTGCGGTTTTAAGGTAAATGCCGGAGAAGAGTGTGACAGCGCACAAAAAGGCCACGAGGTACTGCACCCCTGCGCAATTAGAGGACTTTTACGCACAGAGTTTCGAGGAGCAGGAACATGAAGAACGACTTAATGTGTAAAACTGAAGGTTTAAAATCAACTTTAATAGTAAGCCAATGTTTAGTGAGTGATTTTATAAAATAAGATGCCCATCCAGGTCCGTTTTTTAGTAAAGGAATCTCGGCCTACCCCTCTCATCATCCCGCAGTCCCATCAGCCATCAGTGCACGGTGACGCGTCCCCATACATGGTGCTCATTAAGAGGGACGTTTGGTTCCTCTGACGTGTGACTTAGTCCTCTGACGGCACCTGCCGCCTTATAAGCCTCAGTAAGTCACCCGAGAGACCTCCACCACCGTTTCATTTGACTGTTCCTCGCCGTGCAGAGGGGAACTCTATCCTCTTCATAAACCCTTCAATTGTTCTGCTTTGTTTTCTGCCTTAGTGCCCCAGCACATGACTCTAGAAATACTTGAGGTATGTTTTGCATGCGTTTTTGACGATTTTGGTAAATTGAAGAGTGCGCAAAATGTGTTTAATTTCATTTAGTACAATTAAAACAACGGATAAGGCTGTTATAAAGTGAAATGGATTATAATCTTATTTTGACTGCTGTGCGTACATTTTTACGCACGAAATAAATATGATAAATAAGACAGAGAATAGAACAAAAAACAGCTTTGATGTGTGTTGAAATGTCATCTGACATTTAGTTTGTTACCTGAAGAAAAAAAAATCCAAAAAAAGATGCAAGAACTTACCGTCGAAGTATAAAAATATAAAGCGAACATTGCAACAAATAGAGGGTTGAAAGTCGTGGTTTTAGAGAAGGCACAGCTTTTCCAGTTTTTACAAGAGCGCGTGAAATACTTAAATCGTGAAATCAACCTTAGAAAATCTTTTTCAATGTTTACTTCAATAACCCAGTGACTTTTTTTCACGTGATATAGTCAAATAAACTATACAAAAGTACTTTTTTCTGTGCGTTTTGTCATGAAAGTGCCACAGAATGACAGCAAAATATTGTAAAAAAGTTGAAAAGTTGGTGCCAAATGCTTCTGTTGTGAGTTTTCTATCAGATCCTCTTGTGTCTGTGTGCGTCGAGCAGGTCTCCATGCCTGCCCGTTCCTAGCGGTCGACCGGTGCGACAATGACCATCCATGTAGAGGGGCTTGTGGCTATCGCGGTCTTCTATCTACTTATCCTCTTCGTGGGAATCTGGGCAGCATGGAAGAACAAGAACTCCGGAGAGGCGGAGGGCACCGACCGCAGCGAAACTATCATGGTCGGAGGCAGAGATATTGGATTATTCGTGGGTGGATTTACCATGACAGGTGAAGTTTGGATTTATTTAGATGTCAAGACGCACAGAAACTTTGCCTTTACTGCTTATTTGTGCTTTGAAAATATGTTTATTTCTTTTTTAATGGGTGAAATGTTAATGTTGGAGTGAAAACATTTGTATTTATCAGTTTAATTTGACTCAAACATATACCATCACCATCTAAGATCATCGTGTCCTTGAGAAAACATTGTATTGTTAAAGCAAAGCTAAAGAAAGGAAGAATATAACTATGATCTTAAAAATGAATTTATAAGTTCTTTACGTTAACACTAATTTTGTAGAAAATTGCCTGTTTTTCTGGATGTGAATCTCTAATTTTTGACTTGTCTTTTTGATGATTTGCAGCGACCTGGGTTGGAGGAGGATACATCAATGGCACAGCTGAGTATGTGTATCTCCCAGATTATGGGCTGGCTTGGGCACAGGCTCCCTTTGGTTATGCTCTCAGTCTGGTTGTAGGTGAGTAGTGCACAAAGGGGTTATGTATCCATAGATTTGGGGTATTTTGTGCCCTCATCAGACATGTATTCACCTATTTAGATCCAAACCCATATGAAATTAACAATCCACTGACCTATTGGCCTCTGAAATCATTGACAGCCTTTTGCAGAAACAGTTTAGAATAAATCTGTAATTATGAATGAATGACGAAGGGCAACTGAGCTCAAATGGGGTTCTATGAAGTGTTAATCCGTGCATGCTTTGTCATAGGTGGTCTTTTTTTCGCCAAGCCCATGCGTTCACGTGGTTACGTCACCATGTTGGACCCATTCCAGCAGCTGTATGGGAAACGCATGGGAGGCCTCCTCTTCATACCTGCACTCATGGGTGAAATCTTCTGGTCTGCCGCCATCTTATCTGCACTCGGTACGTTCACATCACCACTCACAGCAAAAGGAAAAGTGTCTTTATGTGTTTTTTCTATGATGTTCCATGGTTTTTATCTGTCATGTTCCAGGTGCTACACTGAGTGTCATTGTGGACATCAACATAAAGATGTCAGTGGTCATCTCTGCCCTCATTGCTATCTTCTACACTCTGGTTGGAGGGCTGTACTCTGTGGCCTACACTGATGTCGTACAGCTTTTCTGCATCTTTGTTGGCTTGGTCGGTTTGGGTGGAAGTGGAGAAATGAATGATGCTACTGTAGTGTAATTACCACTGTGAAGTATATTTGTTTTGTGTCCTGGTTGTACTTTCATCTTGATTTAAAGTACACCAATTTACAGTAGCATCAAAGATTTAAAAATAAATAAATAAAAAAGAAAAGAAGATAAATTAGGACACTGAGAGCTACATAGTCCATTCATCCTTCAATAATTGTATATGCATTGTACCTTCTGTCTGGTTGCAGTGGATCAGTGTTCCCTTTGCTTTGACCAACCCAGCAGTGTCAGACATCACTGTGACTGCTGTGAAGCAGGTGTATCAGTCACCCTGGAGAGGCAGCGTCAACAAGAATGACACCTGGGTCTGGATCGACAATTTCTGCCTCCTGGTAATGTAGCATATCTTCTACTCTAGTCTGTTGTAACTCATCACTACTTTTTAAGATGAAAATGATCATTTGCTCTTTAAACTTAACTCATAAAGACCCAAACATCCACCAGCGACCAAAAATATCTATTGATCTAAAATGTTTAATACCCATTGATCCATTAATCCTGTCAATATGTTTAAATAATTGGTTTAAAACGCAGTTAGTCATCTTTTCATTGTCATCAGATATGACCCATTTGGACGTTCAGAGGCTTTGTAGTGAACGTGGAAACACTGTCATCTTCTACAACATTGATTCACCAGTAAAACTCATGAAGTTGGATCAATGACAGTGGATGGAGACACTTGGTTTATATTCAGTTAATGATAGATTTTACTGAAAAAGTCACTTTTTCTTATAACAATCTGATAACCTTTAGTTTAATCTGAGCTTTTATGAACATCTATGTGATCAGTAAGTGAAATATAGGAAAATACATGATTTTCACTGGAAAAATGTAAAAAAAACAGAGGGTTGTTTTATTTATTTATTTATTTAAAAAAAAAAAATTATTAAATTTTTTTTTGGAAATGAAAAACAATATATGATGCATTTTAGATACATGCATTTTTGAATTGTTTTTCTTAGTTTAACCAGCTGAATCCCCTCCCTCCCTCCCACCCTTCCCACATACATACAAACTGCCATTAAACATGAGCCGAAAACTAAATTAATTTATTAATTAAAAAAAAAAAAAAAAAAGGGGGGGGGGGGGGGCACAGTAATATATTTAACGATGTGGGTAAATAAGGGACACTTTCACATGCTGTTTCTAGTTTACAGGGTATATATGATACTACAGGAGGGTGTTGAGCCTATCAAAATACAACAAATGGAACTTTCTAATTGATCCTTTGGTGAAATACTTTATTTTTTTCAAATTTTAGGAATAGGATTGTTTTATAATAAATGGAGACAAATTACTTAAGAAATGTTAAATATAGAGAAAAAATAACATTTGGGAACTACCACAAAAGTAGCACTGGGTCTTTATGAGTTAAACACTTAATATGACAGGGTTTTAATGTAAGGAAATAAGGAAAATTGACTTTAAATTGGCTCATTATGGTGTTGTTTTATGTTTTATAGACACAAACTATTGTTTAAAGATACAATTAAAACATCTGGATATTTTAATGGAATGAAACATCAAATTACTCACCTAAAACAAGTCCCAGTAGTAAACATTGGCTTGATTGGCATTATTTTAAATGTGAATGACAGATGCTCGGAGGCATACCCTGGCAGGTGTATTTCCAGAGGGTTCTGTCTGCCTCCTCGGCCACCTATGCCCAGGTCCTGTCTTTCCTGGCTGCTTTCGGCTGCCTCGTCATGGCCGTGCCCTCCGTCCTCATCGGAGCCATCGGGGCATCCACAGGTTGGAGAACTCACACATGAGCTAACACATGTACAAAAGTGTGTGTTTGGGGGAGGTGTTGCTTGTGTTTTTTTGTGTGTGTGTTTATCTGAGGTAGGGGAGGAGGGGGGGATACGTGTTGCCCTTAGATCTGAGAGAGGCTGGTAAATGGCAGCTGGTTCACCTCATCTATAATGAAACAGCAACTCGTTTAATAACCGCGCTGGTTGTGTAAATATTACATTAGAAGGAGTCATGGGACCAAATTAGAGGTCTGATCTCCAGATTTTTGGCATCATATTCATCAGTGAACATCTGAATACACATTAGCTCTGTCTGTTTGTCTTATCTGAAATTGGTAATAAAACGAATAACTATTTATTAGTATTTATTTAGTCAACTTTTTTCACAACGTTTGAACTGGGATATTTTATTTTGCCAGACTGGAAGGCTTTTTTTTTTTTTTTGCATTCACTTCACCAGTAAAATTATTGAAGTAAACATATCATTTAGATGTACAAAATCTGTAGAATATCCTCCTGAGACCCAGTAAGTAAACATTTTCACCATTTTACATTAAATAATTGCCTTAATTGGAAACAGCATGATGCAACAGTTTTTTAGATACATTTTTTTTTTTTTTAAATAATGTCCTTTTCAGTGGACATTTTTATTTATTTATTTATTTATTTTAAGTAAAGCTATGAAACTCTTGTCCACTACAGAGGAATACAATACATTGCTGAGTCTCAGGTAGATAAGCTCAGGTGGATAAGCTGTAGTTCAGATGTTTTCAGTGTCTCTCATCAAATCCAAGAGATGAACCACGCCTTTTCACTGTTAGTCTTGGGGTTGTCTGTTCTATCTATTAATGTGTTTTGGACTACTTGAAACCACCTTTCTGAATACAATATATTACATGCATGTTTTTCCTCTTCAGACTGGAACCAAACATCATACGGTGCCATTCCTCCAAAAGAAAAAGATGAAGCAGACATGATTTTACCCATCGTGCTCCAACACCTCTGCCCACCATTTGTCTCGTTTTTTGGCCTGGGTGCAGTATCGGCTGCTGTTATGTCATCTGCAGACTCATCCATCCTTTCAGCAAGCTCCATGTTCGCAAGAAACATCTACCAGCTTGCCTTCAGACAGTCGGTCAGTACTCGCTCGTATCACATTTTCATGCACAGGTAATAGTTCCCTACATATGTTATAATCTTGTCTCCTTGTCCTTCTTTCTTTAGGCATCGGACAGAGAGATTGTGTGGGTGATGCGCATTACTATCTTTGTGTTCGGTGGTCTTGCCACATTGATGGCGTTGGTAACTGGGACAGTTTACGGCCTCTGGTACCTGAGCTCAGACCTGGTTTACGTCATCATCTTCCCCCAGCTGCTCAGCGTGCTCTTTGTGAAAGGCACCAACACCTACGGCTCGGTGGCCGCCTATTTGTTTGGCATGGTGCTGCGTATAGGTGGAGGGGAGCCCTACCTGCAGCTGCCCCCTTTTATTTACTACCCTGGCTGGACCACTGAGCAGCGGATGCATCACATGACTGGAGAAATGGAGGAGGTTGTCATTCAGAAGTTCCCTTTCAAGACAGTCTCTATGCTCGCCTCCTTTCTGGGTAATGTAGCTTTCTCTTATCTGGCCAAGTACCTGTTCGAAAGCGGCAAACTGTCGCACAAATACGACTTTCTCGACGCGGTGGTATCCAAGCACAGTGGAGAAATTATGGATAAAACAACGCTTGTAACTCGTGGTAACAACATCGGGCTGTCAGAGATGGCGTCAGTCAAACCGCGGCTGAGTGTGACCTTGGCTGCCGCCTTCACACGCCGTGACACACTGCCTACAGAAACAGTCGAGGAGGAGGAGGAGTCCAGCCCTGACTCCTCCCACCATGATGAAGAATGACAGACTCAGGATCATTAAGACTGAACAGACACTTGCCAAAACAACTGAATAAAAAGTTACTCTTTTAGAGACAACAAGCAGACATCTTCTCTTTGGACTATAAAGTACCACATCTTGCTTGTGGTGAGTGAAAAACAGCCACATGTGTGGATATTTAGAGTAGCAACCGGATGATTCTGGACAGTATGATGACTCTATCTGTCTGTACAGTACATCACACATACATAAACCCAGATAATACATAATACATGTCCATCCTTTCAGTCATTTTCAAGAGACACCAAGATAAAGCTGTCATTAGAGGCATCTGGTTCCATTCATTCTCATGAAATAGCTTTAAGTTAAAAAGTGATGTGTACACTTTCTACAGAGGACATGTTGAAAAATTAGATGACAAACAACGTCAGATATGATGAAGGATGAACCAGGTGGTTTATAAAGTGACAGCACAACATTGGAAGAAAGGCATACAGTATGTATCAATGGCAATAACATGTACTGCATACACACACCACCTGTACAGTAGTAATTATTAAAATTAGATTGTTTTTGACTGGAAGAGATAAAAGAAAACAAGATATTTTATAGCTCAGTATATTTATGTTCACTTAATGCACATATCTAACTCATTCAATAGTGAACTCATTTTGATTTCCAGTGAAAATCTCATACATATCTTTATATCATAATGTGAAATTACGTCAGACATATTAACCAATACTTTAAAATGATTTAGTTATTTACCGTTTTAACAGTTCCTGTCATGTATATTGTTATTACAGATAATGACTGTGAATCAAAGAAAGAAACAATCCATGTATCATGCTGAGTAGAAAATATATGAACAGTAGTAATAGTAGTTGACATGAGCTAATATTCTCTTTAATGTCAGGTATAGAGGCAAATTTCATCAGAAGAAACAATGTTTATTAGACTAAAATGTCTTTAATGATCTTGTATTCAACTGCCTTAATGAAACTCATAAGAAGAGATACTTTTATTTCCACAGTCGTGACTTTACGAAGGTCAGACTGCAGTGAGCAAAGACTTGAATATGAATGTAACCTCTACAAATGATATAATTATATCAAAAAGTGTAATTTCATTGTTATTTGTGTATGTTCTGTTGGTGATTTGCAAAGTCAAACAGTAACTGTTGCAGAAAAATGTGGCGGTAGGTTCTGATGGAGAAAAAAAAAAGCCTGATTTGTTTTTAACAGCAGTATACAGATTATTTTCTCTGTGACGTGTATGTTTGTATACATGGGGAAAAATATAACAGTAACTTAATGATGCTGGTTATAGTTAGTCATATAAAATGAAAGAATGCTGTTTAAATGTTTATTTATTTTTGATGTCATAAAAGATGAAATAATAAAAGTAAAATAATTTCAAGAAAATATATAAACTCTACTTTTGCAAAAATATGCAGTTGGTATTCCATGTTTTTTCTTCTAAATAACCACTTTATTTCATGTGTCGTTTTGTTGAAAGCATATTTGATATTTTCTTGATATCTCCACATTAGGTTTAAGCTTTTAGGAGTTATTATGACTACATTTTTCCCTTCCATCTAATGGTTAAGTGTAATTTTGCATTTTACTTATGTCAAAAAAAAAAAAAAGGCACAATTTGTAGCTGTGTTTTTTTATTTCTTGCCTGTCAGACCCTTCAGCTAACTGGATAGCAGACAGAGAAAGAGAACATGTCGGAAAACGTGACTGAAATTACAATCGCTTGACTTGCATCTTTGTCCCCCTCTATGGCCACAGTGAAAGACAGCATCTTAAAATAGCTCTCCCTCTCTCGTTATTTACATTACCTTAAGTGCTGTACTCTTGTCTGGAACTCTGGGAGGAGCCACTCGGGGGTGCGTGAGGTTGGTGGTGGTCAGGGAAGATGGACTCTTGTAAGGGTGGGGGTGTCGTTAGAGGGGTGTAGCTTACTGGCGCCTGTTGCCATAAAACCCACCAACCCTTGTGCGCAGAAATGACGCAAGTGCCCCACCCATCCACCGAGCCCCGCCCTCCCTCCATCGCCGGTGTCCTTTTTGATGTCCTTGAGAAGTAAGAACAATCCCATAAAAAGAACAGAGGGTGGAGAGAGAGAGGGTGCGTGTCCCATCTCCATTCATAGAAAGTACCTCAAAGTGCACTCATGATAATTAACAATTATGAGGGAAAACTGTCGCTCGTCCAAAAGTCAATCCATTTATTTGGGGATTTACGAACAGGGAGGGAATCGTAGGGGGGATGGTTTTGTGCAATTCAAGAGACCATTTGGATACAAACCAAATTCATTCATTCATGCATATTTGGATATTTTTAGAACGTCCTATGGTGTCTTTCCAAGAGTCATTCATAGCTTGGTAGCTTGGATGGATTTCTTGCGTTCACAAAATTTTACAATTAGCTTTTTTTCTTAGCCATGTTTTATCAATGGATACATCTTTACTTCTTCAGGAGAGAAAATTTCAACCTCTAAATGTTCTCGAAGAGGATGCTATGCAGTAATGACAAAACCTTGCAGACTTAGTCAACTACATCCTGCACCCTACCAAGTGACAATTTTTACATTTCTATTTGAAGGAATAGGATTTTAATGTCTAATCAGATCACAAAATGAGACCAGTATACTTCAGATTAAAAATGTGAAATCAAACCATTTCTTCTCTGCTACATTTTTATCTGCTACACCTGTCTCCTCTGGTTTGTTCCTGGACTTATTTTGATAGACTAACCGATAGAGATAATAGAGGATTCTGGGAATTAATGGCCCACTAGACATTTCCTTCAATGTGGACACAAGAAGATGAGATTACACAAAGCAGACAATGCATTGCGATAGCCATCTAATGTGCATAACTATAGAGAGAAAAACCCCAAAGCAAGGGAATTGATGTTTGTTGAAGACTGGAAGCAGATCAACATTTTTCATGTAACCTTAACTTTATCTAATTTCACCAATGCTGGTTATTTTCCACTTTACATTTTTTTTTTCTTTTTTTAAAAATTCAAAACAGTCTCACAACATATTACACAGGACATCATTGAAACAAAGTACACTGTTCTTTTTTTTTTTTTTATGAAAAAAAATAAAAATAAAAATAGGAGTGTCAATACTGCTCACAGAATGAAAGAAAAAGAAAGCAATTTGTGAATCTTTGTTGCATGAATATCGTCATATAAATATAGACTTTCGAGCGAAATACAAAACAGAGGAGTAATATGTGAAAATCAGTGCTTTTCATGGTTATCCTACATTTGTAGAATAATAACAATAAAGATTCTATACGCAAACAAACATATTTACATTTACTTACACGCACACACATTTATCTACATGAATAAATGATTGTGGGCGTGTCCATGAAGCACACACATGCAAAAAAAAGGGGTTCCACTTCACTTTTGATGTAAATAACCCATAAATAACCCTTCGCTCCTATGTAGCTGGGATAGGCTCCAAGCAACCCCCGTGACCTTAGTGAGGATAAAGCAAGTTCAGATAATGAATGAATGAATGACTCAAACATCCACCGTGGACCAAAACAATCTACTGATATAAAATGTTAAATAACGTCTGATCCACTAATCCTATCAATACAAGTAAATAATTGGTGTAAAATGCAGTTTGTCATCTTTTCATGGTCATCAGATATGACCCATGTGGACATTCAGAGAAACACTGATTCACCAGTAAAACCCATGGAGTTTAACAAATGAAAGTAGATGGAGACATTTGTTTCATATTCAGTTATTTATGTATATCTTTGCAGAAAAAGTCACTTTTTCTTCAGTTTTCTCTGTCTTTGACATAATAACCCTCAACTTTAATCTGAGCTTTCATGAAAACCTACATGATCAGTAAATTAAATACAGAAAGATACCTGATTTTCACTAATAAAAAAAAAAATAAAATAAAGAAGATAATAGTACAATAAATGATGATAAATCACTCAAGAAAAGTTAAATATAGAGAAAAACCCACAATAGTAGCACTGGGTCTTTTATGATTTAAGACAATAACAACAACAAATGTACATGAAATCAAACTCTATAAGATGATCCTTAAAATGAATCAACTTCCTGAAAAGACACATTTTTGCAAAGTGTGACGTAGATAAATGGATTTATATTCCATGTCCAGTTTAGCAAAAGTAAAACATGACAGTGTTATGATTCCCTGTGTAGATCTTACTTTGACAGCTCTGCACAGACTTGAGAGGAGGAGGCGTCAACCCCAGAGAGCTTTCATCCGTCTGTACACCACCCTGTCAGCACCACGACACTGTCTGTATAAACAATCACACTCAGTCAAACACAGTAATACTTGTCTCTGTATGCAAAGAAAACATGATTTGCTTTTTTTTTTATTTTTTTAGTCACTGTTTGTATTGAAAAATATGACACATCAAAGACAGAAAATCAACACATCAGGAAACAAAAATCTGACAAACAGATAAATTTCATAGTTATTGTTTGTGCATCACACACACATACAAAAAAGAAAAAAAGACAAAAAAGAAAAAGTAAATATACTGTATATATTTTTTGAAACAATATATGAGGTAAGCAAACCTACACAAAAAAACCTGTAAAACATACATAGAATATAAATAATTCCGTAAAATAAAATATATAAAATGAAGAAAAATATAATGATAATAATAATAATAATAATAATAATAATAATAATAATAATAATAATAATAATAATAATAATAATAATAATAATATGATTTGCTTATTTTTAATGTCAGTCTTGGATCAGACTGTCTTTTCCAGATAGTGTGACAGAAGGCAGCTCATATCTCATCTAAGCTTCAGCCACAGCCATCAAGACATCGAGTCACTATTTATGTCCTTCTTAAGTAATGTCCCCTTTAATTTAATTGCAGGGCAGCTAATTGAAACATAGAAACAGAGCCGGGGATGGAAACGGACAGAAGAACGGGTAGGTTTCAGGAGGACATACACGTGAGATAACATGAGCGGGACATTGAAATAACCAACACACACACACACACACACACACATGAATGCTGGTACACATCGGCAAAAACACACACAAGATAGTGCCACATCTAATTCCTTCCCATATATCTCCCCATCTCCTCCATTAGTCCCTCCAAGCAGCTGAGGAGCATCTTCAGCAAAATGAATGTAGCGACTGCTCTAATCGAATCAGCCATGAAAACTTAATTATAGAACCAGCTTTTGTTCCTCTTCGGCCGGCCACAGGTACACGGTCTGGAGCTCAATGCAGGAATGACACAACTGCTCTGCAATCAGCAAACCTCAGCTTTCTAATGTGTCAGAGCCATGAATCAGTTTCACTAATACAGAACTGGAGCTGTGACTCTGACTGTAATATCCGCTAAGACTTGATTTTTACAAGTGGGTGGTCAGTGGATCGATAAAAATGAAATTGATCCAACTGTGCATGTACAGAAGAAATGAGAATAGAAAGAAGAAATTCAACTGCAGAGACATTATATCAATGTTTTAGTTTTTTCCAAATACACGCACCTCTTTTTTTTTTTTTTCAAGATTCACCACTTTTACATCTACTGAATATTGTCTGACGTATGTGTCTTTACATCTGTGGTTAAAGCCTTATAACATCCTCCCCTTAGTCCATCTCTTTTCTAAAGACAGGAAGTAAAGGGCATGCTCAATGGCTGGTCTTTTTTTTTTTTTTTTATTCCATAGAAAGTCAGTGGGGAGAATAATGTAGTGGCCACACATACAAAAAGCACACATTAGCCCCAAGGGACCGGTTCACTCACAGAATGAAGACGCTGAGGAGGAAGTGGGAGGATGGGACCCATGTGAAGCATTTACATACACACACATGCATACACAAGGACTGTGGTGATATGTGTGTGAGAGACACCGACACAAAGACGCACCAAGAGAAATAAAATTACTCTCTTTTGCCCATGTTATAATGTTCTTTTTATGTTTTTTAATATTTTAATGCAAGCCTTTATTCTCATTAGAATGTTGCAGCGGTGAAACAAAGATGGTGAAGCATTTGGAGAAGAAATAAAGGACAAAGACGGGAAGAAAGTGAGGGTCGTCATTCCTCTGAGCTCATCACGACGTACATCAGCCTCCTGCCCCGCCCTGTCCCGTGTACTGGTGTGTATCTTTGTATGTGTGTGTGTGTGTGTGTGTGTATGTGTGTGTCTTTAGTATCACAATCAGTGCCCCGGCTGAGTCTGAGCCAGAGGATCCATTAGAGCTGATTGAGGAGCACTAGGGTGCAGACATAACCCTGGGAGAAGGTGACGAGAACACACACACACACACACGCATGCAGCTACATAAAGCATGCAACACTACACACACAAGCAGTTACAATGTAAAATATACAGTCGAGCAAAGACACACATCAGAATACACTACATTTATCCATAACAACAACTGTGCACACACATACACACACACAACAACACAGTCACGAATCCCACCCACGTTCTCTCAACATTCAAAGCACAAACATTTATTTTTATCAATGACATAGGGATGAATTTGGGGTGGAGCCACAATAGTACATTTAATAGCATATTGTGTCAAAGTTGCACAAAATGTGTACAAGTGCTCACATCTTTGCATTTGTGTTTTCTTAGTTAAACTTAAATAGAAATTAGAATAACAAAGAAATCAAAAATAACATGCAGAACAATACAAAAGTGTGTGAGGGTGCTCCTTTACATCATTCACATTGTATTTACAGGATTTTTTTTGCTAATCTTAGTTATAGCCAGTAATAGCTTTTACTACGACATTATTCAGATTGATTTTATACATTAATTAGAACAAACAAACATGCTGTTAGGATTATTTAGGGTTATATTTTGAACTGTAATGATCTCTTTTGTGATGAAACTTGTTTATTTCTTTCACTGGACTGTAAATCTTTCTCTAAAAAGTGTATGAGATCGTAAAGCTCGGGTCAAATAACTGCATCATAAACAACCAAAGAGAGTAAGGACAGTCATTGATGGTAAAAAGTGACTTAAACAAAGAAAGTGTGTGACATTCCCAAACGTATTGAGAAGAAATGGAGGGAGAATGAGTTGAGAGATTCCGTGTTAACAGAGAAGATGAGGTTTCTGCCTCCCATCTCTGTGTTTGTGTCAGACAGGAGCAGGAAGAGGATCAGTGGAGAGAAGCTGAAGGAGGGCGAGAGAGGGACAACAACACAGAGATGATGGGCTCGGTGGAGTAGAGAGCGCCGAGACAGTGCAGAAGAGGTCACACTCCAGTACGCTGCAGAGTGACAGTGTTTGGCTGGTTGTCACATCAGAAGGCTGCCTTTTGTCACAGGCAGGAGGTCACATGGTTGTTCAGAGAGGACAGGTAGCAATGAAGCACTACATGTATGCAACCCTATAAGTGCACTGCAAAGCAAATTTATAGAACAAAACCCTCCTGTGACATGAAATATGTTGAACCAGGAAACATATACAAGTGTAGGAAGGGTGATTTTCTCAGTGTTATATAAAAAATGGTTGACACAGTTTATCATGCTTCTCTTAGGTTTATTACACTGGTCAACAACAAATTTATTGTTTAAGTTTTTTGAGCTGATTTAGGATATTTTTGGTGTGCTGAATCCAAAAATCACATTAATTTTGCTCAGTCTGGTCAACTTTCTGAACTATGCTACATATTGGCTTTTTAACATTTTTGCTTACATTTATAATAATAATAATGATGGATTGGATTTATATAGCGCCTTTCTAGACACCCAAAGCGCTTTACATTATTGACCCATTATTCATTCGCTCTCACATTCTCCCTCTGGTGGTGGTAAACTACATCTGTAGTCACAGTTGCCCTGGGGCAGACTGACAGAAGCGTGGCTGCCATTTTGCACCTACGGCCCCTCTGACCGCCACCAAACATTCATACACCAGTGTGGGTGGCATTGGAGGCAAGGAGGGTGAAGTGTCTTGCCCAAGGACACAACAGACTGACTAGGACAGAGCGAGATTCGGACCGCCAACCCTTCGGTTATTGGACGACCCGCTCTATCAACTGAGCCATGGCCATTTATGGGCATTTTCACATCATACGATACAAAATTCTTTCATATTTCTTGCAATAAACGAGTTCTGAAGATTTTACTTTTGCCAATTTATGATTAATGGTTTTTTTAATATTACAGGTGAGTGAAATGGCTTCGACTAGAAGATCTTGCAAAAATAAGCCTGACGTATTCTGCTACATTTGCGGTGAATACACCATTGTACCTAACAGGAATCAAGTCACAAGTTTCATAAAGTGTGCTTACCAATCTTACTTTGGTATTAATTATAATATTTTGTGAGAAGATCAAATTTTTCAAAATCAAATTAGCAAAAAAACCTGACCTGATTGAGAAAAACAGATGTCATTTTTGGATTTAGCGGTGCAAAATGATCCTAATTCAGTTGAAAAAAACCTAGACAACTTGCAAAAAATATTTTTTTGTAACCCAGTGTTATCAATTCTAAAGCCATGACACATTATTGTGAGTAGTATTCCAGAGTGGGTTGGCCTGCACTGTCCACTAGGACACTGGGACACTGGTACACCTTTATTTACAGGGCCATACTTGGACTGTTGCCTACCTATATCTGTATTTTAATAACAAGAAGAAGTGTTGATTCTTACTGTCTGCATTCAAATGAGCATTTGTTACCTCTGCCAGGAGGAATTGTGATCACTTTGCTCTGTGTGCGTGTATGTTTGTTTGTTAGCAAGATAACTCAAAAAGTTATGGACAGATTTTCATGAAATTTTCAGGAAATGTTGATACTGGCACAAGGAAGAAATAATTAAATTTTGGTGGTGATCAGGGGTGGGGAGCATTTCTTCCTTGTGCCAGTTTCAACATTTCCTGAAAATTTCATGAAAATCTGTCCATAACTTTTTGAGTTATCTTACTAACAAACCAACACGCATGGGAGACAGATCTGTCTTGGCAGAGGTCTGTGCTCTCCGAGTGCTTTTCTTGTTCCTTTTTGTGCCATTCACCTGTACACAGCTGGGTAAAAGGGCATTTGTCTACTCTGCTCCTTGCACATAGAATGTGTTACCAAAAGACTGGAAACTGACTGAATTGATCTCCTTGAATGCTTTTAAATCCAAACTTAAAGTGCTAGAGACTAACTCAAAGACTTGCACTTGTTTTTCATAGTTTGACTTGTCCTGTAAATTATCGTATGTTGTAACTGTGTGTTGTATTTCATGCTGCCTGTTGGCCAGGAAAAGAGGCCTTGGAAAAGAGGTTCTTAATCTTAGTGGGATCTTTATTTCTGGTTAAATAAAGGTTGAGAAGAAAAATGCTTGTTATATTGCACTTTTATTTTCAACCATAAAGACTCCAAACATCCACCAGCGACCAAAATCATTCACTGGTATAAAATGTTTAATACCTGTTGATCCGCTAATCCTATCAATACATGTAAATAATCGGTTTGTCATCTTTTTATGGTCATCAGATATGACCCATTTGGACGTTCAGAGGCTGCGTAGTGAACGTGGAAACACTGTCATCTTCTACAACACTGATTCACCAGTAAAACCCATGGAATTAGATCAATGACAGTGGATGGAGACACTTGGTTTATAGTCAGTTAATGATAGATTTTACTGAAAAAGTCACTTTTTCTTATAACAATCTAATAACCTTCAAGTTTAATCTGAGCTTTTATGAACATCTATGTGATCAGTAAGTGAAATATAGGAAAATACATGATTTTCACTGGAGAAATGTAAAAAAACAGAGGGTTGCTTTATTTATTTTTATTTTTTTATTAAAAGTTTTTTTTTTGGAAATGAAAAACAATATATGATGCATTTTAGATACATGCATTTTTGGATTGTTTTTCTTAGTTTAACCAGCTGAATCCCCTCCCTCCCACCCTTCCCACATACATACAAACTGCCATTAAATATGAGCCAAAAAATAAATTAATTTATTAATTTAAAAAAAAGAAAAAAAAGGGGGGGGGGGGGGGGGCAGTAATATAATTAATGATGTGGGTAAATAAGGGACACTTTCACACATTGTTTCTACTTTACAGGGTATATATAATGCAACAGGAGGGTGTTGAGCCTATCAAAATATAATAAATGGAACTTTCTAATTGATCCTTTGGTGAAATACTTTATTCTTTTTCAAATTTTAGGAATAGGATTGTTTTATAATAAATGGAGACAAATCACTTAAGTAATGTTAAATATAGAGAAAAAATAACATTTGGGAACTACCACAAAAGTAGCACTGGGTCTTTATGAGTTAAACACTTAATATGACAGGGTTTTAATGTAAGGAAATCAGGAAAATTGTTCAGTTACCAATATATTTTGCAGAAAAAAAAAAGATCTTTTTCTTCAGTTTTCTTCTGTTTTTGATCATCTTTAATCTGAGCTTCAATGAACATCTATAAAATCAGTACATTAAATAAAGGAAAATACCTGATTTTTACTTAAAATGCAAAATACACAGTATAGTATTAAAATAAATGGTAATAAATCACTTAAGAAAGGTTAAAAATGGAGAAGAAATTATTTGGGAGCTCCCACAAAAGCAGCACTGGGACTTTATGGGTTAATTTGGTTTTATGGGGTGGCCCTAAAGTTAAGATCAAACTGTAAAAGTTGTTTGTTATTCAACCTTCCTCTTGAAAGTATAGAGGTTTTTTTTGTTTTTTTTTGTTTTTTTTGTTTTTTACGTTTGTATTTATCTGTTTGTGTTTTAATGTGAACCACGAGTCTGTAATAAAGCTTATCTATCTATCTATCTATCTATCTATCTATCTATCTATCTATCTATCTATCTATCTATCTATCTATCTATCTATCTATCTATCTATCTATCTATCTATCTATCTATCTATCTATCTATCTATCTATCCTCACACAACATTTTTATCTCTTACTGTTTAGCTGACAACTTAGGAAAATTCCTTCTAAAAATGATGCTAAATGGTAACAAAACACAATAGTGTTTTCATTAAAGTAAATTTGTCAGTGCTATTATCCAAGCAGAAGAAATTGTACTATAATTTTCTTATTGGATAAACACTGAAATTTTGCAACCAGTACTGGCTCAGAAATGACACTGAAATTATGGATAAATACTAAAAATGGTGTATCTCAAGAGGACATGTAGAAGAATAGAGGACACCATGAAGATAATTTTCCACAGGATTAGTAATTGAGCATCCATATCATTCTTTAGGAAATGGTTGAACGGATAAAAGCTACAACTTCCTTTATCCAATTATCTTCTTCTAGACTGTGACAAAAATAGTTAACCTTTTACAAGCACTGACACAGACATGAGATCAGGTCTGGATCCTCTGACAGGCCCTTTAAACTGGACAAAGCACACATGGAAAGTGGAGTGAATGTCCACATACTACTAAAATTTTCAATGGAAAAATGGTGTACTGGAGTTAATTAGCAATGTCCTGTAGAATTTATTTTAAAAATGTATTCATCAATACTAATCACACAAAAAGAAAATGACTATAGATGATTCAAATTTAAGTTAAATTGGTAAAAATACAATAAAACCCAGGTGACAGAGTAAAGAAATAATAAAGATACAGCTTAAAATAAGGATATAATTAAGTTATTAAAAGTATACAAAAAGGCAAACAGCAGTGGCCAGCTTTAACCCTTTCATGCATGAATTATGAGAACCTTAAGATTTTTTCCTGAGTATTTTTATTCCTCTTTAGGCATAAAAAAAACAATGCAATTGAAAAAAAAACCAACAACAACATATGAACTTATTTTTCATGGAGTTGCAAAAATGTCCACTCAGCTGGACACCATGTGTTTAATTTTTTAAGCAAAGAAACATGTATTTACTGATATACTGTGTGAAAACTATGAAATAAAAACATGTTTATTGCTGTTAATCTGATGTTTTGTCACATTTTAACATACTCTAATACTAGTTATTACTCACTTCATGGAGATAATATGAAAAAAAAAACCAAAAACTGCAATTGCTTTACACTTAAACATGTTACTGCAGATCAGGTTGATCAAAAACAGCAATTTACAATAAAGGTATGAACTGCAGTGTATGGAATGATGTATAAGTGTCCACTGTGTTGGCTGATATGGAACTAAAACAACAAAATCCATGAATATACAAGAGAACAGCTGTAGAATAACTGTCCACTGTAGTGACCACTGTGCATGAAAGGGTTAAAACACAAAAGGACAAAAATCTGAATGGAGGCTAAATGCATCATATATGTGAGTTCCTGCAAACAGTGAAGAATTAGCATAAGAAGACTCAAAAGAAATGTGAAATAAAATAAATGTATGATAGGGTAGAGCCCACAAAAATAGACCGTAAACACTCATAGCCTCCGTACCTCATGCTCTTTTCTATAACAGACTGCTTCAAGGTAAGGATGAAACCACTGGAGAAAGGCTTTAAGATCAAGGACGCATTCAAGAACATCTGCTTTATCCTACCATAGCAAAGGAGTTAAAGGTAAAGTTTGTATACATATGCTGATCATATACATTATTTTCACCTGAGGGTCTACTAGAGGTGAAACACCTTTAAACTATGGAGGATGATCTCCCCAGTTATCAGCTAGTCAAAACGATGCCTTATTTCAAGACTCTGTCGTGTATTAGAAAACAAATTTAAGCTTCTGTGTTGACAGGTAACTCATGAAGAGTATCTTTATGTTATGGTTTCTTCAAGAAAAGAAATCAGACTCACACGTGGCTATGGGGAGTGCCATCCATGGTGATTAAGTTGCTTTTACATTGATCCAACATGCTATACAAATGAGAAAAGTTGACAAATCATTCCATGTTTAATGAAAATATGAAACAGAAAAGGTTTGAGGTTGTCTGGTCTGTGGACGGCAGAATAATCTCTGGGAGCTGAAACTTATGAACAACTAATGTGTTCTATCTTTTTGATGCAAAAAAAATCTGCAAATATCAGGTGTTTGAACTCAGTTCAAAGAGCTCAGAAAGCTGTGTGACGCAGCAGGCAGATGTGCCCCAAAATAACCCCCTGGTCTGAAAATGTGTATCATAAAGCTGGTTTTAAGAAGGATGAAATGTTACAAAAGACACTAAACAGAGGAACCATTTTAATGATGATATTTTTTTTACATCCATCATCCACAGCTCAAAGTGTATGACTCCAAGGGTTGGCTGCCAGTTGGAAAAAAGGGGGGAAATAGAAAACATTAACATGTGACAGAATGACAAAGAACTGATTGTGTGCAATCTGTTTGATGATGTGCAGCTGCATTACACATAAAATAAAGGGGAAATGTTTGGCCTAAGGTGCGATGCATTCATTGTCCACTAGATGTCAGTGTAATTCTAACAATAGACTTGGTGACACATTTAAGTTCATCCTAGAGATTCATTCATCCCACATTACTGCTTAAAAAAAGCTATTACTAATAATCTATACATCGTCTGACAGGGTTTAAATAGTCTTCTCAAGTTCCAACATTAACAGAAGAAGAATAAAGAAACCTAAAAGAAGGCATTAATACTCTACAAATAACCGAGTCTTTAGAAAACCACTTATCAATTTGTCAACATTTTTAGTCTCAGAATGCGTCTAATGCACCAAAATATATAGTAAATTACTAATTAGAATCCTGGATCAAAATGTGTCCAAATGCCACTAGACGTTGCATTGACATGTTTGTTTAAGTGTAGTTGCAGCTCTTTTACTTTACACTTCAGAAACCATTTGTGGATGGTCACTGTCACTGTCACTGTCTGGAAATGGATATAAGAAGTCCCTCTGTGTTCAAACTACTTATCTAATAAGCAAAAATAGGACATTATTCTTGTACAAAGTTCATTTCTATTTGATGATGACTGATTTGACAGTGGTTTACTACATATAACAGATCAGTCTTTTTGTGTTTCCATTTAACATCAGCGTTGCTGCTTCATCTTTCTGATTATTGGGCTTTACTTACTGTATCATTATGCTCCATTTCTAAAGGCTGCAGCTGTGTCTCTAAATGATCCCATTCTCTCAAACTCTGTTTGTCTTTTTGAGCAACATTACAAGATGTTTTCCAGAATGCAGCTGGCTCTTAATCAGCTCTTACAGACAGATGATATGGCTCGTGCATCAAACAACATTTAGTATCTGAGCTAACACGCCAATTAATCTCCCACTGAGATAAAGAGTGAAGAGTCAGTGGTCCTCTGGTGAATACAGCCCATCTAGAGATAAGATGAAAGAGCTGTTTGGTGTTGAAATCGAACAAATAAAACACATCAATCAGATCAGCTGTCTTACCTTTAAAACCCAGTTTAACTAACTGAATGGTGCCTGTTTCCTGTTGTTACTGCAAAGTGTACACATGCTCTGTTAGAACACAGTCTAAGCTTCATTGGTTGAACATGTCTGTCTTATTAGGAAAACCTGACTTTTCTTAATCAAATAGAATAGAATAGAATAGAATAGAATAGAATAGAATAGAATATGCTTTATTTAAAATTCAAGGTCTAGCATCTGTCATAAAATCTATAATCACAATACCATCTCAACAATACAATAAGTCTGTACAGGTATATATATATATATATATATATATATATATATATATACATATAAAAATAAATAGGTTGTATAGTAATAGAGGTAAAACATTTAATAAGAGTAGTCTAAAATTAAGCAAAATAAAATAATCATCACAAGCATTTTTGTTCTTTATTATATAAAATCATAAAAGATCATATAAGATCTATGTTGCCTCCTATCTAGTGTCTGAAATTATTGGATGCTTAGGGATAAGTTTGAGTTTTATTACACGTAAAAAGGCAAACATCCTGTTACAGATATACTGGCTGTAAAAAAGTAATAGCAGGCAGTAAAAACCTAGAGTCTCCAATATGTAGCAATAAAAAGCTCCATCTTAATAACCTTTTATGAAAATAAGTGATGCTTCCACAATCCATACACTTCTTAAGGCGGTATTAAATGATCAAGCAGCTGAATTTATTATATCCTCCTGAGACCCAGTAAGTAAAAGTTTTGTTTTTTTTACATTACATAATTGCCTTGATTGGAAACCATATGATGCCACATTTTTCTTAGATATATATATTTTTTTATTTAATAAAATGTCCTTTGCAGTGGATTTTTTTTTTTTTTTTTTAATAAAGCTGTGAAACTCTTGTCCACTGCATAGTACAAAAATGCATTACTGGGTCTTAATAGTAGCCACACCAGAAAGTTACAGGAGTCCTTGAAGGCATCATCAAATAGTAATGGGACTTTTGGCTCTTTGAAGGGAGCCATTCAATCAGGAGCTATTCACTGAAAAGAGCCGTTCAAAAGACTGTATCTCTTATGTTTTTTGCATTATTTTGAAACACCAATGTTTTAATGACTAAATAGGCTACATGTGATGATTGACATTACATTTTAAAGAAGTTTAATTGGCATGGCAGTAAATATCATCTTACCATAAAAAAAGAATAGTTAGTTAAAATGTGTGGGCGAAATCCATGACATGAGAGGTGACATTAGGCAAATGCTGGAATTTGACAAAAAAAAAACATCACGGTACATTATATGGACTAGTCTGTAGCCTAAAAATGAAGAAGATAATTAAACATTTTCTTATGAAATAACATTTTATTCTCCTCAAAACAAGAACAATAAATGTGTGTGAACATATGCAAAAATTGCACAAAACACAACAGTGATTAACCCTGTCATGCATAGTGGTCACTATAGTGGACAGATATTCTCCAGCTGTTCTCTTGTATATTCATGGGTTTAGTTATTTTAATTCCATGTCCTCCTGAGACCCAGCAATGCATTTTTTTCCTCTGTAGGGGACTAAAGTTTGACAGTTTCAATAATAATTTAAGAAAAATGCTGCTCATTGCAAAGGACATTCCATTAAAAAATAAATAAGTGAATATAATTTTAAAAATGCATCTAAAAAAACTGTTGCATTATGCAGTTTCCAAATAAGATGACTGTTTAACGTAAAAAAAGCTAAAGATTTTCACTTTACTGGATCTCAAGAGGATATCAACCAACACAGTGGACGCTCATGCATCATCTACACTGATATTCAGACCATTAATGTAACTTTGCTGTTCTTAATAAACCTGATATGCACTAACATTTTTGAATGTAAATCAACTGCTAATTTTCTCAAAAAAAAAAGTTTTTTTTTTTTTTGCGTATTATCTCCATAACTAGTATTAGAATATGACAAAAAGTGAGAAAACATCAGATTAGCTGCATTAAAAATGTTTTTATTTCATAGTTTTCACCCAATATATCACTTTATGATGATGGATTTTAAATATACGTGTCTTTGCTTCAAAAATTTAACACATGCCATCCAGCTGAGTGGACATTGTTGTAATTCCATGAAAAATAGATTCATAAAAAAATTCAATCGCACTGTTTTTTTCATGTCTAAAGAGGAATAAAAACACTCAAGAAAAAAAATCTTGATTAAGATTCTCATAATTCATGCATGAAAGGGTTAATCACTGCAATTACTTAACCCTTTCATGCACTAATTGTGAGAACCTTAGCCAAGATTTTTTTCTTCTGTGTTTTTATTCCTCATTAGGCATGAAAAAAACAATGTGATCGAGTTTTTTTTTTTTTTCTAACGAGTTCCAAAAATATCCATGCATTTAATTTTTGAAGTAAAGAAACGTGTTTAAAACCCAATATCAGAAAGTGATTTGAAAACAATGAAATAAAAACATTTTTAAGGCTGCTAATCTGATGTCTTCTGACATTTTAACATATTCTAATGCTAGTAATTACTCACTTCATGGAGATAATATGCAAAAAAAAACAAACAAAAAAACCTTCTTGTCTAACAAATAACAATTGATTTACACTAAAAAATGTTAGTGCAGATTAGGTTTACAAGAACAGCAAAGTTACAGTAATGGTCTAAGGTATGAGATAATGCGTAAGTGTCCACTGTGTTGGCTGATATGAAACTAAAACAACAAAACCCATGAATGTGCAAGAGAACAGCTGGAGAAGAACTGTCCACTGTAGTGACCTACAGGGGTTGGACAAAGTAATGGAAACACCTTCACCTCAAGATGATAATGCCCCAATCCATACAGCTAGAATTGTTAAAGAATGGCATGAGGAACATTCTAATGAAGTTGAGCATCTCGTATGGCCGGCACAGTCCCCAGACCTCAACATTATTGAGCATTTATGGTCAGTTTTAGAGATTCAAGTAAGACGTCGATTTCCACCGCCATCGTCTCTAAAAGAGTTGGAGGGTATTCTAACTGAAGAATGGCTTAAAATTCCTTTGGAAACAATTCACAAGTTGTATGAATCAATACCTTGGAGAATTGAGGCTGTAATTGCCACAAAAGGCGGACCTACACCATATTAAATTATATTTTGTTGATTTTTTAAGGTGTTTCCATTATTTTGTCCAACCCCTGTATGAATGAAAGGGTTAAATACCAGAACGATAGTGCAACTCTCAGAACAAGAACAATATGTTGGTAAATTGACAGGCAGTCGGACACTCCCTCCTTAAAAAAAAAACAAAACAAAACAAAAAAAAAAAAAACATGAACGAATGAAAAAATGAACGGCTCTTTACAAAGAATCGTTCATGTCAAAGAGCCGTTCAAAAGATTCGATTCGTACGTGAACGTCACATCACTATCATCAAAGTGTCAAAACCGTCCAGGGAACAGTTAATACTCAGCCGTCCTTCTCTTTCTCCTCCTCCCACTCAGACAAACCCATATAAACATTCCTGAACCGTGGAGACTCCCCAAACACCCATCCATCCCTCTGTGGGCACCACCACCTCCACACAAACACACACAGGCAGACATGGCCCAAACCGGAGCACAAAGTTTCCCCGAAATAGTGGAGCTCAACGTGGGTGGACAGGTGTACGTGACCCGGCTGGAAACCCTCACGTCGGTCCCCAACTCTCTGCTGTGGACCCGGTTTACGGAGGGCTCCCCGGAGGATCTGCCCAAAGACGGGAAAGGCCGCTTCTTCTTCGACCGGGACGGCTTTCTTTTCCGGTACATCCTGGACTACTTGCGGGACTCGGAGCTTTTTCTTCCAGAGTTTTTTAAAGAAAGAAGGAGGCTGCAGAGGGAGGCGGACTACTTCAGACTGCCGGAGCTGTCGAGGCGCCTGGCCGGGGACAGTAAAGACAACTCGTCCTGTACGGAAGACAGTGGAGCGGAGGAGGCAGAGCTCAGCAGCCCGGCCACCTCCACCTCCACCTCCACCTCTGACCGGGCCCTGCGCTCCCCGGGGGCCGGCGCGGGGTACGTCACCGTCGGATACAGAGGCAGCTACACTATCGGGAGAGACATCCAGGCAGACGCCAAATTCCGACGAGTGGCCAGAATAACCGTGTGCAGCAAGATTTCACTGGCGAAAGAGGTGTTTGGAGACACCCTGAATGAGAGCCGAGACCCGGACCGACCCCCGGACAAGTACACCTCCAGGTACTACCTAAAGTACAACTTCCTGGAGCAGGCGTTTGACCGACTGGCCGAGGCTGGCTTCCACATGGTGGCCTGCAACTCCACCGGGACCTGCTCATATGGCAGCAGTGACCCGGGGGAAGACAAACTGTGGACCAGCTACACCGAGTATGTGTTCAGCCGATGAGACCTGCACTCTGGGGGGGTGAGGGGGGTTCACAGGGAAGCAACAAGTCAAACAGTGTATTTTCATATATGACACTAGTCGCTTTACCATTGACCCTTAAACTGCACAAATATAACTTACGCTTAAAAATTTACCTAATGGAAAAACGATAATTTTGCCAAAAGTCTCATTTTTCGATTAAAAGTTTTTGCGTTGGCAAGAGGTGGCTTTTCGGGCATAGCACAAATGATATATTACACAAAACTGCAATGGAAAGACCTTTTCTGCAACTAGTCAGGTGAAAAAAACGGATGTTACAACAAGCGAAGAAGAAACATGTCGCGATATGAGTGGATGCATCAGGAAACTCAAAACCTAATTTAGTATGAGATAGAGGGGTAATATATAATGATAATAATAATAATGAATATATCTGTAAATCACCATATTTAAGTTCGTCGCCATGTTTCTGGAATGACTTCTCGGCTCATCTCGCGATAATAAATAAACAAACAAATCATCCCATTTATGATTTAATGGAAAAACGAACATTATGCACTTCTGTTTTTTCAACATTTAGTAACTATCTGTAAAGTTTTGCGCAGATGTCCAATGGAAAAGCGACTACTGACAGCACAGTCTTAAATTTGTTGTTGTTTTTATTCCTACTCTAATTTACTGTCTTCTGTGGCTTTAGGCTGCAGGCAGAATAAACTTTTCTGCCATTTTCTCCTCTCATATCTAGGAGGAGGAGGAGGAGGACTTTCTTTTAACATTTATCTCATTGGTTAGTGAACAGCAAAGACAAAATGTCTTGTCTGATATGTCACTGGGTCCTAGCTTGGTTATTTTTATGGCCCTATCGGCCCCATAACCTTTACAATGTTCACAAAGACTGTTTTGTTTTCAGATGGGTGACAGCAGCAGTTACTCAGAATAATGTCTCGGAGCTGGTTTCTTTGATTCTTATCTGTATGCATACACTTACTGGTGTCAGTAATGTGAGACCAGAACATTAACTACGACATTTGAAGGCTACTGTTTATATATAGCCTTCTGTCTTTTGGTCCTTATTTTTGTAAGTTCTCTAATTATAGGGTTGAGTAAAACAGACTATGAATTACTTCTTCGTACTATGTGTTTTCATTTAATTGGATTATACTGAGCACACATGCTGTTTCACTGCTATCAAGATTACACATTTCCTTTTTTCTTTTTTTTTTTTTTTTTTTTTTTACACTTTTTATGTTATGTACCATCTATACGCTAATGTCATTGTTTCTCTTCATAATTAATCTATTGCAAATAAAGTGTGACACTGAAACACTATCCAACTCACTGCTGACTGAGTTTACTGTGAAAACAATTGAGAGTGTTAAAGCAGATTTATGTGTTGCCCAAACACAGCCGCTTCTCTTTTATATACAAACATAAATTCTTACCACAGTCTTAGATAAAGACACTTTGGAGGTTTACAGCCATGTCTCATCTGGACTGTTTGAATTCATTTCACACATTTTTATTGATATACTCCTTAATCATTGTGTAACTGTGTTCCCCAGTGACGTCGGCTATTAAATGATTGGTAAGAACAAGTATGGATGCACTTCAGAGGGATGACCTCACTGAGCTGTAAAGCCACATGGACCTCAGCTACGTCAACTACGTTATTTTTAAAACGTACTAAATGCCACATTTTGAACATCATAACTGCTCCTTCATCAAGAGGTGCAATAACATCACAAATTAAAGTGCCAACTGCCAAGCTTTTCTATGTCAACCGCAATATGGCAAGAAGTCACATGGAAGTGAAGAGACAAAGTTATACACAAGGTCTGCTTAAAGCAAAACACTAACCTTAACAAAGAGTTCTGGACATTAAACAGAATTTTAACTAAAACAAGATCCAGTTTATTACAGATCTTAGTCGTTTTTATTCTTCTAAAGTTTTATTTCACTAAATAAAGTTGTTACTTTATTAGAGTTTGGTTCAGTTTCCAGATGAATAGATGAAGCCCAGGCTCAGACTTCTTTCAGTGGAGATTTCCATCGGGTTCCTTTTTAGGTCTCCACCTACAGTTAATGTACGTCTGGGAAACTGTCTGTTTTATGTCCAGTTTCAACTGCAGTTAAAATAAGTGTCAACAAATTGTATCTAAAACCAGTGTGGATAGTCAGTAGCTGATCTGGAAAAGAGTGTTTTTCTCTCCAGCACAGAATGGCTGTGTTATCTCCCCTGGGCAGTAAGGGAAGAAGGAGGAGGAGGAGGAGGAGGTGGGATTTCTCTTTGGCTGACAAGTACAGTAATCAAATGTCTGTTCCTTTGTGGGATCCAGGGGTGTAAGTCCAAGCTATCCCAGCATCGGGTCTAATACAAAATGACTTTGTGTAGGCTGTATTAGAATGCACAATGAATATAAATGTATGACAAAAGCTGTAGGTCCCTAATTTGTACGGTGTATACAAACACCATAATATACACCAACAAGCACAAGAATAAGCACACATGCACATGTGTATGCAAACCTCCAACAACCCTACCTCCCACACACACTTCTGCTACCAAGGAGCTTCATAAGAGCTTCAAAGATAGACATGACTACACAAGAGATGTCGTATCTGCTGTCAGCTGACGCTGCCATCTGGACAGGAAAATGGAAGGATCGACCCAATGTCTTCCTGCACTCATCCACAGAAACATGCAACACTGAGCTCACTGTCGTCTTCAACTGAAACACAAGAAATAAAGACGCATCTGACCCATTCACATAAGCCTGAATTATGATGAAAATGTAAAGAGGAGAATGCATGATTTTGCTTTGCAGTTTGGATAAATATGAGATTAAAGAAAAAGAATGAGTAGGTATGTATGCCATGTAACATGTCCTTTATCAGACTGAAGCCAAATGAACTGGTGGTCACCCACAAAGTATGTAATTAAATCAATATTCCTTGTTTGTTCTCATAAAACAACCTTGTGGCAGGCACTCTGACAAACAGCTATTTCTAATACAGAGCTTGTGTGTGAGTGGTGAATGTGTCCTTGGTGATAAAAACACTTTCACAACATTTTTCACTAGATGAGTGCTATTCTTTACTGTAAGGAACTATGTAGGCAAGAAACTGCACACAAACACACAGTTACACAGTGCAGGAGGGAGATGGATAAAGAGAGCCAAATTAGTCAATTTGGAGATAACACAGACATGCTGGCTTTTTCTACATCACCCTCTATGTGCTAAATCTTTCACACTCTCTCTCACAGTTTTTGCCTGTAGCTCACAGTGACCTGCATGTCTTCTGTTTGTTGTTTCCTCTCCAGCTCTTCTGATATAGAAACATCCTACTGTATGTTCACAGAGAAAACAGCACACAAATAATGAATCCGACCTGTGTTTCTATTTGTTTGGTTGAGGTGTGAGAATAAAGGATATAATATAATTCCCCATAGCTAAATTAAATAACATCCTCCAGTTTTATCAGGTTAGCTGAAGCATTCTTTTTTATTATTCAGCAAATACAGAGCTTGCAGTAGTTGCTGAATTAAATTTTAAGGACTTATAAATAGATCAGTTCTATGTTCTGCAGGATTTCGAAGGTTTTTCAAGAGCTAACTGGTAAAAGTTAGAGTTCTGTGAATTAAAATGACTGCAAAATTTGCTTAATAAACCTGAATAAAGATAGTTTTAACAAATATTAAATTATTTAATCATATTTAAACAATTTTTAAATTACAGCGTCAGTTGAAAAAGTCTCATGATACAGGTATAGACTTTAACATGGAAAATTATTGCTTCTAATAATTCTGGATTTCTACCCAGATGTGCCTTTTCAACCTAATATTTTTCATTTAGCTTCAGTTAACTCTCTTAGCTTATTGGTACTTTGATAACAAAAAAGTTGGTGTATCTTGTAAAGGTTTGCACTGCATACATTAGCTATTTATACTTTATTTATGTAAATTTGAGAACAATAAGAGTAAATTTAAAAAAAAAAACTACGGGAACAAAATAATACTAAGATTACTTAATAGAGTTATATTTAAAATGAATGAAATCTACTGAAGTAAATTAAATTTTTTTAAAAATTTGAACGTGGTTAATGTATATAAATTTTTGTGAAATACTGATAATATATTGTGCCTAATCATTTATGAAACTAGAAAATTTACAATCCACAAGTCATATCATCACAAATAATATATTCTCATTTTGGTAGAATATTTTGTTGGCATAATTTGGAAAACTACTTGTGCAAGCTTTTATGCAACTTCAACCTCAAGAAATGCCGCTTTGGATTCATCGATAAAAAGCACTAAAGGTGACAGAAGGAAGTGTGTTATTTCCTCATGTTTGAAAAAGTGGACATAACTGAATAGGTTACATTAAGTGATAAGAATCTTACAAAAGAATAAAACCACAGTGATTGTTCTCACTAATTCTACTAGAAAACATTTCACAACCACCTGAAATACATCTCTCATTCAAGCTTTGACTCTGTGAATATTGAGGTGAAGGCCTCATTTCAACATAGTTAAGATACAAAAAATATTTTCTGTCTGGATTGTTGTCAGTGGTTCCGCTAAAGATCAACCTAAGGAGGGAAGAACTGTCATAGATTAGCCTGAACTGTGAACCAACAAACAGTGAACTTAGCAAAGATAATAACATCACTGTAACTTTGTGCCATCATAAACTTCATAAACAAACTCACCAGTGGAGAAGAAATGCTGTGATTTCAGCATCAAATTGTATTTTGTATTGTGATGCTATGCCCCCTGGGGAAAACAACTGTAATGTTTCTATTAATTTTCACTTTGTCACTTTCTTTGAGTCTGAAACGTGTTGAAACAGCTTTCACCCTAACTCATTACATTCTGCCGCTAATTTCAACGCACTAGGAAACTAGCAGCCTCAAGGCGACACTGACTCACCATTCACTGTAGTGTCCGTCAGTTTTTGCAATGTATTGTACTCATCTTTGGCATAACATCAGAACTCTTCTTTCTAAACACTCTAGTGATCAATTTGGGATATTTCAAAGTAGAAATACTACACATGCCCCATTAAAATCAGTCCAAATTTAAAGGTAATCATGTTCCATGACTCTTCCAATATTTGCTCTAGTATTAGTTATAGTGATAATGATCATAATCAGTATATTTAGGCTCTAGGGAAAAGCATTTACATTTATCTGCATTAAGAAGTATGATTGAGTACAAGCAGTAAATCAGTAACACAGTCGTGAAAGACAGCATGTGCTGTACAGTAGAAGACAGTATCATCAGCATAAAGATGTATATTATGTTCATTTTCCAAAGAAGGCAATATATAAGCATATAATCAGATACTATGCTGGATTTTAAAAGCAATATAAGATCAGTTACAATGGATGCTATTAAAAGACAAACAGAAAAAGCTGCACAATGTATATTCATAGTGGAATCTATGAAACAAATGAGTTTAAAAGATGTTGCAGCAATATGGTTCAGTCTTTTTCTCTAAAATCAGATTCGTTTACAATAGGATATGCTGAAGATATTACTTAAGCTCATAATTAACTGGTGATACTACTATTTTTGTTAGGGCAAGATCCTTTATAGATAGTTAATTGATTAGTAAAGGATGACAATAATTAGATAACATGGAGCAGTGTAACTAATGGTTCAGCTCAGTTGAGCTGGCAAGCCTTAAAAAGCAGGGATTAAGTTTACTGTCATCAAGCAAATTATAGAGGTCTACTGGTAGTAGTGCATTGGCCACATCACCAGTGGATAACTGCTATGAGGTGACCTTTGAACTTGGTGTGAAGTCTTGCATTTCATCAAACAGGTTACAACAGTGGTTTCCAACTTTTTTTTATATCGTGACCCCATTTTAACATCACAAATTTCTGGTGACCCCAGACACTCAAAATGGAGCCTTTTTTTTTTTTTTTTTTTTGGTAAATATTAATTTGTTTTTGATCATGTAATGATTTGCTGTACTATGTTTCAAATACAGGTTAATGTTAGAGGACATTTCGTCTATATAATGTATATTATTATGGACAGAGGCAGAAAAGCCAGGTGTAGATTACTGCACAAAGTGAGAATTTGATTTTCCTTGGTCAGGATATGTATAGTCAGTCCAACTTGGATTTACAAGGCTGACAGTTAATACTGACCAAACAATAAGTCAAACTATGAATTATGAAAGAGCTGCAGCATCTGAAACTGACCACAATGAACATTTGACAGATAAACAGTACCACAGTGCTTCAGCTTCAGACTCACAGGTTGTCTTTCCTGGATTGTGGTTGTCTCTGTCAACTCACTATATATTTTTTATTAGTAAGTTTTTTTTAAATTATTTTATTTTTACCAATTACTACAAGTTTCAGGCGACCCCATTTGAATTGCAGGCGACCCCACATGGGGTCCCGACCCCAAGATTGAAAAACACTGGGTTACAATCAGATGCAAAAAGTAAATTAAAAGCTGTAAAGATCTTATTTTGGTCTGATGTTGTACACTCATCAGCTGTGGTGAGAGGAGAAAAGAAAACATGTACTGCATGTTCAAGAGAATTCACTGTCTTTCTAAATGTTGCTGGATTTGAATAGGATTTGGAAATAAATATCAAATAATAATTCGAGTTAACATAGTTTTTACAGGGTCAGGGATCAAAGTCTGTTGAACACCAGACAAGAGCTTTGTTTCTGTCATAAAATTTCAACTGAGACTTGACCTATGACGCACTCTTTACTTTTAAAAGGTCATGCTTATTAATTAGTGAATTAAAATGTTTACAAAATGGTCAAAAGCTAAGTGAACACCTGGGATTTAAGCTTTCACTTGCAGAAAGACCATTCAAGAAGACCTATGCAAGAATTTTATTTACTACACACAGTTTTTTCATCTTAACCCATAAAGACCCAGTGCTACTTTTATGGAAGTTCCCAAATATTTTTTTTTTCTTTATATTTAACATTTCTTAAGTAATTGATCACCATTTATTGTAATATTACCCTCTTTACTTTGCATTTTTTCTGTGGAAATCATGTATTTTTCTATATTTAATTTATTAATCATGTAGATGTTCATAAAAGATCAGATAAAAGTTGAGGATTATATCAGAAATAGAGGAAACTGAAGAAAAAAGTGACCTTTCCAACAAAATGTATCACTGACTTAACAGAAAACAAGCATCTCCATCCACTGTCACTGATCCAACTCCATGGGTTTTACTGGTGAATGGTGGTTGTAGAAGATGATGGTGGTTTCACGTTCATTATATAGCTTCTGTACGTCCAAATGAGTCATTTACATTTACATTTATGCATGTGGCAAACGCTATTTTCCAAAGCGACTTACAGGGGAAAACCAATCAAATCAATCAATCAAACTTTATTTATATAGCGCCAAATCACAACAAAAGTTATCTCATGATACTTTACAAATAGACTTGGTCAAAACCAGACTCTAAGTCAATTTACAGAAACCCAACAGAATCCTCCAGGAGCAAACACTTGTGACTGGTGACAGTGGCGAGGAAAAACTTCCATGAGTCATATCTGATGACCATGAAAAGACGACAAACTGTATTTTACACCAATTAATACATGTATTGGCAGGATTAGTGGATCAACAAGTATTTAAGATCAGGTAGATGGCTTTGGATGCCAGTGGATATTTGAATCTTTATGGGTTAATACTGCCAAAGCAAGCCATTACAAGAATCACAAGAAAAAGTTTGTCTCTATAGTCTGTACTTATCTGTGAAAGATTAATATCATCACACATTTGTTAAGCTGAAATCACCTATGTCTGAAATTCTATATTGAGAGCTTTGTCGTCAGTAGCAGAGGAGGAGGCCGTAGGAGGTCTGTACATTTCAACCACAGCAACAGAATTATTTTTGCGCAATGCACACTTTCAGAGCCAAAGACTCCACTGTAACTGCATTAAGATACAGTGCAAATAAAACCAGCACTTTCAAAAATGCCCACACCACCTCCTCTTGTAATTGTCCATCTCAGAACTGCAAAAGCAGGATCTTTTATCAAGAGCTGATCCTATTCTTCATACCGAGTAAGTGCAGCTGATATTGAAATAAATGAAACTTGAACCTTTTCAGTTCTTAAAATCAAAGTAATTAAAGGGTAACCTTAGAGTTATATGGACAGAGCCAACAGGGAGTATTGGATGATGTATGTTTGAAGCAGGCAGTACATCAGGGATAGGCAATTAGTTTTCCTAAGGGACCATAGGAGAAGTTGGGACTGTTTTAGCTGGATCAGATCAATGAAATAAACTCAGTCCTGCTCTTTATGAATTATTTTATTATATATTTTATTATGTTGTTTTATTATGTCTATTTATTCGGTCACCTTGTCAGAGATGTTCTTAATTAGTAAAACTTATTTTTTACTAAATTGACAAATCAAAATTGAACAAAACAAAATTTACCTGCCTATTACTTTTTATTCGTTTTATTGCTTGTTTTTACTCTCCTGTTTACTGTATGGTGTCCTTGAGTGCCAAGAAAGGCTCCTATAAATAAAATGTATGATGATGATGATGATGATGATGATTATTATTATTATTGTTAATAATAATAATAATAATGATAATGATAATGATAAAAATAATAATCATTCCTCTGAGTTGCTAAAACTTTTACACCAGTGTTTAGTCCTGTAATAGCAGTTCATATTTTAAATTAAACACAGCAGTCTATGTTCAAGAACTCAGCATAAGGATTTACCTTTGACTGCAGTGAATAAATACTTGTAAGTCAATGTCTAATTGAAAACTGTGCATCCTGAATCAATCTTTTCGACAGACACGGACATCCTCTGGTACTAAAAGTTAACTAATCCCCCATAAACCTCAGCTTGCTGACATTACAGCTATATGGACAAATGAACACAGGCATAAACATACATCAGCTGTAAACAGTAGCAGTGACCTTTAACACAGAAGCACCACAGATGGTTTACATGCATATGTGCACTTATTAACTTTAGATCTCTGATTTCCCATTGATAGCACAAGGGATGGATGTGGCCTTGGGTTGTACAATGCCCAGGTCTGTTCTACATGGATGTCACAGAAACAAAAATTCTATAATATCCAAACTAATTAACTCTTTTTAGACTATTGTCTCTTCAGCACATCAATATTACTTATACCATCATTCAAATTACCATTTGATTTATTGACAAAATAGCTGATATTGGGAGCTTTCTATTGCTGTATAACACATTACAGTTCATTGGCTGAGGGGGAGGGGTAGAAGTGGGCGGAGCAGAGAGCAGCAGAGTGCAGTCGGTGAGAAAGAGATGGACGATTTTTATTAATTTTAGCAACATTTTAGCAAGTTTTGAGTTGTTGTGGTGAATTCTCGTAAATAACTGTATAATATAGTGATCATGCAGTTTTAGTGTTCAACTGTGTGTTTTGCCGTGTTATGGTTGAGTTTTTCTTTTTTTTTTTTTTTTTCCATTTTCTCACTGTTTTTTTCTGTATTAATCCAGTTTGTATAATTCATCGATAATTGTATTTTAGTTGTAAAGATTATTATATGTATAATATGATTAAATGTATCTATGCATGTATGTAACATGGACAGTTAATGCTATAGACAAACAAAAATGTTTCAACACATGTAAAGTAGTTGAATATTTATGTCTATAATCTCTGTTTTTGTTGTTGTCGTTAAGTATCACACACTGTTTTAAGCATTTATTACATATAATATTGAGAATTAATGGCCAGATATTAATAGTTCTTCCTGAAAAAAGTTGCAAAAGAATTGGCAAAAAAAAAACATTTTCTGACACTTCTATCTAGGTAGCCTGTTATAATATCAGTCTTAAAAGGGTTAGTTATTTCATACAACCAAGAGTCCAGAGAATATACACTGCTACAAACTGCTAAAACAGCAGTAACATCAGTAGAAGATTGATTCCTCAGTTTAAATTGCCTGCACCATAAGACACTAAATATGAGCCTCATATGCCTTTAAATGCCACTATCCTTGATTTTAGGTCTACATCCCATATTGCTCTGCTTTTATCCAAGCTGTTTCATGTTAGCTGTTATCTTGGAATAAGACCAAACATTTTGCTGTGTGAATAAAATATACTGTTTGAAAACTTTTCATCTTTTAACTGCTGATGCAAAGTACACACAGTGTGAGGGTTATATCACTCTGGAGTGTAAACTGAGCTAATGATGTACTCAGGTGCTTAGCAAACATTAAGTGTTTGTGTTACTAAGCAGATAAATTATTACAGGCCTATGCATTACTTGAATCATTAACATAATTCTTAAAAAATTATGCTGACCAAAATAAAGTTACTGTCCCTCTGTGAATGTGTGTGTAAGTTGTATTGGTGACCCTTCAGGCTCCTAAAAGTTTCCCAACAAAATAAACATTGGCTTTTATTAAACCATTACCGAATCAGGAGTCTGGCACAGCTACTAACACAGTGTTTAAAACCACTATCTGTCATCTTAAAGCCTGGCTGTGCTGTTGAAATGTGACATCTTGATACATTGCAATTCAGTGCTGACATTTATTTGGTAACATCGTTCAGTTTTACAGTCTGACAGTTTTTTGATTTTATGACAAATCGCCACCTTACGTCTTCTCCGATAACACCAATGATAGATCAGTAAAGCAGTGTGGTACATTTTGAGGTTTTGTTTGCGAACCACATGCTTGCAGCTGAGTACAGCATGTGCTTTTTGTGTCCATGGGTGGTTTAAAACTCAATGGCAGCTAAGAAAGGAGGGTTAGATTAAAGGAAATGAAAGCTAAGTGTAGTCTTACTCAGGGCTGTACATAAGTCCATTTTATTTTCTTGGCACAGAGAAATCTAATAAGACAAGTCATAAAGAGTAAACCTACACACAACCAGTTTTTCTTCTCTAGTATTTGTATCAGTGAACACACAAATGCAACATGCAAAAGATACAATGATGCAGATTTGAGTAGATGATGTCCTGGATCTCAACAGAATAACATAAACGCACCTTTTTGTGATGTCATTGTCACATTTATTAAAGAAAAAAAAAGTCATATAATTTAACGTGTGCCCTGGGAATAGGTTAAAACCGTAGCTATTGACAGCACTGCATTAGTCCAGACCTGTTTTTTCACTTTCTCCGTAAGCAGCATATAAGATAACATTTTAATACCTACCATTTTACAAGATGCATTACATTTTTGCATGTTTGGTAACAACAAAAACTAAAAGCATATCATCTACTGTAAGTTTTTGGTTATATTTGATGGTTGCAGCAACTGATGCACTTTAAAAAATTGCTAAATGAAGTGTATCTCGTTCAGTTGAATTAAAACAAAAAGCAAGTCAATAAATGTTGCTCATAATATTTTTAAATTGTTGGATCATTAAAGAGGAGGACTTCCTCAAGAGCTACATTGCAAAAATCAAAATCTTACTAAGTGTATTTTTCTCATTTCTAGTCAAAATATCTCATCATACTTAAAATAAGACATAATCACCTAAAGAGCAACTTTTCAGTAAGTTATAAGAACTTTTTTTTAGACAATAGAGCTTGAAAATCTTCTTTCAAGAAATCTTACCAAGATAATTTTCACCTGTTCAATTGCCAGATTTTTTTTTTCTTGAATTAAGCAAAAAAAAAAATCTTGAATTAAGCAAAAAAATCTGCCAATGGAACAAGTGAAAATTATAAGGCTAAAGACATTCATTTTGTCTTCTGTTTATGTAAATATAGTATTTTTATTTAAGTGAAAATTATCTTGGTAAGATTTCTTGAAAGATTTCAAGATCTATTGTCTAAAAATAAGTTCTTATATCTGACTGAAAAGTTACTCTTTAGGTGATTATGACTTATTTTAAGTGTGATGAGATATTCTGACCAGAAATAAGAAAAATACATTTGATAACATTTTGATTTTTACAGTGATAGAAAGAAATCTAACTATTTTGACTGTTGCATGCATCTTTGTGCTCTCTCTACATATGTAAAAAACAATGTGTGCCAGGAGCTCTTTTCAGCCAAGAGGTCAAAACCTGGAGAAAACCGTTAACGTCTGTGATCTTTAGAAGCTGCCCCCTTTAAAGACTCAGTCTCAGTTCTTCTGATCAGGAGTCGTTGCTCTGTGTCTCCTCTGTGGAGGTTTGTTAAACAGGGGCAGAGTGTAAATGTCGCCAGTCTCCGCTGAGCTGCTCTCAGCGCCCAGCAGCAGACCGGAGATTGGTGCAACTCCCAGGGACAAAGCCCAGCCTTGCACTGTGCTGGTAAAGCAAAAGGTAAAAGGCTGCCAGCATCAATCAGCTGCAGGGAACAGAGAGGAAGAGAGGCAGCACCCCACCCCCACCTGCTGTGGCTGCAGTGGGCTTCCTTTCACAAGAAGTGTACCCCCCCCTCCCCCTCCTCCATCTTAAGGCTGTCTGAAAGGGCAAGACGTCAAGAAAGCTGATCATTGAAGTCTATCAGAGAACCATCTTATCTGTATTCATCTGTGTGACAGCTACTGAAGCCATTTTAATTCAAAAGTAAATACTATTTTCTTCTGTTCCTTTGCTTATAGCATGCTACATTTCATATATTAACGAGGAATAATATAGTATATGCCCCAGTTTGCTTCTGTATGCCTCGATAGAATAAGATGTTTTGTTATATTTTAGTCAGGTCCATAAATATTTGGACAGTGACAAGGTTTATAATTTTGTCTCTGTATAGTGCCATGGAGGATGTGAAATGAAACAATCACAATATGATTGAAGTGTGGACTTCAGCTGTAATTCAAAGGGTTTCATAAAAATGTATTGAAAAACATATTAATCACATTAACCATTCAGATCCATGTTCAGAGGCTCTAAAGTAATTGGACAACTGATTGATAAGCAACTTCATGTCCTGTTCCCTGGTTATTCTATGACAAATGAAGCAGATAAAAGGCCAGGAGTTGAGTCCAAATATTGAATTTACTTTCGGTAAATGGTATCAATATGAGGTCCAAAAAACAAAATAAATCCATCAGAGACATAGTGAAAACTTCAGGAGCGGCAAATTTTAGAAACTAGACCATGAAGAAAATAAAATAGCTTGATTGTGCTTTAAATACATGCAGTTCTTATTTTGTAACTTAAGGGGTTCAGTAAAAATATTGCTTCAACCATGTAGGAATTAAAAGTGGCTAGTTTCAGTGGCTCAAAAGTAATCAGTCAAGGTAAGATTGTTATAAAAATGAGGACTGTTTTTAATATTTGGATGAAATTTCTGAAGTCTGGAGCCCATGAACATCACTAAACTTAGACTTTCCTCCCTGGAGATACTTTACTACAGCTGCCTTCAGTTACTGCAGTTGTGATGATCCACTTTAGATGTCTTCCATAGTCTTGCATGTGATTTGGTGTTGCAGAGCTCACCAGTGGATTCTTTATTTATAAGAATGTACTGAATTGTTGATTTGACTTCTAAAATTTTCACTCTCTCTCATGCCTGTTCTATTTTTTCAGCTGTTAACGTTCTCCTATACTTACATTGACACCTTTTTGGACCTCATATTGACAATTCCAGTGAACAACTACCAAATGTCAACACATGGCATCAAGTGCAGACTTTTTAAATCTGCTTCATTTGTTATAAAATAACCAGAGAAAAGGACACATCTGGACATGAAGCTGAAGGACAGTCAGTGTCCAATTACTTTTCAGTCTCTGGAAATGGTTTTTATTGGTTTTAATGAAAAGAGGTGATGCCACACATGTCCAGTTGCTAAAAGGTGTGCAGGACCCCAAAAAAACAGTGGATGAAAGAATAAGATAAGGTCCACACAACCTGTGAGCTCCCTAGAAGATATTTATTCCCCACAGTAGTGACGTTTCAGGCATCGGCCCTTCAGTGACATGAGAAAAGGACACATCTGGACATGAAGCTGAAGGTCAGTCAGATATCCAATTACTTTTAAGTCTCTGGAAATGGTTTAAATTGGTTTTAATTCATGAATGGTTTATGTAATATTTTGTGAAACCCCTTGTATTAAAGCTGAAAGTCTAATCACATTGTTTCATTTCACATCCACTGTGGCGGTGTACAGATACAGACTAACAAAATTTGTGTTCGCAGTTTTATGGACCTGACTATTATGATTATCAAGTGAGACCTCATCTGTCACTGGTTGCCCATTGGCTACAGCATTGCTTATCAGTGCAATTATCTAAATATAACAGTACTTATTTGAGTTTCCAACTCATTTAACCATCCTTCCCTCACTCGTGAACAAGCTGACGCAATGTGCTGCAGATATTGTATCGGTCTGTCATGGGGTAGAAAGAGCTGAGCCGAAAGGTGAAGCTCTTGATTTATCAGTCAATCTATGTTCCTACTCTCACCATGACCCAAAGCTCATGACTGAAAGGACAAGATCCCGGATACAAGCGGTCGAAATGACTTTCCTCTGTAGGGTGGCTGGGCGCACCCTTAAAGATAGGGGTGAGAAGTTCAGTCACCAGGGAGGAGCTCGGAGTAGAGCCACTGCTCCTCCACATCCAGAGGGATCAGCTGAGCTGGCTCGGGCATCTGTTTCATGCGCCTCCTGGACACCTCCCTGGGGAGGTGTTCTGGGCATGTCCCACCGGGAGGAGGCCTCAGGAAAGACTTAGGACATGCTGGAGAGACTATGTCTCTCAGCTGGCCTGGGAATACCTCGGGATCTCCCGGGAAGAGCTAGAGGAGGTGACTGGGGAGAGGGAGGTCTGGGCATCCCTGCTTAGACTGTTGCCTCCATGACCTGGCCCTGGATAAGCTGAAGAAAATGGATGGATGGACTCGTTTAACCTTTTTACCTCAACCTGGGCCTAAAACTTCACAATTGGTTACTATGATCGATAAGATGCAGGTTGTTAAAGCAGACCAGAGGTTATCCAGTCCATCTGTCTGTCCGCTCGGCTGGACAACACTGTCACTCTGCCGGTCTGTTTAGGCTCTGGACAATGTCACAGCTGTGATGTTCAACTAAGAGGACACTTGCCAGATATCTGCAAAGCACAGATACACCCACTTCTTCCTTGCTGCTTCCTGTGTCATTCAGATAGGCAGACAAATGGGGGGTTGTGCTGAAATAGTAAGATGACAGGCAGCCAGAGAGATGAAATTCATGACATTTCTGAAACTCAAAACCCTTTCCTCATTCTTTCCTGCAAGACTGCACAAAAACACATTTTTGCACATTTCAGTTTGGTTTATTCATGTACTTTTTTTTCTATAGAAACTGTGAAATTACTATGAAACAGCAGCAGCATGTTCATTTGCAGTCAAATGTAAACTACTAAGATGAATATTTGCGGAGATAAATAGAATTTATTCAATAGAGGACAAACTACAAAAAAAACAATAATAAAGAACGTGGAAAGTGCACATGGTAGACTTTTGTGAGGGAAATTTGTTCTAAGAAGCCAGCAGACTAATGGAAGTAAAAAATAGTAATGTAAATAACAGCTGTGGGGTTTCCTTGAAATCCTCCCATGAAAAATTATGTAAAACGTTAATTAAAAAAACTGTTCCCTTGACCCCAAAGAAGCCTCTTACATTGTTTAAAGCCTCAGCAAGGACAAAGGTCACAGTTTTCCACATAGATGCTCTGCACACATAAGAAATGTAAAATTAGAAAATGTCCTAGTGATTGCAAACATCGCTGATTTTTCTCATCTTGTGTCTAAAAGTAATGCATTCCCATTCACACTCATCAGTTAAAGATACAGCTTCTGTGGGACATAAATCTGCATTGTTCAGCTTTAATATAGTCCAGATGTTTTCAATCACATACTTAGATGACCCTTCATCATTCACACTGGGTTTTGCAAAAATCTGTAAAGCCACAAGAGGAATCTTATTTTGATGAATCAAAACGATCTTCTCACTGCTCTGAAAATATTCCAAACACAACTCCACAGATTTTGCACAAAACTGTCTTAGAAATGACTTCAAAATGTTTGTCTAGCACCATAAGAGGAATGTTTGAAATTAACCACAGCATTATGTAAACAACAGACAGAAAATAGTTGAAAATAACCAGTGTCTGTGTCTGACCCTTCACCGTTTCCGATTTACTGTACATGTGATATTTACATGGGTCAGACTGGAGTCATCCTTAACAGATGGAACATGTCAGAAACTGAAAAATGTCTAACCGTGCCTTTGGGGAAATGAACTCTCCCTTCCAGCAGACCCGGTCAAATTAAAGCGTAAAAGCATTTCCATCTGGCTCCGGACAACCAGTTTAACATCCATAGAAATCAGTCCTCCCAATGCTTATACACTGATTACTACTGAAGTCGCTGCTACCATGGCCTCAGTGGCATATTTGTCAAGCTTTTCTTTCCACTTCCTCTTTTAAATGCAAATGTTTTTTTTTTTCCCCCCAGTCCTCCAAGTTAACTGCCAGCTCAAAGTGTTCCTGGGACTCATGCAAGCTGCTGCTGCTGGTGTTTGATTTGTATTGCTGCACAACTTCCTCATTCAGATGAAATACGGTTTTAAATAAAGCTTTTGTGGTTTGTCTGAGAGGCTTTATTTCAGTTAATCAATGCATACAATAGGTTATGCAGCAGAAGCTTCCTCATGATTCAAATACAGTTCAGCTCAGAAGCAATTTTTTTCCAACTTAAAATGACAAGTTTTCAGAATAACTGTTTTTTTTGGGGGGTGGAGGTGAACATATGACGAGACAAAAACAAAAAAACAGAAGCTCATGTTACATCATGGCACTTCCTCAGAAAACAAAATCTCTCTTCCCTTTCGTCTCCTCAAACTTGCTTCACTTCATTTCCTGTTGAGGGTCAGTTGATCCAAAATAGAAAACACCATTTTCTCTTCCCTTTGCAGTTGATAACTTCTTATGAACAAATAATCCATAACTCACTTTTCCACAAAAAGATCATCAGAATCCAAAGGAGTATTTTTTCTGTAGAATAAGGTAAGTTTTACAGGCAGATTTTGGAAACAATCAGCTTTTTTCTTAAACAAGGTAGAAAGTGCTTACTGTGGATTCAGTCTGTGCACATTAATACAAACGTTTTCACTCCCATTAGTAACTGTTGCCATAAATGGACTTTTGAACTGTAGAAAACAGTACCAAGCCTTTTAGTCAAACTGAGGGAGTATTTCTTGATAAGACTTTGTTTAAACACTTTATCACTGCAACAGACTCAGATAAAAAGAGAAACAATTCTTACGCTTGTGAAAAATAAATAAGAATAGATATTTGGTGTTTCGATAAAATTGTTTATTGGGGCTGAGGTCCTGATGCAAAAAATGGAACTAAATAGTCTGATGGCCTGATCTCATTCCTTTCCAAATCAGACAAACATGAGAAATATATTCAAAGAATTACTGAACAGTCAACATTTCTACATATTTTCTTATAACAGAAAAGCAAACCAGTGTGGAATCAAGTCTAACTTTATTTATTTGCATTTATACACATATTTCTTTTAGGAAATTACAGAAATTCAGTTGCATTTCACAACAAACTGGAGGAGTAAATAAGGCAATTTTGTTTTCTTTAATTTATGCTTTGTAGCAAATTGGATTGGACAAAAGCTTTGACACATTTCAAATAATTTTCTCATTTCTTTTGACACCTAAACACATAACATGTCATTCTGGTCTGCTACACTTCTAGTACAAGCAGCTAATATGCAAACACTGGATGCTGTATACCTTTATTTATAAACCAGCATCTGAAACGCATTCATAACAGAAGCAACATTATGTAATCTTCAAAGCCAAAAGAATGTTATGGTCAAATATTCAGGGGAAACCCACGATGCTGGATGGATTTCTGTGAGGCCAACCATGCCACCAAGTGGTGCATCAATGAATAACTAAAGAGGCTTTATGTTAATGTCTAGTGCACTTTATTGTACAAATGTTTGAGCTTACATGTCCATTTATATGTGAGAAAACATGTTATGCATACACCACTGACTTATCCCAGAGTGCACTTGGTAGAAAGCAGGCAGAACAATACATCAATACAATCTAAAATGTGCTCACAATAATTTGATATAACCTCCAATACACTAATGAGCAACAATGAAAGACAATGCATATAGAAACAACAATGAAAGCTATCAATTATTACTTTATTTCATATATTAATCATATTATTAATCTAAATCAAAATAATTTAGCCAAAAAACTTCCGAGAACCCTAGTGCCTTATGTGCATAACTGACCTAATAATAATCATTAAGAAGCTATTGTGTTTTGCTCATCAATCCAAAGACAGTGAAAATCTTCCACACATTATAGACTTTACAGTTTAGAAGACAGTCGTCAATGCTTGGCTTTGTGGATATGCGCCTGCTGCATTTTTCATCGTAGTTTTATCCAAGACTGATTCCCATTCAGCTGCTTATTCTGTAATATGGAGGACTGCAAGTTGGTCACATGGAGGGGGCACCAGTGGCTAAAATGTTAACATTAAGAATTATTTAGTTTGATTTAATAAACGCTAAAAGCTGGTTTCCTGGACATAATTTAGCTTAAAGCCCCAATAAGAATGTTTTAATGTTGTCAGTATATTTGGTTCTAGTATACTGTTATGAAATTGATTTGCTATATTTGCAAACAAATTGAAAACGAAGAGCAAATGACTGCAATTTGCGACAGACAGCGATGCTAAGTGCAGAAACAGTGAGGTGCGATTTCTGAGGGGAGCAGGTCTTTGTCTCAATACTCACACTTAAGTTGGAAATAGCAGCGCTCACAGTAAGGCTTCCTGTTTCGGATCCGAACCTGGACTCCAGTCTCTGTTCCTCCGAGATATCTGTAACAGCCCACGCACTGATGGGAGGGGGGAGAAGTGAGAAAACAAACAGGGACCATTTAGGAAGAATCCAGCTGACGTAGGCCCTTTGTGTTTTATTCAGTTCACCAGATGGTACGCCACCCAAGCATTAAACAGCAAAGCTTTGGGTTTATTTTTTTGCATAAAAACACATGCAGTTCATTGTATTAGTGCTGTGTGTGTCTAGAACTCATAAGGAGTGTGTGTTGTAGAGGAGAATCAACTTTGACATCTAGGTGCTAGTGAACCTAGGTCAACTATCTCTGGAGGGATAGATTTTCACAATAAGCATCTAAAAGCAAAGCAGGACTTGAGCCGACCAGGGGGGATCCTCAAGGTACGATCACATTAGCTTTCAGTCCAATCCAATAAACCTGACCCCAGGAAAAAAAAAAAAAAAAGAAAGAGACAAGAAAATAAATATTCACCACAGGTCTGATGTCAGGGAAGTAAACTGACCATACGGGTTAAGGGGCTATAAAATATGCAGGCGTTCTGTGTTATTTTTCTTTTTTTCTTCTTTTCTTTCTCTTTTTTTCCTTTCTTCTTTTTTTATTTATTTATTTTTTGTTATTTTAATGTTATTTTTCTTTTTTCTTTTATTGTTTTAGTTATGACTCATGTCTGCCAATTGCAAATAGTACTAATGCATTTATATATGTGTATACGTGTGTACATGGGTTTATACGTATATCTATTGTTATTTATTTATTACCTCTGCCAGGAGGTATTGTGATCGCTTTGCTTTGTGTGTTTGCATGCGTGTTTGCTAGCAAGATAATTCAAAAAGTTATGGATGGATTTTCAGGAAATTTTCAGGAAATGTTGATACTGGCACAAGGAAGAAAGAAATGATTAAATTTTGGTGGTAATGGGGGGGGGGGGGGGGGGGGGGGGGGCAGATCTGTCTTGGTGGAGGTCTGCGCTCTCCGAGTGCTTTTCTTGTTTATTTTTTGTTATTTTTGTGACTTATATCTTGGTTATTGTCTAGGCACATGTTTAGTCACAGAAAAAATTATTAGATCATCAAAAGTCAGCAAAAACAATGGTTATACAATCAAGTACTAACTTCCTGTGTGTATCATGTGACTTAGACAGACAGAAAAGAAAACATGGAATGTCTAAAAGCACCGTTTTTGTCAGTATAATGCCATAGCTACTGATGTAAGAACTGAATTGATTTTGGTTATTATCAAGAAAACATGGGAAATGGATAGATATCAGCTCCGAAATTAAACTCTTATGAGCTATTATTGTTGTTACCTCTGCCAAGGAGGTTATGTTTTCATCAGGGTTTGTCTGTTTGTTTGTCTGCTAGCAAGATAACTCACAAAGTTATGGAAGGATTTTGATGAAATTTTCAGGAAATGTTGATACTGGCACAAGGAACAAATGATTACATTTTGGTGGTGATCTGTGTGTGTGTATGTGTGTGTGTGTGTGTGTGTGTGTGTTGGGGGTGGGGGTCTGATCTGCCTCTTTGCAATCTCCAAGTGCTTTTCTAGTTATATTTGTCCAAACAAATGTACCTTTAGTTGTACCTGGCATTAAAATGAACAAGAAACTGAAGAAAACAAGTGTGGTCTAATAATTTTTTCTGCAACTGTATGTGTGTATGTTGAGATTTCTTGTCTGCAGTGACAGACATTTGTTGATCTGTACCTGCTTTCCAAACAAAAAAAGCAAAAAGTATACTGAACATATCTATCACGGTATATGAGGCTGTAGGATGTTTTACAAACTATCCATATCTGCCAAACTTGGGTCCAACAATTCAACAACTATCATTTATACAGTTAGTTTGATCCACAGTTCAGTAACGACCCAATAATTACTTGAAGTTTTATGTTTACTGATGTGAATGAATGTAGAGATATGTAATTCTATGACTTAAATGGTTTAAAGATGAACACTAACTGTTTTCGCTGCTTCTTGTCATGGGGTCAGGGGTCCCATTAAATAGAGACTTTAACCTTTAGAATCCAGGTAGTTCAGTTTTTTGTATATGTTTGAAGACTATGCACCTTTTTCCTGTGTTTTATTGTTGCATCTTAAGAAAAGAGAATAATAAATATGTATGCTCATTTTAACCCTGCAAACATGACAAAGCTAAGGGTGGCCTCAGACTTCTGCAGTGTACTGTAGCTGTGGTTTTTAGTTAAGCTGTGTAATGTATGAAGCAAAATGATGGAACAAAAAAAAACAACAAAAAAAACAAACACATTGACATTGCATCACTGTGTCTGTTGCCTGGGATGGCATGATAATAAGTCACAGTGACCTGCAAACCTCCAGGAACTCACTTTGAAACAAGAGCCAGTTGAAAAGAAGTTAATGAGAGGTCAGAGTCAACATCCCAGGGACTGAAGCTACTGTGATCGAACCTCAACCAGGTCATGACCTCTCACCTGGAAACAGGCGAGGTGGAAGAACAGACTAAGGGCCTCTATGACCATGGCTGCCCCACTACTCAGGACACGCTCACACATACAGCAAGTCCTCCTGCCTCTGATCATCCTGGGGCAGCACATGTTGACAGTATAAGGCCAAAAATAGCAACATATGGACATAATAAAAGAAACAACAGCACAGAACAAGCTGCCAGGCTCTACACCGTATGCACATATATTACCTGCCATGATGAGAGGTGTCTGAGGGCGCATTTTTCTGGGGTAATGCTGCCGAAGTGCTGTAGCGGGAGGAGGAGTTCCTACTTGGGACGCAGTATCCTGCAGCTGAGTGTGGACGAGGGTAATTGAATACAGTGGTGGAGACTGGAGACTGACGCCAGGTATCAAGGTTGTCTAGAGACTCATACCTGCAGAGGAAATTACAGTTCAATAGAGCTATGGCAGTGTTTTTCAACCTTGGGGTCAGGACCCCACATGAGGTCACCTGGAATTTAAATGGGGTTGCCTGAGATTTCTAGTAATTGATAAAAATTAGGAAAATATGTGGTGAGTTGAGAGAGACAATCACTATACATAAAAGACATGACAAACTGTGAAGCTGAAACTGAAGCACTGTGGTACTGTTTATCTTTCAAATGTTCACTGTGGTCAGTTTCAGATGCTGCAGCTCTTTCATGATTCATAGTTTGAGTTCTTGTTTATTCAGTATTAATTGTCAGCCTTGTAAATCCAAGCTGGACTGACTGTACATATCCTGACCAAGGAAAATCAAATTCTCACTTTGTGCTGTAATCTACACCTGGCTTTTCTGCCTCTGTCCATAATATACATTATATAGACTAAATGTCATCTAAAATTAACATTCATTTGCAACATAATATAGTAAACGATTAGATGACCAAAAACAAATTAATTTTAGCAAAAATATGTCTCAGTTCTGGGGTTGCCAGAAATTTGTGATGTTAAAATGGGGTCACGAGCCAAAAAAGGTTGGGAACCACTGAGCTATGGAGGCTCTGTAAATGAAAATGTAATAATAATATAGCGCTTTTCTAGACACCCAAAGCGCTTTACATTATTGACCCATTACTCATTCGCTCTCACATTCACACTCTGGTGGGGGTAAACTACATTTGTAGCAACAGCTGCCCTGGGACAGGCTGACGGAAGCATGGCTGCCAATTTGCGCCTACAGCCCCTCCGACCACCACCAAACATTCATACACCAGTGTGGGTGACACTGGAGGCAGGGAGGGTGAAGTGTCTTGCCCAAAGACACAACGGACTGACTAGGACAGAGCGGACCGCCAACCCTTCGGTTATTGGACGACCCACTCTACCACCTGAGCCACAGCCACCCCATAAAGTGTAAGAATGAGTAGATTGTCTCTCAGCAGCATATTACTGCAATCTCAACATATGCATAACCCTATGGATCAGATGAGTGTATAGTGAAGAATTACAGGGGTTGGACAAAATAATGGAAACACCTTCACCTCAAGATGATAATGCCCCAATCCATACAGCTAGAATTGTTAAAGAATGGCATGAGGAACATTCTAATGAAGTTGAGCATCTCGTATGGCCGGCACAGTCCCCAGACCTCAACATTATTGAGCATTTATGGTCAGTTTTAGAGATTCAAGTAAGACGTCGATTTCCACCGCCATCGTCTCTAAAAGAGTTGGAGGGTATTCTAACTGAAGAATGGCTTAACATTCCTTTGGAAACAATTCACAAGTTGTATGAATCAATACCTCAGAGAATTGAGGCTGTAATTGCCGCAAAAGGCGGACCTACACCATATTAAATTATATTTTGTTGATTTTTTAAGGTGTTTCCATTATTTTGTCCAACCCCTGTACATCCCAGTACAGACAAAAGACAAAACAGCTGAGTCAAACAGAACATTTATAGAAGAATAATATGACCTGGCAATAGTTAAGGCAGTCACAAAAATAAAATTTTGGTGGAAAACTAATCATAATACTCATACAGTTTCAGAAAAAATTATTAGACCACCCCTTGTTTTCTTCAGTTTCTTGTTCATTTTAATGCCTGGAACAACTAAAGGTACATTTGTTTGGATAAATATAATGATAACAACAAAAACAGCTTATAAGAGTTTAATTTCAGAGCTGATATCTAGCCATTTTCCATGGTTTTCTTGATAATAACCAAAATCACTTCAGTTCTTACATCAACAGCTATGGTATTGTACTGCCAAAAACAGTACTTTTAGGAATTCCATGCCTGTTTTAGTCACATGATACACACAGGCGTTAGTACTTGATTGCATAACCATTGTTTTTGATGACTTTTGATGGTCTAATATTTTTTTTTCTGTGACTGTATATCAGTTTTATGGCAATTAAAAACTTATCCTATTTAATCATTTTATGGTACTAGTATAGTATAAGCCCAACACTAGTTAAATTATACACATACCGTACACCAAGAACAAGAGCTGAAAAATGGTACTGAATGTCTTAAATCAACCTTTCCTTTGACTTTTTAGTCTTTGTGAAGGGAAAACACAGTGCAGACTTGATTTACATAATGATGTGAATATATAAAGCTATTACATGCAAAGAAAGTACCAATGTTGATATGCAACTACACCAGAAGAAGAGAGCAAATGGAGAGGAGGCCATTTAAGAGAAAATCCAACCTCAAGCAACAGAAAGCAATGTGGTCATAGTGATTAAATATGACATTTCTGTTCATCCAACTGTTTTCATACAGGTAAATAGAGAGAATTATTACAATTATGCAAAATAACTGCAGATAGCTCATATAATTGCAGAAAGGCCATTATGTAATAATAGTGCCAAGGTACAGTCTGTCTGCCCTGGAAATGGCAGGCTAAAACATCAATCTTCGAGTTGACAAACTGCTGAAAAGTAGCAGAACAATCAAATCAGACACATGGAAAGCAGTAAAATTTGTCATAATTAATATGAACAACAGGAATAATGGAAAATGAGAGAACAATTATATAATGACTGAACTGTAAGGAAAACAGAAGAGAAATTTATTTTAGCATTGAAGAGCAGATCTCACCTCTTCAGTGGAGCCCCAGTAAAGATGGGCTCCTTGTAAAAACTGGCGCTGCGCTGTCGTATCCAGCTGTTATCAGTCAGAAGCTGAGTCCTCTTCTTCATCTCCTCTAAAATCTGTTGCCTTTCTTGCTCTGCCTTTGACACAGGCTGGCCTTTTCTTTTCCTCTGATCACCTGGACCAGTCAAGAAAATTGGAGGTTAGCCCAGAATATCTCTGAAAAGAATCATATGACAAAAAGGGCAGACTTACCTCTTATCTGTTTGTGGGGGCTTGCTAATGCAGGAGTGGACAAAGACTTTGCCCTGTGGGAAAGACGCATAATACATTTCATTTTACAAAAATAACTGATATATGGGTGCTTCTATGAAACTGGGTTCATTTTGGTACCTGGCACTTTGCCATCTTTTTAGACTCAATAATAAAAGAGTAATTTTGACATATTTTCCCCCAGGATGGACCTACTGATGACCTCAGATAAATACAAAAGAAATTACACTCTTGCTCTGAGCCATCCCAAAATTACTGAATTTTTAATAAAATATTTGGGCCAAAAATAGAACCAAAATTGGGACATAAAAAACTACCGAGTTGTCAGTGCATTTGATCTGAAAACATGGCTTGAAATGGTCTTATATACCACTATAAATAAAGACACTGTGTTAAATGTGATGATCTTAGTGTTTTTTTCCTAACTCAGACATGCAGGTTTTTCATAAAATCAGCAGCCTCATTCCAGGTTTTGTATGTAACCCATCGTGTCCACTGGTGTTACACGCAGAACCTGCCCAGTTAAACGCATATAAATCACAAATGAGTATGTAACAGCAGTCATTTTTGTGAAACACTCTGCCTTGCATAATTAGCTCAATTTCTAAAATGTACCTGTGAGAGAATAAAGAGATATGAAAAAAATATATAGTAGTGCGCAATTTTTGTGCCCTTTTGACCATGTTACATGCAGATTTTTGTATAAAAAATAACGTTAAATAATATAAAAATGTGTTTTATCTGAAAAATAGTTTCTCTTTTATCTGAGTAAGTATTTATTTTTTAAAATAGACCCAAAGTACTTCCAAACTTGCTTCATAACATTAGTCTACACGTGGTTTGAATTTTTAGCCCCCATGTCCTGTTTTTGGAGACCAATTTCATAGAAGCACCCATATCCAAATATTAAAGTAAAAAATGGGTTGTATGGTAGTTCAAGGCATGATATCTTGTCATTAGTCAACAAAACCTGGCAAAACTAACTCATAATCTTGACTTGTAGTAGTTTTTTTGCAATAAACACATTGACATGTTACCACTAGGGTCTCACTATCAAAAGCAAAATATGAAGTGTTAGTAAAATGAGGCAGAAGTCATACTGAGTATATGGAAAAAAGCAAAAACTGAGCTAAGCTTGTTCTGACCTGTGTGCAGGAGACAGCTGAGCAAAGCCACAGGAGCCCTCAGCCCTGAGGAACAGCATTAGCAGCAATAAGACTTAACAAGAGCAGCAGCAAGCATAGCAGATTCAGCAAGACAGCCGAGTACATCTTAAGTCTCAAAAACATGCCATGTTCAAAGGGGTTTTGGAATATTTCTCACATCATGTTTTCAGTGGATAACATAACGGAATGACACGAAACAGAGACTCACAGTATAAAAATGTAGGGATGATAGAAAAGATTAAAAGCACTAGGGGGAGAAAAAACGCTTTATTTACCAGTCTTCCTCACTGATCTTGTCATTTTGGGCTCCTTGTGCATTACTGTGAGCATGTGTTTCTGCTTCTTTCAGCTCTTTTGTGCCAGGGCTCTGCTCATCTGTTCTGGTTTTATTTGTCCCTCCATTCACATGGAGCTGTGTGCTGGCAGGACTCTCAACACCGCTGGTCATCTCACAGGCGTTCAGCTTCAAATACATCAGATTATTTTTACAGAAATAACCTGCAGCACTGAATGGTTTCCATGGGATCATTAAAGCATATTACAGGAAAGCAAAGGCCAGAAAATGTTCATTTATCTTGCAGATTTTTGATGACTCAGACAATTACAAACAATGAATTATGTTTTCATCAAATCAGTTATTAAAATAACTAAAGTCTGTCAACAGTTTGCACAGCATAGTGAATTTTCCCCAAGGTATCAATAAAATTCATCTGTGTCTTTGCACTTAGATTTCTTTTTACTTAATAAAAAGACCAAAAATACAGCCAAACTGGGTCCTACTTTTGATACTTTCCCACCATTGTTATATTAAGACAAGTAAATAAATCAGAATAACTATGTCATGTGGGATTGGTGACCTGCATTTGATTGCAGTGTGGAAAAAGCTCACCCCTGGTCTCCGACATATTTCACCGGTAGCATCTTGCTGTGCCCTACGCCACTCCGCCTCCAGTCTCTCCTGATCCCGCTGATATTGCTCCTGTCAAACACACAAACATTCCACTAAGCCCTGAATATATAGACAACTGTGACTGAGGAAGCATTCCCTCTGTTAGCCAATAACACTTTCTACTGTGATAAGAACAGTGCTCACCTGTAGGAGGCGCTCCTGCTCTTCCTGCCACTTCTCCTGACGCCTGCGATCCTGTTCATGGTCCCATGACCAGCTGGCGGAGGAGGGGCTGAGGGATGGCACCTGGAGCTGGTGATGCACAGACAGACTGTGGGCTCAAACATGATCACAACGCAGTGCACAAACTCAACACACACCTTCAACCTCTGCATAAGCATACATATAAAACACCCTTTAAACTTACATCAGAAATTGCAGATTCGGAACCTCCTGCAAAAGAAAATGAAGCGTCAGTGAAAGAAATCCCAGTTGTTAACAATAGCAAAATGTGTAATCAAATCACTTAAGTTATGCTTATCACCACACAAAGGCTGAGGACACATTAGAAGTTCATAACATCAGATAAAATATGAGCTTTAAACTTTTTGTCTTCTTTGCATCATTTTATCCTACATTTACAGGGGTTGGACAGGGGTTGGACAAAATAATGGAAACACCTTTAAAAAATCAACAAAATATAATTTAATATGGTGTGGGTCCGCCTTTTGCGGCAATTACAGCCTCAATTCTCTGAGGTATTGATTCATACAACTTGTGAATTGTTTCCAAAGGAATTTTAAGCCATTCTTCAGTTAGAATACCCTCCAACTCTTTTAGAGACGATGGCTGTGGAAATCGACATCTTACTTGAATCTCTAAAACTGACCATAAATGCTCAATAATGTTGAGGTCTGGGGACTGTGCCGGCCATACGAGATGCTCAACTTCATTAGAATGTTCCTCATGCCATTCTTTAACAGTTCTAGCTGTATGGATTGGGGCATTATCATCTTGAGGTGAAGGTGTTTCCATTATTTTGTCCAACCCCTGTATATTATTTACCAAAGAAGCGCAAACGTTTGCATTGATGCAGAAACTTGGGCAAATTAATCACCGATGTCCTGCTAAGGGCCCCGATGGCTGTTTTATTCACAGACGACCACAATATAAGTGTAATAAAAGATTTATGGAGGTAATACACGAAAAAGCCATCTTAACACATGGCAGGTTTTAATATCCAGCCCTACACATTAAAATATAACTGAGGTGGCCCGCTCATCATCCAAGGGTTAAGGATGTCATTAAGACACGTGTGCAAATCAGCAAACTAATCTGCTAATGTGTGCCCAGCTCAGTGATACTGCACAGAAAATAATGAAAGAGAACCACTTGAGCAAAGAGTTGAGCATGTCATATTACATAAAAAAGGCAATTTCACACTGTGTGACAAACACAAATCTGCTTTGTTCAGCTACTTATGAATGCTCCACAACAAACAGCAGCTCCTACAGTCTTGCACCCAGCACGCTGCTTCAAGAGCACATAAAACACCACACAGAGTGCAAACATTTACCACACAAGTACACCCATGAGCTGAACCCTGCAGAGCCTGAAGAGAGAAGCCATTGTGGAGATAAACACACATCAGACTGCTAGACAACCCCATAGGATCCCATTTGAGATCAGACATTGTTCAAAGGAATTATATTGCAAAACATGTGCTAATTAACATGTGTAACCTCTCAACACCCACAACCAGTATCTGTTGAACACACACTGCGTCATGACATTATGGACATAATCACTCATCAGGGTTTAAGTGAAAGAGCAGCACAAAGGCAAGCACTGTGTTTAGCCAGTCTTGAAAGAACTAGTCACATCTTTCAGTGTACTATAATGAACATCTTAATTGACTCCGTTTTATAAATGTCACTTATATGGTTGATGGAACTCTTTGATTAAAATACAGCTTTGTAAGATTATACTCCTGTTATCAAGGTCCAACTGAAGTATAAGTACATTCTTTTTCTTTTTTTTAAATTTAAATTCACAACACCCAACAAGCACCAGCCACCAAAGCTCCTATAAAGCGACTGCCAGAAGCTACTTCAACCGGTTTACCTTTCTGCCTGAAAAATTCGGCCCTTCTTTTCTGATTTTTCCATTTAATATTATTGTAGTCTACATGAAGGGGAAGGATTTATCATTTGAGATGTTTCAGTTCATACTCAAATGTGTTAAAAATGTTTTCTATTCTATTTATAGAGTAATGTCTGATGAATATTTTGCCTCCTATTACCTTTACTTCTGGCTGTCCTGGTGTTTTCAGCATGCTCTTCATCCATGCCTTTACTTTGTACAACCTGGGCAGGTGAAAGAAAACCAAGATTCACCCGATAAACAGCAATAAAGCTGCACTAACAGATTTAAAATAAAAGGTTTCTTCAGCCATTTGTGGTTTTATGTGATATCTGTCTAAATGTTGCTCACATTATCTGTCTGCCCATTGAATTTGGACATATTTATTACTGTGGATTCTGTAGAGGCAGCGGTGTTGGCATGGTGATCAGGGCAACCTATCAGAATGGACGCTGTAGCGGTCAGATTGAGGGTCATCCTGCTCTGGCCTGGCTGGTTGTAATGAGTCCCCTCACTGGAGCTCCAATCTAATGGAAATAACCAACCATCAAAACTAAGGCCACGCCATTAACCAACTATTTGTGACCTCTGGTGGAAAACTGAATTATTACAAAGAGCATATCAGTTAAGGAGGTAGTGAAAGACACAGCTGCCTGATTAGATCATTATCATACCCTTGTTGCCATAGCGTCGAATGTCCATGGTCAGACTGCCGGTTTGTAGGGCAGATGTCATTTTATTTTTCCACTGGTTGTAATTCAAGTGTGCAATAGTAACTCCATCAACGGCTACAATCTCATCATGAACACACAGCTGGCAAAGCTCTGCTGGGCTGCCTGAGGAGGGACGACAGGCAGCGGAAAAATGAAGAAAGAGGATGGCAAACCAAAAAAAAAAAAAAAATACTTGGTTCAAAAATGCTTCCAAAATTTTGAAATATACTGCAGTATTAGGAACATGTGTGCTGTTACATACTTGAAGTAGGCCACTAAGCCAAAACTGCATATTTTAGCAGTGAGTAAGCGACACCTCTCACGTGTACTTAAATATTTATTCATTTGTTTTAAATCACTAGCTGCATTTTGTACGCATTTTTACTCTCACATATACACAGTAAAGAAAGCAACACTGGCCAATACAGCTTCCCCGCTTTGTGTAATGAAATGATATAATTCTCTTTGCACTTTGACATTATGTTCTTGTCCTGTCCATCTGTATAATGAGATGATTTGTTGAAGCTTACAAACTACTCTGTAATGTAATTTTTCCATTGCTCAAGTGCCAATTTGCCTGTTCTCACTGTGTACTGTGTGACCCGACAGCATCTGCATTACTTTTCTTCCAGCGTATAATATGACAGTGAACTTCCTCCTGAAAATATATTATTTTTCTTTAACAGACTTACCGTCCCCATCATTAAAATACCCCTGTTTCAATGTACAAGGTTAAAAAAACCAACAACAAAACTCATCTCTTGGTACTATGTGAGGCTGAGCATAAATATATTGTTGATCATTAGTTTAAGCAGTCCAGACATAATTAAATGAAGTAAAAGTCTTACCAGGTTGAATGGATTTTACTCTTGCTCCTGTGGAGTCCCAATGAGTCTGAAAACCAAAGTCCGGTCTACTGTTGGGTTTAAGAGTAAGACTCACTCTCATGTCACTGTGATCCACCTGGAAAAGACACAGCAGTAAAACTGACACCCTGTGATCCAATGTCCTCTGCTTCCTGGTGGAAACTAGAGACACCAGTTGGCTGCTACAGAGACATAGTAAAGGGAACAGAAAGTGACCGGTTTATTATTTACAATGCAGTGCAATCTTTAATATAATGATGGAAAAATCATTTTATTGTGAAGCACAAGAGTCCACAGTTTTTGTTCCGTTACCCTGACTTCTACAAATATTAAAAAGGCTGTGTCTTAAAAAAAAAAAAACACCTACTTTTTGAAGGTCACTGGCTGTGTTTGATGCCGACTGGGTTTGGATGTCAAGTTGACGGTGATAGCCATTGGTCTGGGTGGAGGTTTGGCTGGAAAGACTGGCACGTTTCTCCCCCTCTCCCTCCCCCGTTGCACCCTGTTCTGCCTGGTTAGCTTTCTTCTGTTTGACTGAATCTTGGTTCTGACCCTTCAGATGTATGGTTGCAGTCTGTCTTTTCAGTACAGACGTGACGGGGAGAGACAGAGACCCCCCTTTCTTATTATTTGACAGCAAACTTTGTTGGTTGTCGTCTATCTAGAAATTAGTAAAAACAAGATGTGCTCAGACCGACAGAACAGGTAATGATTAATCTGGCGTATCGCATTAAAATGTGACAGGTTCAAAAACATACTGATGCTCACCTTTAAAAATGTAAAATATTTATGTGAGACTAGAAGAAATATTTAATTGTGTAGTGACCTGACATTGTTTTCTTGGATTGCTTTCCTCATTAATAATAGAAATGCTGCTGCACCATTGTGAACAAAGGTAACACAAGCTCAGTCAAATGTAGTGCACACATACACAACAAATTATCTCATTACATTAACAAGCCTATTTGGCTTTTCCTTATGCACTTTTCTAAGCTCTAAACTCCAGTAAAGTCAGACTTATAGACTGCATAAAATAAAATCAGCAGGTGGTAGATCTATCCACTTCAAAGCTCTTATACTTTGGGAAAATGCTGAGTATTTTTGGTGTTTCCTAAAGAGACAGAGAACCATTTCTGATGTTTATCATTGTAGCCTTTTCTCATAATCGCCAGCATTTGGACTCCATTTTGATATCAAAATTGGACACACTTTGAATTGAAACAGGATGAAAAGCCATCATCAGAGATGGACTGTTCAGAGGAGGCAGTGTCGGTAATGAAAATCCATTACACAGAGATTTTTACTTATTAAGGGTGAAAACAGGAGCCACCCAGTTTGTGCGTTTTGTATTACTGGTTGAATGTTTTATGCATGCCTTCAGTACTTGTGTGCATTGAAAGTAACACATAAATACTTGTTTGTAAGAAGAGAGCTAGTATATCTATGTAGCTGTTAACCTAATTGTTTATGACAACAAGATTCAAGCTCCCCCTCCCCACATATATGTCACTACCCTGACACCATGTGGTCATTGTTTAACCACATTTTGTCAGTGCACTTAGTCACCTAAGAGCTGCGTTTCTGTCTCAGATAACTCACACTGCACAGCCTTGGGAGTGAGGACACTCTGGACTGCTTGCTTCCAAAGGGTCTGGCAGTGATAACAGAAGAGAGACGGGCTGAGCCTTCAGATCGCCGAAAACCTCTGGGAAGGCTAGCTGAACCGGACCACGACCCAGTTTGGGACAAGTATTTGGAGACGCCTGAAGCTAGTGGACCACTGTGTCCTTCCACAGGCACCCTCTGGTTGTGCAGAGAGGGTCCTTCAAGGGTATTAACTGCATCAGCGATGACCTCTGGGTCACTGCAGGATGGGGGTTCCCTGTAACCTACAGCAGTACACACCCTGGTGACTGGCTGGATAGTTGTGACCAGAGAGGAGATGTGACCTCTAAAGACATTTTCAGTCTGGTTCTGCTGTGATGTGGGCTGCACTGGAGCTGGTCTGCAGACAGCTTTGTCTTGTGTCTGTGAACTGAAAGGGTAGTCCAGAGAAGGTGTTGTAACTCCTACTCCAACTGAACCCACTGAGGCAAAGTAGGTCTCCTTTCCTAGGATGTTCCCATCAGAGGCAGGCATGACTCCAACTGAAGACCCCTGAGAAGCAAGAAGTCAACACAGGCTACACATCTGCACCATCATAATGTTAACTGTATATCCACAACACCACCTGTTTTGTTTCACATCTAGATCAAGAAGGTCAAATAGAACCCAACTGTCTAAACTCACCTGATTGTGTTCTGCAGTTGGGGGGGCATATGTAACTGGGGGGCTTAAAGGGGTCTCAGTAGCGTAGGTCCGTGCCAGCAGTGCCCGAGTATGTGGCCGAAAATTAGACCTGGAGGATTTTGACGGAGAAGAGGCGGAGTAAGGACGAGGAGGTGGGTTAAGGCTGAGCGGTGACTGCTGGTCTCTAGGGAATTGGCATGAAATGCAAGAGGAGCCCACATAATGAAAGGAGCAGAAAAGATGAGAGTGGGGGGTGGGCATCAAATTACATGAGCTCTCAGTGGAATACTAGCAGCATGATGATACCTAGAGTACAGCAGGTAGGCTAGGTATGATTTTAGACCTCATGTACATACCTCTTCTGTGTCTCATATTTTTCAAAGTTAGCAGTCGCACCTCCGTTGGTCATCTGCTTTATGACATGCTCCCTGTCCTGCGACTTCGTGCGATGGTCAGATGCAGTGCTTCTGCGACGATTCTTCCACTTTGTTAAGTCCTGAAACAATAGCATGAGCCAATGTCACTGTTTGCGTGTATATAAACACTGTAATCTCACCAGTTTCAAGGGTTAATCTTATCTTCGACTTACATCCTGCCACTGAGCTTCAGTGTCCTTGGGAGCCACACTGCTCCTCAGTTTATTCTCTTGTGTTGCTGTGTCACTGTCCTGATCATCATCCACAATGGTATGCCCACCAGGAATTTTACGGACAGGGTACACCATGGGTATATCGCTCAGTGACTTGCTCCTGGTCCAAACAAACCGATAGGACATGGAATTTAATATTGTGATGTTTAAACAGCAAATAATGCCATTTCAATCAATATTTGGGTGACACCACTGCCTTATATTGCACAAAAACACTCTTAATGCAACAGAAAAGGCATGATGCAGAAAATTCTGAAATGCTGCAGACACAGACGTATGAATCATTTTACAAGGACAGTCTGTACCTCCTTACACACACACACACACACACACACACACAGAGTAGGCTAACGTACCACAATATGGGCTGCTGCCACACAACAACATAAACATAACAACATAATCCTTAGCCAGATGCAAAGAGGAGAGTAGCATGTAAGTCAAGCAACAGAGCAGTGTAAATGGCAACAGATGTTGCTGTCTGGATAACACAACCATCATGACTTGCAACAAGATATAGCACTGCTGTGGGCAACGGAGGGTGTCAGACATGGATTTCAAATAACTTAGAGCAACATTTAGCAGGTGGTTTATCAAAACTATGACATTATTTGATAGGAAGAACCAAGACTGTGATTATAATCAATCTTGTCATTTGTCATAAATATTCTACTGACGAGTCTCAGCCCAGAATATTAATAGTGAGGGACAAGCCAGCCAATAGCGGCATGATGTTTACAGCATAATGTCTTCATAGCCAATATGAATACAATAAAAAAGAAAAAAGCTTGCAAATATAAAAGCAGTGAGAAAGCACTTACACCCAGATGCCATTGCTCTACAGCCAAAACCATGACTTACCAAATCCAGCCAGGGTTGACCTGAACTGGTGCTTCAGGTCTAAACTGAATGTGACACGTTCTATAGAACCAAAGAAACAAACACATTCTCAGTAACAAACCTCATCATTAAAAGTCAAATTCAGGAAATGACCAATAAAGTGGGAGAATTACCAACACAGGTTTTGACAAAAAAAGTAATTTCACACCCACAGAGTAATTTAGTTACTTTATTGACTGCAGCATACATTTATTTTATTAAAATTATTGTTATACTAGGGCTGCATGATATTGGAAAAAACTGACATTGCAATTTTTTTTAACTCTGAGATAGATGCTGCAATATGTAAAAATACTCAAGAGTATATAATAGCTGTGTGGTGCCGACGTAAATGGTCAAACAAATTAGTTGTTTCCTCTCATTGTGTCGACAGGTGCAAGGCACTATCGACACAACATGTGTTTCAATATCATTCTTCTTGCAGCCAAAATAATTCCAGATAACTGACGTTGCTTTTCTTTGTGGCATCAAGTCTTCATTTACGGTGATTTTCTCTTGTTCGTTGCTCCTTTTTCAATATTGTTACCAGCAACTCACACCAAACTGATTAAGAACGATTGTGATTGGTGGATCGCTGTGCGCAGTGTGTGTCAGGTACCCAAGTTGAAATTAGATGAAAACACGTTGAGTTCACTTGCCTCCAACATTGCAGGACCTGCGATGTGACTATTGTGCACACGTACATCGTAATGATAATGCTCAAACGATATATTGTGCAGCTCTGAGTTACATTCATTTATTGATTTACTGATTTATTTATTTTAATCTTTTATTTTGTACAAATACCCTGTTACCATAGGCAGTGAACTGGGTGCTATAAATAAATGCTATTCCATTATGGATGTCAATATAGTACACAGTTTATGACAAACCTATTTAATCATCATGAATTAGTGAGTCACTCGACATGCCAGTGTGAAGATGTCCCAACATCTGATACATAAAAAGATTATAGAGTAAATGCTAGATAGATTATACATGAAATACTTTCAGAAACAGCAGAAATTCAAAATACATTTCATTTGCCTGATAACTTCATAAAACTACCTTCTTTCATGGGTCCAGTCCAATTTGCTTATCTTAACTGTAATTATGTTGTTAAGCTGTTTCATTTGAATTCTGGGAATGCAAATATTCAGATGTACTTTTCCACTTTGGTTAAAGATTACATCAGTGAGCAGTGCGCACTTTTTAAAACAAGTTCAATTTGTTAAGTATGTAGGGTAGACATTTTCAGGAACAAAGAGAATATTTATGTTTAGAAATTCTTAGAAGTGGTTTTGAGCTGTAGTGGGGATGTTAAAGCTTTGTGGCTCTAATAAAAGACAAAAAAAGATGCATGAAATGGTGTAAAATGATAAAAACTGACTTCAAAACTTGTCTTGAAATAAGCCAAAACAAACCTTTAATTTATGCAAGATGTTACATTTACCAGTTTTCATCACAACAAATGTTACTACATAAACACTTAAGCCTAGCAAAGTAGGATCTAGTTTGTTTTCTGTTATGGATTTAATCTGATTCATAAACTGCAGCCAAAGCCAAAGTTAAATAATGTGAAATCCTATGCAATCACATGCAACACAGAACATTAGATTAGCTCCACACAGAAATAGATTTTATGTTCTGTGTATAATTTGAGTTTTATCAAAGGAGTCAGTCTGTGGCCTGTAACCCAAGAGAGGGTTTTGCTACTTTAATTTTAGCATTCTGTTCCAGAAATGCATCAAAAACTCTCCCCATTATGCACACAGCTACAAAACTGTGTAACACAACTGCAATTTGAGCTTTGTTTTGTATTAATTTTGCGTAAATCTTCTATATTAGCACTGCCTTGCATCATAGTAAGCTAACAACAACCTACAGACCTTAAGCTTTGCAGTTTCTGGTACCAGGGTCTTCTCTATGGGTTAAGTTGCACTTGGCGAACGTACAAGTCATCTAGCAAGGGGTCTGACTCAGTATAATCTTCCTCTGACTCTTCATCACAAAAAGCTTACGAGAAAAGCTCTTTATCAATAAAATACTCAGGAGGAGACAGTGAGGTGGGTTTGCAGGGAGAATGGGGCATCTTCATTACTACAGCAGAGAGCGGTATAACCACTGCTGTATTTATTCAAAGTCAATTGTATTGGATCATTTATACACCGATGTATAAAAGATGATACAGGATTGAATTATGGATTAAAAGGATCTCAGAAAATGCCCCTCTAAAAGCACAGAGACGCTCAAATGTTAAGGCGGCGTAAGTGTGATGAATTTATACACAGAGGCCAGTTCAGCCTTTTAAGCACAAGGGTAATAGTAATAATTACAATACAGGGTGGGGAAGCAAAATGTACAATATTTTGAGGCAGGGATTGAAAGACAGTGTATGACCAATTAGTTTATATAAAGTCATGAGAATTTATTTGCCACAAGAAAATTTACATAATAGAAAATGTTTTTATTCTATGTGTCCTCCTTCTTTCTCAATAACTGCCTTCACACGCTTCCTGAAACTTGCGCAAGTATTCCTCAAATATTCGGGTGACAACTTCTCCCATTCTTCTTTAATAGTATCTTTAAGAAAATCGACATTGCTGTGTGATGTTCTACTGGTAGCATGTTCTAAAACGCCCCAAACACCATAATCCAGAGGGTTTAGATCTGGGCTAGAAGGCGGCCATAAACATGATTCCCAAAAATTGCTAAAGTTGGATTTGTTGCTGTTGTCAACAAGTGTTTTGGTGTTCTTGTGTAAGATTTTAACTTCAAATCATATTTTACTGCATTTCTAACGGTCTTGTTGTCTACCTCAAGTTCAATTGCCATTTTTCTCCTGGATTTGGTTGGATCCTTTAGGATTTTGGATTTGAGAGCTTTAATAAAAGCTTTGGTACGTTTTTTGTTGCTTTCTCCACTTCCAGACTTTCTCGTAACAGTTTTGCTCATAGTCATTCTCTTCTTTACATTATAAACAGCCTTTATGGACACTCCAACTATTTTTGAAATCTCCTTTGGTGTGACGAATGCATTCAGCAAATCACACACTCTTTGACGTTTGCTTTCCTGATTACTCATATGGGCAAAAGTTTCTGAAAAGGTATGGATAATAGTGTTAGGTATGATTATGACATCAATATATGTTTGGTTTCAAAACAATTGACGTAGTGCCTGCTGAGAAAAAACAACTAAATGTTCATTGTAAATTTTGTTTCCTCACCCTGTACACTTCAGCTGTAAGGCAGTGGAGCAGTAGGCAGTACAGCTGAATGCCAGACAAGCAAAAACACCCCAATCTTATATCGTCTCAATGCTGAATTAAACACTATTTAAAGAGATTTAACTGTCAATACAGTGGCTTGCTCCATCAAATATTATTCAGTTGCATCCGAATAAGACTGTTCTGGTGATGCACGGCAAAGCACAGGTCAATTAACCGGTGTCAATAGGTGGATTAACAAGCTATCGGTACTGGCTGAAGTTGGCAGGATTCACAGTGGAAATACAAACTTTGAAAGGATAACGATTGTTCGTATGTAAACAAGTGCTCCTGCATAGATTTCGATGGTTAGTTTGATGTTCAGTGAGTGGAATTTCTTATTTGTTTATTTGTTTTCAATGTTAAGTTCAGTTATTCAGTTTCTAAAAAAGTCAAACAATTAACTTCAGGCATGTGTAAGGCTGAAGGCGAGGGTGATGGTGGCTGATTATTGTTATCATTCAGAGTCACACTCTAAAGGTGACTCAACACTAACAGATTTGAACCCTAGGGGGAAAACACTCTGGCAAGCTAGTAAGCACAGACAAAGACTGAGAATTGTAAACACTACATTTTAATCACCTCATTTGCAGGTGAATTGTGATTAGAAAAGAACTGCAGGCACTGACAGCTTAAAGACCCCTTAGTTATCACCTAAAGAGAAAAAAAAAACAAACTTAAACAAAAGCTTAAAATATCATAATCTGCATATAGAGACAAGACATTTACCACTTGTGATAACTATGTCATCTTATCAAATGTCAGCCCACAAGATTCATCATATCACTAAGAAATTCTGGAGAGCAACCTCTGCAAGATGTGAAATAAGTAACATAGGAGTTGATACTAGACTAATGTGGGTGGGGCCGTCATGGCAAGGTGGAGAGAAACTCCAGTAGCATCATTTGTATGCGACACAAACAACAATGGAGCAAATTCACTCATTCTCATGACTCATCCAGTAATGTCACTCCCTGGCCAATCAGTGGCCTGCAATCAGATGGTTCAGCTCACTTGGAACCCCAGCCGAGTAGGTACTGAAAAAATACCTGGTAGCAAGTGTTATCACCTAATGGAAAAAACCTAAAAACCAAGTAGAATGGAGTTGGGTACCCACCATGGATGAATGCATTGAAATTGTCTGAGATTTATGTTATAGAGGAGATATCTTATTTCCTCAGAGTTGAAACAGAAAAAAAAATTATAATATCTGGTCCAAATGAACTGAGTATGTAAAGCCTGTCAGATCTGGTTTCATTTGATTGCACTTGTGCTTTGTGTAAACCTATCCCCTTTCATATGATGTTGTGATTGTACAAGGTGGTGCACTCCCCTGCTCTGTTCTGCTGTGTTATTGCTTAGCCCGATCAGCCCACCCGTAGGCCGAAAAAATTATATTAATATTCATCTACTATAAAAATATAATAAATCAGGACAATGGATGTTTTTTTTCAACTTTTGCTCAAAGTTTAGACCCTAATGTTAATAAAAGTACATCAAAAGTGTATTTTAGTCCAAACTTTAATGTTCAAACATGATTTTTAATCTTTGTGGGGTGAAATATATACTATTAAAAATCTCCGACACGAACAATTAATTTATGCATATCATCGTCAATCCAGCTGGAAAAAAACAGGAGAGGATAAAAAAATTCTAATTTCTCTTTTAGTTTGTTACAGTTTACTCAGGCATAGTAATAGATACAATATTTTAGACAATGGGAATAGATTCTGTGAGGTCTCTAAATGTCCATAGACACCAAGAACATCCATATGAACCTTATTATTGTGGAGTAATTCTTCATTTACTTTGGGTATATCCTTTTAGGTGTTTTTTTCCCTGAAAATATGGTCAGGCTTAAACAGGTTAACTGAAAACTGATGGTCCGCAAAAGGAAATTCTGGAAGGGCAGTATGGATATAATCACTGAAACTTTCTACATCCATCTTATTTTATTTTCTTGAATGATTAAGGCTGTTATTAGTGTATGTGATGGACATTTGCCTTTCCAATAAAAAGATAATTTAAAAAAAAAAAAAAGAACAGAGTCAGGTTGAGTTACGTAGGTGCAAGTGGAAAAACCTCATAAACAGCGCATGCTATTATAACAAGGAGACATTTCCATAGATATTGCCCTTGGTTCAACCCACTACAGCATTATTGCTACATGTGTTGCTGGTCAAACTCCACCGACTGGACTCAAATGTCCAAGTTTAATTCCCATATTTAAAAAAAGCCCTGTAGCTCACCCGCATGTTCAATCAGGAATCAAGCTGATAACAAGTTGTCAGGTTCTGCCACTATGTTCGAGTCCTGTGGTCTGGATGCAGGAGATCAATCTCCCAATAGAAGTGGGTGGTACTTTCACTGGAGGAGAACTCAGCTAATTAAATGAAAGTCCAAATATGACTTCCTATTAGTGCTCAATAGTAACTACGGTGATAGCTGTGACCATTTCCATGTTATAAACTATCAATATATGGACCATTATAAGCTGGGTGGTTTGTCAAAAAAAACAGAGGCGGGGGATGTTTTTTTTTTTTTTGTCCGGGGGGTTATATACGTGGGAGTGTGGTCCATAACTATATCCCAAAAACTAAAAAGAAGCTTCATGGGGACCGTGCCTTTTCTGTTGTCGCCCCAAAGTTGTGGAACCAGTTGCCCTTAGTTGTTAAACAGGCTCAGTCTCTACCTGTCTTTAAATCACATCTAAAAACGCACTTTTTCTCATTAGCTTTTAATCAGTGAGTGACTTGGTTTTTTGTTTGTTTTTTTTTTTTGTTTTTTAACAGATTTTAATTTGTCTTTGTTTTTATGATGGTTGTATTTTGTTGTTCTTAGCCAGCTTAACACCCTGTGTTATCACTAGTTTTATTTACTTATTTAATCCCTTGTTTTATGTTTGGTGTATGGCACTTTGGCCAGCTGTAAAGTTATTTAAGTGCTTTATAAATAAAGTTGGTATGGTATGGTATGGTATGGTATGGTATAACTAGCATAACTAATGCTGGCGTGAAACCAAAGTGAAACTTTACATACTTTCAACTTCCAACTCCTGGGTTCTATTCCTCTATTATACAACAGATCTTACACTAAATTTTCACAACTTCTAACCTGTATCCACTGGACCCCCTTCACTGCTCTGTGACCCCCCCACAACAAATGCTGGGCCCCATGAATTTGTTACATTTACCCCCTCTTTACAGCTCCTCAGTGCATGGGGATGTTCGCAACAGTTCAGTTCAGGGGAATGTTAGTGCCAGTAATGTAAGATATAGGTGTAAGAAAACTGTAACAACCTGCCTGTTATTTACATCGGTTGGTTGACCCCCCCCCCCCCAATCCCCCCCAACAAATCGCACTCTGATTATAAGTAAAGGCAAATTTGTAGTATTTCAAAAATTCATCAAAAATATTAAAATCTACATTTTTCAAAACTGCGAACAAACTTTGTAGACGTTATCCCAAGGAAGCTACAATTAAAATTTGAAATGAATCCTCTAGGTATCCAATGTTTTTTAAAAAATTGCTAACGAACACAGTGCCTTCACAATAGCTCATGGCCTACTGGCTGGTGAGCTTAAAAAAAAAAACAAAACAAAACACTTATAGATAGGTAAATTAGTGTCAACATAAACTTTCTGTGTTGCCGATACATGTGCAGTACCTCAAAAGTGGACTAGTGCAGCCCAGTCCACCCTCCTCCCGTCCCTTCTTTGCCCGTAGGAGTGGTGGAGGGACGTAACCTCTGTTGTGTTGTATGGAGGACTGTGCCGCTTCCATCCTGAACACCTGCTCAGCCTCTGCATCACTTCCACAACCTAAAGGAAAACCACAAAGAACCCGACATAAGCACAAAAAGCTGTACAAGTTGGACAATGGAGTGGAGGAACATGAGCAAAAAGAAATGGCAATAAAGAATAATTAAACTTCAAATAAAACACAACGTTCCAACATCAATACATAATCATCTAAATATCTTTATATAATCAAGTTTTTTTTACAGTATTAAGTCTTCACACAGTCAGGTCTTGAGGGAGATTTGATCCAAATATTTCAGCCTCTCCTGACACACGAACTCATCCCCTCTATGTGGAACTTACCACAATTCATCACAGACGTGCACTGAGCCCGAGGATGACAGACTGCAGACAAATGACACTGAAATAACAGAAATAGCTTTCTATTGCAGTTTGACAGCAGCAAGTAGCTCCCTGGAGGGAAAAATCCTTTGGGATAAGAAGTGCTGCCTTCCACTCCAACTAACTGCTGTTATTTCAGAATTACAAAGAAGAAGTATAAACTGGTTTAGCTTAAAAAAGGTCAATGCTTAACAACAGGTAAAGAAAAAAGTTGTTTCTGAAGGGTTTCGCCATGCTATGTAGTTTTCAAGCCCAAACGCTGTAATTTCAGAGGTGTGTAGTGTGAATAAACAGTCTAGAGCAGTGATTTCCAACCTTTTTTGGCTCGTGACCCTATTTTAACATCACAAACTTCTGGCAACCCCAGACATTCAAAACAGAGACTTTTTTTTTTGCTAAAATTAATTTATTTTTGATCATGTAATAGTTTGCTATATTATGTTGCAGATAAAAGTTCATTTTAGACACATTAAGTTTATAAAATGTAAATTATTATGAACAGAGGCAGAAAAGCCAGGTGTAGATTACTGCACAAAGTGAGAATTTTATTTTCCTTGGTCAGGATATGTACAGTCAGTCCAGCTTGGATTTACAAGGCTGACAATTAATACTGAACAAACAAGAACTCAAACTATGAATTATGAAAGAGCTGCAACATCTGAAACTGACCACAATGAACATTTGAAAGATAAACAGAACCACAGTGTTTCAGTTTCAGAGTTTGTCATTTCTTTTATGTATGTGATTGTCTCATTCAACTCACCATATATTTTTTATAAGTAAGTTTTTATTTTTTATCAATTACTAGAAATTTCAGCCGACCCCATTTGAATTCCAAGTGACCCCACGTGGAGTCCCGACCCCAAGGTTGAAAAACACTACTCTAGAGGCTTGTATGGTGAACATGGACATAACTCTACCTTCACTGTTTGGGCACAGAGCCCTGGCATCCAGAGAGTCCATGCCGTCTGCTGAGTTCTCACTCTTACAGCTCCGTCTCATGTGTCGAATCTCCTCCTTCTCTGGGTACCAGCACTCTCTGTATCCGCCTTCTTTCATAAACACGATGCCAGCATCATCCAAAGCCTGATTTTTTACAGCAGGATTAATATAAATCAGACCAAAACATTAAGAAAGTAGTTGAAATTAAAAAATGCAGTGCACCTTGGACAAAGCTAGTCCTAACAATCCTTCAAAGGCCTTAAAGTTCAGTTGCGGACCACTGTAAAACGGATCCAGATTAGCTTTACGACCCAGCCAGTAGACGGTGATGAGAACCTGAAAGAGGGCAGACAGAGGTACGAATCAAAACCCAACCACTCAAAACCTGAACCGCCATTGACATGTGGTTGTCACTGATGTTATCTGTTTTATTCAACAAGTCCATTGACTGTTGAGTTGAATAGTGTTAGAAAATGGAACCAGTCAAAACATACAAACAGTGGGTGGGCAACAGACAGAAGAGCCAAACGCACAACTCAAGCATAAACTGAACTGAGAAATTGTAGCAAAAATAGTTAAGCTTTTCAATTATACTCCGATACAGAGTTGAACCATGAGAAAATAACATTTCTATTCATGCCGTCTGTATCCCAGTAACTTTTCTTCTTGTACAAGCCAAAATTATTTCCAGTGACTCACATTGCTTGTGTTTGATTTAACCCCATCTAGTGGTCAGGGATGGAGATGAGTACATGACAGTCTCTGATCTCACACTCCTGACTCTAGATGGCACAGATGAGGTCAGTGTTATTAGTTAAGTTACATATTTGTTATGTTTAGCTTTTATTTTTAGCTTCACAATGCTTACTTTAGGCACTGAGCATTGTATTATTATTATTATTATTATTATTATTATTATTATTATTATTATTATTTTATTTTTATAAATGATTTTTTGAGCATCTTTGTGTGGATTGTGGGATTATTTTTTGAGATGTTGGCTCAATCCCAATTCACCCCTTAGCCCTCCCCCTTACCCCTCCCCCTTGGCACTACCCCTTGAAACGGAGCTGCAAGGGTTAGGGGTTGAAACGTTCTTCTATGAAATGGGACAACCCTTTGCAACCTGTTCTGACATCATCAGCAGTCATCTATGCCGCTATTATCAGATTTGAAAACTTTGATTCAAAAAGTATTCATCATGCCGTCAGTAAGTGTAACCATCTCTGTTCCATGGGCTTTGGTCATCTTTTTGCGGGTATAAACTATAAACCGCAGAAATGCGATCTGTAACACATTGAAACAGCATTAAACATCGATCAAATGATAAAGTTGTTTGCGAAGAAAATACATACGTTTGTGTGTTTCTTTCATCACACTGCTACACTTTTTGGCTCTCTTTACCTCCATTTTACCAATGATTTGAACAGAATTAGCATGTGAAATTTCTCCTACCCCTCCATTCGTAGTACGGTCCTGAAAAATCTCCATTTCAGGAGCCAAACAGCCCTCCCCCTTAGCCTTTCCCCTCTGTCTAATTGAGAATCGGAACAACACTACCTCTTCACATGTACGCGCAAAAGGGAGGGGTAGGGGTAAAAGGGGAGGGGCCAAGGGGTAAATTGGGATTCATCCTTAGCATTTACATATTTTTGGTCAGCCACCACAGTGGTCATTAACCCTTTCATGCATTAATTATGAGAACCTTAGTCTAGATTTTTTTGTCTTGGGTGTTTTTATTCCTCCTTAGGCATGAAAAAAATAATGTGATCTGAGTTTTTTTTTCTTTTTTTTTTTTTTTCTCTCCATGGAGTTACAAAAATGTCCATGCATTTAGTTTTTGAAGTATAGAAATGTGTTTAAAACCCAATATCAGAAAGTGATATGAAAACAATGACAGAAAAACAGTTTTAATGCTGCTAATCTGATGTTTTCTCACATTTTAACATATTCTAATGCTAGTTATTACTCACTTCACTGAAATAATATGCAAAAAAAACCTCTTCTTGTCTTATAAATAACAATTGATTTACACTAAAACATGTCACTGCTGATCAAGTTTATCAAGAACAGCAAAGTTACAGTAATGGTATGAATTTCAGTGTATGAGATGATGCATAAGCACCCACTGTATTGGCTGACATGGAACTAAAACAACAAAACCCATGAATATACAAGGAAACGGCTTTGAATAACTGTCCACTGTAGTGACCAATAGGCATGAAAGGGTTAATAGAATATAATAATAGGAAAAACAACTACTACACTTCTGTTTATCTGGTTTAACAGGCTGCTAAATTACAACTAGCACTGTCACAATACTGAAATTTTAATTGATTACTTTTCATAGAAATAAATTTCCTTCCTTCCTGCTCATTTTGTGCCTCTAGTGTTCCATAAGCTTAATAATAGTTTGCTTATAAGCATACGGGGCATAGACAGCATAAATAACTTAATATAGATATAATAAAAAGTCAGTTACAAAAGTGTACCAACAAATAACGGATGACAAGTAGAACTGCCATGACATCAAAGGGGAGCAACAGGATGATGTAACTGACAGAGTGCCGGTGATGTGTTTGTGACAATGCTGAACAACAAGAACACACTAAATGATTACTCTGAGTACTTACAAAAGAAATAGGAGAAAATGAGTTGAAGAAAACTGGAAGCTTACCCTGATCACTCAGGGAAATACGGCCAAACAGGATATTCTTTTCTCGTTCTTTGCAAAGTAAAATGCAGCTGACAGCACGCACACACACACATACGATCTGGTAAATCTATTACAATCTCTGCTTAGCAATATTATGTTTTCAGCTAAATGGGAAAAGGTAAAATGAAACACCTGAAAGAATGCAGAGCAGTACTCTATTTGGACAATAGTGAGAAAAGTGATAGAATCTACTCTATACATTTTGCCTAACATTAAAGAAAGTTACCACAAACAGAACATTGGTCCACCTTTCTCAGAGACATGAGAAAACCCTGGTAAAGCAAAGGTGCATTGTGTAGTCGAGACAGTTAAAAAAAAAAAAAAAAAGAACAAAAAAACACCATTTGTGGCACCGACTCCTGCTGACAGCTGCATACAAACCTGTCATCAGTGAAGACAGTGAGTAAAGTCCTGTGAAATATGGACCTCTTCCTGGCATTTAGTGTTTTATCATTTCAGCAAGCAAAGCATTTGACACGATTTATTTCTCATTTGCCTAGAGGCGAGAACTATTTTGACAGACTGCCTGTCTCCGCGGCAGAGTAACAGTCTATAGTGCCAAGGGATATCCTCCCATCACCACGACGTGTCCGAATTAACATTGTCATGATTGAGTAGTCAGCTGATAAAAAAATAATCCATACAGTAGGTGACAACTGAACAGACTAAATATTTAACAAGTAGTGCCAGGCACAACAAACCCCGCCCCTCACACATATTATAGCTTATTTTGGCATGGATCCAGCTGATGTCATCATGTCTATGCATGTGGTGATGTCAGCATATCAATTGCCTCTACAGGGTGCATCAAAAAAAAAAAAACTATACATTTTGAAAAATTACCCCCAGTTCCGCATTTGATAATTTTTGGAATTTTCTTTTATGGACATCAATAGGTAGGGGACTGGTGGGTATTGGTCCAAATTTACAGACCCAGGTTTTCATGCATGAGTGAGCAGGGGCAAATTGCGCAATCTAAGTTAAAACTGGTTTGTGCGAAGTAGCGGTGGGATACAAATCCAATCAAAGGTCATGGGAGGGGACAGTGGGCATCCATCTTGTTTTCCACAAAATTGCCAGGTTACAGCATTAACACATTGGCCGCCATGTCAGTTTCATTTCTTTACCCATGGCAGCTATAATTTTGTACATTATAAGTAAATGGGAGGAACAAAAAGATTTTAAATATTCATAAAAATATGAACTTCAACCTACTTTTCCCAAAATGTAACCACATCTATTCTGAGTCACTGGCAATCTATAAACCCAATTTGGTATGAATTCAACCAATAGTTTTGCTGCTACAGACATTTGAATTTGTGTATTAGTGCATGCAGTACTGCATTTGTCCAACACTCACCGCCAATGCATTCTGGGTATAGCAACGGGATTCTAAGGCTACTGTATTCCAAAATTACTAATATCTCCCAAAATACTGGTCCTATCAACTTGCCGTTTTCGCTAGTCTGTTCCTTGACCAAAAATACATACATAAGTACGCCAAACTGCAGCAGTCAGCTCTTTCTGGATTTTATTTGTATCCAGAGATGTACATATATGCACACACAGAGGTCACTTGCCTTTATAATATCGAAGGGGAAAAAATAGATTCTAAAAATTCATAAAAACATTTTAACTTTGAGCTACTGTTCCCAAAATGTACTCAGATTAATTCTGGGTAATCTATAAACTCAATTTTGGTATGAATTCAACTAATAGTTTTGCTGCTAGAGTAATAAACACAACGCTGGTTACTAGGGATGCTCTGATACCGAAACAAGTATCAGGCATCGGCTCCGATACTCAGTGTGTGTACTCGTACTCGTAAAAGATATCCGATACAACTGCACCAATACCACTTATGGCCGTGTGACATTCACAGTTCAGTGCAGCAGGTACGAGGAGGAGGAATAATGTGTGTGGAGTGTGAAGAATGTGGATATTTTTCAAAATAAATGACGGTGATAAAACTAACGTTGACTGCAAGTAACGTTAAAGACACAGACAGATACGGACGGAGCGTTCTGTCCGTCCTCTGCGTACATTCCATCAATTTTCCAGGTGCTGGCAGATGAGTACCCAGACAGAGAATACCACCGGGAGTACAGAGCAGTGCAGACCACCGCCAGCGGAAGTGAAAATGAAACTTATCACTCATTTCTCTTTTCTCTGCCTGCTGAAGCTTCGCTTTTAAACCTTACTAGTGAAAACGCTGCAACATTAGTATCACAGTGTTGCCTCTGTCATCTCCATGTTTGTTATTACTGACTTTCTTCTTCTTCTTCTCAAAAAAACTTTACTCTTCTTTGTGGTATTTGTCCAGTATGGTTAACTCAGAGTGGCGCCCCCTGGTGGATTAATTGAGAAACGCTCATTCCAACACATTAAATGTCAGTAGCAGCACTTTTTTCCAGTCAGACTAATGACGACAATAAAGCACATTTACAAAAGGAACCAACAACTGGAATGGGATTATTAAGTACTCGTATTGGTACTTGGTATCATCAAATACTCAAATGTAAGTACTCGTACTCGGTCTGGAAAAAAGTGGTATCGGTGCATCCCTACTGGTTACATAAGAGAGCATTTTTAACATTAATGAATGTCTCTGCATGGATTCACAGCCCCTGCATCTGATGTTGGCTATTTCTGCGCAGTATGAACTTCTGGTTGTTTTTCTTCTTTTGTTTGTTTGTGTGTGTGTGTGTGTGTGTGTGTGTGTGTGTGTGTGTGTGTGTGTGTGTGTGTCACAGTTCCCTTCATTACTGTTTAATTTCAACCCAGACAGAGACCGCCTCTTTCAATCAGACTAATAACAGGCTGTTTGGTCCACACTCTGGTCTGAAAGATGTTACAGACCTCTGAATTTGGTTTGGCTCACAGTGGGATGTCAGAAAGTCAGAATGAATTGAGGTAAACGTGAGAACACCCTGAATGACATCTAGTGTTGAATTTACAGACTGCAGCCAATTGAACATCCCTCTCTCGCTCCCCTACAACAAAAAACACAAAGTCCAAGGGGTGATGACTCCGGCTCCAAAATGAAGCCAAAACAAACACATCTTCAATTTTAATATCACTGACAGTCTCTGGAATTGGCTCCAAACAACCCTGGCTCCCATATCTTACACTGAATTTCTCTGAAAAAACACTAAGTAATGTTTTTCCAAGAGTCATTTGGGTCTAATTTGTTTTATTTTTAAGCTCTAGTAAGTGATCTGGTGGTCCATATTTATATTATTGCTCTGATAGTCAGATATCAAGACTTTTATATCTGCTTTATGAGGTTATGACTGACTGATCTAAATGATGACTCGCTCACCTGCCGAGTCAGACTTTTGGAGTTTTTTTTTTTTTTTTATTTAATAAAACATTTTTTTCCTGACTGTCAGATCACCACTAATTGTGGTTAACAGGTTCCACTAACAAGATGGTAAAATGACTGTTATTCAATGCCTAATGAAGTCAGATGTCAGTAATGCAGCATTTAGCATTAGCTCATCTCTGACCCATCAGATATCTGGAGCTCCACCCAATTTTTGCCAAATATGGTCACTGCTGGCTCCAAAAACCCAATACAGTAATGGCCAAAACAAAAATGACTGACTTCACAATGGTAATTAAAAAGCTAATGGGTGTAGTGGTGGTCCACAATTACACAGTATATGTTAGAGTTAGTATTTGAGTTTTCTGGTGTGTTTTAAAATAGAAAGAAGCTACTATAGAAATGTAATGATATAACTTGGAAAACTATGGACCCAACAGTGTGCCTGCAGGTATAAATTGCTCATCTATGGTAACAGAAACAACAGTTCTTACTATTGCATGACTGTACACTAAAATAGAAATGCCACAGAGTACTGTATATTTATCTATGAGTGGCGGACAACTCTGTTTTTGCAGAGGCAACATTTGCAAGTCCCCAATTGAAAGAAACTTAATAAGCTTTGCTGGAAATAATCAAAAATGTTGACACAATTATGCTGTATTTATTTTATAAAAATGAGGGCAGTGAAACTTAAACTGCAAATATAATCTTATTATTTATCTGAGAACTTTAAACTTTTCACTCTGCTTTAACAAGCCGAGTATCTAGTTGAGGACTGGCAAGATAACAGTGGATTTCAATGAACACAAATTGACCCTAATTGGTTAATTCAAAGAAAAATGCGACACTGAATTCAAAGAAAGCCTGCTCTAACAAACAGCCTCATTATAGCATCCGACTTGTCAGCTATTGTGTAATTCAAATGAGGCTTTCCAGATATCCAAACATCGTCATGAGTGGTGGAACATGTAAATACCACAAGTGCACACAGGCGTGCATATGTATTCACATGTTCCACACACACACTTACAGTATTTCAGGCAATGATACAGTAGTTTACAGATTCAAAGTATCAGGACAAAAAATAACCCACACTCAATGCAGTAGCTGGGGCTGATAAATAGCATGTTAACTACTCATTGGGTCTTAAGTAATGTGGTGCTTCCAGGTGTATGAAAATGAGGGGAGGGAAGCAGCAACTTGCCTCTTGTATTAATAAATTCATAAAACACAGACAAAGAAAAATGAGAGCGGAAGAAGGAAAATGTGAAGTGCATATGCGTAAATACTTCAACTTCCGTCATGCTTCAATACTTACATTTTTGAGTCGTCTGTTGCTTTCGTCTCGCCTACAAAAGGAAGAACAATTTACATGAACTACACATCTATATGCTGCAGTTCACAAGGACAAAAAAAAAAAAATGCAATGACAAACTACTGAAAACAAACAATCAACTCTGTTTTCATTTCAGGAGCGGAATTACCGCATAAACAAAGTGACAAACAATGTGACATGTCATGCCTTCTTCATTTGCAATGCTCTGCTAATGAGATAGTAATGTATAGACACTGGACTATCAGCTCATGAAAAGCAGCGATATACCAGGCACAGTTCATAGATTTATCAATGCAAAGTAAGTATGACACTCATTACTCAGCTGTAGCCTTTGGTGAAAACATGTCAGCTGGAAAACAGTTCATTGCTATTGCATACAGTATAAAGATGTATGTAACAAATAAAATCCTGAACCTTAAATACTAGGGATGCGCCAAGTAGCTTATTTCATAGATTGAAAGATTTTTATTTTGTCAATTCACTGGATAAGCAGGACGTAGAGAACTGCGATAGTGTTTCTCTCTAACACTGTAATTAAAGAATTAAAAAACAAAAAGAGGCAAAAATGGAATAAGAATAAATAGGTGGTATAAAGAATAAACTATAGCAGAATATAAAGTGTATATATAAGTAGGGATGGGAACTGATAAGAATTTAACGATTCCATTATCGATTCTGCTTATCGATCCGATTCCTTATCGATTCTCTTACCCGTTCTCATTGGGTGAGGGAATAAAAGAGTACAAAGGGGTTTGTTTGCATTTACTGTCATTTATATTTCCATCTGCACAGAAAATATAACATATACAGTATGCACAAATAATAATAACAGATGACGCTGGGCTCAGTTCCAGATAGTTACATATGAAGTGGCAATCAGGAATGGTAAGGGGGCACATGTCGGTGACAGAAGTGGGAAATGTTGACGGGGGTGGGGGGTTTACAACATACAGCTGCACAAAGTGAAAGTGAAACTTAAGATGCTTTACTAATTCCTCTGTGTCTCTTGCTGTTGTGCACCTCATTTTCCTTTTCCCTACCTTTGGAAACTTTTAATGATTCCAAGGAATTGAGCTACTGGGAACCGGCTAGAAAGAACCACTTCTCAATTCTCAGCCCTTTACACAAGTCTATTTCCAATAGCAGTGGTAGTGCACTCAGTAGTGGTTATGAAGTGTGGAGGTGAATAATGGATCAGTTCTTACTAAATAAAATAACATACTGGATTTGTCTGGTTCAGATTTTCTTTACAAGAATTGAGCGTATTTTGCCTTTCCTTTACCAGAAAATATATTTATGTTCACTTGTAGATTTTCTTTGGTCTCGCATAGATCTGTACACTTAGTTTTCAGACGGGTCTGGCACCTCCACTACCGTTCTGGACTAGAGGTAGAAGTTATCCAGGTTGCTTGGCTAGTTCTTGGTCAGTGCAAAGTACAGGATGCTGCAACAGTGCATTTGCAAACTAGTGTAGGAGGGAAAAGTTGTTTTTGTTGTCTGAGGGGGCACATGATGGTATTAAAATGACTACATCCTTAACAGAGAAAAAGACAAAGGAACAATAGAAATATTTACCCTTATTCCAACATCTCAACAGGAATACATCCAGTGCAGCCAGACCAAAACTACCACCTCATTGAACCCATTTTCACACAAACATGACAAAATAAAGCACATTTTCAAATAGTGGTTTTTAAACTGAAAATCAACTGCAGCATATTTCATATTATTCTTCACACCACCAAGGAGGGTAGAGATACATAAAATGATCACTCACTGCAAATACAGCTGTGCCAATTTTCATAGAAAGGTAGTACGTTGGCAAGGACAAACGCTGAATAGCTCCATTCACACAAGGAGAAACTCAAATACATTTGAGTGTTTTGGCTGAATTACTGAATTTGGCAAAAATGTGCTTCTGCAAACTAGCATCCATCTAAATGTTACTGCTATGCTGTTCACTCTGGCAAGTCAGTACTTTACTCAAGGTGATGAATGACCATGATCATGATCATGATGATGATGATGATGTTGACATATTAAGCTGGTGAATAGCTCAAGTGCTGCCACACTCTTCATATGCAAATTTGGCAGACGTAGAACCAGGTCCATCTGAGACTGATCATGGCCAATTGAGCTGAAAAGCAGTCACTTCTGGTCACTGGATTATAGATCAGTGGATCTTTTTTTAATATTCATTCCATAAAACTAGAACCGAACACTTGAGCTATCCGCTGTGACACTGCTTCTGAAAGACAACAGTACCTGAGAGTTACACGAGTGGACAGGTCCTGCAGGTCCCCAGGGTGAAACAATTGTGACTCATTCAGTCCCAGTTTCCCACAGGCTTTCAGAAACACACTCACATTATCCTGGAGAAATTAAAAACCACAGCGACAGCAAAAAGATCATCACTTCAAGGCATTAGAACAAGTAGGGAAAAAAAAAAAAAAATCAGACGCTGATGTTCATGCTGTTACGGATCTGCTGGAGTCAGCCGAGCTGGTTTTAATAGAACATTTTCATAGAGGGATAAAAAGGGCTCATTTTCAGACAGTATTTCCTAAATGCTAAATGAGGAGAGACTGGTGTGAATGTGGATTTTTACAAAATTGGCAGACAGCACAACTATAATAATTTAAAGATAAATAAGCTTGCAAATGAAAGAACAAAAAGAAAGATTTCAGCTGACAAAAATAAAAAGGCAGCAGAATACTTTATTGGATTAAGCAAAAACATTAAATGTGAGGAGTTGACAAACCAGCTGTCTGGTAACATTTAGCTGGATTTAGTCCTTCCCTTTGTCAGATAATGTCATGTACTGTTGATATATTATGTAAACCGTGTAAGTTATACGACTGAAATAAGGTTTAGAACTACACAACATCGTTGGCGTAAATAAAAAAGTCCCTTTTCTAATTTGATGTGAAAATTTGCAGTTGGTTAAAAATCAATGCACAGACTGGCAGTGCTTTGCAAAATGTCAGCAGTTATGTAAACTATTTGTCATTTATAGTCAATAGGCTGAAACATTTAGAAGAAGAAAAAAGCTACCCGTGTCGTCCTTTAAGCTGTCAAAGTCACTGCTCATTTTCTGCAACTTCATCTGCATCTCACAGCCTCCACCACCTTTCAACTATCCACTGTTGTGTTTTTCTATTTATTGGCCCCTGATGGGTGGCAGCAATTGATCTTTTACTGCTCTTGCTTTGGGCAGTTTTGACAATTATACTTGTATGAAGCCATTGAAACACAGCCCGAAGCCAAAATAAAAATCTGCATTTGCATTTAGGCCCAATAAAAAAAAAAAAAAGGGAAAAAAAACTTTACATATTCAGCAGCAGGGTTGTCATGGCGAGACAGTTTCAGAACGATGCAGACTTCAGCTGTCTGTTTGTGCCCTTCACAGGAAACCACACAATGTGTCATAACTTCCTGAACATCAGGTGCCTTTCTTATTTTTTTTAACGTTACTGCATTATAATTCTAACTAATTTTAGAAGTTTTATCCAAGCCAACAAGTTAACAAGACCTCCAAATCTACAGAAGTTTTTTTTTTTTTTTAATCTTTTTTGACAAATGCATACAACAGAATACAGAAAAACCTAACACTTACCAGCCCAGCAATGGGAGTAGAAAGCCTGTTGACTCTCTTTATGATGCCAGGCTTTAACTGGTTGATCAGGCTGAAAATAAAAATAGATTAGAATTTTCAACAGGGTAATCAAATGGGATGTAGTAGAACTCAACCACATTCATTTACTTCTACACAGTGTAATTTCTACATTTTTGGAGTGTGGATATTAGTCCTATAACGTCAAAACCAAAATGTTATTCACACAAAGACCACCGACTAATGCATGAGCCAGTCATTTTAGAGGACTGTGGGGAACCTTGTGGCCATGCCAACAGCTATAGCTATAAATCAGCAGCTCAAAAATAACTTTTTCTGCAGGTTTACGTGATAATTTAGCTTGTTCTAAATTGCCTGAAAAATGGCTTTACATGGATAACATACATTAAGGCCAACATTAAAGTCACAGCATCAAGACTCACTCGCAAAGCAGGACTCCATTCTCTAGAGCACCACGGAAATCATTGCAACCAAATGATTTTCCAGTGACCTCCTAAAAAAACAACACAAAAATCAGCAAATTAACAAAACACAAACCATCTCAAGGAATAGTCACTCATCTTTTTGCTACTGACCAACCATAACAAGTCTAAGTCTTAGGCAAAATTATTAACTTAAGATTTCTCTGATAACTATGTTAACATGTGCACTATTATTCCCAATATGATGATATTCTGAAAATGGCAGATGTCTGTAGGTTCTCATTTGCCCAGGGCATCATTCTTCGTGGTAGTTTTTCTCGGTTCAACTGGACTGATTTAGCCCTTTTGAAAGTGTTTCGTCTGTCATCTGTCATGTCAGTTCAATATGACAGGTGTCGTATACACTTCATGTTCCATTTGAAAATTGTGGATTATGATATTTTTTACCCCCAAAGCAGCATTTTCCTGAAAACATGTGGAATGTGAGTTGCAAAACGGGCCTAATCAGCAAAGACAGTGACATACGCTTCTTGTTTATAGTCTGCTTTGGTACAGACATGTCCAGCAGAGATGATTCAAAAGGAAGTCCACATTTCTGGTCAGAATGGAACAAAAACAAAACAAAAACAAAAACAAAAACAAAAAACGCACCTACTTTTAAACATTTTTCTTACAGAGGATATCAACAGGTTTTATGAACGAACATCAAAAATGCAACCTTTCAAGAAGCTGTTTGGGCTGAGTTCGCACAACGGACCGTCTGCCACCAGTGCAAGGGAAAATGTTTGTATATTAACCCTTTCATGCATAGTGGTCACTACAGTGGACAGCTGTTCAAAACTGTTCTCTTGTTTATTCATGGGTTTTGTTGTTTTAGTTCCACATCAGCCAACACAGTGGATGCTTATGCATCATCACATACACTGTAATTCATACCATTACTGTAACTTTGCTGTTCTTGATAACCCTGATCTGCAATAACATGTTTCAGTGTAAATCATTTGCTATTTGTTAGAAAAAAAAAAGTTTTTTTTTTTGTTTTTTTTTACATATTATCCCCATGAAAAGAGTAATAATTAGCATTAGAATATGTAAAAATGTGAGAAAACAGATTTTATTTCATTGTTTTAATATCAATTTCTGATATTGGGTTTTAAACACGTTTCTTTACTTCAAAAATTAAATGCATGGACATTTTTGTAACTCCATGAAGAAAAAAAAAACAACTTGATCACACTGTTTTTTTTTTCCATGCTTATGGATGAATAAAACACTCAAGAAAAAAAATCTTAACTAAGGTTCTCATAATTAATGCATGAAAGAGTTAATGTGCATGTAAACAGTCAATGAAACGCTACTGTAGATAAAGTAACCTTAACAATAATAGTATGGTTTACATCCTTGACCGACTGAAAGTAGTGAAACTATTCTACCCACAATACAAGCATTCTACTCACAAAAAGTTCTGAACTCTACAAGCAAGAAAGATATATACTTCTAAGTTGAAATTATTAATGTTTAGCTTCTACTGCACAAAGGAAATACCAGAAATCTGAGCACAACCATTAGCCTAAAAAATTCCACATACATAAGCATTCTCTCAAAAATTCTAAAGTGGTTCTTTGGCAAAAACAAAGAATAAAACAGAAGCTAAATGATTTTACATGGCAGAAGGAAGCACTAGGCGATGAGGGTGGGGGCTTTGTAATGAGGACATAAAAAATGGGGCCATTAAGGTTCAGCTCCACAACTAACAGAGGGCCCCAAAAGGCTATTCTTCTCAGTAATTAGTCCCCCCAGGAATCCACAATCACAGTGCATTCGTGGTAGAGCAGGGCACCGGGCATGGGGTGGATGATTCTCGGTGGAATCAGACAAACAATGCAGGGCCAGGGTGAGACAATGAAAGACCATCATGTGGTCAAGATACTGCTTTTTGAAGAGCTCTAATTTGGCATTTTAATAAACAAATTCTCTTGAAAAACTACAGAATGAATGGATTTCCCCTTTATGCTTTAAGTAGGTATGTATGAACCACCTCCCATATGCACAAGTAGCAACCAAGCATGTCGTCTTTAAACTGGTGTAAACTTAACCTCAGGAGGCTGTTATATTCCCCTGTTGCCACGGTGATGAGAGAAACTTCAAATTGTGATAGCATGTGTCTGGAAATTGGAAAGTCAATGTCCTCTGTGACGTGTTGTTTTAGATAATGTAGAGGAAGCACATCTACTTTTAATTTTCCCATTTAAGTAAGCATTTGGAACACATTTGAGTGTAATTGCTGCTCCTATTGTGCTTATGATAAACAGCGATAATTTTTGGACTAAAAATGTGGAGGATTACCCTGCTAAGTGCAATACAGAATATTAAAGCTGCACATTCTCATTCCTTAAAAGCAGAACGTGCCCCTGCTGCGCTCAACAGACACACACTAACAATCACACCCACACCTCATCACTGTTTCTCCATCCTTTCATCTGTCAGTGGACAAAAACAGACTGATAAAATTGTCAGAGGCTTACTGCCAAAAAAAAGTGCTGGGCATGAGTCCCATAATGTTCCACCCAGACACAATTGACATTAATGTTCCCATTTAGAGTTGGTCAACAGTGAGAGCTCCATTGTACAAGTCGCATTTACTGGTTATGATTAAGAATTATAACCTCTGCAGCGTCTGGACTGAAGCGGGAGACTGAAACGTACTGCTTTAAACCACATCCTGCACTGACTCCATGTCAGCGTGTCTGTCATACATAGGCCTAAGTTACAGATGAACCAAAACAGTTGACGCATCTCATACTAGACAGAAACCACCATATTGAAATGCATGATGGGGCTTAAATTTTATTTCTTTTTTGATAAATATTACATAATTATGTGCTGTATTATGTCGTGCATACACATTGTTTTATCTGGACAGACATTCTCACACTGGGCCTGTACTTCAGAGAGCATAGTGCTATCTGCTTATCAAGATGTACTTTGCATATGGATTGAAGGCAAGTCTGTAAATCGGCTTAACATTTCCTCTTGGACGTGTCTAATCTTACTCATTTAAATAGTTGCAGTTTATATTAAGTGAATATGATGATGTGTTAACCCATAAAGACCCAGTGCTACTTTTAAGTCAGTTTCCAAATAACATTTTCTCTATATCTAACCTTTCTTATGTGATTTATCACCATTTATTTATAATATTACCCTCTGTATTTTGTATTTTAACAATATAAATCAGGTATTTTCCAATATTTAATTCACTGATCATGTAGAAGTTTATAAAAGCTCAGATTACAGTTGAGGGTTATCATATCAAAAACAGAGAAAACTGAAGAAAAAGTGAATTTTTCAGTAAAATGGATCATTAAATAAACATAAAACAAGTGTGTTCATCCACTGTCATTGATCCAGCTCCATGGGATTTACTGGTGAATCAATATTGTATTAGATGACACTACAGAGCCTCTGTATATCCAAATGGGTCATATCTGATGACCATGAACAGATGACAAACTGCATTTTACACCAATTATTTACATGTATTGATAGGATTAGTGGATCAACAGTTATTAAACATTTTCGATCAGTAGATGGTTGTGGTCGGTGATGGATGTTAGGGTGGAAATTATGTCAGGGTTTGTATAACCTGAAATAATAACTCGATAAACATTTTCTAGTCTTTACAAGGGATTAAATGCTGACTTTATTCAATTATTTATCTATTGGTTATTTAACAGAGACAATGCACAATGCATACATTTTATCAGAAATAAGTAAGAGCTCATTTCCATCTATAATCTTAATAATTTGACCGTTGTTTGTTTTCATGTACAACTAATTCTGTAAAGCCCTGTGAGGCAACCTTTTTTAAATTTTAGTTGACTGTTGCACCTGTTGAGTATTTGTCTGTTACATGTCTCACTGTAATTGTTGCAATGTATTTTATTTATTAACTATTTGTTTTTGTAATTGTTTAACCTTGTTTTTACTTTTAGCCTCCTCACCCCCCTTCCCCACAAGGAGCCACTGCTCTTTGATCAGGCTGCAATTGTAAATAAGAATCTGTTCTTAATTGCTTGCCTGGGTAAATAAAGATAAAAAAAAAAAAAAAAAAACTTATTGTGATATCTGTACAAATAAAACTGAACTGAATTGAATTATAATCCTTGGACTACAGGTGATATGCAGGTTTACAGTCAAATCACAGTAAAGGAAAACCTTACATATGAAGGATAAATGTATCACAATAAACACAATAAAGCTCCACAGTGAGTGGGTTACCTCTATCCAGCGTTGAGCCTCGTTGAAGGCGTCTGCACAGCTGACACTGGTCTGCTGCCGCCACTCCATCTTAATCTTCTGCACAAGTGGAATACACAGCTCTAATAAAGGATGTAAGTGGTGACAAATTAAAGCATGGAAATATTAACTATGCATAGTTAATGAGGACTGCCCATCCGCTGTGAACAATAATATTATGTTTTCTTTTACAAACAAACGCGTGAGGAAGCTGCTCAGTCACCTTGTGCAGGATAAAGTCACTCACCGGTGAAAAGTCCACGCTAATTGACTTCCACTTTATCACCAAACACTCTGCACCCAAAGCACCGACTGTCCATCACTGACAAGTTCCGCTTATTGGGCTGGATAGCAGGGTCTCCGCCCACTTCTAAACTGCATGCAAAGTTACAGAGGTGAAGTGAAACAGAGGAGACATGTGCAGATGGTTTCATCCCCCTGGTGGCCACTTTCTGCAAAACAGCAGTAAAAGAACACCCACACCCCTTTAACCACCAAGATGTCAACATGTAGGAAAAGGCATGTCAAGATCTGTATAGATAGATAGATAGATAGATAGATAGATAGATGCAGGGGTTGGACAAAATAATGGAAACACCTTAAAAAATCAACAAAATATAATTTAATATGGTGTAGGTCCGCCTTTTGCGGCAATTACAGCCTCAATTCTCCGAGGTATTGATTCATACAACTTGTGAATTGTTTCCAAAGGAATTTTAAGCCATTCTTCAGTTAGAATACCCTCCAACTCTTTTAGAGACGATGGCGGTGGAAATCGACGTCTTACTTGAATCTCTAAAACTGACCATAAATGCTCAATAATGTTGAGGTCTGGGGACTGTGCCGGCCATACGAGATGCTCAACTTCATTAGAATGTTCCTCATGCCATTCTTTAACAATTCTAGCTGTATGGATTGGGGCATTATCATCTTGAGGTGAAGGTGTTTCCATTATTTTGTCCAACCCCTGTAGATAGATAGATAGATAGATAGATAGATAGATAGATAGATAGATAGATAGATAGATAGATAGATAGATAGATAGATAGATAGATAGATAGATAGATAGATAGATAGTTTCAAAATACAAAATGCAGTCACCGCTTCACAAAAACAGTCATACCACATCAACAATCAATAAATAAATACATGCAGAGTATAAGTAGCTAAGAATGAGTTAGATTAAAAAGGAAGTAGAATTAAAAGACAAAATGTGTTTTCTAGCTATCACATAAAAACATAAAAGCATAAAAACATAAAAACATGAACATTATCCTACTGTTTGGATACATTCAGACTTCAGGCAAAAGTGGCTCAAATACAGTGGTGGTGGTGGTGGTGTGTGTGTGTGTGTGTGTGTGTGTGTGTGTGTGTGAGTGTGTGTGTGTGTGGGGGGTGTGTGTGAAAAGTTCATAGCCTGACTAAGAAGGAGGTATTGCACAGCAATGAAACTTGGTGTACATTAAATTCAACCTTTCCTGATACTAATTGCATGGTTTCCTTCCAGATAAACCACATTAGATAAATAATTTAGGACTTTGAAAAGTAGTACTACAGACATTTCATGAAAATGCTTGCTTTTCACCCCTCCCTCATTCTCCCTACCCCTCTTGAATTCAGCTTCCCAGTTTTGCACAGTTGATAAAGCTGGAGCATCATCCCCTATAGCAGGGGTGTCACACTCATTTTAGTTCAGGGGCCACATACAGCCTAATACGATCTCAAGTGGAAATAATAACAGTGAAAACAGTCAAATTACATTATGAAAATATTGACATCAACAAAGTTTCCTTACAAATCTGAATAACATGAACAATCTGAAATGTCTTAAGAAAAATAAGTGCAACTTTAACAATATTCTGCCTCAATTTATCATTTACACATGTGCATTACAATTTACATTACAATTACAAATACACAAAACATTTAGTAATGAGCACAATGTTGTTAAAATGACATTTGCTTCTCTAAAGACATTTCAGGTTCATATTTGTTTGGGTTTTTCCCATTTTTTGTACAAGGATAGTTTGTAAATGTAAATATTTTCATGTAATTTTACTTTTTTTTTACACAAAAAAAGAGAAGATTTGACATTTTCATTATTTATAGGTTATTATGAGACTATTTTACTGCTTCTGACCCACTTTAGACTGAGTTGGTCTGTATGTGGAATCTGAATTAAAACTATGTTGACTCCATTGATTTTCAATATCTACTGTGTAATTTTGTTTTTCACAAATTCATCCCACGGGCCAGATTGGACCCTTTGGTGGGCCCGATTTGGCCCCTGGGCCACATGTTTGACACCTGTGCCCTACAGCAACCATGTCAGCATGAATGTCCTTGGGGGCTAACCCCTTTTTCTGCAGACATTTGATAAGACCACGGTGCCACGGACGGTTCATGAAATGTCTCTGGTACTACTTTTCAAAGTCCTAAATTATTTATCCAACGTGGGTTTATCTCAAAGGAAACCATGCAATTAGTATCAGGAGAGGTTGAATTTCATGTATGCACAGTTTCATTGCTGTGGAAAAACTCCTTCTTAGTCAGGCTATGAACTTTTCAGCCCCCCCTTGTATGATCTTTTTGTTATCATAGTCTGTACTTGCTGTACATATGTCTCATCCGTAGTATAGAGTTAGCTTTCGTATATGTCAGTAGTTTTTGTAGTACTTAGTAGCATATGTATATTTAATATTTTATCCTGTACATGCCTACATTTTGATTGATTTGATCAATTCTTATTGTCTGCGGTCAAATGTTGTTCCTCTCTGTGCCATAAGCCCATACAGAAGTGAGTAAAAGGGCATTTATCTACTCTGCTCCTTGCACATGGAATATGTTGCTAAAAGACTGGAAACTGATTGAGTTGATCTCCTTGAATGCTTTTAAATCCAAACTCCAAGTGCTGCAGACTAACTCAAAAATTTGCTCTTGTTTTTCATAGACTGACTTGCCCTGTAAATTTGTGTATATTGGAACTGTGTGTTGTATTTCATGCTGCCGCTTGGCCAGGACTCCCTTGAAAAAAGAGGTCCTTAAACTCAAAGGAATCTGTTTTTCCTGGTTAAATAAAGGTTAAATAAAAAAAAAAAAAAAAAAAAAAAAAAAAAAAGTTTTAGCTGCTAAACAGAACAAAAATGCTAAACTGATTTCCTTTGTTTCTGTGACAGTGACAATAAAGATATATTCTATTCTATTCTATTCTATTCTATTCTATTCTATTCTATTCTATTCTATTCTATTCTAAGCACAAAGCACAATTCTGATCTGGCCCACATCATCATGAATCAGAACCAAAATAATTTAATTAATGACCCCCGGAAGAATGAGGTCCTAAAAGAGTTTCATAAATCTGATTTCATGTAGCGCAAACTCAGATCTGTTTCATGCATTTCTTTTTTTTTTTTTTTTTTTTTATATCACTCCAGATATAGATTCATCACGACTCTCACACGACGAACCTCAAACCAGTACAAGAAAAAGGAAATATACACACTAATGCAGCAATAATGTTAATCCAAAAACATCACTGATCGGGATAAATGGCAGTGTACGCTTGATAATACTTTACTCTCAGTAAAAGTAAAATCTGAAGTATAGAAATGTACTCCTAGAGGAATATGAGGGTGATGCATTTACTGAAGGAGACTGAGATAAAACTTCTAACATCACTTATTTTGTGCATAGGACTCAGTTCAAAACCATGACTCTAGAATCTGATGATCACATTAACCCATAAAGACCCAGTGCTACTTTGTGGCAGTTCCTAAATGTTTTTTTTTCTCTAGAGAGTAAATCTAAAGAGATTTATCATCATTTATTCTAATATTATGCTCAATATTTTTGCATTTTTTAAGTGCAAATCGAGTATTTTCCTACATTTATTTCACTGATCATGTTGATGTTCATAAAAGCTCTGATTAAAGTTAAGGGTTAGTATATCAAAAACAGATAAAATGGGGAAAAAAGTGACTCTTTCAGTGAAATATATCATTAACTGAACATAAACCAAGTGTGTCCATCCACTGTCACTGATCAAAATCCATGGGTTTTACTGGTGAATCAACGTTATAGAAAGTGACGGTGTTTCCACGGTAACTACGAAGCCTCTGAATGTCCAAATGGGTCATATCTGATGACCATGAAAAGATGAAAACCTGTATTATACACTGATCACTTACATGTATTAATAGGATTAATGGATAAACAGGTATTTAACTTTTTTCGTATCAGTAAGTGATTATGGTCGCCAGTGGATGGTTGGGTCTATGGGTAAAAAAAAATTGAACAGGTGAATTTTTTGGATTTTTTGTTAAAAAAAACTAACTAACTAACTAACTAACTAACTAACTAACTAACGAAATAAATAAATAAATAAATAATACATTTTATTTATGATATACTTTATATTTTTAGCTAAAAACCTCAAAGTGCTACAAGCAGGCTACAATAAATACAATTTAAAAGGAAGTTAAGAAACAGAAAGCAAGTAAGACAGATAAAAACACACTTAAAACAGGTAAAGCATGCACAGACCAGGGAAGATTATGAGATCAAAAATATCATTTATTTCACCAGTTGCAAAAAATAAACACTAAATCTCTTTGGGGAAGTAATACATCATTTATTTATTCATTCCAAAAAGTTCTGGCCCATAAATGTATACAGTGTGTATCAGGTTTGTTTGTTTGTAGATATGCCCTCAGGTTGCCACAACTGCAAATAGAGACTTGAACTTGTGCTTCCCACTGCAGCTATGAGCACTTAAAACCTCAGCAGTACTCTTCATATTTTGTGATTTCAGTGTATTAGATAATAAATGTCTAAATGCCACCTGCCTCCTCATGTTTGCAGTACATTCAGTAGTCATATTACAATAGGTCTGAGGTGTCTCTTATGGTTTATCGTGCCTCTAACCACTACAGCGTGCAAAATGCCAGAGTTAAACTGTTGAATTCGTACGCTGATGGGAATTTAAATGGCAAAGGTGTAACATAAAATGTGTGTAAAGGCTACAGGTATGCACAAAGAAAACTGCCTGTGTCTCCTCTTTATCCCTTTTACTCCCATATTCCCCCTTCCCTGTAATGATAGCAGCAGCTTGATACCACATGCAAAGTCTGTTTCAAGGGCAAGTCTGCTCACTCTATTCTCTTTTATGTTATAGTGACAAAGGATGGTATGTGACGACTGCATTTTATCATGAGAAACCACATGTCTGTGAAGAGCATTTTTTTTCCTTTTGCGTCTGTGTGTTTCTTCCTTTCTTTCTTTCTTTCTTTCTTTTTTTTTTTTTTTGTAGAATATTGAGAAAAGCATTACCAGAACATGGATGGTAGGTTCCATCTTCTGGTCCAGCACAAACCAATTTCCTGCCAAATGTCCACGGAGGAGCATGGGGAACAAGGGCAGGGACGGAATCACAGCAAGTAAAATGAGGTGCAGAGGTGTAGGACACTGAAGCAGATTTAATGAGATGCTTGTTAAGAGCACAAAGATCATTATATGAATCAATAATCTTCTATTAGCTTAACAGGGGAAATTAAAAGATAATTTCCTGCGCCATATGGTGTATTTCTCTGACAGAGCAATAGGGATGATCCTTTTTTTTTTTTTTTTTCGCTTCCTAAACCCTCATATGCAAGTGACAGTTTCTGTGATGTTCTAATATTTCACCGAAGCGTTTGTGCAGTTGCGCACTAAGCATTTTCATAAGTAAACTCAAGGACACGTCCATTGATCTTCTGTGAAAAGCAGGTGGAGACTGGCAAGCAGGCTTTGAATTGATAGCGACTCATTTTTGGTCTAATTCAAATATTTCTCAAAGTGCAAAAGGTTCTGTTTAGTTTCAGTCGTGTCACATAATTTCTTGACGCATTAGGCTGTTGATTTCCCTGACACGTTCACATTCTGTAAAGGTGCCTTCTCTCAAAATGGTAGAATTAAACACTGTGATGTGCCATGTCAGATCATGACTGCAGCTTGAAATTCTGAGTGAGTCATATTCTTTTCTCAGCTGTAGGAAATGCTGCTCCGCTGTCCCCGCACATGTAACGCTAATTGATGTTGAAACTCAAGAGCAGCACACTTGAGTAAACAGACTGACGCTCATCATCTTTATTACAGGAGTGAGAGTTTGTTGCACGTACTGATCCACTGGAGAAAAGACAAGATGATATTCTGCTTCTGTTGCCTCAGTTCAAACAGCACACAGAGCACATTGTAACACTGCTCTGACAAGATACTCAAATTCTGTTGAATTCACATGACATGCCTGGTGAAAAGACACTTCAGTGTAGATTTGATGTTTGGAGTATATTGATAGATCTCCTTAACCCAATGGTTTCCAGCCTTTTTTGTGTCCTGACCCCATTTTAACATCACAAATTTCTGGCGACCCCAGACATTCAAAATGGAGACTTTGTTTTTTGGCTAAAATTAATTTGTTTTTGATCCTGTAATAGTTTACTACTAGTATACTATGTTTCAAATACAGCTTAATTTTAGAGGACAGTTAGTCCGTATAATGTATATTATTATAGATGGAGGCAGAAGGTGTAGATTACTGCACAAAGTGAGAATTTTATTTTCCTTGGTCAGGATATGTACAGTCAGTCCAGCTTGGATTTACAAGGCTGACAATTAATACTGAACAAACAAGAACTCAAACTATGAATTATCAGAGAGCTGCAGCATCTGAAACTGACCACAATGAACATTTGAAAGATAAACAGAACCACAGTGCTTCAGTTTCAGCTTCACAGTTTACCATGTCTTCTATGGATTGGGATTGTCTTTATCAGCTCACCATATATTTTTTATTAGTATTTTTTTATTTTATTTTATTTTAATCAATTACGAGAAATTGTAGGCGACCCCGTTTGAATTCCAGGTGACCCCACGTGCGGTCCTTACCCCAAGGTTGAAAAACACTGCCTTAACCCTTTTACCGGCTCTGTGAATTTGGACCTAACTACAGCTAGAAAAATAAAGTTTGCAGAAACAAGGAGGCAGTAAAAAGTAAGTGACAGGTGGGAAATAAAGGTAAGCATTGATTGAATAAAAGTTAGCTGCTATTTCTCAAACAGTAGATGAGAAGGCATAGAACTCATATGAGGAAGGTAAAAGGGTAATGAGGTGCATCCTCAACCAAATTACTTCTATTGACAAGAACGAAATCTCATTGATCCGTTCACTGAAACATAATCACATAGCAACAGAGCTGGAAGAGTTGTGGGGAAAAAAAGGACAGCACTTTTGTCTCTTTCCTCTAAAATGAAGTGGAAGTTAATTGTTTGTTCCGTGGCAACATTTATACACAACATTAAAGCGACTTACAAAACTACAGATAATCATCACACATTACAGTCATTACGTTCACATATTATAGTGGGTATGGTGTCACTTCCACTGATGGCTATAAATGCAGGAGTGATTATTGATTGATTGATTGATTGATTGATTGATTCATTCATTTATTTATTCATGTATTTATTCATTTATTCATGTTTTTATTGCACTATATTGGAAAAAAGTCTTCTTTTTTAGTAATAAGTGTTATTTATCATGCACGATACTTTAAATTTGCCTGTCACACCTTATACAGGATGAATAACTATAAAACTAGTACCAGTGATATAAAGTGGACTGAAGAGACTTAACACTGGAGATAAAGCGCATTTGACTTAATGTGTGTTGCTTTTTTCTATGAATTCCTCATCTTACCAGATCTGGGGTGGTATTATTGTATTTATTCATGACACCAGTAGGTGTTGCTGTAACTCTGCATGTACATGCATATGAGGGATCTCAAAGGCCTCATACTGGGATAGCAGACTGGGAATGGGGAGACTGAGTGAAATGGGCAGAAACAACAATCTGATTTGCCTTCACATGGAGCAAATGTTTCCCATATTTCCCATTAGTCTGTTCCCCTGGGTGTAGTCCAGTGTGAGAAAAGTGATATTATGCTGCTCAGATGATTCACTATCATACATTCTGCCAATAACAGCAACATCAACAGACAATCAGCTCTCCATATTCCCAGACAAAAGTTGAATTAAACTTTTAAAACTTTTAGGATATTAAATTAATAAATTTTTGCACACAACGGTGTCCATTTGCCTATAATTTCAACCACTCTCACAGACATCTTTCGAACCACTTGGGTGCCAATGTGACTGAGCTGCTAACGAAAACATGTCAGAACAGTACTTAATGTGGAAAATCAGTCACTGCTGCTTTAAAAGCTGTATTTTGTTTGTTGCTTGTGTCAGTTTATATTGCTTGTAGCCCATTTGAAGGACACATTTCCATTTCAGTGATGGTCAACATCTTCTCCCGTCCTCTGTTTCAAGCTGTGCTGCACTAAATATAAAAAAACATTTTTTACTGAAAATTTGGTTATTTTTTAACAGTCAAGGTTTCATTCTGTCATGGTTTAAAAGCTTTTCGAGGCTGTCTCACACATATGGCAACAAGATGATGGACTTTCTATACAGTAACTTTTTACACATTGGCTGAGTGGTAGTAATTTTATACTTAGAGCAGAGACTGTATTACTGTATAATTAGGGTCATGGTACTCAAATCTCTGATAATTAGCTAGAGGGCCTGCCTGTAGTGTTCTGCTATGAACTGTGTAAAAGAGCATGAGTGCAAATAAAAAAAGTCCCTTTTTACATTGCACACATTTGTGGGATTTGATTTTTATGCATTATGCTGATAGGAAGCTAAATCATAGACTATTGTTTGGAGAAGGGGTGGGATTTAATAAGTTAAACGTCCTTCTACTCCTTTTCGAATATGCGAATGATGTTATATTTTGTTTTCATGTGATGTATATGTGTCTCATGTTTTTTTGGAGTCTGTTTTATTTCTAAGGACTAACGTGAGATTACTTTTGTGTTGTTGGATGTTCAAAATAAACTGAACTGAACTGAACCATGGTCATCATAAACCATACATTTACACCATTAGCCAAGCATATTCAAACAAACATATTATTCATTCATTTTCTGAACCTGCTTTATCCTCACTAGGGTCATGGGGGTCATTTGGAACCTATCCCAGCTACTTATGGGTGAAGGCAGGGTACACCCTGGACATGTCGCCAGTTCATCGCAGGGCTGAACATATAGAGACAAACAATCACTTTCATATTCATACCTATGGGCAATTTAGATTAACCGATTAACCTTAACAGTGTATGTCTTTGGATGGTGGGAGGAAGCTGGAGTACCCGAAGAGAACCCACGCAGACAGGGGGGGACCATGCAAACTCCACACAGAAAGGTCCCACCCCCATCGACGGGTGTTGGACTCAAACCCAGGACCTTCTTGCTGTGAGGCACGAGAGCTAACCACTGCACCACCGTGAAACAAACATATTTGTTTTCTTATTTCTGTATTTATCCGTATTTAATTTATGTACATGCACACATAAATCTATGTACAGTTTGGATCTATATGTTTACTCACCAGCTGTTTTTTCCTTTCCTCTTATTAGCAGTGTCAACATAAATCAGAATAAAGTAAATAAACAGATGAGGGAGAAAATATCCCAGACATGTCATACTTCCACTTCATGAAGTAGAATTTTATAGCAACTATAGCTTTGCCAGGCATATTATGACTGTATAGACCTACTTTCTCGTGCCATTTGGGGTTATGATTGTGACCCACTATAAGTAAATTTAACTGCATGGCATGACCTGCTTAAGAAAAAAAAGTGAAAATCCATGATATAACCTAGAGCGTATCATCCACCGAAAATTGCTTTCCTAGTCTTATTTTCTTACAGTGAAATATAGTAAGAATTTTCACATCAACACTTCAGCTAAGTACTGTAATTGTCACTTTTGTCAGTTTTACAGCAGCCCACCTCTCGTTAGCTGTGTGCTCCACTTCACAGTGTGCACTAAACCATAGCCATATATAATCAAGCAGATAAAGAATGCTACAGACTTTCAGAAACCTTGAGAGTGAAACATTTAGTCTATTTCATTGTTCTTCTTAATCGCTGCTTCATGGCCCTGGCTTATAGTTTTTCTTCTTCTCCCTCACTGCCTTCTCTCCCCTGTGCCTAGTGTGTGTTGTCCCTGCCAAGGTCTGAAACATTATCACAACAGGATGTGGGCTGGGATAACACTGAGAGTGCTTCCTCTGCAGTGCCAGTCACCTGGGAGATCCTTCAATTATCATTGCATTTTAATGTAACTTCTGAGTCTGAGCACCGCTGCAGCTCAGAAGAATTAAAGGGAGGAGGCAAATAGCCAGACATGAGGGAGAAAAGCTAAATCGATGTTGTTTTGTCCTGATTTTTTTCCCTGTTGCTTTTAAGGAGGTTAGCGATTGCTTTTTGTCAAAACATGGTCTCAGTTATAATATATGATAATGCCATGACCGCATATGCATGTGAGGTAACAGCTGTGTAAAAGTCACTTCAGTTAAATCACAGCTGACAGAACTGATGCAGCATCTTAGGTTGGATCAAGTTTGATAAGATTTGCAGGTTTGTTATGTGAATACCTGAATATTCTTAAAGATATGTCAAATAGAAACCATGGCAACAGACACACGAGCACCTTTTTTTGTAGTAACCATAGACTGTATGCAATTAAACAATTTTCATGTCTACTTTTAATAATTCATTTTCCTTCTGTTTTGATCTTATGTACTCTCTACCCTCTTTTAATTATCATTTTTATTATTTTGATCTTTTTTTATTCAAGCACTTTGTTTTAATTTCCCTATGGATGTTTGTTTTCTTTATGTAAAGCGCACCGAATTGTCTGTGTGTGAAATGTGCTGCAAAGGGAAACCACAGTCACACACTGGTTTCTAAAATTTTTTGATGCCAGTATTTTAGGCTTTTTGGGCCCAGAAGTGATCATATTTGGACATGCTAATAGTCTTTGTTGGTGGAACCTATGAACCACAACTACACTTCAGCTATGTCTCAGCTATTTATTTATTTATTTATTTATTTGCAAGTGAGTATATTTACAATATATACAAGGGAGATGTGTACATATTGATATAAGTACAAACAAGTGGTGCCAGGCACAACAAACCCAGCCCCTCACGTGTATTGTAGCTTTTTTGGCATCGATCCAGCTGATGTCATCATGTCTATACATGTGCTGATGTCAGCATATAAGTTTCTACTTCATTTCAGGTAAGTTTAATGTGATGTTAAACTTTTCCAAACAATTGTAGACAATGTCAGGTGTGTCAGGAATGTTAGATTAATTGTTTAAACGCTTGCAAACTTTGAACTACGTTTGTAATTTCTGTAGATTTCGTTGTGTACAAAAGTACACATTCAATACCTAAGAAGAAGTATAGATACTTGTGTACAAGTAGAAGTACTGATTAAAGTTGTTTACTGAGAACGATACATGTTAAAAAAAAAAAAAAAGTGCTGGCTCTGAAATATGCTCTAAGCATAAAATCAAATATTGCCCTCTGAAGGACATTTCTGTTGCCTGTTTCGTGCAAAGCTCAAAGAACCTCAGGTCATATTGGACCAACAACAAATAGCCTAGAGGATTGATCGATTTATTGCCAACTTTTGAATCAGTCACCAACTGTTTTGATGTTTATTACCTCCTCCAGGGAGGTTATGTTTTCATCGAGGTTTGTCTGTTTGTTTGTTTGTTTGTTTGTTTGTTTGTTTGTCTGTTTGTCTGTCTGTCTGTCTGTTAGCAAAACAACTCAAAAAATTATGGATGGATTTTGATGACATTTTCAGGAAATATTGATACTGGCACAAGGAACAAATGATTAAATTTTGGTGGTGACCGGGGGTGGAGGTGGGGGGGGGGGTGTTAATTTATCATTTTGAGTCATTTTTAAGAAGAAAAAAGTCTTGTTAGCATTAGCAAAACAAGTTTAAATTCTGCGTTTTTTACAGTATTGCAGATGGGGGGAAGGATTGTTTTCCCCCTCGGGTTTCCCCACCCCCTGATGTGATGTCATTGCCAACTTTATCATTGTCTAGGGATGGGAATTGAGAACCGGTTCTTTCTGAGAACTGGATCCCAGTAGCTCGATTCCTTGTAATCGTTTGCCTGCCTGCTTAAGGATTCTGCTTATCAATTCCACCTTTTTTGCGCTTGCGCAATGATGTCACATGTACGCTGCATTGTTTTGGTCAGAATGTAGCCAATATGGTGTTGAGGCAGAAACGGTCTAAAAAGATGACACCAGGTCCACTGGAACACTGTCAAAGCTTCCATTTCTTCAAAGGAAGAACATGCTCCCTCCAACATGCTCAAACATTTGTCCAAAGCATGTGATTCATTTGATTCGCTACTTAGCGGCGCTTGTGAATCTAGCGGCAGAGTGAACACCAGGACGTCATCCGGGCCCAGTTCCGGTTCCAGTGCGGGCAACAAATGTCATATCTCCTCAAATACAAGTTTCCGAAGGTAGGGGAAAGGAAATAAGGTGCACAACAACCGGAGACGGGCAGAGTTGTACCGGTTCTGCATCTTTAGTTTCACTTTCACAGTAAGCCCCCCCCCCCCCCCCCCCCAAACTGGGCCTGGCGTCATCTGTTATTATTATTTGTACATACTGTATAAGTTATATTTTCTGTGTAGAGATGGAAGTATAAAAGACTGTTAATGCAAACATACCCGTTTGTACTCTTTTATTCCCTCACCCAATGAGAATCGATAAGCAAAATAGATAATGGAATTGGAATCGTTAAATTCTTATCGATTCCCATCCCTATCTATGTCAATATGTAACCCACTCTTACCCCTCACTGCATATGAATGGTACAGACCCTCGTCTACTACCTGGTGGGTTTCTATGGACTGCGCTGAAGAATGGCACTTTTACTAAAGTCTCGGGGGACGCTGCAATCAGAAAGAAAATGAAAAAGAGCAATGGGAGACCCTGTGTGATAGATCCCCCTGACCTTCTCGTATCGATATCTCAGAGGGTGTGACATTAAAAAGTAAATCTTTAACGTGCATTGATCATACTGCTTTGTTTGAATGTGTCTTTGATGGTTTTACATTTTGGACCGGGCTGTTGATCCGCATGTTGATTTCCGGTACAAGTCACCTACTGTTGCTCATGGTCCAAATAATCATTTCAGCTGTGATGAGGTTATTTGCATTAAGTTAGTTGTGTTGGCTGATTAAATCTGTGTTAATAGTTTAAAGCATTTTGCATCATCAGGACATTTTGATATTGATCCTACCTTATGTTTGATAATGGAGTCCAAAGTGGTTAGACCAAGCGATTGTTTTACAATACATCCCTGTATCTATATCATCTCCATCTATTTGTCAGTCTGTCTGTCCCCATTACGCTGCAAAACACAATATATCAAGAATGATTTGACAGACCGTCTAAAAATATGACATATCTTTGAAAAGAAGGATGAACAGAAAAGATGTGGTTTGGCCAAAGTTTAAGGATCAATATAACAATGAATTTGGTTGCAGAGTAGAGTTGGTGAGTATAATGTGTTTTAACAACATTTTTATGTTTTTGAGATTTTGTTAAGTAAATACTGATAATTGCATTATGTGCTTGCATTATCTCCACTGTAATTCTTTCGAAGGATTTGTGTTGCGCGCTTGCGCATGCAGTGACCGGCAGTGAGTGAGAGCTTGCTGCAAAACAAATCTACCCACGGGTACAAATAAAGTCACCTTGAACCTTGAACCTTGAATTGTGCTTGATGAGGTATGTGCTGCAGCTGTGGCTGTGGTGCTCAGTGGGTTTCTTATTTAGAAATGTCCTTCATTCCCACTACCTAAGATACCTGTCTGTGATGCAACATCCTGTAAATGTGCATTTTTTTCCCCAATGGTATTGATGGTATAGTGTCTATATACCATATTATTAAAAGGTGAAGTCAGGTAGAACACCACTGATGACCTAGGCCGCTCTGACCTCACCAAACACTTTTTTGACAATAATTTATGAATCCATGCTCTTTTATTCTCATACTCTTAACCTTGTTAAATTTTTCTGGCATTATATTGGATTCTTTAATAAAGAGAGCGCAGATACAAGAATCGAGAGCGCAAAATGCTAAAACGAGAGCACAAACGCCATTGGTGACGTACAGTTGTGCTCATAAGTTTACATACCTTGACAGAACACGCATGGGACAGTCTTGGATGCTCCAACATGACAATAACCCAAAGCACAAGGCCAAGTCAACCTGTCATTGGCTACAGCAGAAAAAAGTGATGATGAAGGCGTGGCCATTTCAGTCTCCTGACTTCAATATCATTGAGCCACTTTGGGGAGGTCTCAAACATGCAGTTCATGCAAGAGAACCCTAAATCTTAAAGGAACTGAAGGTGTTTTGCCGAGAAGAATGGGCAGCTTTACCACCTGAGAAAATAAAGTGCCTCATCCACAACTACCACAAAAGACTTCAAACTGTCATTGATGTTAACCCTTTCATGCATAGTGGTCACTACAGTGGACAGTTATTCTACAGCTGTTTATTCATGGGTTTTGTTGTTTTAGTTGCATTTCAGCCAACACAGTGGATACTTATGCACCTTCTCATACACTGTCATTCATACAATTACTGTCTTTTTGCATATTATCTGCTTGAAGTTAGTAATAACTAGTATTAGAGTATGTTAAAATGTGAGAAAACATCAGATTAGCTGCATTAAAAATGTTTTTATTTCATAGTTTTCACACAGTATCTCATTTTCTGATGATTGGTTTTAAATACAGGGTGGGGAAGCAAAATTTACAATATTTTGAGGCAGGGATTGAAAGACAGTGTATGACCAATTAGTTTATTGAAAGTCATGAGAATTTATTTGCCACAAGAAAATTTACATAATAGAAAATGTTTTTATTCTATGTGTCCTCCTTCTTTCTCAATAACTGCCTTCACACACTTCCTGAAACTTGCGCAAGTGTTCCTCAAATATTCGGGTGACAACTTCTCCCGTTCTTCTTTAATAGTATCTTCCAGACTTTCTCGTAATACTTTTGCTCATAGTCATTCTCTTCTTTACATTCTAAACAGTCTTTATGGACACTCCAACTATTTTTGAAATCTCCTTTGGTGTGACGAGTGCATTCAGCAAATCACACACTCTTTGACGTTTGCTTTCCTGATTACTCATATGGGCAAAAGTTTCTGAAAAGGTATGGATAATAGTGTTAGGTATGATTATGACATCAATATATGTTTGGTTTCAAAACAACTGACGTAGTGCCTGCTGAGAAAAAACAACTAAATTGTCATTGTACATTTTGCTTCCCCACCCTGTACACGTTTTTTTTGCTTCAAAAATGAAATGCATGGTGTCCTGCTGAGTGGACATTTTTGTAACTCCATGAAAAATTAGTTCATAAAAAAAATTCAGTCGCATTGGGTTTTTTTTTTTTTTTTTTGATATGCCTAAAGAGGAATAAAACACTCGGGAAAAAAAATCTGGACTATGGTTCTCATAATTCATGCATGAAAGGGTTAAAGGGGCCAATACAAAGGATTAAGAACTATGGTATGGAAACATATGATCAGGGTCATTTGGATAGTTTCTGTTGTCAGTATGATTTAAAAATAGCAAACACATTTGTTTGATAATAAAAGGCTTCACCTAAACGCTAGCCACAAGTGAAAGAAAAGTTTTTGTATTATTATTCATATTCTCCGAAAAATGGCCAAAGACTCATAAATTCTGCTAAGGTATGTAAACTTATGAGCACAACTGTATGTCTGACTGGAAAAATTACATAGGGAGAGAGGAAAAGTTGAACAGCAAGCAGTAGTTCACTGAAGCAAGCAGTTGGATTCACATCAAAAGGATGGAATTTGTGCACCATTATAGTTTTTGGGGCTCATGTTAACTATTTGCTCGCTACGAGATTTTCACCTCTCTGTTTTGGCGTTTGCGTTCTTGATTCCTGCATCTGTACTCTTGCTATTAAAAAATCCAATATAACGGCATAAATTTTCAATTGATTGCACATAATTCTGTAGTGTAACAAAATGATGAAGTGATAACATTTTGTATCCAAAGGGTCAAATGTTAACGTCGCTGCAAAATCACAATATAGAATAATTCTTTCGTTTCAGAACAATAGGCCCATTGCTTTCCAAAAACTCTGCAATTATAGAAAGCAAGTCTCTCATTTTCTCCATGTGTTTGATATCGTCATGTTGTGTAGATCATTAGTTCTTTGTGTCCCCTCTCAGCTTCTGTGCATGATGACATAATAGCACATTTTTATATCATGAGAAAGTTGCAAGAATACCGACTGAGTTCTACTGTTGCTAGAACGTCTGTCACTGATTATGGGTTGCTAGAAATTAACAGAGCTGCATGAACAGATTATGTATCAATGATAATGACGTGATTGTTTTTATAATTTTCATTTCGATAAAGTTAGGCTTCATGCAGACTTCCTCTTTGATTTTTGTTTTGTTTTTGCTGTGTTTCTTGTGTTTTTGTTCAGCTATCTCACCACCCTTTAATAACCTTTTTTTTTGTGCCATGATCTTAGTTATGATCTTGCTATGGAAGGGATCTCATTTGTGTGGTTGCAGTATTGACTGTTTGGCTCTAAGCTTACTGTTGGTAAGAAAATATGTGAAAGACTACAAGATTCCCACTATGTGACCCCGAATTCTCTGCAGTGCCGCCCTGTGGCTCCACATGGAGGTAACGTCAGGCTCAACTGTGAACTGCACTGGCAACGAGTGAATCTCATTTTTCTCAGCAACACATAGAGGAGAGATAGAATAGATGTGATCATAGTGAATGCCTAAAAAAGTCCAGTACTTTCCTTGCTTTGTTACCATTATTCTATCTTCTTTTGTTCCTTCTTCCTGTTGTAGTGAAAGGAATCTTTGCCGTTATAGAAAGCAAATGGATCATGCATTTAACTGGAACTCAGATGCTCTCTGTTCCTGCATGTGTGGACATATTGCTTTAAGGATAGGTTCTATTATTCACTTTGAGGAAACTATAGCATCACAAGGCAAGGCATGAACCAAAGCCTGCAGGGGAGGAGGAAAACAGCTTGCTCAGAATATAAGGAGGAGAGATGTCAAGGCTGAGACACATTCAATGGGCCTCAGCTAGACCGCAGAGGAGACAGGAGCCCAGGAGCAGGTTATCTAGAAAAAAGTCAATAGTCTCCCAAGGAGGTCTGAAGGCAAAAACCAAACACAAATATGATACTAATCTAAATACAAAAGCAATTTCTTGTTGATGTTAAGTGCTGTGTTTAACCAGTAATAGTAGACATTTCCTTTAAAACAGTTTCTTCACAGGAAAAGACACAGAATTCACATGATATGAATACTACATTCACTTTATTCTGTAGGAACAGTGTTGGGAGTGACGCGTTACAAAAGTAATGCATTACAGTAACAGATTACTTCTTGCTGTAATGCAGTAGTGTAAGGCATTACTAATCGATATTCAGTAATATTTTACTTGGTACATGTTCAATAGCACTTGCGTTACAACACACTTTTTGCCCATAATTTAATTGCTCAAATGAACAACAACAAAAAAAAAACAAGTGGTGCCAGGCACAACAAACCCCACCCCTTGCACATATTTTGCCCATTATAAGTATATGGGAAGATTTAAAAAAAAAAAAAAAAATCATAAAAAATTTGAATTTTTACCTACTGTTCCCAAAATGTAATGAGATCTGTTCTGGGTCACTGGCAAACTATAAAGTCAATTTGGTATGAATTCAACCAATAGTTTTGCTGCTAGAGTGTTAACAAAGAAACAAACTGAACCAAAAACAATACCCCTTGCCTCCGCCCTATATTTATTTATTTATTTGTGTGTGTGTGTGTGTGTGTGTGGGTGTGTGTGTGTGTGGGGGGGTTAACAACAATAAAACAACAAGACCGTGAGACCTTAAGGAATCAACAATGTGTCAGGAAAGTTCTATTTCCTGTTGGTGTTCAGCCAGTGGGTGACGATGGTAGAAGACAGCACAGTGGCCACATGGACGTATGCTCATTACTAACCCTAACCCTGCTTTACAGAAGCTAGTTAGCATGATCCCCGTGATCAGCAATGACAACATAAGCTAATGTTTCTATGACTAGTTCCAATCCTTTATCAACTGCGGATTTATCTACTGGCGTCCTGCAGCGCCCCCTGTTTGAACATGTAAAATGTTGAAAAAAATGCTGGGATTCGAACATTGTGGACCATCATAGCGTTACTTACTGAGCTATCCATTCACATGTACTTCAGGGGGGTGTTCTGCTGCACATGCGCCAAAAGTAAGGTAAGGGACTACCTTTAAATAACAGTAACAAGTAATCTGTAATGTATTACAGTTTGGAAGTAACTTGCACAACACTGTAGGAATGGATGCAGCAGAAAAGTGAGGAACAATATATTAACATTTTTCTGCAAATCACAAACCTATTAAAATATACGTCTTAAAAAGATGAGGCATGTTACCACATAAATCACTTTACTCACACATCTGACACATACACTTAAAGTACACAGGGTACATCCACACAGGGAGACACCTGAGAGTGAGATTAATGCAATGATTTGCCGGAGAGAGAACATGCAAGGAATTCTAAGAAAGTTACAGCTCCTTCCCTGGGACAGTGTGGACTTGATGCAAATTCAATATGATAATGATGGACCTGAGAAGAAGAACAGAGGAGGCAGTCAGATGCGTCAGCACCTTTGTCTCTGTCCTACAGATGGAGGGAGAAACAGAGTTTAGTTAGGGTAAATCTTAGTTTAATGCTACAATACTCACCAACTACATGATCAGTTTTTTAAGTGATGCAGATGTACCTTGAATTAAAGTTTCATCTTCAATATGCGCAATGCACACACAAGAACTCCCTCCATGAACAGGGGCGGCCCTGCTTATCTTCAAGAAGCTCTTGAAGACCCAGCTCTTTAGAGAGCACCTCCTGTCCTAGCACTTTCAAACATTCCATTTTAAATGTATTATTATATTTATTCTGTTGTTTTACTTGGTACTTTTATTTCACTGTTTTTAATTCTACAGCTGCTTTTATGTCTTTTTAATCTGTTCTTGTATTTTAGTCTATCATTTTGTTTTTTATTCTCCTGTACAACACTGCTTTAATTGTACAGCTCTTTTATGTCTTCATTCTGTTCTTGTATTTTTATTTTATTTTTCCCCTGTAAGTCGCTTTGGAAAAAAGCATCTGCCAAATGCATAAATGTGATGTAAATGTAAAACTATAGATATGTAGAACAGGTCTATGTTCTACATGAGGTTTTCTCAACTGCTCTGTGCTGGAAGGCATGAGGATACACAGGAGTATTTTAGTATTAATGGTTTTTATTTAACCTATACAAGGGGAAAAACAATTTATACAAGTTAAAAAAAGGTTCTGGGCCCATGACAAAGGTCAAATGAACAGAACTGAACTCAGGCCAATACCAAGTAACTTAAGAGACCAACTGGACGAAGTCAAAGAGACAGAACAGAAGTTAAGGGACCTACAGACAAAGAACAGAGGGGGCAATGTTTACTGGCCGATTAGTCCAGTCAGACACAACAGGGAACGACAGAAAACACTTTACACTGAATAATCACCAAATAAAGAAGAGGCCCATCTACAGTAAGTTTCCAAAAACAAGCTTTAATTAAACCAAAAGGAGCATCCACACAAACCTCAGCATTACAAAACAACAAAAAACAATCTAAATTCAACTAGAAAAGCACTTGGAGAGTATAGACCTCCACCAAGGCAGATCATACCCCCCACCCCCACCCTGATCACCACCAAAATTTAATCATTTGTTCCTTGGGCCAGTATCAACATTTCCTGAAAATTTCATCAAAATTCTTCCATGACTTTTTGAGTTATCTTGCTAACAGACAAACAAACAAACAGACAAACCCCGATGAAAACATAACCTTGGCGGAGGTAATAACCTGAAATTCCCCAGTCATGGTGGCGGGTTGGTACGACCTCAGCTGGTGCCTCCTCACTTTATTGGCAGCATCCTTGGGCCCATTCTTTGCTTGCATCCTTGGGCCCATTCTTTGCTTGCATCCTTGGGCCTATTTTTTGCTTCCATGTTGCCACCACCAAAGGTGTTAAAGAATATTAAATGGACTAAACTTTAATGTTGAACATACAAATGTTAACTAAAGGTCTGTGTTTACAAGTAAAACTAATTATTTTCAGCAAACAGAATAAAATATACTGCATGAAATCAAGAACTGTGTGTCATCATACACTGTATGTATGTGCAATATGAGTGTAAAACAAAAACATATAAGTGTGTGTGGGTTACCACCACTGTAACGTTATGATGCTGCTAATGTGGACCAACACTAGACCATCATTTTTATTGTAAGCACAAATGCAACATTATCATGAGCTGGGAATAAAACACACACATAGTTTCACTAATAACTGAGTGAACATCTCAACTGGAGGCTGATGATTCTAATGGAAGTGGATAAAACGAACAGCATGTTAACTGTGTTCACACATGAAATTAATGCGTTGTTAAGATGGTGTAAGTTGTCTTGATTTTAAATTTGATGAGTTTCATTTTTATATTCTCTTGGGGTTTCAGTCCCTTTTCATCATGACAGTACACACATCCATATTTAACACACTCATGGTCATATTTACATTTTGCTTTCTTGCATATAAATGACAAGGCAAACATCATCAGTCATGTCATCTTATAGGCTAATCAAATGTTGATGATACCATGGCAAGAGCCCACCTACTACATGTCTTTCACAAATGTCAAATTACATGTCCAACATCAGTCAGCTACATATTTGTTTTCCCACTGCTTCAACATTTTATTCTATAATATAGTTTTATAATATAGTTTTTAAACAGATGTAGTGAGATGGTCCAGTCGCCTGATTGGTGAGTCCAAGTCTTGTCCCGCCTCCCTGTACACTAAACAGGTCCAGAGGATGGCTTCATCAGTTCTTAACAATGACTCCTATCCTTTACGAGGTGAATTTCAACTCCTTTCCTCTGGACAGAGGTTCTTAGTCCCAAGGTGCAGGACACAGCGTTATAAAAATAGCTTTGTTCCTGTAGCTGTCACTGAGCTCAATAAGAAATAGTGACATTGCACTTTACTAACTTATTTAGTTATTTATTCCATTTCTTTGCTCTATTTATTACTATTGTGACATCAATTTTTCTTAATTTCTCAATTGTATGTTTTTATTCTGGTTTTAATCCCGGATTGTTTTTTATCTTTTCTGGTTTTTATTGTATTTTATTGCATCTTGTTTTTATTTATTTGATCTTACCTATTTTATTTACCTATCCATGCTGCTATACGGATGAATGGTGGAACACTGAGCACTTTTTGTCCTGTCTTTTTGTCCTGTCTGTAAGTGTGATCAAGTGCCTGTCTTGCATGTTTAATGTATGTGTTGTTGTAATGCCAAGGCAATCACCTAGACTGCAAAACAAATCTACCTACGGGTATAAATAAAGTAACCTTGACCTTGACCTTGATGGAAATAAGGTGATGGATGTGTGTTAAAAAGTTAAAATAATAAATACCATAAATACCATAAGTTCATAAGTGGAAAACAAAGGGTCAAACATTAAAACCATATCAATGTGGTAGTATTAAAAAGTTAATGTCTTTGTGAAAAAGTATGTAATTTTGTTGTGAGTTCATGCATTGTATTGTTTACAGGATGTTAAATGCAAAGTGTTTGTTAAAATGCTTCATTAAAAATAATAATATTAACAATATGGAAAAGTTGTGCAAATGTTTTATGTTTTGTTAAAAAGTAATGAAACTGTATATTTTACGTTATGAGTAGTATGAGCTTGGAGAATGTAGTTCGGGGTCAAGGGTAACAGGAAACAGGAAGTAGGAAGGAGAGGAGAGAAAAACGTGGTGAAGTCGAACATGGAATGACACGGACAGTGTCTTCAATAAGAAAAGAACACCAGTTTTAGTTCATGAAAGTGGTCGGACAGATCAGTAAAAGTGACTTTCATGGTGAGAGACTCTGTGTTTTAACAGTATTTCGGCTAGAAGTCCAACGTTAAAAAAACAGACGGCGAACTCAGTAAATTAGCTGCATGTGGCTAGCTGTGGACGGACTGAGCTAGCAGGTTAGCTAACAGCTAACAGCTAACTGTGGATAGCACGGAGGCCCGGAGGACACAGCCTGAGCCCACAGCAGCACTGGAGGAGACGGACGATTGCCACGGAAAGGAGGATTGCCGTTTACCGGATTCTGGATTTCCTTTTTCCCTGGACGTACGGATTAGCATTTCTCTGGAGCTGGTGATACAGGTACCTTTTTTTTTTTTTTAAATTATTTTATTGCCCTGTGAGGTGAAGAGGCCATTTGGTTTTAGGCTACAGCGAACCTGAGCAACGCACAGGCCTGCAACGGTGAACATTTGAGTTTATTATTTAAGTTATTATTGCTGATTATTGAAAAATGACATTTGCAATTTTTTTTTTTGTTAATTGAATATTAATCTAAGTAAATAGTTGAATATTTTTTTTTATAATTCGTGTGTGTGTTTTTGCATTGTAGGTGGAAGATTTAAAGTGCATACAGTCCGTGTGTTTACATGACAACTTTTGTTCCTGGTTTAATCTGAATAAACGTTAGGTTCTATTTAAGATGATCATGTAAACATCTTATTCCATCTGAAAAAGAATAGTTCGGAATAAATTTAAATTCGAATAAAGTCACTGGTTTAATACCCTTTTAATTCCAAACTAAATTATTCCTCGGACATGTAAACCCTTTATTCCGTTTGGACTTTATTCCTTCCATTCTGCGCATGCTCGTTGTCTTGTCCTGTCGCGATGATGCACACATTTTGTGCTGGCGGAAGAATATGCAGTGCAGTCTAGTCTTCCCAAAGCGTTCCAGTGGGCTATTCTGATGGGATCTACCAGCCTCTAAAACCCTGAAGGAAGAGTTCATCACCTGGTTTTTTATTAATTAATTTGTCATGCACTAATGAGTTTGATAAGTGGGCAAATCAGTTTGCACTGCAGTGCACCGATTGCCTTGTTCTTGCAGCCCTTCTGGTAGTTTAGCTTAGCCTAGTTTAGCATAATTGCTTCATTCCTATGGTCAGACGTAGCCAGGCTTTCATGGGTGATCCGTAGTATTTTATGAGTGATTTTGTGAAATTCCATTCTCCCTCATCATTACTTTAGTCCGCTGGGGTCAATATGATCACAAATTGAGGCTCAAATCATGGCGATGTGACTTACTGCAGTAATAAAATCTTGGGAAATAAAAACTAATGCAAAGCTAAAACGGTAAAGCAAAGCTAGTTTAATGCATGCATCCCTTCCAACAAAAAGATTTTTCAACTTTTGTCAACACAACAGTCCCAAGATTGTATGAGTGCAGTAAGTTGCAGACCTAAAGAAATAATTAGGGAGAATCGGATTTCACAAAATCGCTTACAAAAGACAAAAAAATTGCCTTTAAAAAAACTGGCTATGTGTGACCATGGAAATGCAGTGACTATGCTAAGCTAAGCTAACAGAAGGGCTGCGAGAACAAGGAAACGTGAGCACTGCAGCGCAAACCCTTTTGCTCACTTATCTACCTCATTAATACCTCATGTAAACCTTTATTCGGGTTTAACATTTCCATGTAAACAGAAGAGAAAATACTTTAGTTCCAAATTAATTTCTTCTGGAAAAATAAATCGGATTTAAAAAACATCATGGAACCGTACCCAGTGTGGTTAAAGGGCTTACAGTGTTTATAACAGAGTTCATTTAGAGGGTAAATGCTTTAAAAATGTATATTAAGTTACATTTCACTAAAAACAGTACAGAAAATAAAATGAAACCATAGTTTACATAAACGTTAATATTGTAAGAGTTTACATGTTTAACGAGGACCCAGGTTAGCTACCCCTGTCAAAGCCTGAAGAGCAAAGGGGTGCTACACATATAATAAAACAGCCATACTTTTATTTACTCATTTTGCTTATACCACTGATGGTCTGACTTCTTTATTTTTATTAGTGTGTAATGAATCATTGTGTTTTGTTAACCTTAATATGTGAATTTCCTACTTGGGTGAATAAAGTATTGTTATGACCCTGGGTCATAATTTGTGTATTTATATGTATGTGTTTTCTGTTTAGTGTGTGTGTTTTCCCCCCGTCCTGTAGGTGTGCTGTGCCCCTTTTGTTTCTGTTTGTTGCAGGTTTCTGATTGGTGGAGCATGATTGCCCGGCCCTTTAAAGATGGCCCTGGAGCTCCCATCCTTGCTCGCTCTTGCCTCCTGTCAGCTCCCAACCCTGTGTTCGTGTGTGTGACCGTCAGTCTTCGTGCTCGTGGAAAAATCCGATTGTTTGTATTTGTAAATACTTTTTTTTGTTAAATCGAACCTTTTTCTGGTAGGGGAGGTCGGCTCTTTTGTTTTCCCATTTTCTCCTGTTTTTGTTAGGTAGTTGGGTAAGTTTTCTGTATTTTATTTCCTGCATTTATTTTGGTTAGTTAAGTTAGTAAATTGTAAAAGGAAGATATTTTGTTTGTTGTTTTAGCCGCTCCCTCCCCTAACCCTTCCTTAGTTGAACAAAATTCTGATAATAAATACTGTGAATTTTAGTTTTTGACTGATGTGTGTGCTTGGGAGCTGGGAGGGGACAAAAGTTGAGCCTATTATGTTCGCCCTGGTGAACCCCTAGGCCGGGGCGTAACAGTATCTAATCAAATCGAATCGAATCCCATAGTATGTTTTATGATGTTATTATCCACTTTATTATCCATACAAGATCAACAAACCAAACTCTGCCTCAAATGTCTTTTTTTTTTTTTTTTTTCTCAAACTTACATAGTGAACTGTTAAAGCAGTGGTTCTCAGTCTTTTTTTGTCGGGCCCCCTTTTGGAGGACAAAAAACCTCCAGGCCCTCCTCAGCCCCAACAACATTGTAACAGTGGTGCAATTATAAGTTTATCAAAAGAAACATCAATATTATAACAATACTTTTTTGCTTTTCCTTGAATAATTTGTTGTGCAAATTAAAAATAACTTAAATTTTTGCTTGAACTGTACAAATAAACTCAACAGGACTGCTCCCTGAGACAATATTGTTCCAAATAAAAATAGGAAATGTGCAATTATCTTACAACTATGACAATAAAGTTACTTTTTTTTTTTTTTTTAGAACAACAAATGCATTTTGGTAACAAAGGTTAACATTTGAACAATATCAGTGGCTTCACTGAGCCCATTTATATGCACATCTCAGAAAATTAAAGTACAAACTGTACAAACAGCGCAAAAACAGACTGCACATTTTTTCTTTTCCAGTCCAATCCTTATCCATTCTCCAAACCTAAATTCTTTGTCAAGTCTAGTGACAGATCACCATGACAGTAGATGTGTTTGTTGTACGTCCCTAAAATGAGTCCAGGGTGCTCCAACACTAAAACATTAGTTCCACCTGCTACATGTTCTAATCTGAAGAAGAAAAAAAAAACACCATGGAGTGATCCCATGCCCCCCTGGCAATCCTTCCGCCCCACAGTTTGAGAAACACTACATTAAAGGAACAAATTACATTGTGATTTTATCTTTTGCTGAGAATTATGGAGGTTTGTCAGACAAAGATTTAGTGGAATATGATGGTTCATAGAAAATAAATAGCAATATATTACCTATCCTGTCATGTATTAAATATAGGACTGTTAGAATTACTTGTTGCCATGAGAAATAATATGAAAAGACTAGAAAAATATACAGTGTAATAACAAATCACTTCTATGTAATCAAAAAGTTCCTAATTAATTTCATTGTTAAACCTCCACTTAATGTTTCTTAGCGTGGTGAATTACTTATGCCAATGGTTTACAAAGCTTAAGTGTCTCAATGAGAAGAGGTTGAAGAATCCATAGGCTCCCAGGAACAGCACCATGAAGCTACATCTTACGGAACTTTCAGTCAGAGCTCTCTAAAGTGCTAATGAGTAACAGCTCATAATTACACCTTCGTCAAATCATTAACAGTCACCATCCACGCATATCACATTCATTTGTGTTTGCGGTATTGATTTTCAGCATGATCTTTATAATTGTGCAGTATTAAAAATAGGTAAAGCAATGTGGTGGACTGTTTTCTGTTGGCAAAACCTAATTATGAGTTGATGGTTGTGCTGCCAGTCACTGTTACCGTAGTAGTTGAGCAAAATAGCTCATTATTCTGTAAATTAACCCAAGCTTTCACTATCACCGCTCCAATATTCTTTATTGTCTGTATATTGTGTGAAAGAGATGTGCTACTACCACTTCAGCCTGTGACATAGAGACCGACAGATCTACAGATGTCATATGTCAGTGCTCATTTAGAAGCAGAGGTTAAGAATTAGCTGCATTTTCTGCAAATATACATCCATTAGCATTACCGTGTAGGAGGATCATTTGGTCATAGCCAGGAACAAAATTTGAAGTGAATCACCTGTAACCTAATGCAAACCAAATATGTATAAAGGTGGTCTCTGAAGATAGAGCAGGACATTCTTTCTGATATGAAATAGTAGTAATTTCAGTCTAATGAATAAATAAACATGCTTTTGCTGGCCTTACTGCAGAGGTTGGTTTGTTTTTATTCATTCACATGAGTGGGTGGCTGCTCTGTGCTCACTGAGAACAACATCACACAGAGTTTACAAGAAAAAAAAAACAGTGTAAGAGTGCATATAGTAACCTATTAGGTAACCCATCGGTTAAACTACGCATAAATTCAATGGAGGTTGTTCAGTGCAAATGCTGTTTCAGAGTTTGAAAGGTGAGTAAACAACATTTATGTGCTTTTACCCTAAACTAAACCCATAACTGTAATGGTTTTAATCTGAGTTATCTTCTGCTGCCACTTTCTTCTCTCTCTTTCCCTCTTTTACTCTCTCTTACTTTTCTGTCTGACCGTATTATAGGAAAATATGCATCAGTGTGGAATCATTATAAATTGGAAAATGTCTTCTCCTGCCTGCACAAAGAACGCAGGCCCATATTTCATTAAAGCCAATGATGCCTATGAGCTTGCACAGCAAATCCTAAACTGAGGCAGAAATAAATCCATGCAGCTCACCCACTAACAGAAAGTCTACCCAAGTACTGAACGTGTACTTAAAAGTAAAAATAGCACATTAATAATTTTCAGTTTCATTAGCCAAAGGTAGAGCCTCCTGTTTGAAAAGAAACATATTGTTGCACAGAAGATAAAACAGAAAATCCCATTAACAGTCAAATATCTACCGTCTTTGAATTCCAATAATGATGAAAAACATGTTTGGAAATAACCCTGACACATGTCCTCTGCAATAATAAAGCAAAACCTTTCAGTAATCAAATGGATAGTTTTGTTTTTGTCAACCTGCACATATGAAGCAGGTTTGATAACAACAAACATTCAGAAATTTAGAGAGAAAGAGTGAAAATTCTATTTAAGAATTAATGCGTCATTGGAATACACACAGTACGCTTTTACCTTTTCCATCTTCAAGCTTCAATTTAACACAAAAAAATGAATACCTTTTTTATTTCTAAATGTGGCTCTTTTTTATAACAAATTTACACTTAATGTGTTAACGTGTCTTTTCCTGTGCAGAAAAAAAAAACAATAATTGAAGCAGGATATGTTTACTTCAATATGTTCATGTAAGGCACTGACGTATCTGTTCCAAACAGGAAATCAGGAGTAGAATAGAATCAGAAAAGAACGGAAGAAAGAAAGAAAGATCAGGAAATCATGACTAGAAAAGAATCAGAACAGAACATAAGAAAGAAAGAAAGAAAGAAGGACAGAAAGAAAGAAAGAAATCAGGACTAGAATAGAATCATATCAGAACAGAAGAAAGAAAAGAAAGATCAGGAAATCATGACTAGAAAAGAAACAGAATGAAAGAAAGAGATAGATAGATAGATAGATAGATAGATAGATAGATAGATAGATAGATAGATAGATAGATAGATAGATAGATAGATAGATAGATAGATAGATAGATAGATAGATAGATAGATAGATAGATAGATAGATAGATAGATAGATCAGGAAATGATGACTAGAAAAGAATCAGAACAGAACATAAGAAAGAAAGAAAGAAATCAGGACTAGAATAGAATCATATCAGAACAGAAGAAAGAAAGATCAGGAAATCATGACTAGAAAAGAACCAGAACAGAACATGAGAGAAAGAGAGAAAGAAAGAAAAATAAAATCATGACTAGAATAGAATCATAACACAACATAAAGAAAGAAATCAGGACTAGAATAGAATCATATCAGAACAGAAGAAAGAAAGAAAGATCAGGAAATCATGACTAGAAAAGAACCAGACCAGAACATGAGAAAGAAAGAAAGAAAGAAAGAAAGAAAGAAAGAAAGAAAGAAAGAATAAAATCATGACTAGAATAGAATCATAACACAACATAAAGAAAGAAATCAGGACTAGAATAGAATCATATCAGAACAGAAGAAAGAAAGAAAGAAAGAAAGATCAGGAAATCATGACTAGAAAAGAACCAGACCAGAACATGAGAAAGAAAGAAAGAAAGAAAGAAAGAAAGAAAGAAAGAAAGAAAGAAAGAAAGAAAATCAGGACTAGAATGGAATCATAACACAACATAAAGAAAGAAAGAAAATCATGACTAGAATGGAATCAACACAACATAAGAAAGAAAGAAAAAGACAATGTCTAAAACCTAAACTGACTGTGAGCTAAAGGAGGCCTGTTATCCATGAGACACTAAAGCAAAGCAGACTCTTACATTTTACTGGTTTAAGAGAGAAGATGCTTTGATCTCTGCAGCAATATTATTCAAAACTCTATATGTCTGAAATCAATGAGCCACAAAACCCTTATAATTCAGTGTAGACACATGCCAGTAATATCTGTTTACCTGATAGTATCTATTGATTGTCTGGAAAAGACAGAAAACAGCAGTAGAATAAATCAAGTCCTTTCAAATGGGCTTCTTTATGGCTTTCGGATATAAAACACCATGATCCAACTTCATTACAGTAAAAGGAAAGCTGAAACGAAAACAGAAGCTATTGGCTGTAGCTGTAGCTATATTTAATACTTTAATACTTTCCATAGAATATGTTTTTGTCCTGCCTGCAACGACACAAGAAGGGATACAGTGAAGCATCAGTGGCCAGGCCAGCATGCCGTCGCTTCGAACTGTGGACACCCAGAAAAGTTAAGAACAGCAATAATATGAAAATGTCAAGAAGATTTGTAAAGTTAAACCAGAGCTCAGAGACCTGCACTATTTTCCACTGTGCTGAGTGAATCTGCAGTGGACACATTATAGGGTTATAACTGTTTGTGTTTGTGTTTTATTACAGAACACTTTTTATTTCATGTCTTCAAGTCCTGTAGGCGTAGAGCAAACCTCAGAGGTCTAGCAAATAATTATTTCACAGATAAGTGATATTTAATTGCTAGTAAATAAAGGTAATATATGGAAGACCGACCCTGCCATATTTAAAAATAAATACAGAAATATAAAAATGGCTTGATAAATTAATTTCTATACCATTTATCTACTTTGTCCTTATTTATATTTTTCCTTCTTAAATAAATGGTACGGAAATTAATTTATCAAACCATTTTTATATTTCTGTATTTATTTTTAAATATGGCAGGGTCGGTCCTCTATAGTATTAATCTGAGGCTTCACATTCAATTAGGCCAACTGCTGCACACACAAATAATTAAAATAGAGTCAGTATACATATACAGGGTGGGGAAGCAAAATGTACAATATTTTGAGGCAGGGATTGAAAGACAGTGTATGACCAATTAGTTTATTGAAAGTCATGAGAATTTATTTGCCACAAGAAAATTTACATAATAGAAAATGTTTTTATTCTATGTGTCCTCCTTCTTTCTCAATAACTGCCTTCACACGCTTCCTGAAACTTGCGCAAGTGTTCCTCAAATATTCGGGTGACAACTTCTCCCATTCTTCTTTAATAGTATCTTCCAGACTTTCTCGTAATAGTTTTGCTCATAGTCATTCTCTTCTTTCCATTATAAACAGTCTTTATGGACACTCCAACTATTTTTGAAATCTCCTTTGGTGTGACGAGTGCATTCAGCAAATCACACACTCTTTGACGTTTGCTTTCCTGATTACTCATATGGGCAAAAGTTTCTGAAAAGGTATGGATAATAGTGTTAGGTATGATTATGACATCAATATATGTTTGGTTTCAAAACAATTGACGTAGTGCCTGCTGAGAAAAAACAACTAAATGTTCATTGTAAATGTTGCTTCCCCACCCTGTATATGACATAATAGATACTTTGTGTAACAAATCTGCAGATTTCCACATTTACATTTGCTAACTACACATACTAACTATACCAACTGTATTGTGTGAGACTGTGGATGCTTGAAAAGGGGGGGGGGGCTTTTTGGGTTTGTCTTACTGTAAAATGTGTTGTGTTATTACCTCCGCCAAGGAGGTAATGTTTTTGCCAGGGTTTGTTTGTCTGTCTGTCTGTCTGTCTGTCTGTTTGTTTGTTTGTCTGTTAGTGTGCAACATAACTCAAAAAGTTATGGACAGATTTGGATGAAATTTTCAGGGTTTGTTGGAAATGGGATAAGGAAGAAATGACTACATTTTGGTGGTGATCGGGGGTGGGGGGGCCCACGGGGGGGGCCACTGATCAGCCTTGGCGGAGGTCTGCGCTCTCCGAGTGCTTCTAGTTGTTACATGTGGTATTTATTCTTTGTGTCTGGGCCCCTCTCAAAAGCTCTTCAGCTTCCCAGGGTGTCCCATTTCACATAATATAAATGCAAAATGTAATGTCTTTATCCTTGGATCTTTTAATAAAATGTGAATAAAATGAATGAATGAGTGAAGGAATGAATGAATTAACATCTCATTATATTTTATATTATAATCTATATTGTAAGCAGACTGACTTGAAAAGATGGGATATTTGTGTCAGAACCACACAGTGACACAGTGACACATATCACCAGCTGTGCGTTCAGTGTTGTATTTATAACAATATGTTAAATTGAATGATCCGTCAGTGTCTCCCTAAGCTGAAATAGAATATATAATAATTTTTCTGAGACAGGGAAATGTATGTTTTGTGCACTGACTTAAAAATATTCTAGTTAAATCTGCTGTGAATAAATGCCAGGCTTAAACTGTTGAACCGACATTTTGACAGTATGAGCAAACACGAATTGCAAGCCAGCATGAGACCACGTTAAGCGCTATACGCTCACCTCTGAATGATAACAAGTCAATCAGGAATTCAGCCTGCAGCACCCTGTATCCCATCTCTTACCTCAAAGTATGGAAGTTTAAGAGCAGCTTACTGTGGTCTAAAAGTCTGAAGCTGAAGCTACTCCTAGACTAAAACATTTATTTAGACCAGGATTACCGGCTTGCCTTTTTACTTCATGTGAACAATTCAAGTGCTTAGGTGACTTTATTTTAAGTCTTCATGACAAGTGAGTTTATTATATGATTTCATGCAACACACAGATTTGTATGGACAGCTAGCGCCTAAAAATAGCCTCACTCAAGATGAACTGTGCCTCACCTAGACAGAGGACGAGAGCAGCAGCAACAGCAGGAGGAGGAAGAAGAGGAAGAGGAGGGGGAGGAGGAAGAGATAAAAGTCAGCTTTTAAGTCAGACGGTTTGACCTTACAGACCATATTCATAGACAACCAACGACTAGAGAGACAGTTTGTTATCTGAGATAATGGGATATCCATTAGTTATACACAGATTGTATTCTTTGTAAAAGGCTGTTAAACATGTAACAGGCTGTCACTCAGAATGATTCATAACCTGGAAATAACAGAAATTTATCAGATCCCCCAATCTACTGTGTGAATCATAAACAGAGGGGCTGCCATCATTACTGTGTCCAGAATACATACAGTCACGGTAAAAAAAAAAAAAAAATTAGACTATCAAAAGTCATCAGAAACAATGGTTATGCAATCAAGTACTAACTCCTGTGTGTATCGTGACTAAAACAGACAGAGATGAAAACATGGAATGCCTAAAAGCACTGTTTTTGCAGTACAGTGCTATAGATATTGATGTAAGAACTGAAGTGATTTTGGTTATTATCAAGAAAACCATGGAAAATGTCTAGATATCAGCTCTGAAATTAAACTCTTATGAGCTATTTTTGTTGTTATCATTATATTTGTCCAAACAAATGTACCTTTAGTTGTACCAGGCATTAAAATGAACAAGAAACTGAAGAAAACAAGGGTGGTCGAATAATTTTTTCTGCGACTGTATACTTGCAATATTTTTCAATTTAATATTTCTAAATTGCTTTGTAACCGAGTGTCTAAACCAAGGGTTGACCATTTTTACAATCTTAAGAGCTATTTTGGTCTCAGAGGAATCAAAATGTGTTCGGAGCAGCAAAAAGTGTCCAGCTCCCACTTCATTTTACCACAATGTTGTTAGTACATGGTAGCTTATTCATGACTTTAACTTTGTATTTCCTTTAAAATAATTCAATGTTTGGTGCTTTTCTGAAATCAAGAAAGCAGCTGAAACTGGCATTTGTTGGTGTGTGTAGGCTCTTCTACAAACAGACTAACAATGAAAAAATGGAAATTAGATTTGGCAAAAAAAAAAAAAGGCACTAAGCCTCAGTGTAGCATATGACATATTTTGGTTGATGAAATGTTGAAAAAATGTTATATTCTGTATATGGTCTGCACATTTTTACAGTTGGACAACATTAGAAGGGCATGAAATGTTAAAATGTTCAAAAACAAATGTGATTTATTTTTATATGTTGCTTATGTTGCTTGACAAAAAGCCAGAGGGTGAAAAGAAGAAAAGAAAAAGAGCTGCATCTGGGTCATGAGCTGTGGGTTGCAGACCCCTTTTCTTTACACATAACCAAAGATTCGGGTTGGCTCCACTATGTTTAGAGCAATTTAATCTAACGTTATTTTCTCCGGCTCTTTTCTTCTTTTTTTTCTGTGAACAGTTTCCATCAGCCACATAACATTACCTAAGATAAACCCTCAAAGCAAGATGCAGACAAGTATGATTAAGCTCCACATAGTGCAACTGTAGAAGAACATTTAATGAAACATGCTACATTTCAGGGAACATTTCTAAAAAGAAAATCATTATCTACATCATTGTGATGTCAGATCTAGTCAGGATCAAGTTGGACAGAACTCTGTCTTTGGGTGATCACCGATGATAAGGATGTGGCTCATCTCAAACGAGCCCGTGGTTCATATCAGATAAGGTGGACATAGAAGCAGTATCTACCCTGTTTGATCACTTTCTCCGACTGAAACAAGATTTCCGGACAGTTTGACATATAAGCAAGAACATAAAATACATGCTAGTACTGAATGTAAGACAATTTGCTCTGAAGTTACTTTTGCACAAGAAAATAGCCTCAAATTCTTTTCCCAATGCAAGAAACAAATATATTCAAATTATCCTGACCTGTTTTGCAATGCAGGAGAGATCCTTGAAATGGGCTACAAAAAGCAAAAGGTTGGATGTAAGAATAAAAGGTTTTGTGGTATTGTTAGTCTAACAGCAGTCTTGAGTCACATGTTTCTCTGCATCATGAAGCATCAGAATGTGGAGAAATGGGCAGAGTGATCACAGTGGAAGTAAAGAGCCATTATAAAGCCATTTACAGACAGCTCCCTGCACAGTAGCTGGATAATGAACAGGGCTCAGCTGAGGAGCTCACTCTCTGAAGAGTGCTACATTTACTACTTCTATTGAGACGGATGGAAAACAATGAATTACCTGGGATTCAGCAGGGACAGGGCTGACATTATGATGTGAAACAACATGTGAGAAGAGATCTGCATCATTTTCCGGTGCGTGGTTTTGACAGTGGTTTCTAAAATGTTCCAACCTGTTTGTTGTGTAATTGTCAATTTATGTGGTTTAGGAGACTAAAAGTAAGCTTCATGTAGATTTGAAAATTAAAACCCCACACTTAATTTTTTCTTTCAAATCACAAAAAATTAAGGACAGTCTTTCGTTACTATATTCGTGTTCTAAAAAATCTTATCTTAGTTTATGCCACAATTACACTAATGCTAATATTTTTTAAATATTTTTGTCTACACATGGGCCTTTCATCCACACATACACAGCACTTTAAGTTGCAAAAACGTACAGTTGCAGAAAAAATTATTAGACCACCCCTTGTTTTCTTCAATTTCTTGTTCATTTTAATGCCTGGTACAACTAAAGGTACATTTGTTTGGACAAATATAATGATGACAACAAAAATATCTCATAAGAGTTTAATTTCAGAGCTGATATCTAGTCATTTTCCATGTTTTCTTGATAATAACCAGTCACTTCAGTTCTTACATCATTAGCTATGGCATTGTACTGATAAAAACAGTGCTTTTACGCATTCAATATTTTCTTTTCTGTCTGTTTTAGTCAAATGATACATTTGCATAGCCATTATCTTTGATGACTTTTGATGGTCGAATAATTTTTTCCGCGACTGTAACTTTCCAAGGTGAAGATTTTTTAAAAACTCCATTTGTGTGTATCCATGTGGACAGGGAAAATCAAGATACTGGAAATGCTAACATCATCACACCTCATTTTGTGCATGTCTATTATTGGTTTATGTAATGATCCTGCAGATAAAACATCAAAACCAGGTGTGTAAATCATTGTATGACCTGCAGTGGATTGAGGTTAACATACAGTAGATGACAAATTCACATCATGTGGTTTTTAGCTCAATAGAAACAATGGTTTGTCCAAACATAAGTACTGGTTTGTAGTCATTTTTGTGAAGTTGTGTTGACAGAACTGATTCAAAAAACTGTGGAAGAAAATATCTGTTTCCAAAAATATCTGTATTTGTGTAAAAAGGGCATTAGCTTTGCATAGTTTAGCTGAATTTATCAATACAAATACATAACACAGATTACAAAATAACACAAATTATATTATAAATTTAATCTAATTTAATCTAATTCCACTCTCATATATAATTTTTCCTCACTGTAACTACACCATGAATGCTACACACCAGTAGCAGAAACAACAGAAATAGCAGTATTTATTTCAAGGAGCACATTTGGTCTGTAAAGTAAGCTAAAAGGCATGAAAATGGAGTTGCCATAGTGCAATACCAAATCACTATTTAATTAGACATGCTTTGTTTTTGTTCAATAGTTTAATGCATTTTTTCAGACAGGACTCTTAGAAACTGAATGTTTTTTTTGGTGGATAGATGTGGACTATTTCTATGTCTGTATCTTTTAATCTGGAATATATTATCTTAAAATATAGAGTAGTACTCTAAGTGCAAGCATAATTCACATGATGAATATGTACATGTCACATTTCAAGCAATGGTATCTATCCTGGTAATAAAGTCCTCCATTTTTCCCACTCCCACTTGTATCAGAGACCCGTGCACATAAATTCCCTACAGCTCAGTTGGTGAGGATTACATTTGTGGAAGATACAGAGCCATCTCCAGCCCTCATTTGAGAGCCAGCTGTTTAAAGCCGTCTAAAGTTCACTCCCTTCATTTCCATTTAAATCTTTCACCCATTCTTAGTTTTACTCTTTGTCTAATGTAGCCAGACACGATGGTATGATGCACTTTTGGGTAATTTAACAGTAATCTCTTGAATTGTTTTGCAGAAAAAATAAAGTTAAACGGGCCGAGTCCTTGAAGCCTCACTGGCTTAATAAGGTCTGATACCACCCAGACTAGAAGCTCCCCCCATGATGTGTCAAAACGTTCATACAGCAATCATGTTTTTGTTTTCATTTTCTCATGTAGTGCTGTTTTGCAGGGTAGATTATGCTGTTGGGTGTATGATTTTGTTATTTCAGTCCATACATCAGAAACTGTGTTTGGACTAATGCTAGCAGTGTACAATAAAAGATAGCTCCCCCATTTATGTCAATGGGACCACCACATTATCTGTGATTTTTTTGTCGCTTTCACTTCGTACCAAAGTGGCTGCTAAAAGCCCTGTTCCTTCCCAACACTATGTAGATGTTTAACAAAGGTGAGAAATTTTTATAATAATTTTAGCATTTTAGCAATTTTGGCGATTTTAACATTTTAAGTCTAACCTACCAAACACTGGGAACATCCAGGTCCTGCTTCAGATGGGAAAGCACTGTTTGATCTGTAACATCGATCACAGCATGGTGTGCATTACATCTGTGGGTAATGGGTATAGATAAGGCTCTTTTGTGTGTATTTCTGCATGCTGTCATTCTCAAGATATTAGAAAGAATAGCAACTGTACACTTTTAACTATACTAAGACTTAAAATCAACCGCAGTGTGAAGACAAATACGGTTATAGTGCCACGAACAGGGTGGTTGCAGTGAGGTTCAGTTACAATGGGATGCAATCCATGCAATTAAAAAGAAATGAGAAAATAAAATCAATGCAGATCACTTACACTGTGGTGACAAAAGACTCAACAGGGGACAACACAGACCTAAATCTTAATTAGCAAGAATATTGATGCTGCTGCACAAAGGGCAATCCGATGTAGGGGTAGAATGTGGTTTAATGAAAATACAAAACACACATAACAAGTTTTATTCAGAAGTAAGTAGAGGATAGAGAGAGTCCAAACTTTACAATGTACAGTCGCGCAAAAATTTTTAGACCACCCTTTGTTTTCTTCCATTTCTTGTTCATTTTAATGCCTGGTACAACTAAAGGTACATTTGTTTGGACAAATATAATGATAACAACTAAAATAGCTCATAAGAGTTTAATTTCAGAGCTGATATCTAGCCGTTTTCCATGTTTTCTTGATAATAACCAAAATCACTTAAAGGGGTCATATTTTGGTAAACCTACTTTTATTCATCTTTGGTTCATTTATTTGTGTATTTGGACCCTAATAGTTCAAAAACTTTGAACTTGAATCCTCCAGGTGCTGCAAAGCTATCTTTATATTCATTCCGGCAAAAATCGAGTGGATTTCTACAACCTGTTTTAATTCCTGCTTAATTTGTTACATTTTATAACTAGTTACATCACAACATTTGCACATATAAGGTCAAGACTTCCGCTGAACATTTCTCCGAGTACGCCATAATTGTTTGTCAGCAGCAGCGGTTGTAGTCCATACTGAAAATTTGTCTGAACTTTGAGCCGATTACCTAAAATGTTCATGTGCTGGTTGTATCAATGAACATAAGTGTTTGAACAGGACAGAAAGCACGGTCAACAACCTGGAGGGAGTGGGGTGTAAAGTTGCTCATTTGGATTTAAAGGGCCAGCGCTCAAATTGACCTTTCTGGTGTCATTAGTCAGTAATAGCAGACTGATTTCATAAAATTGCGTTGTATGTGACGCCAGTTTATTGCGTTTGGCATGCTATACGTTAGCATTTCGTGTGTTATTTAACGGCATTTGATGGTATGTCAATGCGCTAGCCGCTAATCCCTAACCCTAACCCCTAACCACTAATTGTGCTAGCCGCTAATCGTGCTAATGGCATGTTATTTTACACGGCATAAATATACACGCTGAAAGCTTGTAATGCGTTCAGATAACACGGCAATTAAAAGTGGCGTGTTATCTGTATGCAATTCATGATATCATGTTGGACATAGGGTTGAAGATGGACCTGTGGAGTTTAATCAATGAAGAATTCAGACCCAAGCATCGCATTTTCAGTTTATGTAGACCACAGGGAAATGTTTTAAAATGCATAATTCCATTTAAAAAAAAAGCAAAATATAACTCCTTTAAGTTCTTACATAAATGACTATGGCATTGTACTGCCAAAAACAGTGCTTTTAGGCATTCCGTGTTTTCGTTTCTGCCTGTTTTAGTCAGATGATACACACAGGAGTTAGTACTTGATTGCGTAACTATTGTTTTTGATGACTTTTGATGGTCTAATAATTTTTTCCGTGACTGTATAATTGAAGCTGACCTGGAGCATTTCACTCAGTTTTCCTGAAAGTATTACTGAAAGTATAAAGCTGAAAAGGTACTTGCAGAAGTCATTTTTAACATACAGTATCCCCAAGTTAGACTATCTGCTGGTGTGATCCATCAAAGCATGAAGGAATTTTCTGTTTGAGACATGAATCCTTGTTGGCAGTTTCACGTTCGAGGTGTTTGCTCAGTAATCTGTTATGTCTTGTCAGCAAGGTAGTTACCCAGAGGATATGGAGTCTGAATGGGAGACATCACTCAAACTAGTTGTTGTCTATCCCCCCCAATTAGACATTTTCTTCATCAAGATGTTCACAATTTTCTCCAAAAGAAAAAAACAAAACAGAAACAATCTAGCCCAGCAAATTGCAATAGCTGACTTTAAGAGTCAATCCACACCAATTTTCACTTATTTCACAAAACCTCTAATTGGAGTACTTTTTAAGTGGAATTTTTTGCGTATTTGTTTTTGGAGGGAGGTGAATATTCCCCTTTGACTGTATTGCTTTTCCAAGGAGATCTTCTGACTTAGAGATGTAGTCCTCCAAGTGTCCTGGCTTTGCCCTAAGGTGTCCTCCCATTCACCCATTCTCAGTATACCTCTAAAGAGAAAGACCTGAGGCTAGCACTCAGTTCTCAGAACTAACTAGATTTGTTCAAGCTTCCAAAAAGAGAACGGAAAAAACAGCTTCATTCTTGGATCTTGCATAACTCATATATTTTTGGGAGGCAAACAACTGTGCAGAAATGACAACTTATTTAACCCATAAAGACCCAGTGCTACTTTTGTATCAGTTCCCAAATTAATTTTTCTCTAGATTTAACCTTTATTAAGTGATTTATCATCATTACCTCCACCAAGGAATGGCGGAGGTTATGTTTTCATCTGGGTTTGTCTGTTTGTTTGTTTGTCTGTTAGCATGATAACTCAAAAAGTTATGGAAGGATTTTGATGAAATTTTCAGGAAATGTTGATACTGGAACAAGGAACAAATGATTACATTTTGGTGGTGATCAGGGTGGGGGTGGGGGTGGCGGGGGGTGGGGGGATGACGACATTGATCTGCCTTGGCGGAGGTCTGTGCTCTCCAAGTGCTTTTGTAGTATGTCTGTCTGTTAGCAAGATAACTCAAAAAGTTATGGAAGGGTTTTGATGAAATTTTCAGGAAATGTTGATACTGGCTCAAGGAACAAATGATTAAATTCTGGTGGTGATGGGGGGGACTGACCTGCCTTGGTGGAGGTCTGCACTCTCTGAATGCTTTTCTAGTTATAATATTATCCTCTGTATTTTGCATGAAAATCTAGTGTTTTCCTGTATTTAATTCACTGATCATGTAGATTTTCATAAAAAGCTCAGAAGAAGGTTGAGGGTTACTATATCCAAAACAGAAAACTGAAGAAAAGGTGACTTTTTCAGCAAATATATCCATAACTGAACATAAACCAAGTTTGTCCCTCCACTGTCATTGATCCAACTCCGTGGGTTTTACTGGTGAATCAATGTTGTAGAAGATGACAGTGTTTCCACGTTCACTATGGAGCCTCTGAACATCCAAATGGGTCATTTCTGATGACCATGAAAAGATGAATAACTGTATTTTACACCAATTATTTACATGTATTGATAGGATTAGTGGATCAACAGGTATTAAACATTTTCGATCAGTTGATGCTTTTGGTTGATGGTGGATATTTGGATTTTGGTCTTTATGGGTTAAGGATCAGGTTGCCCTCACACATACACCACCACAGATTCATACATTTCCAACGTTTGTGAACCAAAAACATATTGAATATTAACATTTCTATCTGTATGTGTTCTGAACTGATGTTTCAAATCAACATTTCTAAATATATGTAGATCAGTAATCTATTAATTTATTGTCACATCTGCTGCTGTCATCAGTGTGCTGGTATTTCTATACTTCATACACTGTTCCATAATGCACCTCTTCACCTTCCTTCATTGTTGCTGTATTTGCACTACCACCACTTTTGTTAAAAGGTTTGTTTCATATCTTTATACTGTGTTTTAGATGATCTTTCATACTGTCTTATTTTATATACTTATATTCATTCTATACTCATTCTCTTTCCATCTCATTTACTAAAATTGCATGGCATTTAGTGGCAAGTTGAGAGAATAACAGCCTTTCAGTTCTCGGTATGTCTTGTGCTGCTGCTGTTGTCATTGCAAATTGACAATAAAAATGAATCTTGAATCTTTATGGGGCTTTTGACATTATGAGGAGATCGAATGAGGGCATAGAAATGTCATTAATGAACTTTCAATAGTCAGCTTTGGGCTTTAGCAGCACTTAATTGAGGTTGGGGAAAGATACTAGGGTTTGGTTTAAAACAGAAAAATTCTATAAAAAATGGAATAAAGATCACTCATGATACATTTGTTAATACTTACAACAAACCACTCTCTGTGCTTAACCTAACCAAAACATTTTTATTGATTATGGGTGTCTGGATGCTTGCTCTTAAAGCCATTCACACCTGTCACCTCCTGCCCAAAGGCAAAGAAGTGTATTTCAGATAAATTAATAAATGAATAAATTTCCATTATTTTGACATCTTGATTACAAAATGCTGATACTGAATAAATTATAACTCTTTCCAACAGGTTAAACTTGGCTGATGTTTTCTATTAAAAATGACACTGACATGACAGTACATGTGAAAAATAAGGAATGAACTTTTTTTCTCCTTTTATGCCAACAGGTCATTGGTGAATCACAGTGACAGATATTTAGGTGCGGTGAAACAGTAATGACAGAAACAAATCAGGGAGAAACATGAGAGGGAAAGCCTTCAGTCAACAAGTCTCCATATAAATAATCCCCGTGAGACAGTCACTGCAATTTTCTGTCAACAAATTTAAATCCGGACCTGTCTGAGACAAAATGCTGTAAGTTTTCCCAGAGTAATAAAAACATTTGCTCATCTCTTGTCACTTTTCCCTATCCATTCTATCTCTTTCTTTCATTCACACAGTTCTTCAGTTTTGTGACTTAGAGTGGGGTATTTATTTAATTATTTTTCTTATATTTGGCATGTCGTCTCCTTGTTGCATGGCATTTGGTTAAAAAAGAAAAAGGGAATATTTTGACACAGTGGGGCTGCCTAAGAGTAAGTCCAAAGATACAAACCCATGCAAGCAGACACATATTTATTCTGGCAAATCGAGTTGAAATTGAAAATATTTCCCCATCATCCTAGGATTTAATGCACAAAAAGACATGAAAAGGAAAGGAGAGCTTCTGGACACCTACAATCTGTATGACTTGAACATCCATGAGTAAACATTGGCTGCAAAGGTATTTTAATGCTGAATAAAGTTAAATACAGTTTGTCTCTGAACATATCATTAGATTCATTCATGTCATCTGCTATCAACACCTGAAGTGAAAACAGAATACATATATATATATATATATATATATATATATATATATATATATATATATATATATATATACAGTACAGGCCAAAAGTTTGGACACACCTTCTCATTCTTTGCATTTTCTTTATTTTCATGACTATTTATCACTATTTATCTATTTATCATTTAACACGTGGAATTATGTACTTAACAAAAAAGTGTGAAATAACTGAAAACATCTCTTATATTCTAGTTTCTTCAAAGTAGCCACCCTTAGCTCTGATGACTGTTTTGCACACTCTTGGCATTCTCTTGATGAGCTTCAAGAGGTAGTCACCTGAAATGGTTTCCTAACAGTCTTGAAGAAGTTCCCAGAGATGCTTAGCACTTGTTGGCCCTTTTGCCTTCACTCTGCGGTCCAGCTCACCCCAAACCATCTCGATTGGGTTCAGGTCCGGTGACTGTGGAGGCCAGGTCATCTGGCGCAGCACTCCATCACTCTCCTTCTTGGTGAAATATCCCTCACACAGCCTGGAGGTGTGTTTGGGGTCATTGTCCTGTTGAAACATAAATGATGGTCCAACTAAACGCAAACCGGATGGAATGGCATGTCACTTCAGGATGCTGTGGTAGCCATGCTGATTCAGGTTGCCTTCAGTCTTGAATAAATCCCCAACAGCGTCACCAGCAAAGCACCCCCACACCATCACACCTCCCCCTCCATGCTTCACGGTGGGAACCAGGCATGTAGCATCCATCCGTTCACCTTTTCTGCGTCGCACAAAGACACGGCGGTTGGATCCAAAGATCTCAAATTTGGACTCATCAGACCAAAGCACAGATTTCCACTGGTCTAATGTCCATTCCTTGGGTTTCTTGGCCCAAATAAATCTCTTCTGTTTGTTGCCTCTCCTGAGCAGTGGTTTCCTAGCAGCTATTTGACCATGAAGGCCTGATTCATGCAGTCTCCTCTTAACAGTTGTTGTAGAGATGTGTCTGCTGCTAGAGCTCTGTGTGGTATTCATCTGGTCTCTAATCTGAGCTGCTGTTAATTTGCGATTTCTGAGGCTGGTGACTCAGATGAACTTATCTTCAGCATCAGAGGTGACTCTTGGTCTTCCTTTCCTGGGGCGGTCCTCATGTGAGCCAGTTTCGTTGGAGCGCTTGATGGTTTTTGCGACTGCACTTGGGGACACATTCAAAGTTTTTGAAATTTTCTAGACTGACTGACCTTCATTTCTTAAAGTAATGATGGCCACTCGTTTGTCTTAGCTGATTGGTTCTCGCCATAATATGCATTCTAACAGTTGTCCAATAGGGCTGTCAGCTGTGCATCAACCTGACTTCTGCACAACACAACTGATGGTCCCAACCCCATCAATAAGGCAAGAAATTCCACTAAGTAACCCTGACAAGGCACAGCTATGAAGTGAAAACCATTTCAGGTGACTACCTCTTGATGCTCATCAAGAGAATGCCAAGGGTGTGCAAGGCAGTCATCAGAGCTAAGGGTGGCTACTTTGAAGAAACTAGAATATAAGAGATGTTTTCAGTTATTTCACACTTTTTTGTTAAGTACATAATTCCACATGTGTTCATTCATAGTTTTGATGCCTTCAGTACATATATATACATATATATATATATATATATATATATATATATATATATATATATATATATATATATATAAGCACTGGGTTTTGAAAAAAGGTGAGTTTTTTATTATATATATATATATATATATATATATATATATATATATATATATATATGAAAAATTAAAAAAAAAAACTCACCTTTTTTCAAAACCCAGTGCTTAAAACGATATAACATTTCTGCATCTAAATATCTAAAAATGACTCTGCCTAGGCTCTATTTTTATGTTTAGTGTACATTATATCAAATGTTTTCAGTGTTCAAATTCAAAGAAATGCATCAGTTTGTTCCTGTTTACAAATGTTAACAATGAGAAATGTAATGCTTTAATCTTTAATACATGAGCCATTTGGTGAAAATACCCACAATCCTTGTTTTGATTGAGAGATCCCCAGAGGCAGAAATCACACACCATTCATCTAAAACAGAATGAGGCGTTGTGAGTGACCAGTGGAAAACAAACACCCTGAGAAATGTTTATTTGATTTAATACATATAGTCATAGATGCAGGTATGAAGTTGGAGCTTAAACAGTTATGACAGTTACTGAGAAACAGTTAATTATCTTGGGAAACCATTTTTATGGATGTATTAGTTAAGAAAGAATTCATAAATAATTTCTGTTAAAGTGATGTGAAATGAAGTCTCAAAGTCTCAACAGTAGTGGTGCACATTACTGGGAAGAAACATCTTCTGGAGAGAAAATAGTCACTGACTTAATGCAATCTGCACTGTTAAAGTGAAGAGGGATGACACTGCTATGAAATGGTAATGACCCGTCCTCTTCTACAAAGAGAGACAGTAACTGTAGAGGCCAAGATAAGACATTAATGGGGCAGCGAAGGCAAAGGCTGATGGGCATGAGCCCAAAAGCCATATGCAGTCAGTGCTCATCTGCATACATCATGTGCATTCATGGCCATGGTGGTGACATAACTGTATCAGAGCATGTTGCGCTGTGGTTTGGGATCAGGACAGCTGTGCTCATACAGACAGCTTCACCATCACTTTGTGTTATAAGACACAAAGACAATGGATGGTTAGATGATATGCTTTTTGGACAGATGGAAACATGGAGACACAGATTAATCTATCTGCCTTTTTTAACAGAGAACAATTGAACCAAAATGTCAAATTCTGGTTATTTTTAAGCTTATATTAGTCATGTGGTTGGTGCTGTATGAACAGTCTCTGAGGCTGAGGTGTTGTGGAGTTTCTGTTTGCCATGTTGGTAGGAAAGTACTAGGGATGGTTATGAGGAGAATTTAACTATTCCGATTCCATTATCGATTTTGCTTATCAATCCGATTCCTTATCAATTCTCACTGGGTGAGGGAATAAAAGAGTATCAACGTGGTTTGTTTGCATTAACTAACTTTTATATTTCCATCTCTGCACAGAAAATATAACATATACAGTATGCACAAATAATACACTAGATTCATTAGCGTCGCAAAGTAGCGTATCAAACACGTGACATTCCTGCAAATGAGTCACATGCTGTGTGGACAAATGTTTAAGCATATTGGCGGGATTTCCCCCTTTGAAGAAGTGGAAGCTCTGCAAGTGTTACAAGTGGCCCTGGTGTCATCTTTTCGTGTGGAATATAGCCATACTTTGGAGTGTTTCTACCTCAACGCCATGTTGGCTAAGTTCTAAACCAAAATAATGCAACGTATGTGTGACATCATCACGCATGTGCAATGAAAGCAGATTGATAAGCAGAATTGTTAAGCAGGTAGGCAAATGATTCCAAGGAATTGAGCCACCAGGAACCGGTTCTCAAAAAGAGCCAGTTCTCGACTCCCATCCCTAGACACAGTGGTTAATTAAATATTGATCATTATTCTTACATACATCTTTATTCCAAATCACTGTAATTAAAAAGTAATTCTATGGCTTGTACACTTGGTATTTTTAAGGGGCACGATATTTTTAGAACTTGCCATGACTTCCCTTACCATGAAACAGTAATTTGGATGTTTTTGAAGTATGCTTTGAAGTTTCAGATTTTTTCAAAACTTTAATCTTTGAAATATTTTCCAGCTCGTGTTGAAAAGGGTGCCCTTAAACTCAGAAAAAATCTCATATTTCTCAGAGTTCTATCTTTGTGAGAAAATAACGTGACAAATACAGAATTCACCACACGGCCCTGCTATCTGATTTTGTGTCTTTATCAATACTATATCACACAAAGGACAAAAAGAATGGCACATACTGTATTTTTCTGTCCTGTTCTGAGATAACCTGTTTGTGACCAGCAATAGTTTTTAGTCCTTTATGATCCACTGAAGTACCAAAGTAAAATCCTCATCTACACACTTCTTTCTTCAAGTGGTGCAGACGTGTTTGGTCTTAACTTTAGGAGCAGATGAGGTCTGCAGTGGTCTGAATTTCTTGGCTGTTTACCAACATGAAATTGTTTTCAATATGGCATGGCAGTCATCTAGGACTACTGCATCTTAAAAATATCCCATTATGAAACTTTGATGACAGTCTCACTCCATCTGTCAAATATGCACTGTTATCCGGGAGGTGGGGTTTGTTGTTGGTCTAGAGACAGACTAATGAGCCCAGTGGTTTTTATAATGCATCAACACATTACAGGCTTGGATTACTGACCATTTTGCCAAAATTGAGTTTGTCAGGTTTGAGAGGTTTGAGTTTGAGGTTAGAATCACCTGTGCAATCATATTACTGCCTGTTAAGCCAAGTCACATGACAGTAATAGGAAACAAGTAGTGGTGTGGCATTTCTCGTGTGTCAAAGAAGAGAGGCTATGTTGTCAGAGCTTCTGTAAGAAAGAGGAAAACGTCGGTATATGATCAATATTCTCCCATCAGCCTAAATGGTCATTATTCTCTGTGTATGTTGTGCTGCTACAAAAATCAATACATTTATACACTGGAAACCTGAGGACCGAGAGTTCTGGATATCTTATCTTTTTGTAAAATAAAAGATGGACATGATTAAGACATATCAGGTTAATTTTTTGTAGCAAAAATCAATGTAATACCTACAGTAAAATCTTTTGTCCTTACAGTTATGGTTTCATGGAAATGTGAATTAAAAGCAGGCAGTAATCTTAAACAATAGAGGTGAATAACTTTGGTAGTGTTGCCACGTACGACTCATTTTCTAACAATCTTTCAACTATTTTTTTTCGATTAGTCTACTAATCTAAATGACTAATAAAAAAAAAAAAAAAAAAAAACTCAAGTGTTTGTTATTTTGTTGTGTCCATTGTATTTTGAATACAACTCAAGGCCAAAATGTCCCCTGTACCGTGGTAAATGTAAACAATATAAATAACTTGCATATTACCAAACAAAAAATTACAAAGTGGGATGTTTTCCACATTCCAAAAAAAAAAAAAAAAAAAATGGGCAAAGTTATTTAAGCAAATGACTAGCTATATCAAATAAAACAAAAATATTAATACAATAGGCCTTATAATTTCCAGTGAGTATTTGCTTAACAGTGCAAATACAGTGTTTCCTGTGGAACTCATCTCTGTGGAACTTTTGCATAACTCTAGAAGTAGGGTGTTGTGTACCAGATTTAGACACAAACTACATGTACACAGTACTATATAAAAGTCTAGGTTTTGTCTTTGCAGGATTGCAATGAGTGTACGTATTTATTTCTCATTTTATTTTCTTCAAATACAGCAAGAAAATACAGGAAATATATGCATAGACTTTAAAGACACACAAAAAACTGAACTAAATGAATTGTGAAGGTTAAAGTCACTATTTAGTGTGACCTCTGACCCCATGACAAAAAGCAGCACAAACTGAATTAAATCTGGTATAAAATGTCCAAAAATTAACCCAATAAATCTCTTATTATTTGAGCAAAAGGGTTAAAGACATGTGAAATACAAAGGGATGGTCTCACTAAATATGATCACTTTTTAGAAGCTGTCTTTCCTTGAAACTTGTGTTTTTTCTGCTGTACATACTTCATATATATCTAGATTGGATCTTAATACAGAGACTGAGAAATGCATACTAAACCAACAAACCTAATGATGACTTTAACACATATTTAATTTATTTTAAATTTGGACCCTTTTGATTAATTGTATTAGTACCAATTTAAGTTGTGTAATGCAGGTTGAACGGGAGTTGGTGCATCAGATTCTACTCTTAATGCATCTTCTTTTACCTTGGATAGTTTGAAGCATTTATCTTTTCTTAACAGAATCCTTTATGTAGTTATACAGATGCATTAGCTGGGAGAAGTCATGCTCATGAAAGCCTTGGAAGTCATCTAAAATCTATCAATTTGAAGATCCTCAGCAACCACAAACCATCCAAAATAATTTAAAGGCAATTGTTGTGTGTTTGCCGAGGGCAAAGCAAACCTGTACGCATCCAGTATTAGCTGTATTTTGTGGCTGAAAAAATCCTTTATCCCTGCATTGATGTATTTTACTGAATATAAGCAATTATTTTACACCTACTGCAGATGGCACAGTGATGTACAATACAGCTTCATATTGTCAAATGTAATATTTGTCTGTTTCTTCTCTCCTCTCCTACCACAGAGACTGCAGTCCTCATTAAATAATGATGATTAATAGATCAAAGATAGGTTCATTCCCATGGAAGACCAACAGTCTCACATGTATAATGGGAAGGTTTACGTATGTCATCCTCATTAAGAAATATGAACATGCTTAATACTTGGGAATTCCCTGAAAGCCAGAGGCAAAATGAATCTGTTGTCAAGGACTGAGACCAAGCACCTCATGAGGATATGGTTTGATTGCAGAAGCCTTACCTGGATTTTACAAAAATAAACCATAGTACACACATTATATCTGTATTTTATTCCATTGAAACTGTTCTGTATTCATGCCTTTTTGTTCTTTGTTTAAATTATACATAAATGATTTTATATTATAAATGACATGTCCAGAGTGCCCCTCACCTGTGCCCCTCACCTGTGCCCAAAGGTCCCTGAGATAGGCTTGGACAGCCCTGCAACCTTCATGAAACATAAACTCTTCAGAAAATGAATGGTAGTATGGATGGATGGATGGATGGATGGATGGATGGATGGATTGTTAATTTTTTTCAAACCTATTAATCCTTGGGCTACTTGTTTCTAATTGGAATCTTTTCAACGTAACACAAAACCATGGATTAACCGATAGCAGACGTTTCATTCATATAAAACCAAGTTATGATCAGAAAACAGTCAATATTCATACTCGGCTTCAAATCCTTATTTTTGCTTTTCTTTGTGTATAATTTGTCTTTGTATAATACCTGTACTGTTGGATCTGCTTAGTCTCTGTTTTGTCTCATTGGTCCAATGTTTTATTAAATTATTTATGACGTATGCTGCTCTCAAACTGTTACCTTGTTTTAGATATTTGCCCATTTATGTTTTGTTGTTTGAATTGTCTTCTGTTTTCCAACTATTAGTTATGTTGAGCATTTTGCTGACGTTCTTCTGGTTACGTGCTTGTATAGAATGTGTATATTGCTACAAGCGTTGCGCAGTGTTACCACGGTAACACAGATGGAACTGTGGCTGCTCTTGGTATAACCAGGCCACAGTGGAGTCAGTCACTAATATCACTGTGTGTCGTGATGAAAGTAGCCACTGCAACAGAAACAATATTGCAGTGGCATTTTTCCTAAAATATATTTAGTTTCATGACCATCATATAGTTGAATTAGATTTGCTTATTTACATTCTAGTTATTCTGCATCTGTGGGACCAAAGCAAAGGCAATATTAGGTTGTCTTGTTCAAAAGCCAAGCATTTTTAAATAATTTACTCCTGAGACAGACAGATGGTTACTGCTAAGGCACAAATGTTTAAACAGTTTCACTAATGATAACAACATAGAAAGCAATAAAAGACTGATGAAAAACTATGAACATGAATATTACATGCCCTATAGCCATGAATGTCTTGCTTACTTATTACTGTAGCAAAAAAGAAACAAAATGAAATGTAATATTTTCACTTCTTCATTTAGGCAATGATTAGTGAAATCATGCTGCCTGGATGCACTTTTTTGATTTAATCTTTGTTATTAGGATATGGTATAATGCATTCATGCGCTCACATGATGAAAGATAATTGGACACCACAGCTTGTAAAGTGCCCAAACTCTTTGGAAACAGTTCATCAGTTCCATCTGTTATGCTTCTGATGGCTGCTGACCAAAGGGCAGGCAATGATATATTCATCCCTGTCACACCCTCACCCCTCCACACAACCATAATGAGTGAGTATTCCTCTGAGCTCTGCTGCACACTCACTCCCTATCTCTCTTCACATGCTCTCTCCCTCCCCGAGCACACACACTCACACAAACACAGATACAAATGCACACTTGAACAAAGCTTGGCTAAATGTGGCTCTCCATCACTTCTGCCACCATGTGGGTCCCAAGTTTCTGTTGCTGGCACCGAGGCCACCCTAGAGTGCAGGAAGCAGGAAGCCCCCTTAGAATTAACAATGTCAACAGAATGCCACACTGAGCACACACACACTTTCACAACAATTACTGCAGCAGAAAACTTTACATGATGCAGTGTATTACCCACATAGTAGAACATTAAAAGGCCTGAATATAGAGCCGACATTGGTCACATCAGGGATTGAATTATACCTTAACATGTCATGTTTTTGTCCCTTTTTTAATTTTTTTGGTGAACAATTGTGTATATGTAAAAATATTTTATGTCTAGTACCATGGGATCTTCAGGATGTACTTTTATGTCTAACTCATTGTTAACATGAAGAGAATTATTTGTTTTTTTGAGCATTGAAAGCTAAACTAGAGCAGTAAAAGCCCTTCGTGATGATGTCTATATACAGCTTTTTAATTTTTTTTTAAACACATTATGGATTGAATTTTACTCTGACTTTATATATATCATGTTCTTGTCTCTTTCTTGAAATACATCATATATTCTTTGGTGTAGTGCTGCCTCTAATGACTGATTTTCTAATGATTAATCTTTCGACTAATTTAGTCGACTAATCTAAATGACCGATTTTTTTTTTTTTTTTTTAAATCAAGTGTTTTTTATTTTGTTGTGTCCATTTTATTTTGAATGTAACTCAAGGGCCAAAACATAAAATGTAACCTGTATCATGACAAATGTAAACAATATAAATAACTTAAATATTACCAAACAAAAAATTACAAAGTGGGATGTTTTCCATGAAAGAGCAGGGACGGGGGAATGAAGGAGATATGCACAGATCTGCAGACGGGGGGGTAAGAGTGGGGGGAATGAAATTTAAGACACTTTTAAGATACAGAAGGTATATATACATATACACAGGTCTTCAAGATGTACTTTTGCATCAAACTTATTGTTAATATTGAAAATAATTGTTTTTTGGTCTGGAAGTACCTCTACACCATTATATGATTAGATAAGATTTTTGGACACATTCACACTAAATCCTGTAAAATGTACAAAACTTCGTATACACCTAAAATAGAAAGATTTTTTTGGGGGGGTTCCTCATAGCACTTAATCTCAATTCAGGAATAGGCCTACTCTCTTTTTAATATTTATGAGGCCTGCGTCTTTGGTCTTTCTTTAGCCAGATCATTGTACTTGTACATATTTATAATACTATACACAGGGACTTTGTTTTTTTCTAAACTTGTCTACATATGATGAAATGATTATTTCCTTTTCCCTAAAACCATTTTCTCTGTATATTTTTGTAAGATGATTTCATGTGATCATGTCATCACAGGATGCGATTACATGATGTAACACAGGGGATTTTGGGTATTTAAGATGGCTTCCAAATTTATGTCATTTCTGGAAGTCTCAAGAGCAGTGCTGCTCAAAACAGTTTGGCTGGAATAAATCTTTGCATGGGAGCTACACTGGTGTATATATTTTTTCTTGGTCTACTTTGGTTTTTACAGGTTTTTTTTACCCTGGACTATGAATAAGATGTGAGCCATGTTTTGTTCAAGTTGACAAATTTCATCTGCATTTATGTGTATGGGTCGACTTTTAGACAAACTAAAAATATATTATACATATACATATATACATATATACAATATACTATACAAATTATATAAAACACCTACAGAGCAATTATTACCCTGCCCCCCGAAGGGGAGGCAAGGGGTATTGCTTTTGGTTCGGTTTGTTTGTTTGTTCATACTCTAGCAGCAAAATTATTGGTTGAATTCATACCAAATTGGGTTTATAAATTGCCAGTGACCCAGAATAGATCTGATTATATTTTGGGAATAGTAGGTCAAAGTTCAAGTTTTTTTGAATTTTGAAATTTTTTTTTTCCCATTTTCTTACAATGGGCAACATTTCAAATGTCTGTAGCATCAAAAGTATTAGTTAAATTTATATCCAATTGTGTTTATAAATTGCCAGTGACTCAGAGTAGGTGTGGTTACATTTTGGGAAAAGTATGTCAAAGTTCAAATTTTAGATTTGAATTTTTAAAATCGTTTTTCTTCTCCCATTTACTTACAATGAGCGAAATTTCAAATGTTTCTTAAAAAAAAAAAAAAAAAAAAAACGCATCCATTTTGGTTCAGTTTACTTCAAACTTGACACATATATAGAGGCAGTTCATATGCTGACATCAGCACACGCATAGACATGATGAGAGCAGAATAAGCTACAATATATGTGAGGGGCGGGGTTTGTTGTGCCTGGCACCACTTGTTAATAATTAATATTGAAAAAAAGAATACATCATTAAGAACTAATATTCAGTCCTAATATATATATTTTTTTTTCTAATGACAATCATAATGTGTACAACCCCAGATGATGTTAATTACAACCACACCAAAGGATTTTCTGTTGTCATTAGGGTCATTTTATAATATATTATTGATTACACACATAATACATTTATTACAATGATGAATTAGAAGAAGATATCAGTTAATGTTTATGAAGAAACAAATTATCTTGCAAATGTACTCACCGTGAAGCTGAGGGAATACTTTTGTAGATGGACTTATAACTCTGAACTGTGTTTATATAACCATTTCCATTTATAACAGAAGGTAGGCTGCCTCACCAAAGACAACTGCTCTAATGTCAGACTACTAATATACTAATATACTAATACTATACTAGTCTAATACTTTTATGATGAATAACATCAACTGTCAGGAAAAAAAACAAACAAAAAACAATATATGCACTTTATCAAACAACCAAAGCCATACATTTAATAAGAGAAGCAGAGTGAAGCCTTGTTAAAAACTAATCACTGGAGACTGCAGTTAGAGGCAGTGAAAACCAAACTCAGCGGTGACTGATGGATCACATCCGGAGTCCACTGCTGCCATTAATTAATCACAGCGTATGTTGTAATTGTGTGGTAACAATAAGTAACTCTCAGATACCTCCTGTGCAGGAATGTGAGGGTTGGATAAGCCTAATAATGTAATTTGATTTTTATTGGTGTTTTGTTTGTGTGGCTTGAAAAATTCTATAAATAATACCCCAACATTTACTAAAAAAACAGACATTGTGTTTTGGGGGGGGTCTAATTGCATAAACAGAATATAGTATTCATAATTATTTGCTCTCTTGTGTGCCTGAGAGTTAGTATAGTTGTGTTTTCCTCATGTTAGAATGATATTTTATCTATAGAGGGAGTGAATTGCCTCCATGTGGTCCACCACATCGCAGTGTTGTAATTTCACACAGCTCCAAACTGACATCTTCCTTTTCTACTTTATTGCAAGTGACATTCAGAGTTAAAGCCTTTACACACTGGGGTTTTTTTTTTTTTTTCATTTTGTCTTTTTCAACTGAGCTGAATTTTATTTTTTCAAAAAAGGTTGAGTTTTTCCAACTTTCACATAAAAAAAAGGCATTACCCAATCATCTGAGTGAAACAGATATTATGTGCTGATGATTGACCCAGACCTGTTGAATTCAAGCTCTACCTTTAAGTATGAAACACACAAATAGTGAATAAGTGAAGCGCAATATGTGAAGCAGCATCGACAAACAACCTAGACATTGGATATAGAAGAGAACCAGAGGATGCTGGATCAGACAGACTGGACTCCAGGTGATGTGGAATTCATTATTCATCACCACCAGTGTGAATACTTTAGATGCAAAATATTCATGGATGTAAATTTCACAGTTTTTGGCGGCTGGTTCTGGTGATCCTAAACCATCCCTTAGTTTCAGCTGCATAGTCTGAGGCTGCTCGAGGACAGCGACACATCGACCACCTCTCCTCCTCCTCTCTCTCTCTCTCTATCAGAGCTTTTACCTTCTGTAAAATAAGTTTTTCCTCTTACCGTCGTCTTGCCTTGGGTTTTCTCCTTGAGGATTTGTTCATGTAATCTCTGTATAGTCTTTGTAAGGACTTGATGTATGAATGTATGAGGTTTCTTCAGAAAATCGCAAATTATGACCAGCACTATATATAACAAAATGAACGAAATAGAGTTGAATGGAATTGAATTTGTATGTCATTCACTCATCATGACCTTGTTTTTTTTTTTTAAATGTCTTTAATGTACAGTTATCAACTAAAACACCCTACAGTTCACTGGGAGGGAGTCAGCCCTATGTTCCCCAGTACTTATGTTCCCCAGTACCTATGTTCCCCAGTACTTATGTTCCCCAGTACCTATGTTCCCCAGTACCTATGTTCCTCAGTACCTATGTTCCTCAGTACCTATGTTCCTCAGTACTTATGTTCCTCAGAACCTATGTTCCCCAGTACCTATGTTCCCCAGTACCTATATTCCCCAGTACCTATGTTGCTCAGTACTTATGTTCCTCAGTACCTATGTTTCCCAGTACCTATGTTCCTCAGTACCTATGTTCCCCAGTACCTATGTTCCTCAGAACCTATGTTCCCCAGTACCTATGTTCCCCAGTATCTATGTTGCTCAGTACTTATGTTCCTCAGAACCTATGTTCCCTGGTACCTATGTTCCTCAGTACCTATGCTCTCTGGTACCTATATTCCCCAGTACCTATGTCCCTCAGTACCTATGTTCCCCAGTGCCTAAGTTCCCCAGGCCAACATACATGTTAGGAATGTAGGGACAAAGGTGTACAAACCATAATTGCAGGCAATGGTGTTTCACTACTTTCACCAAGTTTCACCCTACACAGGCACTGGGGAAAATAGGTACCGGGGAAGATAGGAAACAGGGAACATACGTACCAGGGAACATTGGTACCGGAGAACATAGATACTAGGGAATAAAGGCACCAGAGAACATACTGTATGTACTGTTGAACTTCATCCCGCTCCTTTTTGAATATATTTTTTTCCTTTTTTAAATGTTTTTCCTTGTTTTTGGTTTTCAGTATTGATATTCAAAATAAAAAAATAAACAAACAAAACAGGGAATACAGATATGCTCCCACTGGGAGGATGAGGAGGGTGATGAAAAGGGTATTCCCTTGATTGCAATCTGCACCCTAAACAGCAGTTGCTAGTAAATATTACACACTGAACCTTTAAAGAATATAACAAATAACCCCTCTGACATGGTTTCAAGGACCTTTCTTTTTCTTTTTTTATTTCTTTTTTTTTTTCTTTTTTTTTTTTTTTCATTGTTATATTTAACTCTTTACTGTCTTTCCAGTCAACTTAAAAGAAGTTGCACCAACTAAGTAAACATTTGCTCTCATGCTCTGGTCATTGAACCAACCTTGTATCCTATGATACATACACCCTGACTTCTGCCATGGACACTGTTTCGCCAAACCTTTCCCCTAGTGTACTGTTTATACTCTGACCTGATCTTAAATTAGTTTCTGTTCAGCCCTCTCTTATTGTTGCTCTGCAGTGTGAAGGTTGCATTCTCCGCTGCTATCTTTGTGGCTCTGCAGTTTCAGATTCCTCCATATTATGTTTCAAATGCTGTAATCTCAGACCACAATCTGTTAATGGGGCTCCCTATTACTATAAATATTTAGTATTCTCTCCGGCATAAAGTGTTTGCTCTCATTTACTTGATTCAGTGCTGGTCCATTTACACGATTCAAAGAATTCAGGTCCAGGTGGAAATTTGGGAGCATTACATTAGCAGTGCAATTTTTAGAGGGAGGCTGTGAAAGCTTCTAGTATCTCTGCTCATGTTCACGCTCACAGGATATATTATCAGCATTGATTTTGCTCCTTAGTCAAGGCCAGTCGTGCTTTAAATGAGCAACGCCATCTGTTTATGCACACAAAAATTTTACTTCTAAAGCGATATTTAATAAAAGCATAAGCAACTAACATACAACTAAAGAATGACATATGCTGTATATGTGCTTACACATGTAAAGAACAATCTAAAGACTATAACAGGTATGCTATAATCTGTAGGATACTATTTTGGAGAAGAAAAAAAAAAAGGCATCAAAGTCAATGCAGAAAACCAGTTATTTGTTGACCCTGTTTGAATAATTTACACATATGATGTTTGTCAGTTAAAAATAATTTTAATTTTACAGTTTGTCGTTAAAACTGCTGAAGTGACATACTGTGAAAATATCTAAATAGAAAGACTGCACACCTGAAAGTTGGTGAGGAAATGTCATCACAACCATCTGTTCTGAAGATGGTTCTGCTGTAGTCATTTACACTTCTTCTAATATTTTTGATCTAACTTTCAGAGACAAAAGTTACAAAAAAAAAAAAAAAAAAAGCATAAAACGCAAAAGCAGCAGCTGTTGTGGCGTTGGGGACATGTATCACATGTAACGAGATGAAGTACATGGACCTTTTTTTAACACAAAAATAAATGTTTCTTTATTATCTTCTTTCTTGGCTCATAAAATTGTACAGGGTGGCCCAAAAAAATGGGAATTTTTGAAGTGTGTATTGGCAGACATGAGCAAGTGGCAGCACTCCGAGACAGTGACCTTGAGCAAGTAAACACACCCCCATTTTAGTAACCATTGGATCAGTGGAACGGGCAACAGCGTGCGTTAGCCATAAAAATATTTTATAAAAACGGTGATAGTTTGACAGCTGCGCAGAGGGAGTTCCGACGCTTTTACAACTTAGGACGTCATGGCGCTGTTCCATCAAAACACGCAATAAAACGTTGGATTAATAACTTTGAAAACTGAATCTGCCCTAAAGAAGAAACCAACAGGACGACCAAGAAGTGCTCGTACTCCACAGAACATTGATGTTGTACGCAAGTCTGTCTTACGGAGCCCACGGCGTTCAATTCGTAAGCAAGCAGCTGTGGAGAACAGAGAATTCAGGATGAAATTCACAGTATCCCAGCTGAGATGTTGCAGCGGTCAATGAGGAATCTCAACAGCAGATTTCAAGAATGCATTCGTACAGGAGGACGCCATCTACAGGAAGTAATTTTTAAAAAATGAAAATTCCATCATTATTTCTTAAATGGCATGTTTTAAGGTTTCAATTACTATGAATAAAATATTTTTCTTCCATCACTCTTGGTTTTATTGGATTGTTAAAAAGTTCCTGTTTTTTTGTGTCACCCTGTATTTTAAATTGTTAAACACTATATATCTGAATAGGGGCACAATTCATACACGATTAAAAAAATTATTTACGATTTGGCGTTGACCACCATTCATATTTTTTCTGGAGTTAGGTCCCATGGGGCACAGTGGAAGGGGTGGGACTTATGACTCTATAGTATACATGTAAGATCTAAATAAGCACGCATAGAATACTTACACTACCAGTCAAAAGTTTGGACTCACCTTCTTATTTAAATGGACCACAGATGGCCAACAAGTGCTCAGCTTCATTGGGAACTCCTTCAAGACTGTTGGAAAACGTTTCAGGTGACCACCTCAAGAAGTTCATTGAGAGAATGCCAAGAATGTGCAAAACTGTAATCAAAGCAAAGTGTGGCTATTTTGAAGAATCTAAAATATAAAACATGCTTTGAGTTTTGTCACACTTTTTTAACTGCATAATTCCATGTGTTCATTCATAGTTTTGATGCCTTCAGTAGTCGCTTTTCCATTGGACATCTGCACAAAACGTTACCGATATTTACTAAATGTTGAAAAAACAGAAGTGTGTAATGTTGTTTTTTTTCCACTGAATCACACATGCATTGATTTGTGTATTTAGTATCGCGAGATGACACGAGAAGTCATTCCATAAACATGGTGATGAATGTAAATATGGAGTTGATTTACAGATATATTCATTATTATTATATATTACCCCTCTATCTCCTACTAAATTAAAAAATGATTAGGTTTCCTGGTGTGTCCACACATACCACGACATGTTTCTTCTTCTTCTTCTTCTTCTTCTTCTTCTCCTTCGCTTGTTGTAACGTACGTCAACATCCGTTTTTTTAATTCACCTGACTCTAGTTGCGAAAAAAGGTCTTTCCATTGCAGTTTTGCGTGATATTCCATTTGTGCCCGAAAAACCACCTCTTGCCAGCGCAAAAAGTTTTAACTGAAAAATGAGACTTGGCGAAATTGTCATTTTTCCATTTGGTAAATTTTTATGCGCAAGTTATATTTTTGCAGTTTGAGGGTCAATGGAAAAACGATCAGTGAGAATCCACAATGTAAATAATCATGAAAATAAAGAAAAACCAGGTAAGTCCAAACTTTTGACTGGTAGTGTATGATAGTTTAGTTTAGTTTAGTTTAGTTTATTTCAGACACAGACATAATACAAAACATATGGAACAAAAAAAATAAATAAATAAATAAATTTAAAAAATACATTATTATTATTATTATTATTATTATTATTATTATTATTATTATTATTATTATTAATAATAATAATAATAATAATAATAATAATAATAATAAACAATACATAAAAAAAATCTAACAATAAAAAAAAAAGATTGCTAAAAGATAAATAACACTTACAACCCTGCATTGACTTTATCGTACTAGTTTTCAACAGCAGATTTGAAATGAAAGAAACATATTGCAGTACTTACATCAAGTTGCAGCAACAATTTAGAACTTTTTCAATAGGCCACATAATATTGTTTCTGGAGACCCAACTCTAACAGATGTGTTGTTTGTTGTGTGTTGTTTGTTAATCCAACCTCATAGGACTCAAGGTGTGATCTCAGGGTCTCAAATGCAAAATATCCCATTTACGATCTCATCTCATGTGCGAAAAAAACAGAAGTCGGTAAAAGAAAGAGAAAGACAGTTGTGAAATCACCTTTCTCTCTCTCTTCTTCTTCTTATTTTTTTATTTCTTTTCTTTTACCGCTAAAAGCAGTGCTGTGGAGTTGCAGCAGAAGAGAGTATCTGTGATACACAATAAGGTTATCAGCACATCTGAGCGAAAATAATATGTGAATTAAAGCACATTTGTGGATTAGCAATAAATTAGCAGTTTTAGGAATTATAACAGATGAGGCAACATTATATTAGTCAGATTCAGCTGACCAAATACATTGCAATTCTAATTCTACCATTATAATAATATAAATAAATAACACAGTGGCATTTAATTTCAACCAGTCATGTACAATTACAGAGAGAGGGATCTGAATATATTTGTTCATGGTGGGTAGAGTTATTATTGAATTATAACCACAATGTGTGTTATTATAGAGTGATAGGTGCTAAAATAAGAACATCCATTTCAGAGTGTGAGATAGTATAATAGAATTAATAAGGGCTATTTTTGTGGTACATGGCTACAGATATGCTTTTAGAGTATTTTTGAGATTTATAAATAGAAATGTCACTAATGGATGGCTTGTTTGTAGGCTTTCCCTTTCACTTGACTATTCCCTGTGTATATTATGTTACAGCTCAGCTGATTTTGGATTTTGCAAAGGGAGAATGAAATTGGAGGATCTGCATGAGGATGAAAACACAAGGTAAGATTAAAATAAGTCATAACTTCCTGAGACCCGGCAATGTTTTTCGTCCCCTGTAGTGGACAAGACTTTCACAGTTTTACCTTTTTAAAAAAAAATGCTAAAATGTGGTCCACCGCAAAAGATATTCCATTATAAACACAAAAAAGCATCTAAAAAAAAAACAAAAAACAAACTGTTGCGTCACTCTGTTTCCAATCAAGGTAATTATTTAATGTAAAAAAACAGTCTAAATTTTTACTTTCCTGAGTCTCAGGAGGTTCAGTTATGAAATCAGAATTGTACTGGACCAAACGGGGGATTACACTAAATACTGAACTTATCATACAACTGTAATGTACACATTTTTAACCGCATTCTGTTCCTGTATTATATAACCTATGTTGTTAGTGTATGTTAGTAACCCAGTGTAGGAGCTCTGGGTGTTGTGTAGTGTAAGAGCAGCGATGCCTCAGGTCTGAAATGTGATGGAGCATCAGTGTGGCTGCAGGTGATGTGTGAACCATAGTGAGAATGAAAATATTGCATCAAGTATGCTTGAAATGATCCATTAATAAGAAATCACATAAATGTCTACTGTACTGCCATAATATGTGAGTAATCGTGCTGAATATATAACAAATATTGCAGGTACTTATATATATCATAAGGTTGGATGTTGAGTGGTGCATGTCAGGAGTGCTGTAGGCTGAGGATCAATGGTGTTATAGGTCAAGAAGACCAGTGATGTTACAGGTCAGAAGGGCAGTAACAGCTGCCCTCAGGCTCAAGTCTTGCCTTTTTTTTTGTTTTTTTTTTTGGTCTGATGCATTTAACCGCTCTTCCTCAAAATATCCCTGCAGTTTATGTTATATATTTGAGTTACTTTCCACATACAACTGTTGTATGTATCTTATGTTAAATGGAAGTTGAATGTGACTTTGACTAGCTTTAAAATATTGGATCGACATCATACATCATGAACCAAAATGGAGGAGAATAGGAAATGTAATGTTAGAAGTTGTTTGCTTAATCTTTACATTACAAAGTTGTTTTGCTTGAAGAGTCTTTTTATTTTTTGCAAGTCAGAGTAATATTCTGAGTAATATTCCTATATAATAGTAATCTTCTTTTTATTTTAGAGGTACTGAAGAGTCAGGTTTGATTCGTGTGTGTGTGTGTGTGTGTGTGTGTGTGTGTGGTTTTGATTGAACTCACACCTGTCTGTGCTGAACTTAGAGAAAGGTCAATTGCAACAAGAAAGATCTAATTTTATAGCTTTAGAAAGTAGTTGTGGTAAAGAGAAACGAGCAGAAAAACCAGATTTTGAACCTGGGGATTTTTGTGGTCAATAAATGCTAGCCTAATAGTGCAGGTGTTAAGCAAAAACTGTGCACATGCAAAAGCATGTGCTTTTCTTAGAATTATCTTATGGAGTGACTGGCATGTTCTGCCCAGTAACTACCATTAACCAATAATAAGCATATGATGAATGATGTCATTGAATAATGGGAGTCTCCAAGAGTCACTAAAGACTATAAAAAGTAATAAAGGAAACTCTTTATTGGTGGGCTTTTTCTTTTTCTCTCTGTGATGAAATGTGTGTTTGATGCTAGCTTTTTGTAACGTTTTAAGCAATAAATCAAGCTATTGTTTTAACTTTTTAAAACCTCAATCCTTGTTTTTGTTGAGTTCTTCCATTTCTCCTGGTTTGGTCCGTCCATCCAAAACATAACTGGTGAGTTAATTTAACTTACTTGACACCCCCCCCCCCCGGTAAGCAGCCTAAGTGGAGTAGTCCAGAGCCACCGCTGGTCTAAAAATCTGTAGAACACGCAGCCTTTTGTCCAGATAACCGGAGATTTTTGGTACCAAGGTGGTTTAAAGTTAAAAGAAACTGGGGCAGTAGTTCATTAACCATACTAAATTGTGGTTTTTGAGATTTACTGCTAACTGCGTGTTTACACAACATTTCATCACCATTTGTGCCCACATCCCATACTCATTAACTGCCCACTGGGGAACTCCATAGTGGACATACATTACAGGTTGAACAGACACCCAGTGCATGTAAATCCACATTGCACCAGTAAGTGATGATACTTGTCATATTTTGTTAGCAGTAAAAGCATTTGATGACCATAACTAATGACGTTCCATATGTTGAGCTGAGGAACAAAGACCACACCTCATCACCCAAGGTAATTTCCCATCCAAGCCTTTAAAGGTGTTTTTTTTTCCTCTGTCTTTCGCCTCCTTCTCTCACCCTCCCTCTTTCAGCTCAAGAACCACAGGGGGATTCAGTGAAGCCTGAAGACTCACAATGCTCCCTCACCCTGCTCCTCCAGTCTCAATACAACTGTTCCCAGCTCCTTATTTTTTAAAAACCAAACATTAAGTTTCCCAGTGGTGTATTCTTTCTGAAAAAAAAGCAAATGCAATGTCTTTAAGTAATTACCTCACATAATTTTTTATTGTTGTAATCTTTAGTCATGGTAAGATTTCGTCTGCTGACTTGACCCAACCATTTGTTTTATCCTGATTTATCCTGAAATGACTAAAAAACTTGTTTCATTTTGTCAGAGATTAATTTAATGAATTCATTGCATTAACTAAATCCATAGTAAAATGTAATGTTTCCAATCCTGCTGGGATGTGATGTGTTTTAATGGGCCTATTTTAATAACAGATTTCTGCAGTTGCAACCCACTTACAAAAGTGGACAAAAAAATTGGTTTGACTCGAACACATTGTGTGTCAGTTTTTGCATTTAATAAGTGTCAGGGTGCTTAAAACCACTTGCTCTGCACTACCAAACTAGTTTTAGAACATAATAATAAAAAATAAATAAATTAGTGATATAGTTGTCCTTCCTTAGACCATGTTTGGAGGGATCTGAACCTCTGCAGATTGGGAAGACCCAACACCATCTGCAGTTTTGGAGATAGTCTGGATAACAGATAAGTCATTTAAATCCTTAAATTTGTCCATTTTGCCTCCTTCAATACTTTGTGGACTAACTATGCATTTGAGATCTAATATCCTATTCACTGACCAAGCTGTGATGTCATAACTTCTAAATTGTTTTGTTTCTATGGCTGCGTAAATACACATAAATTGGAGATTTCGCAAATCCCTAGAAAAATCTCAGCTCTTTCTATGTGGATGAGAGTTTTTCTTTCCAATATGTATATCTGTACTGTGTGGAAAGGGCTTAAAATTGTAGAAGTCTGCATAAAATATCAGCAAATACATTGTTGTTGTTTTATTTTATTAGAAAAAAAACAAAAACAAACATCAGTCAAATGAAGCATTAAAGCAGGCCATCTACATTAGAGGCCATGCAAACTCATTTGAGCTCTTATTATGCTATAGTGGTGCATTGTGGGAGTCATTTAAAATCCATTACTCTGTTAACATTTTTTAACACATTTTTAACACTTCCATGAATAAATCTCCTGAAAACTAATTGGAAGTCACACACCATGTCTCTGGTAGACACTCTTGCTAAATGACAAGCAAAGGTGTGTCAGTGGTGGAGCTCCTCACCAGACTCTGTGGTGGCACTGATGCACACACCCCCTTTTAACGGCTTCACGATGTATAGATTGTCTCACTCCTGCAAAGAGTCAAGGCACAGTTTGATGTGGAAGACAAAACCGTCACTGTGAATAATGTATGAGTTGATGTGTTAGAGTATGCTAATACATTATGGGCTGTATATCTTTGTAAGGTGGGTTGAGGATGGATGTTACACAGTGGCATTATGCAGTGTGTTAAGTGATACAACTCCTTGTGTCTGAACCGATAGCACAAAAACTACATCAGGTCAAAGTCTATGTTTAGATCTGGATCCGCATCACACAATTATTAAAGGATTCATCACAACTAGGAGGAAATACTTCTTTGACAAAGATGGGAACTTATTAAGATATGAACAATTTATGACAATAAATTCGTTTCCAATTCCAAATAAAGAATATAACTACGTATTCAAAGCGATCCCTAATGGTATTGTCTTATTTATGAAAAATCATCTTAGTTATCTAACATCACAGACAAATAAACCTTGTTTATTGATTAATGGCATTAATATTTTTAGTTCGAGCTGTAATAACAGACATATACGTAATGCATTGAATGAAAAGAAGAAAATCTCCCCCAGAGGTAAAGCAGTATGGAATTAAACTTTTTCTAAAATTGAGTGGTCAAAAGCATGGACATTATGATATAAATACTGTGTAACAAACAAAATTAGAATTTTACATCTCAAAATTTTACATAACATATATCCCTCCAACGCTATTTTGTGTCAATTTTATGATGTCGAAGAAATATGTAACTTGTCAATCTGAATCTGAATCCACTTTACACTTATTCTTTTTATGTGAACATTCTTCTAATTTTTGGTCCAAAATTGAAAATTATATCATATCTAAAAGTAACAATAAAATAAATATAACATCCCAAAATGTAATTACTTATTTTAAACATGATACTAACAATCTAGAATTTATTGTAAATTTATTTATATTATTTGGAAAATTTCATATACATAAAAACAAATATACTAAAACACACCCACATTTTAAAATCTTCCTATTAGAATTTGAAAATTATATTAAATCTTTACAATTCATATATAATAAAAAAAAGCACTAACACGTTGGCTATTTATAAACAATTTTTCAATATTGACTGAATTCTCTGTTGCATGTATTTATTTATATTTGTAAGATTTATTGTTTATTTACTTTTTTGTATTATTATAATTTGTATTTTATGCTTTGTATTTTTAAATCTATGCATTATTTTCTTAAATTTATATGTTCAAATGCTTTTTCTCTTTTGATATCTTGATGTTTGTTTAAAATTTTGTACTGTATACTCAAATGTTGTTAATAAAGTTTTTAATAAAAAAAAAAAAATAGGAGGAAATGAAAGTGGAAATTAAGGTAGTTACAACAACAACATACATATTTTGCATGATCCCATTTATCAACAGGATCTATTCCTCACTGATCCAAAAGATGATCCAGAACTGAGATGATATTTAAATTTGATTAAACCTGGTCTCAGATTAACACAGTACTTCAGATTTGGTATCTAGTATTTCATCTTTAACAGCATTTGTTCTCTGTAATGAACAGTAGTGATGTTACTATCTCTATAAACTTTTATTTTTTTTTATTTTTTTTATTTTTTTAGTATTAGCTTCTCATTACAAGAATCAAGAAGGGTACATGTTTCCTAATATAATAATATAATAAGTTCCTGTTCATCCACCTACACATTCAGTCTCTAGAGGAGAACCTTCCCTGAACTTAGTGCAGTCTAAGACTATTTTCTGCTTCAATGAGGTTCATCATCTTAGTCATTATTTCCTATTAGCATCAGAAGTTTAGATTGATTTCTTGAGTTAATGTGAAATTGAAGCTTCATTACTTCAGCTTGTGTATCAGTATTTTATTTTTTATATATTATATGTTTTATCACATTTCCTTATGGATATTAGAGAAATTGTGATTCCTCTTTCCTCAGTATGTTATTTATCAATTACTGCAGGTTGAGTGTCTCTTAATATTGCAGTCTATTACACAAGTGACAACCGATATGTTACTAAAGTTGAGAAAAAAGAGGTACAAGAAAAAGTCTTACCACGTCCAATTAAAGTTTATTTATGACAACACTATGGCATTTATATTGTGGCACTTTTTTCTGAAATAAAAGCCTGACAATATGCCAGATACAATAGCACAATATAGAAGCACAGAAGTAAACAAACCAACAAATGAACAGACAAATAGGAGAGAACAAAAGAGTACTGACACGACCGTCATGATACGATGATTTTAACCTAATGAGCGGTTAGCTGTGCATGTGCATTTACAGGAAAACTATGAATAAATAAAATGAAAGTGAAGCTGGTGTTATTGTCATCATAATCCCCATCAGGAAAAGTAACAACATAGTTAAAAGGAAAAAAAAAAAAAAAAAAAAAAACTAGAGGAAGAAGAAAAAGACAGATGACCATACTAATAATAGTAACAATCATAGCATAGAATGTGTAAATGCTGGCTGTATCACTAAAATAAATGGTAAGAGCGATACACGGTTCCTGATTTAATATATTTCTGTTCAACTTTCAACTGTTCCTTTTCAGTGTCTTTTTTTCATTAAGGATCAATCTATATGTTAAATTATGAAGAAACACCAGAAAATCGATTCACTGTGGATTTGACTTTTATACATTATTTTTATAAGAATTATAAGTTTTCACTGATTTCTTGTATTAATATGAAATCAGCTTTACTTCAACTTTACTTCAACTGCTATAACTATAATTATTTTTCTTATGATTTGTTAGTTTAGTAAGGTGTTAGTTTGGTGTTATTGGTGTTATTAGTGTTATAAATGTCATTAATGTGTGAGGCTGGTGCAAATGAGTGAAACTATTCTTATCACATCTGATTAAAGCACAGCGATAATTTCACTAAGACAAAGAACACTTCATCAACAGCTGAATGTGACAACCAGTGGAATGTGCAATATTCTTCTTTTTGAATAATTGCCATAGTTTTTGAACACATATGTTCAGTATGTTTGTCCTGTAAATCAACAATAATAAGGCTTTGCCTGAAGACTACTTGTTCAACAAACAATATTGCTCTCATATAAGCATAAATAGGAACAATCTATCTCAAAAGAGTCAATAAGATGCACCAGGGGGTAAAAAAGGCCAGGTCTAATGTTATTCATTCCCCAATGTTCATTAATAATTCCTGAATGAGAAGCAGTACCCATGACCAAAGACTGAGGCAAATAAAATAAAATAAATATAACAAATGTTTATAGACATGCATAAAGCACAACTAACTCCCATATTTAATTAGTTTATGTCCTTTGTGTTTCTCTCCTGTTCTACTTAAAGCTGTGTATGACTTTTGCCACCAAGTTTTCATCAAATCTGTAAAACCTGAGTCATAGCCTAAGTATCACGAATCCGTAAGTCTTTCCGTGATTACCAGTGTTGGGAATGACAGCATTAAAAATAGCGGTGTTACTAATGCTGTTATTGTTTTCCAGTAACAGGTAATCTAATGAATTACTATTTGAAACGTTACAACGCTGTTACCATTACTATGCACTGATATCTAACTGCTGTTATCCGTCCTGGCTCGCTCAGCCAGGCACGAGAGGTATGAGGTTCGTGGATGAGTCGAGTCTTTTGAACGGCTCTTTTCAGTGAACAATAAGAACCGATTCGTTGCGAGCCGTTCTTATATTCAAATTGCCCACACTGCCTTCATGCTTCACCTGTGTGTCCACGAGTCTGAGTTGTCCACGTTGCCTTCACCTGAACGACTGATGACATGTCCGAGTTTGAGTTGTCCGAAGCACACCCCATTCACTTGAATGCAGTTACGTGTGCAGCTAATTTAGGGGAGGAGTTATCAGTGAGTCCGACTGACTGGACTGAAGACATTTACCGCTGGATCAGGGAGGAGCGACTGAAAAAAGTGGAGATGTGGGATTAACTGGAGGATCATCTTCTTTCTATAAACGCAGATATGCACTTATGTGCTGGAAAAGCCGGGTCCTGGTGAACCTCAGCTGGGCCCTGGTGGACCCCAGCCTCACCTAAGTCATGGTATTCAGTACCTGTCTGCTGTTCTATTCTATGCAACTGGCCTGTGAAACACGCTCAAAAATCCGTTTCCTTTTAACCCTTTCATGCGTACTGGTCACTACAGAGGACAGCTATTCTTTAGCTGTTCTCTTGTATATTCATGGATTTTGTTGTTCTTTTTTTTTTTTCTTTTCTTTTACACATATCTTTATTAAAGTTTTAAGACACTACATATCTTTTCTGACATGAATTGGTAACATTATGTAGATCTCTCCTGAGCATAAACCCCCAGAATCACAAGCCCTCCCCATAGTTTTCACACAATTTATCACTAAATTCGTGTTTCTGTGCATCAAAAATTAAACATGTGGTGTCCAGCTGAGTGGACATTTTTGCAACGTAATGAAAAGTAGGTTCATAAGAATTTTTGTTTATTATTTTTTTAAAGTAATTTTGATTTTTTTTTTTTTTTTTGAATTTTTTTGAATTTATTTTATTTATTTTTCAGAAGAAATTTTTCAATCGCATTGTTTTTTTCATGCGCAAAGAGGAATAAAAACACTCAGGAAAAAAATTTGATTAAGGTTCTCATAATTTGTGCATAAAAGGGTTAAATATGTGAAGGTTTTTCAAAAAAGTAACACAATAATTACTTTCCCTGGTAACTAACTACATTTATGAAGGACTAATTCCGTTACTAATTCAATTACTTTTTTGGGAAAGTACCTAATAACTATAATTACTTTTTTAAAGTAATTTGCCCAACACTGGTTATTACACACCTGAATATCTTTCCTCATGGTGAACAATTTCAAAGTGCACTCCAGCTACTTGCTACTGCAGCTGCAGTAGCAAGAGGCAATGAAGCTGTTCCCGTGTTTGTTGCTGCTGCGGCCGTAATGAGGCTGCGTGGAGCTCCATTTCCCACAATGCACATTGTGACAAATTTCTGAAAATGCCTGAGTGACCTACTGGCTCTGCTTGTAAACAAATGACTGTTTATGGTGGAGTACACTTCGAAATTGTTCACCGTGAGGGAAGAGATTCAGGTGCGTAATCACGGAAAGGCTTACAGATTCATGATACTTAGGCTATGACTGGCTTTTACAGATTTGATAAAAAATTGGTGATAAAAGTCATACACAGCTCTAAGCAATGATTCTCCAATAAAAGACAAAAGTGGCCAAAGTAATTTAATGGATGTAATTCACAAAGGACTGAATTCACACATTATTAAAAAGCTAACCCTCATTCCATGATCCACCAAATGTAATTATATCCAGATATTTATTCAGTCAATACAGATACCTATAAAGTTTCATAAATTTCAGTACATTTGTTGTGGTGACACTGATGACACACACTATGACCAATCGCAACACACTCCTTTGCTGACGTGGATGATAACTGTACATATTTTTACTCCTGTCTCCTATGGTCATCTTTAGACACGCCTTTTGTTTTTTCAGAATTTAAAGATCAGGTTCACGCAAACTTACATTTAAACAAGCTGTTGTAATTATGATACTTTCTTTAACTACATAATGACAAATCTTAAATCCATCAAATGGGTCGACCAAGTTGCTGTGGACGCTAATATCAACACTGTTAGATCGCATGTCAGTTCCAAGCAGACAGTAGTGACAGAGTTATGTTATTTGGTCAGAACCACTTCATAGAGCACCTCACAGAGGTGGGGCATGTCTGCAAAATAAAGTAACAGAAGAAAATGTGTTAAAAAGACATACAAATTTAATTTAATAATAATTTGATCCACTTTTTGGTCAGACACTCTATCTATTACTGCTACCTAATATGTTTGGAATCAAAGTTGGATGCCATATATTTCACAAATTCCAAGTTCCCTATGGCAGTATTCAGAATCCAGAATATGGTATGTAAAAATTACCATAATGTTCTACAGAGTCACCAAGTTTATATTATTACCATGGAAACAGTTAGCAAGAAAAGAAGGAAGAAGAGCAGCTCAGTTTTAGCTGTATTTTAGAAGTACAATGCAAACCACTTAAAGCAACCTTTAAAACATCTGTATCATAATATTGGAAGGTCTCAGAGTGTCTGTGTGTGTAGATCTGCACAGTCCTGAGAAATTCAGATGGTTTTAACCCTGTAAAGCCTGAACCATTAAATCACTCACAGAAAATTCCAGTTCTTTGAAACTGGAGCCTTTATTGATCCTTCTGAACAACTAAAACAGTCTTTTTCAAATATCAATTTCCATGTATGAGTTTCAATTTTGTATCATATTTAACCCTTTCATGCACGGATTATGAGAACCTTAATCAAAAATTTTTCCTGAGTGTTTTTATTCCTCTTTAGGCATGAAAAAAACAATGCGATTGAAAATTTTCTTCTGAAAAATAAATAAAAATAAATAAATAAAATAAAAATAATTAAAAAAAAAAAAAATTCTTATGAACCTATTTTTCATGAAGTTGCAAAAATGTCCACTCAACTGGACACCATGTGTTTAATTTTTGACGCACAGAAACATGTATTTACTGATAAATTGTGTGAAAACTATGATTCTTGGGGGTTTATGCTCAAGAGAGATCTACATCATGTTACCAATTCATGTCAGAAAAGATATGTAGTGTCTCAAAACTTTAATAAAGATATGTGTAAAACAAAAACAAAAACAAAAAAACGAAAAGAACAACAAAATCCATGAATATACAAGAGAACAGCTGTAGAATAGCTGTCCATCGTAGTGACCAGTATGCATGAAAGGGTTAATTCATCGGTTCTCAATGCTCAAATATTATTATTTTTGAACAAACAAAAACATAATATAACACAAACATGTCTAACAAATTGGTAATTCATTTTGAAAATTGGCAAAGTTCTGCCTCCTTCCTCATTAATGACAATCTTGTAGTGTCACTGGAAAGGCCCCTTGTGGATGAATTCCTCTCCCCTGGTGGATTATCTGTGTATTGCATGTATCTAATTGTATACATCAGGTTTTTCAAGAAAAAAAATATTACACTAATCATGTAGAGGGCTTCAAAACTCATGTGTCAAATATGATACGTTTAGCTTTACAGGGTTAACTGGTCAATTTGGGACTACAGTTGAGGAATAGTCTCATTTCCACATATCAGCAAGTTGATAGGACCAATATTTTTGGAGATATTACACATTTTGGAATACAATAGCCTTACAATCCTGTTGCTCAGTTGACTGGAAGTGTATTACCACACTGCATGATGGGAAATGAAGTTAAAAACAGGAACAACACATTTACTAACTTCAGTCCCTAGATATCAGTATTAACAAGACGTGCTACTGTGATATATGGCTTTACTGAATGTCAGGTCTGTCATCATCTTGACAATAGTCTGTTATTTTATTATTATGGGCTATGTTTCTGATGATGACTTCTGAGATCACCACTAAAAGGATTTTTTGCGTATCCACATATTGCTATAAAAACCTGCTAAGGCAGCATGTGAATGATATAGAATGAGTTAGCCCAGCAAGAGAATGACCAATGGCCATGGTTAGCACTGGAGGCAGGTATTTTCCTCCACTTCCTGCCGTTTAGTCTCAGAGGTTTTTGATGTGCCCTGTATAACACTCCATGGTGCTGTCCCTTGGGTAGCTGCAGGCCTAATGGCCATCTAATCAGTGGTACATTTTCCATCAGAGGAGGCACTCCAGGCTATTGGAGATGGCTTCTGCCCACTTGCTGGATCACCTGCCTTTAGTCATGTGGCTGGTAGAATGGATGGCAGTCACATTTGCATAAAACGGGTTTGAAGGAGGGTTATTTGAGCTAGAAATTGTTCCTATCAGTTCAGTTACAGGTCATCTGGGACCACAGAGGACACCAGAATGTGTTTACTGGCCTGCTTGGGTCAGCACAGGTTCTGTGGTGAGGCTCCTTTTATGCTGAGTCATTGTAGATCCTGGTAGGTGGAGCTTATCCCTGCTTGGTTTCACCTGTGTAATCCATGGTGACATTTAGAGAACTGGTGCTGAACCCAGAGGCCAGTACAACAGAAAAGTTCCTGAAGTATAAAAGGCGTAGGGTGGAATGAAAATCTACATACACGCATAGGAGCAGGAAAAAGACTCACGAAATAAATAAAAACCCTTACGTAAGAGCCATCCATTATTTTTTAGTTTTTATCTGGCACCCAGCAGATTCTACTGTTAGTCTGTCCACGTTCTTGGTATAAACATTATAATCCAAAGCAGATCTTCCTACGATAAAACACAAATCAACTACCAAATTATCACGATCAGTTTAAGAGGTTCAGATTCCTCTAAGGCAGGGGTGTCAAACTCATTTTAATTCGGGGGCCACATTCAGCTTAATTTGAGCTGAAGCAGGCTGAACCAGTAAAACAATAACATAATATTATATAAATAATGTCAACTCCAAACTTTTTTCTGTGTTTTAGAGCGAAAAAAGTAATTTTACATTATGATAAGGTTTACATCTACAAACTATCCTTTCAAAACATGTGAATAACATGAACAAACTGAAAAAAATAAGTGTAATTTTAACAATATTATGCCTCAGTTTATCATTTACACATGTTCATTATAACTCACAGATCACAGTGGATCTACGAACACACAAAACATTTAATAACAGACGGAAAATTGTTAAAATTGTACTTCTCTTAAGATGTTTCAGGTTGTTCATATTTGTTCAGGTTATTAATATTTTTTTGTGAAATTATTCTGTGTTTTAGTGTAAATACATGCAAATATTTACATTTACAAAGAGAAAAAATTGGAGTTGTCATTATTTATATGTTATTATGATAGTATTGAATTGGTCTGAATGTGGAACCTGAACTAAAAGGATTGTTTATATCATCAGTGTAATTTTTGCACCTCACAAATTCACCCCAAGGGCCAGACCGGACACTTTGGCGGGCCAGATTTGGCCCCCGGGCCGCATGTTTGACACCTGTGCTCTAAGGTAAAATCTACTTTTGCACTTGTGGTGGGACTTTTCCTCACAACTTCAGGATCAATAATGATGACTTTATGGAACCAGATGTGCGGCAGGATGAGTCTGAAGATGATGAGACGAACCATCCAATGAAGGACAGACTAACATCCAGAATCTGTCCCTGGAAACAATATTCTAGAATGAATGACTCCTGCTGCCTCAGCTCTGGTTATGCTACAATTGCAGCATTACAGGAGAATGATTATTAAGCCCCCCCCCCCCAACAAGCTCCAACTGCTCTGTCACTGCAAAGGTGTAATCTCTGGGACTCAGTGATCCACCTCCCAGACCACCACTACTCACTTCTTCTTATAAAACGCTGTAGGAACCTTTAATGACTGATTTCACTGAATGTTGTTCATTGTTTCTACAGAATCTCTTCTCCATTGTTTTCATTATGTCTGTCTTTGCACTTTCACACGATGAAACTAACATGCACAGAATATTAAAGTTTTTCTCCACATTCCACATAAAGACAACATTCACAGTAGAGTGATTATATGGTTGTGAAAATGAATGAATTCAACTGATTCTGTGACTATTCCACAAATGATCACAAACAGGTTTTTCTCAAAGTTTTTCACTACACTGGAAAAAAACAAAATCTTATTAAGTGTATTTTTCTCATTTCTTGTCAAAATATCTCATCAGACTTGAAATAAGACATAATCACCTAAAGAGTAATTTTTCAGTCAGATATAAGAACTTATTTTTTAGATGATAGATCTTGAAAATCTTATTTCAAGAAATCTTATCAAGATCATTTTCACTTGTTCCATTGGCAGATTTTTTCCTTGAATCAAGCAAAAACATCTTGAATTAAGCAAAAAAAAATCTTCCAATGGAACAAGTGAAAATGATCTTGGTAAGATTTCTTGAAATAACATTTTCAAGATCTATCGTCTAAAAATAAGTTCTTATATCTGACTGAAAAGTTACTCTTTGGGTGATTATGTCTTATTTTAAGTCTCATGAGATAGTTTGACAAGAAATGAGAAAAATACAGTAGGTAAGATTTTGATTTTTTGCAGTGTGCACACCATGTATAATATAGCGGTGAAATCTAAGTGATCTGCCTGAATTACACCTGTGCTAATTTCTATATCTGGTCAAAAATTTCTTTATAACAGTCTTCTTGCTTAAACATTACTAAACAATGATTACATTTTGGTGGTGAATTGAATGGGGTGGGGGGGGATTTTGATGAAAATTTCAGGAAATGTTCATACTGGCACAAGGGACAAATGACTAAATAGTGGTGGTGATCGGGGGGGGGGACTGATCTGCCTTGGCAGAGGTCTGCGCTCTCCAAGTGCTTTTCTAGTTACCTTCACCAAGGAACGGCGGAGGTTGTGTTTTCATCTGGGTTTGTCTGTTTGTTTGCTTGTCTGTCTGTTTGTCTGTTAGCAAGATAACTCAAAAAGTTATGGAAAAGTTATGGATGGATTTGGATGAAGTTTTCAGGAAATGTTGATACTGCCACAAGGAACAAATGATAAAATTTTGGTGGTGATCGGGGGGGGGTGGGGGTGGGGGGGGTGGGCTGTTTAGTCACTAACATAAATCACTAGGAAATGTAACGTTAGCCAGATAGGTATGAACTGGGGCTGTAATGTAAGAGTGGGGGTGTTGGAGGAGACTGAATTAGGTATGCATGGATTGGGGCCGGAGCCGGGAGCGAATTGTTGCTGTGCAGCGCTCGTGAACCCAAAAAAAACAAGCATTGCGCATGCCAGTATTCTGGGGGCATGGCTTTGGGGGGATGTCTGAAGAAACGGGTTTGGACTTTTGAATTGAGTATTTTCAAAATATAGCTTGCTCAAAACGTTTTTTTAAGATCTCCTACCCCACGTACAACTGCTGCTACTAATGGAAATAAAAACTAGTATTTTACCACCTTTCAAAATGTAGATCCAAAGTGATTCAAAACTAAAAAAAAATAGGACCAATGGCCCTGTAGCTTACCAGCCAAATTAAAAGCTTTGGGAAATGTATCCAGATGCCATTTATTATCACCCTGTTCTGTGTATTTATTATATTACAGAAATAGCCCATGTTTTGGTCATATTCCAATCAGATCTGTTAAAAATTTAAATTCCACCTTGATATCATTGATACTTACTGATTTATTGGATCAATCCACTTCCTATCTCTTATAATGGGAGATCCAAATCCAGAATCAGATCCAGATGGAAATAATTTCAATACCTTGTGTTGACATCCTCATACAGAAGCTGTATACCAAGTTTGAAGTCAGTCAGAACTGTAGTTTGGGAGAAGCAGACTATTGATTTTTTTTTCCCCATAAGAGCCCATGTTAAATATTCTGTAAGTTCCCAGATCCAGAAGAAGATCCTGATCAGCATGTGGACATTATGTTTTGGTCATCTCCCCATCAGGGCTGGACTGTAGAAATTTACACTGGATATCATTTATATTTACTGAGTTATTGCATCCATCCACTTCCTATCTCTTATAGTGGGGACATTTTTCAAAGTTGCATCAAATCCAGAATCAGATCTGGATCCAAATAATTTCACTAACTTTTGTTGACATCATCATAAAGAAGCTGTATACCAAGTTTGAAGTCAATGGGAATTGTAGTTTTGGAGAAGACGACGATTGAAAGTTTTGTAACAGACGACAGACGATGACACACAACGATGCCGGATGCCGCAGGACGACAATAGCTTACGGCCTGTTGGCCGGTAAGCTAAGAAAAAAAACACTTGGTAAGATTTAAGTTTTTGCTGTGTGGTGGCAGATGTTCCTCTGTTCAGACTTAACCTACCTTTCTCTTTTCTTCAAGCACTCTTTTGAAAATCAGCTTTTATATATTTGTACATATTCAAAAACCTACTGATATCTCCTTCCCACCAGAGATGTGGACTTGTTTGTGTGGACGTGTTCTCCGTGCCTTAGTTGGGAAATGATTCATTCAGAAAAAGGCCCTATTACAGAGGACCAGATCAAACAGAATATGCTTTATATGTTTACGCAGCACATGTCATACGCATACTAATGTTACATTTAGAAGAAGATTTGAATGGTATTGAAGTACATCAGTGGTATAGACATACAGGATCTCTCTGTTGCACACTTTTAGATGCACAGCTTGTCATTGCTCTATAGAATGCTCCTCATTACCCTTCTGTCCATGTAAAGCAGTAGAACATGAAAAAAATATTATAACCTCTTTGTCTGCATCTTGTCTTTGTCACAAAAACAGAGCAAAGTACATTGAGCAACAAATCACTTTTATGGATTCATGATTTGTATTTACATTGTAGACCATACAAAATCAATGTGAAATACTTCAAGAATTTCATATAGTACAAATATAACTTTTGATCAGTGTTGTTGTTAATGTGTATACGTACATCATATTTTTAGGTCTCTCTTTTCATGACGAGAAGACGAGTCGCATCTGTCAAGGCTGAGTTTGCTCATTAATAGGTGGACACCCAGATAAAAGATTTTCATTTAAATGTAAATCAGAAGGGTAACAAATCCATTATAGTCATTTGGAAAAAGACTGCTCTCTTTCCGTCCTATGCCATATCTCTGATACGTATTCTCAGCCGGGGTGCTTTTACTACTTCTCATTCCGGCTGAGGCGACACCACTGTCTAAAAGCTTCAGTGACAACAAATTATGGCTGGACGCTGCTGGACAATGCTGTGAAGACAGACTCTTTTGAAACTCATATTTTAATAAGCATCTCTATGGACGGAGGCAGGCCTGTTATTAATCGGTTGTCGCCTAACAGTGCTATTCCTTTAAAATGTCAATCTACTGTATGTGGAATCCATTAGTCTGCCCTGCTGCACATCTTAATAACATTCTCTTCAAAAAGGGTTCAGTAAGCGCCCGATACTGGCTGTATTTTTAAAGGCATTATTTCCTGGCTCTGCTGAATGTCACAGCTGCACAACTATTGACTATGTTCATCAGCGGAGATTGATTTTTAGATTAATGATGTAATTACTACATTTATTATAAGAGGAATCATCACTAAATGCCGAAACCAAATAGCTTGTGCTGAGCTTAGAGTATCTGCTTCATCTTCTATGTTTCCTCTTCTTCCTAAAACAAGTTAAAGGTTCCACGAGTAAGATGTAGCGGCATCCATCGGTAAATTTGCAGGTTGCAACCAACTCCCTGAACAGTGTTCAGAACATGTGAAGTTCCTCTCTAGAGCCAGTTTTTGAGTTGTCTACTCTACTCTTTTAAGTTAAGGAGCAATAACTTCAGTCAGATGAACTAGTTGAGGGTAAATGCCCTTAACACTACGACTGAATCCCAGTTCACCTCTTGGCCCTCCCCCTTACCCCTACCCCTCAGTTTTGTGCGTACACATGAAGGGGTAGTGTTGTCTCAATTCTTGATTACATGGAGGGGAAGGGCTAAGGCAGTGTTTGTCAAACTGTGAGGCGGGCCCCCCAGGGGGGGCGCAAAGGCTTGCCAGGGGGGCATGGGATCACTCCTGGGTGTTTTTTTCCCCTTCAGGTTAGAGCACGTAGCAGATGGAACTAATGTTTTAGCGTTGGAGCACCCTGGACTCATTTTAGGGACATATAACAAATCAATCTACTGCCATGGTGATCTGTCACTAGACTAGACAAAGAGTTTAGGTTTGGAGGATGGACAAGGACTGGACTGGAAAAGAAAAATGTGCAATGTTTCTGTTTTTGCACAGTTTGTACAGTTTGCATTTTAATGTTCTGAGATGTGCAATGTAAACAGGCTCATTGCAGCCACTGATATTGTTAAAATGTTCATCTTTGTTACCAAAATGTGTTTGTTGTTCTAAAAAAAGTAACTTTATTGTCATAGTTGTAAGATAATTACTCATTTCCTATTTTTATTTGGAAAAATATTATCTCAGGGAGCAGTCTGGTTGAGTTTATTTGTATTATTCAAGCAAAAATCTTTAAAAAAAAAAGTTATTTTTAATTTGTACAACAAATTATTCAAAGAAAAGCAAAAAGTATTGTTACAATATTGATGTTTCTTTCAATAAAAGTTATAATTGCACCACTGTTACAATGTTGTTGGGAATGAGGGGGTCCTGGAGATTTTTCATCCACCAAAGGGGGGGGCCCACAGAAAAAGACTGAGAACCACTGGGCTAAGGGGAGATTTTCCAGGACCACACTACGAACGGAGGGGTAGGAAAAATTTCCCATAATTCTGTTTGGATCATCGGCAAGATGGAGGTAAACACAGCCAAAAAGTGCAGCAGTGTGATGAAAGAAACACACAAATGTACGTATTTTCTTCGTAAAACACTTGTCATCATTTGATCGACCGTTTAATGACGTTTCAATGTATTATAGATCGCATTTCTGCAGTTTATAGTTGATACCTGCAAAAAGATGACCAAAGCCCATGGAATAGAGGTGGTTACAGTTACTGACAGCATGGTGAATACTTTCAGAAACAGTTTTTGCATCTGTAAATAGCAGCATCAATGACTGCTGATGATGTAACAGGTTGCAAAAGGCTGTCCTGTTTCATAGGGGAATGTTTCAACCCTTACCCCTTGCAGCTCTGTTTCAAGCAGTAGTGCCAAGTGCAAGGGCCAAGGGGTAGGGGTAAGGGGGAGGGCTAAGGGGTGAATTGGGATTGGGCCTATATGTCACTCACCATAACACTGAAGAAGAAGAACAGGTTAGTTCTTGATTACTGTACAAACATAGTAGAAAAGGTGGAAGCAGACTCTTTACTCTCTGTAGATATAAACTCAAATCATTCCATAGTCAGAGCATTTAGTCTCATGTGATAATATGGTAATGAAAACTTAATTCTGGATATTAGATTCTATTTGGCAATTAGATGCCTCAAACCTTACACTCTGAATATTTAACTACAATAATTAGTGTATATGCGAACTAGTAACGCCCCACTCGTCATGTAAATGAAACATAATATGCTTGTAAAATCACATTATCCATTGCAAGCTTTACTTCTTCATTCAGAAAACACTTGCGTATAAAGTGTATAAAGACAGAACATTGACATTATATAGACAGTTATAAGTTTTTACATTTTGCTTCGTATTTGTTTTGCATCTTGTGACAAATTTATTTACTTATTTTTTGGTCTGGTATTGTAACTGTTTTGCATTATTTCATCAGGTATACATTTAACTATGTTTTGTTTGTTTTGTACTTCCTGGATATGTAGTTTTGCACTTGGTTTTAGATTTATTTTCTATTATTTTGTATTATCTTTGGATGTATTTTGTTTGGTTTGTCTGACTTTATACAGTATGACTTTATAGCTAGTTGTGTATAGCTAACCATTAAGGCTATTATTTTTTAGAAGGGGGCAGGAAATACAAGATTTTCTTCATCCTGATCTTTTTCGAGCATGGGCGAGTAGATGTTTGTTCAACTGATGATTATTCAATGTCTGCTGATGAAATGCACATCCATGAATGAAATAAATGTTTATCTATCTATCTATCTATCTATCTATCTATCTATCTATCTATCTATCTATCTATCTATCTATCTATCTATCTATCTATCTATCTATCTATCTATCTATCTATCTATCTATCTATCTTTCTTGTAGATGTATATGTAAAGCAGCATGAACTTCATCAGTCCATCACAATCAAAAGTATTTGTACAGTACCCCAGTGCATTATTGTGTCAGTCCTGTACACGGCCTGGCATCATCCACCATTGTTCAGGAATTGGAATCGAAGTTATGCAACGATACATTTGCACAATAGTGATATGAGAAAAGTTTTTGTGCAACATGTACACATGAGGGAGCACATTGTGGTGTTAAAATGAATAAATCCTTAAAAAAGAGACAGCACATAAAAATGTGTCTTTGTCAAAACATACCATTTTCAGGGTGTAGTTGCAGCTCAGAGGTTGTTGTTCTTTGTGGGCTCATCAAAGCAATATTGCACAGATAGCAGAAGGAGGGAGAATGACAATCCTGTCACAGCATGATGGAAATATTCACCCTTAATCCGGTAGAGTACTTCCAGCCTGCCAGACTATGTCAAGGACAACGTGATCTCCCAAAATATGTTTTTTGTTGTTTTTTTTTTTTTGCAAAAACTCGAGAGTTTATACTCCAGTAATTCCACACAAATGTGTAGCAGAATGACATGATGGAGTGGTTAATATCCAGAAGGCAGTGGTGGGTGGTCAGGGCTACGAGGGTAAATGACCACAGTAGTTATGAATTTCTGTGCAGAACCACATTTTTTAATGTTACGGTCAGTTGATAATACTTGTGAATGCCTGTGATTTTAATGTTTGACTGAATTCCACCTGCATTTCAGTGTTATTTCAGACAAATAAAACTAGATAACTTACAGGATTTGACCTCTTGAATTCCCATTCAGTGAATCTATAACCTAACCAGTCAGCTGCTATTTCATGGTCCTGTACTAATTGGAGCTGAATAGAAAAGTGGTGTTTAGCCTCATAAATTAACCCATACAGACCCAGTGCTACTTTTATGTCAGTTCCCAAATCATTTTTTCTCTCTGGTCAACCACTCTTAAGTGATTTATTGCCATTTATTATAATAAATATTAATAAAATAAAAATTATATAAAGAAATAAACTGGTGTGTATGTGACTGTATGTGTGTATGTATATGTGTATGTGACTGTATAAGTGTAAGTAGATAATCACAATCTTATGTTGTATATCAAGTGATTCAGCACTAACAGTCTGAGGACTGAAATTAGAGGGTAGGACTGGATAAGCAGTGGCTTCTTCCTACTCCCTTTCAGGCACAACAGTTGTTCTTTTTTTCTGTTATTTGATTTTTTGTCTATTGTTTATTATTATTATTTTTTTTTTTTTTTCTATTGTTTGATTTTTTTATTTGTTTATTATTTTTATTTTTGTTTCATGTTTTGTATTATGTCTGTGTCTGAAATAAACTAACCTAAACCTAATATTACCTTCTGTATTTTGCATTTTGTACTGTAAATCATGCATTTTCCTAAATTTAATTAACTATATGTAATTGAGATGTTCATGAAACCTTAGAGTTGATTCAAAGGTTATTATATCAAACAGGCAAAACTGAAGAAAAAGCGACTTTTTCAGCTAAGATATCAATAACTGAATGTAAAAAAAAAACAAGCGTTCCCAGCCACTGTCATTTGTCAAACTCCATGGGTTTTACTAGCAAATCAATGTTGTAGAAGATGACAGCATTTCCATGTTCACTATGGAGCCCCTGAACATCCAAGTGGGTCATATCTGATGACCATGAAAAGATGACAAACTGTATTTTACACCAATTATATACATGTATTGATAGGATTAGTGGATCAGAAGGTATTAAACATTTTAGATCAGTAGATGCCTTTGGTCGCCAGTGGAGGTTTGGGTCTTTATGGGTTAAAGTCACTACATGGACAGAAAGAAAAGGACAAAACTTGTGTCTCCTGTGACATTTGGAGCAGGTTGATCATTTGCTTCATGCTCATTCTGGAGTCCTAAAAGCATCTGCATCTCAATCCTTACTCACAGCTCAAGGCAATTTGAAAACCCAAGCAAATATGTAATTACATAAGCAAAAAAAAACAAAACAATTTTGAACTAGAGGTCACAGTACAAGTATTGTAGTAACTACTATTCATTCATTCATCTTCTGAACCTGCTTTATCCTCACTAGGGTTGCGGGTCACATTCACACCTATGGGCAATTTTAGATCAACCAATTTTAGATTAACCAATCAGTGCATGTCTTTGGATGGTGGGAGGAGCCAGAGTACACAGAAAGAACCCATGCAAACACGGGAAGAACATGCAAACTACACACAGAAAGGTCCCTGGTTGGAATCAAACCGAGGACCTTCTTGCTGTGAGGAGACAGTGCTATCCACCACACCACCATGTCACCCTTAACTATTATATTATATTATATTATATTATATTATATTATATTATATTATATTATATTATATTATATTTTCTTACACAGACATTTCTGCTAGAATTAAAGGAGTTGTATGTAGGATTGTGGCCAAAACTGGTACTGCAATCACTTTCAAAGTACTGTAGAGCATGGTATCCCCTCCTCCTCCCCCCAGACTAGGGGTTGCCAGATCCAGCATGAGCGTCTACTACAAGGAGCTACCATGGCAACCGACGAGTCCTACATTGGGCCCAGTCTTTTTACCTGGTCCCGGACCACAGTGTCTTCTCCTAGGGCTTGGAGAAGACCCTGTGACCCTAATATATGTTAAAGCTCTCTAAGGAAATTGAAGTGGGACAACATCAATAAATGTTTCTCAATATATTTTTAATATAATGGTATATTGTGCAGTTCTGTTTTTTGTTTTTGTTTTGTTTTGTTTTGTTTTCCCCTTCTTACTATTCTAACACCTCAAACAAGAGCACCTTTTGTACATTATGAAAAAGTTGTGTGAAATGATACTACAAAGCCTTTGAATTTTGCAACCACTACAAGAACGGTAGCAGCTGTATGAAACATATGCTAAAAAGCCATCTTGTCTGGATCTGGGTACAGTTGGAGCGTGGGCACAAAGTGTGTTAAACACTGTGTGGTGGTCGATCACAGTTTGGGGGGGCTGTAGCACTGCTAGTAATGGAGAGTTCAAATTTACTGATGGAATTGTGGATTTTATTCTGCACATTTTCAAGGAGAAGTTGGTGACAGCTCAAAGTGTCAGCATGACACTGGCCCACAGCATGGCTCCGAGCAGACACTGCCTCTCTGAAGGAGTGACCAAGCCTGATGTGAACTTAATCCACTACTTCAGACCTGCATGAGATGGAGGAACATCGGGTGTCCTAAATCAGGCAGCTTGGAGAGGTCAGGAAAGGGAAATAACATCCCAGCAGAGACCTGTGCAACTTTGGTGAATAGAAAACAGCCTTGATCTTCTTGGGCACTTCTTACTGGTTCCCACAAAAAAAACAAAAAAATATGACATTGACACAGTTTCTAAGTGACTTTGTAATCATATGTTTACATTTGAGTATGTATAGCATAAGTTGTTTCACATAGTTCCATCTTTTAAAATTTTGAGACACAAAACTACACACACAACAGTCACACACACACACACACACACACACACACACACACACACACACACACACTGAAGTGAGCTCCTTCTACTTCTATTCCCAGACTTGGCTCTTTTAAGGTACATCCCCTAAAGGTACTTGGGTGTGTGTTTCCTTTTGGTTCTATTAATCGGATTATTGATCATTCTGGCAACTGCAACATTTCTATAAACCAGATGAAGGCTCTGCTCAAAGTGTGCTGTGTCAGTGCATAAATGCATTTAGATGACTTCATTCCACAAAACCTCCTCTGAGATAATACATCTATCTCTTACATTCACTTTACCTCTCATAGGTTATCTAATGATTTAATGTCCGAAGTGAAGTTTTGTGAAAAGTAGCTTCTCTCTCACTGTTGGCTTTGTTTGCTGGGAGCTGCTCTGTATATCCCAGCTAGGGATGGGAATCGATAAGAATTTAATGATCCCGATTCCATTATCCATTTTGCTCATCGATCCAATTCTTTATTGATTTTCCTTGGGTGAGGGAATAAAAGAGTACAAATGTTTTATTTTTGCATTAACTTCTTTTATATTTCCATCTGCACAGAAAATATAACATATACAGTATGAACAAATAACAATAACAGTTGACACTGGGCCCGGGTCGGGGGGGAAAGATGGCCATACTATACAACTGTACAAAGTGAAAGTGAAACTTAAGATCCTTTACTAATTCCTCTATGTCTCCTGCTGTTGTGCTCCTCATTTTCCTTTTCCCTACCTACGGAAACTTTTATTTGAGGGGGCAGTACATTTGCCCCCACCCCCCTCCAGGAACTAGACCCGGATAACACCCCGGTATTTGCTCTGCCGCTAGATTCACAAGTGTCGCTACGTAGCATATCAAACACGTGACATTCCTGTAAATGAATCACATATTGTGTGGACAAATGTTTGAACTTATTGGAGGGATTTCCCCCTTTGAAGAGACAGAGGCTCTGCAAGTGTTATAAGTGGCCCTGGTGTCGTCTTTTCACGTGAAATATAGCCATACTTTGGAGCGATTCTGCCTCAACACCATGTTGGCTACGTTCTAAACCAAAACAATGCAGCATATGTGTGACATCATCATACATGCTCAATGAAGGCGGAATCAATTAATCATTGAGCAGGCAGGCAAACAATTCCAAGGAATTGAACTACTGAGAACCGGTTCTCTAAAAGGACCGGTTCTCGATTCCCATCCCTAATCAAAGCGCTGACAGAAGATTATTAATGGAACCCCGAATATGAAAACAGATAATTATTCATCATAAACATGCTTACACATTTTTAAATTTAATATTAATATGACTAGAAATTAAAGTTCCCCAACCACACATAATTAGCATTTCATGTATTGTGACTTGAATGCAAAGTTGAATTAATGTTTTAAAAGTGCAGGTTTTAAAGGTGAATACTATTATAATATTGATCATAAGGTAACATTGCGATGGAAAATAGATATTATATAGCAGCTATAATTTGACATCATATGGTATATAATGTACAGCATGCTGAGTGGAAGACAGAGAACATCATTAAACCTTTAACCCAGGCACATACTGGGAACAACTCTAATAATATACTATAAAAGTTGCACATGTAATCATATGATGATCAGTGAAAACAGATCAAGTCAGTCATAACAGATGTTGCACTATTTTCTGTTTCTTACTTAAGTCAGACAGTAGTATTGAAATGCTTTGTTCTTTAAAGTTAACGATCTGAAAAAAATTAATCAAAAGCAGACAAAAGAAGTTTCCCTCTGAGCCCTCTTTCCTTTACATTTCCATCTGGCTTCAGTCTCATTTTGTGTTCTGCGCTTTCCTTTTCTATATTTCACCATAATTGTCACTGATAGTACATTAAATGACCCCCACTTTTCATGCTTTAAGGTAATTATGCAAAGACTTGCTCTTTTACAGAGGCTGAACATGTTCAACAGAGAGTCATAATGTTGGACAGCAGGGAATAAACTAACTCTTGTTAAAAATCTGAGCAGGGATTATGCAGACAAAGCTGTTAACCAGTGACTTTTCTTATATATGCATTGATTATAGGTTAGCTGGATAGAAAGCATCAATTGTATATGTCAGTAATGTACATTTTTATATCACTGTCTGTGCATCATGTTTTATGGACAGGCCATTCACATTATTTCAGTCTAAATTACCTTTGAGTGACAGAAGCATACATTTGTCACATAAATGTACAGTAAGACACCTGTATCTTAAAAATCAATTCATTTAACAGCACAGTAGATCAATCCATTTAACAGGCAGCTCAAGTCAATAAAGTGAGAGCAGTGTTCACAGGGTAACTGCAAATACCTGACATTCTCAACACTTGGCTGCAGTTTCCCAGCTGTATGCACTCTTATTCACAGTTTGTTTATTAGCACCCACAGAGACTGCACTGACATTCATTCTTTTTACATACACTGCATTGCATGTCTACAGTCCTTGTTTCAGTCTTTTTTTTTTAGGGAACTTCCAATGAGATTCAATTTCATGGATATAAAAGGTGGCCGACGGTGTTGATGGACCTCTTTGTAGGAGTAGTGTAGCGGCTAAGAGCAAAACTAAAACTGATTAGTTAACCTGCCTGAGCCGTGCAACTCCAGCAAGAAACAGAGCCGGTGCAGGAAATGTGATCCGTGGCACTGAAGGTGTCATCTGGCCTTGCATGGTTCAGCGGCAGACACACAGACTGCTCATGGAGTGAGGGTTGTACTGTAAAAGATGTCCGCCAGACACATTGGCAGCAGGAGAGACACAAATCGATTACCTTCAAGAAAACCCAGAGAGCCTGAGAGGAGGAGGGCCTCTTTAGTGAAGCTCTTATTAATTAAAAGTGTCTCAGGAGGGGATTACATGATATGATTTCTGCTTCTTCATCACAGCACAGCAGCTAATGATATCTGAGGGAGCTCTTCTGTACAACACACCTCCACCCAGCAGTGTACAGGATCATTAGACGAGTATGCAACACTAGTAGAACATCCTTTCTGCCTTATCATGAGTATCATATGATGATAGTCCTGTCATATGTCCCTACACAGAGATATTAAATCTTGCACTGAGCCGGCTTCCAAGCATTGATTGGAGGCTATTCCTCACCCTCCATCAATATGAAATTAAAACATGTACACTTAATCACACATCCTAAATACTCCTTAAGAATCAAGACGTTAGTTTGTAGACACATGCAGTTCTTAAGAAGCACATAATACTGTGTGAAATCTGCTAAATAATGATCATAATACTTATTGATTGTCAGAATAGGTTAAAGTGAAGGCCTCATTTGGAATATAACCAATAAAACAGGCATTAATGGCAGCAAAAACAGTTATTCTGGACCCAGTAAAAAAAAAAACCCTAACAAATATAATTTACACTCACAATAAGTAGATAAATAACAAGTGGTGCCAGGCACAATAAACCCCGCCCCTCAAACGTATTGTAGCTTATTTTGGCATCGACCCAGCTGATGTCATGTCTATGTGTGTGGTGATGTCAGTATATCAACTGCCTCTATATATGTGCCAAGTTAGAAGTAAATTGAAACAAAATTGATGTTTTTATAGACATTTGAAATTTCGCCCATTAGAAGTAAATGGGGGAAAAAAAAGATTTTGAACATCTATTCTGGGTCTCTGGCAGTCTATAAACCCAATTAGGTATGAATTCAGCCAACAGTTTTGCTGCTAGAGTGTTAACAAACAAACAAACCAAACCAAAAACAATACCCCTTGCTTCCCCTTTGGGGGGAGGGGTCGATATTTGGGAAAACAGTTAAGACAAATTAAAATATGAATAATTTGAAATAAGAACAATAATTATTACAATATGAAGAAATTAAGATTTAAATTAGTCAAGGAAACCATTCTTCCATAGTATATTTGGTTTATATTAGAGAGACATGCACTGTAAGACACATCAAGTTGTTTCAACTTGCAAATGAAAGTTCACCTGCTGCCTTGAAAATGTGAGTTAACGTAACTTGAATAATACCATTGTTTAACTCAGATATTGAAGTTCATAAAGTTGACTTCACTACAATGTTCTCGTTGTCCTAACTTTTTTTTCAAAGTTATGAAAGTTGATTCAACTATTAATCACTTGTTACAACTTAAAATTGTGAGTTAAAACAAATATTTATTTTATATTATCAGTACAAAAAAACTTGACTTTGCTAGTTAAACAAACACACATTTCTGCTTTATAAAAACATCAAGTTTCAAGTTATAACAACTCACAACATTACATTATCCATTCAAAAAACCTTGCTTTCTTTTGTCAAAAGAACATACCATTATTACAGATGACAGGTAGGCCTTCCTTTAGGACAGAGGTAGGCTAATCCAGTCTTTGAGGGCTGGTATCCTGCATGTTTCAGAGGTTTCCCTCTTCCAGGTGTGTTGAAAGAGGGAAACCTCTAAAACATGCAGGATACCAGCCCTCAAGGACTTGATTTGAATAGCCCTGCTTTAAGAGAAGCCAAGTCTTTGGCAAGAGGTGGGATTTCCACACTAGTCTGAGCAAAGCCACTCTGACTCAGGGTGTTTGAAGATGGTCGCTCCAGGAACAGGTGTTCTGGGTGTAGGGACCTTTGACCCCATTAGTGGAAGAGGCTTTGGCACATCTGTGTGGTCTGATTGCTGTATGATGTTCTAAGTAGGAACCATGACAGAGGGGAATGGGTAAGACTATCGCCATGACCCCCCCTGCCTGGTCTAACTGACCAGACTCTCCATTCTACCACCTTCCTGTACCTTCCCCTGCCAGCAATTCATCTTAGTCAGTGTCCTATTTGACAAAACCAGCATGTATAATTATTATATGTGACAAAATTATTAGCCCCTTATTAGATAAACAAGACCAAATTTCCAGCACTATTTGTACCTTGCATTAATATTGCTGCAACATCAGTTTGAGAGAGATTTTCAAACTGACATCATTTAGTTATGTTGACACATTTAAATTGACATTTCACTGAACTGGCTTACAATCTTGAGTTGCAATGCCAATAACTCATGAAGTTAAGCTGAAATTTCATAACTCATTATGTTAAATGGAAGTAAATTATAGAAACAAGTTATGACAACTAATTGAGTTTATGACTTTTTACAGTGTAGTCCTTCATCATTGACCTCGAAGTGTCCCGAAATCAGTCCAAAATCAAATACACGCTTCATCTGCAGTGTGTATGGAGCTCATTATGTCCATGCCAACCTTGCCATCAGTTTATAGAGTTTAAGGAGGCCACTCAAATGTGACGATAACTATTTGTTTTCTAACGCGCAAACCCCCTCCCCATCCCGACACTTTTCTTCTTTTTTATTTTCAACTGATAACTTGTAAATACAAGTTAAGTCAACTCGCACCTAGATGAAAAAACTTTCAATCAGTCAAGACAATGAATTAATGAACGTTTAATTCTTGAAAACTAGAACAGCTGAGTTGAAAATCCAAAACTAGTTGGAGCTCTTTGAGTTGAAGAGCAAAAATAAGTGGACATAACTAAATGGGGCTGTAACGTTTTGCAGTGTGTGATTTTCTCAGGAATTAAGGCAGTTGTTGAAGAAAATCACACACATGCTGCATGACAATATCTATCACCATGATCAACTTCTTGCTGATCTGGAAGACAGTGAAGGACTGAGATCATATTTTTAGTTGATGGATGTTCACATCCACTTCACCAGTTGAAAATTAGCAATAAAAACTGATATAAAAAGATGAATTAAAATTCTGAGAGTGTATTGTAAATGTCACACAACTGATTTTCAATACAGCACTGTACAGCCTTAAGAGATGCACAAAAAACAGAACTAAGCAGGTTCCAAAGGTTAAAGTCATTATTTAGTGTGACCCCTGACCCTGTGATAAGAAATCTGAAATTGTCTGAATAGAATGGTTAAAGACATGTTAAGTGCAAAGGGAGGTCACTCTAAATACTACCACTGTGGTTTATAGAAGCTGTTTTTCACCTGAAAATTTAGTTTTGACTGCTGTACGTTTTTCACAGATATTCAGATTGGATCTTAATACAGAGACTGAGAAATGCATGTATGGTGATTATGACTTTACTAAACCAACAAGCCTAATATTGGCCTATACTTTTGTACAGTGTTCTATACAGTATTATGTTTTCTATGAGTGTATTCACAAGATAGTGGAATTATTCATTGTGATAATTATGACTGAATGTGGTGAGGATCTGCTGTCTCTGATTGTTCAGTTACTGTTTGTGTCTAGATGTTTTTTTTAAAAAAGGTTGCATAATATACCTTCATCAGGTATATGCCTGGTAAATGCATGTGTTGATAAAATTATAGTGTACAGAGTTGATTAAAGCTGTGAACTTGTGACTCACATATTCACATTGCCCTTTGAAACATTCCCATTTAATATGCACATTTTACATGGAGATTATAGCATTATATACTGTAACTGACAGACATTTTTAGCGCATTAAATTGAGCTTCATGGTAGTTAATAGAGCTGGTCACGGGTCCTTTTCGTTCAGTTGTTCACAACTCCAATCTGTCCCACCCCAATTAGCATGCTTTTTAACTCGGGCTGCGTTCATTCATCCGGTGTTCACTGCACCGTGTGCACTGTCCCATTCGCTGGCAACACATCTGTGAAAGACTCAGATATTTGTATGCATATAGGTATAATCGAAGCGTTATTTATTTATTTCACTTTGAGAATGTCAGGCTTTACTGGGGGGTTTCTTGATCTCTGAGACTGCATCATGCTCATGCAGATATTCTGAAGCATCTCAGAAAAGGTTTCACTGCCAATTGTTAATACTTTGGTGTGTTTGCTGCATTGCATTGTGGGTATCGGACATTTTGCTCGATTATGTTCTATTTTATGTGCAGGGGTTCAGCAGGGTTATTGTGTTGTGTAAATTAGGTTAATATGTGTGTGTGTGTGTGTGTGTGTGTGTGTGTGTGGTGATGTTTATCGACCTTTTTATGTGTATTTTTATTTTCTGTAATGCACACCATGAGTGAAAGCTGAAGGCCAAACAATTCCATACACGCTCATCTGTAAATGTCAGTTGGTCATGATCTGCAACTTCCTTCTTGACACATGTCCAAGAAACTGCCCAACTTGTGCTTCACTGTCAGTCTCAGTGAATCAGTCAATCTACACCGGAGAAAATCTAAGTCTTACCAAGTGTATATTTCTCATTTCTAGTCAAAATATCTCATTTCACTTATAATAAGACATTGTCACCCACAGGGTAACTTTTCAGTGAAATATAAGAACTTATTTTTAGACAATATATCTTATTTCAAGAAATCCTGCCAAGATAATTTTCACTTGTTCCATTGGCAGAATTTTTTCTGCTTGAATTAAGCAAATAAATCTTGAAGTAAGTAAAAAAAAAATCTGCCAATGGAACAAGTGAAAATTGTCTTGGTCAGATTTCTTGAAATAAGATTTTCAAGATCTATTGTCTAAAAATTAGTTCTTATATCTTACTGAAAAGTTACTCTTTAGGTGATTATGACTTATTTTGAGTGTGATGAGATTTTTTGACAAGAAATGAGAAAAATACACTTGGTAAGATTTTGATTTTTTGCAGTGTACACACCATGCTATAATATAGTGGTGAAATCTAAATGATCTGCCTGAATTACACCTGTGCTAATATCTATATCTGGTCAAAAATGTCTTTATAACAATGTTCTTGCTTAAACAGTATTAAACAATGAGTCATTATTGGTGGTGAATGGAGGGGAGGTGATGAAATTTTCAGGAAATGCTCATACTGGCACAAGGAATAAATGATTAAATTTTGGTGGTGATTTGGGGGGGGCACGAGTGATCTGCCTTGGTGGAGGTCTGCGCTCTCCGAGTGCTTTTCTAGTTTTAAGTGTGATTTCTAGATCTGGTCAGAAATGCCTTTATAACAATCTTCTTGCATAAACATTATTCAAAAATGTAAGAAAAAGTAGCTGTAACTATATACAGTATATACAGATAGCATGGCAGCATACAGCATGACCACAGGCCTGTGAGGAAGCATTGCCCCCTACACAAGGTCATAACAAATGTCCATGACTAATTTGGAATGACTGCGCTCATTATTCCTTCATCTTATTGTAATAAAACACCCTCCTCTCTTTCTGTGTGTGTGCCTGAATTTTCCACAGACACTTTGTAAAGCTGTCACAGATGTAATGACATATTGAAAAGAAAAAAAAAAAAAAAACCTACTGCCTCTTATCATATTTCACCAAATTAAATGAACTGTTGTACAATGTAAAAGTTCATGCCAGTGTTGTCGTGATAAATATTATGCTTTTTATTTCCCCCGCTTATGTACTTTCCGCTTTCCATATTTCACAGGCAGGCTAAATGAGCTGTGGCCTGCACACAGCAGAACACATCGGCATTAATAAACCATGAAAAGGTCAATTACACGTCATTCTGTGATTTGTTGTGACCATTTATAATCAGCCTTGTGTCGGATACATTTAAATCCCCCCTAGCCAAAGAATCCACACATCTTTGGAAGATACAGTACAGTTTTTTTTACACCACATCTTTATCAGTAACTATGACTAAAATCGTTGTCATGGCATTAAGGTACTATTATTCTATATTTAATTTGTTTTTAGTGTTTAACCAAATTTAGTATTTTGAGATAAATGCATTGAATTAGTTGTTACAAATACCAGACACTTGTTGGCCAACATTGGCAGTTTAAATGCTCAGTTTCAGAATGATGCAGACATCATTGGGTTTTTATGTAAGCAGCCTGGTTGAAAGCAGTCATTAAACTAATGCACTCGTGACATCATCATCATCATCATCTGCACAGTTCAGCCACTTTAAGACACAGCTGCTATAAACAAACTGACAAATACAGCAACTGGTTTGGTGTTGGAAAAAAGGTTGTACATAAAGGCAATAAAATGGAAAAGTTTGGCTCCCCCTATTATGACTCCCTTGTTACATTTTAATATAAATCTACAGTATCTACACTAAATATAAACATTATGCGATGACAGATATCAGTCTAATGTATGAATGTAACAGATTTGCATTATAACATCCATCAGATATAAAGCATTTGGAGTAGTGTTTGTGGTCTCTTGAGGAATGGAAGTCCATTCTTCAGTGACTTTAAAGCACCAGTTTATCGTCTATGCAGTTCACAGTGTTCTGTCCTTAGAACTAACTTGCTTATTGGTGCATAAGACTGAACATTTTCCTGATTGATTATCAACCCAGGAGATTAGGAACTGCATCAGTGGAAGCTAATGGGGATCCTTTTAACAATGGACAGTAAAAAAAAAATTCAATTTCTTCCATTTGCACAGCACTATTGTGTCATGGGTTTGTTACATGTATCGAGAGCATTAATACCAAACATGCAAAATGATGTTTACTGACACTTATCAAATGCAGCATCTTTTTTTGAACTTGTAAGGATTTGCAAGTGAATAAAGATTAAATATTACAAGGCAGATCACAAAAATCTATTTTGTCTAACTTCTCTTCCTTTAACCCATAAAGATCCAAACAACTACTGGCAACCAACTTCGTGTACTGATCTAAATGGTTTAATACCTGTTGATCCACTAATCCTTTTAATACATGTAAGTAATTGGTGTAAAATGTTTGTCATCTTTTCATGGTCATTAGATATGACCCATTTGGATGTTCAGAGGCTCCATAGTTACCGTGGAAACACAGTCATCATCAACAAAACTGAATCACCAGTAAAACACATGGAGTTGGATCAATGACAGTAGATGGAGACAATGGGTTTAGGTTCAGTTAATGATAGATTTCACTGAAAAAGTCATTTTTTCTTTAGTTTTCTCCATTTTTTATATAATAACCCTCAACTTTAATCTGAGCTTTTATGAACATCTACATGATAAGTGAATTCAATATAGGAAAATACCTGAGTTACAATGAAAAATGCAAAATACAGAGGAGAATATTATAATAAATAGTGATGATTCATTTAAGAGAGATTAAATATGGAGAAAAATTAATTTGGGAACTGCCACCAAAGTAGCACTCGGCCTTTATGAGTTAAGGGTTAAGTAATGGGTATTTGTTGCCAAATATTGCTTCGAATTATATATAATGCTTCAAATCCCAACTCAAAACTCACCTGTTCAGACTTTATACTGTGAGTGGTAAGGCATGAACAGGTAGTGCAGGTGGTTGATGTGACCATAGTCCATGTTTATTTGTCTTTTATTATATATTATTGTATTTTATTGATTGTATTTCTTTGTATTCCTGCTTTTAGCTGTATGGTGACCCTGAGTTTCAAGGAAGACGTCATTTAAAAATGGAGTTTGCAGCTCATTGCATGGACAGTGTGAAAGCTTGATGTTCCATGTATTTACTCGTGTGAACAACAGTATGTTTAGCATTCATCTACCAAAGGGGAGTAAAGTTTATCAAATGGGGATTCTTTGTTGTGAGACGTGATCTATACTTGCACCTTCGGGAAATAGCTTGATCCACTTAAAGGTGGTAGTAGGAGATGTTTTCCTGGAGCATTTTTCACTATATTGCTTAAAATGCCCTTCACACCCCGATTGCAACCAATTAATTAAATACTCTAACACAAACATAAAAAAAAATTTGTCACCTGTGGAACGGACAGGACTGAAAAAACACCATCCAATCATCAAAATAATTGAATGATGATATGTCTATCAAACTCAACTGCCATTTGTTCCCCTCCCCCGCTCCTGGAGCCGGGGCCAGGGCCCAGAATTGATGCTGCCCAGCACTAGTGAACCCTCAGGAACAAGCACTGCGCATGCCAGTACTCTGGAGGCGTAGCTTTGAGGGGATGTCTGAAGAAAGGGGTTTAGACTTTTTCTTTTCTTTGAATTGTGTATTTTCAAAATATAGCTTGCCCGAACCATTTGTCCAAGATCTCCTACCCTGCCTTTAATAAGAAGGTCATAGCACAACAATATATTTTGTGATAGTCATTGTATTTGCTGTCAGGAAACTAAAACCTTGCACTTGAAGTTATTTCACATCACTAGGTTTAACATTATTGGTGCACTATGGGACTGTGGTTGTCGACTAAATAATTTTCTAAGTACTTGTGGTGCAGAGATTTACAGTAAAACATCTAACTCAAAAATCCCTTTTACCAGCTCTAAGGCTAATGAAATATGCATTTCAGTAAAGAGGGAGCTCATATGTTAGTAATCTGATCTCATGTTTCTGGAAGTTACACATCTTCTCATCACACCCAACCCTGATCTACAGTAACATCCTCCATCAGTCAGGTCTGGGTTAAGTGTGTTCAAGCATTATCACCTTCATTAAATATCTGATTAAAACAATAGCAATTTCTCATAGACTGCAAGGGAAGCCCGGCTTCCCCTAAAATTACAAAAATTAAATGGTTAAATATGTTCGGTTGTGTTGACATTTTATTGACTACAAATGTGTTAGAACACGTTCATCTCAAAGACGAGTTTGTTCAGAATCAGCTTTATCACAAATCAACGGACTCGATGTTGTTCACCTCTCATACATTCCTGTTGCTCTGTTTTCTCATATGAGCTATAGTCAGTGCATTTGCCCATAGATGTCCGGTGTCCATGCACTTCAATGGGACTGAGTGGAACAGTTTTTTTCATTGACTCAAAACTGGACGGTAATTGGATAAATGCCACGATGTTGTCCCGCCCCCGGACGCCCGGCGTCTCTGGGGGTGAATGGAGCTGTGGGCGGAGCTAGGCCAGGCTGGACGCTGGGCTTCCACATGCTGATTGGAGGATCAGTCGAAAGGCTGAATCCCGTTTGATTGACAGCTGTTTTGAGATCTACTCCTTCATTGACACAGTTCAGTTTAATACCGTCGCGCATTCTGCTGTGAAATCGAGAGAGAAACTTCTACGAAATTACTCGTTCATTCCTTGCACTGTAAATAAAACACACTCATTGTACTTCCTTGTTTCAATTTGACATAATTTCAACATTTTCTTGTTTACTTGGTACGATAAGGTCACTGACCATTTTCTTAAAAAGGAATGGAGGGCCGAATTTATGTTTAAATAACTTCACATTTTTTTTATGTAAGCCGACAATGAGCTTCCCCTGTCTGAAAGATGAGCAGCCGCCACTGGATTAAAGAGGAGACAAACATACAGAAAAAGCACATGTGTATGGTTTATTAATTGGATGGCCAACCCTGCATGGAAACCACCGGTTCTGTTCCCTCTAGAGCAGGGGTGTCAAAGTCATTTTCATTCAGGGGCCACATTCAGCCCAATTTGATCTCAAGTGGGCCGGACCAGTAAAATAATAACAGTGAAAAAAGTAAAATTATATTATGATCAGGTTTACATCAACAAAGTTTCCTTAAAAATCTGAATAACATGAACAACTTGAATTGTCTTAAGAAAAACAAGTGCAATTTTACCAATATTTTGCCTCGGTTTATCAGTTTATCATTTACACATGTGCATTACTATCACACAAAACATTTAGTAACAGGCAGAATATTAGTAAAATTGCATTTACTTCTCTTATGACATTTCCGTTTGTTCATATTTGTTCAGATTATTCACATTTAATGTAAACATTTTCATGTAATTTAACCTTTTTACACCAAAAAACACAGAGAAAATTTGGGGTTGTCATTATTTATAGGTTATTATGATAATATTTTACTGGTCTGACCTACTTAAAATCTAATTGGACTCTATGTGTCTGTATGTGAAACCTGAAATAAAATGATTTTGACACCATTGATTAATATCTTCAGTGTAATTTTTTGCATTTCACAAATCATCACGCGGGCCAGATTGGACCCTTTGGCAGGCCGGATTTGACCCCCGGGCTGCATGTTTGACACCTGTGCTCTAGAGTGTCAAATGATAAAAGAGACTGATCTCGGTGTTTGGTCACATTTGTTAGGTTGACAAAACTGTTTACAGGACAGATGAGGACAATCATTAAGCTGAAAAGGTCTTTTAAATACAGATGAAACCCCTGAGAGTACTTCATTACATTACAGTCTTCTGGCCATGGTCTTTGATCGAAAGCCTAACAACTTACTTAAATGGCTTTGGCTTTACTTAAAGTATTAAGGGTTGCATGATCAGCTGTTCTTAATGGTTATTCATTTGTGGTGCAAAGCTGTGTCCAGTGACCGGTAAAAATGCAGATTTCACATGTCAACTGGAAATGACATGATGTTGAGTGTAATGGCCGCTGTCTTATCATTTTCAGAGGTCATTTAAGTCTGAGTGGTAAAATCTTCCTGTCTTTCAATTAAAATGTCATATTCTCTCTAAACAGTGTGTGGTAATATTTGTCTATCCCTATGTCTATTAACCTGGGTTTTCCTTTATCACACATTGACAGAGGAAGTGAAATGACAGTTTGAGAGTTGGAGTTGTCAAACATTCACATATGTGCAGGTGCTTATGTGGAGTTTGTGTTGGAAGCTGCATTGTGCTGGGAGCTGGCCGACTGCTGACGTTAGCACACGACATTAATAGTCTAAGAGTGGATCAGAGGCAGTGAAGAACTGGAAGTGTAGGGATATTTGTGGGAAAAACAGTTCAAGTGGTGTTATTCAACATGTGGAGAAGGCTCCTGTTTTTTATGGTACTTTTCAGTTAAAAAGCAGTTAAAGCAAGTAAAATAAATCATAAAGCGTGCATACTGAACCCAGAAAGACCCAAACATCCACTAGTGACCAAAACTATCTAGTATTTAAAATGTTTTATACCTGTTGATCCACTAATCCTATCAATCCATGTAAATAATTGGTGTAAAATGCAGTTTGTCACCTTTTCATGGTCATCTGACATGACCCATTTGGACGTTCAGAGGCTCCATAGTTACCGTGGAAACACCATTATCTTCGACAACATTGATTCACCAGTAAAATCTATGGAGTTGGATTAATGACAGTGGATAGACACATTTGTTTTATGTTCAGTTACTGATATATTTTACAGAAAAAGTCACTTTTTCTTCAGTTGTATCTGTTTTTGGTATAATAACCCTCAATTTGAATCTGAACTTTAATTAAGATTTATATGATCAGTGAATTAAATATAGGAAAAAGACTGATTTTTACTGGAAAAAAAGCCAAAATACAGAGGATAATATTACAATAAATGGTGATAAATCACTTAAGAAAGATTCAATAAAGAGAAAAAAATTATTTGGGAATGGCCACAAAAGCAGCATTGGGTCTTTAGAAGCATCATTAACTCTTAAGGTGTCAATCATCACATCCTCAGAAATGACTGTGTAAAAGAATAATAAAAAAAAAAACTTCCAAAATACATAAAAAAATAAATCCTCTCATTAACTTGTTGTTTTATGTCCATATTATTGTCTTAAACTTCCATTAAACTATTCAATTTCAGAGAGAGATTCAATAAAATATGAAAAGAAGGGAATCCACTGTTTAGTGAATAGAAGTAATAGCTATTATTAAATGCTGCTGTTGTGAATGGCTTAATATAAATCTGTCCTATGCGTTTTGTACAGCTGCCCAAAAGCATCTTTAATTCCAGATAAATTCAGTTAACTGTATTAAAACGACAATATCAATATACCTGCCATTTCTCCAGAAGCTGTGACTCACTTCTAATAATTCATGATGTCTTTTCAGTTTTGTTTGTTCCTATGAAAGTTGAGTCCATAATGAATCAAAGCCCACATGAAGTAATAACCTGTACAATATATTTAACTTCATTAATCTGTCATGTTGGGGATGTCTCCACTGGTAACTGTAAGGGACACTGAAATTATTCATCCACCTGTTTATTTTCTGAAATGGGAACAGGTAATTATCCAATTGCACAAAATCAAGTGTCTTATTCAGGAAATGTGAATGTTGCTGAAAATTAATCATCATTGATTAGAGACCCTGTGATTTGAATCCATCCTTTCTCCAGATTAGTTAGCCATTGATCTGTGACAGCAATTTCACGCTTGCGATCAACCAATCGACCCGGTCATAATATGTGGCCTCCGCTGGGCTTTCTTATGACCTCCTCATTCATCAGGGTGCCACCTGCAGTAACATTTACCCTTTCTGTGGCCACACAGGGAAGGGAAATCATGTGCATCTTTCACTGCATTTCCCTGGTGTTCCTGTGTGTGTGTGTGTGTGTGGGTGTGTGTGTGTGTGTAGGGGTGTGTGTATGTGTGCGCACAGTAACTTCCCTTCACAACAGTTTCCATTTGTTGCAGAAACTCACTGTAAAAGCAAAATATTAAAACAAGTGGTGCCAGGCACAACAAACCCCGCCCCCCACATATATTTTAGCTTATTTCGGCATTGATCCAGCTGATGTCATCATGTCTATGCATGTAATGATGTCAGCATATCATTTGCCTCTATATATGTGCCAAGTTTGAAGTAAATTGAAACAAAATCGATGTTTTTATAGACATGTGAAATTTTGCCCATTATCAGTAAATGGGAGGAAGAAAAAAGATTTTAAAAATTCATAAAAATTTGAACTTTGACCTACTTTTCCCAAAATGTAATTACATCTATTCTGGGTCACTGGGAATCTATAAATCCAATTTGGTATGAATTCAACCAATTCTTTTGCTACTAGAGTGTTAACAAGCAAACAAAGAAACAAACTAGAAGCACTCGGAGAGCGCAGACCTCCGCCAAGGCTGATCAATGCCCCCCCCTGTGGGCCCCCCCACCCCCGATCACCACCAAAATTTAATCATTTCTTCCTTATCCCATTTCCAACAAACCTTGAAAATTTCATCCAAATCTGTCCATAACTTTTTGAGTTATGTTGCACACTAACGGACAGACAAACAAACAAACAAACAAACAAACAAACAAACAAACCCTGGCAAAAACATAACCTCCTTGGCGGAGGTAACAAAGAAGCAAACTAACCAAAAAACAATACCCCTTGCCTCCCCTTAGGGAGGCGGGGTAATAAGAAGTTGTTTCTCCGATTACGCATGGTGATAATTTAACATTGACAGTTAATTATAGTTTATCAAGTTAAAACAAATCTCTACAAAATAGATGTGATACAACGATCAACAGGAATAACAGTGATTGCTACATTATAGTTTTTTACATTATTTGATTGATGACATTCCAAATTCAAGATGGCCGACAGTAGACATGAACAAAGATCTGTAAGAAAATTTTTTAATCAGAAATTAGAAATATTTTGTTCCCCCTAACTTATGGACACAACAAAGTGCAAAATAATCTAACCCAAAATGGAACCCTGGTAAGAGTCTGGTTTCCATCAGCTCTATATGTAAAGTGTCATGAGATAACTTTTGCAATGATTTGATGCTATATTAATAACATTGTGTTTGATTTAAAAATTACATTCTTTATTTCTCAGCTATGCCTTTCTCACCAATCTTACTTCATTTTTGAATGATGTTGATGTATACAGTTAAATAACATTCATATTTTATTAATAAACCAATAATGACAAATCAGACGGATTTTTTCTCATAATACATGCATGAAAAGGTTAAAATAGCTTGGGGTGAAAAAAAAATATGCGAAAATGAACAATTCTATAATGATAGGGTAAAAAGGAAATTACACTATTAAAGGAGTGATGTTTTGCTTTTTAAAAAAAAAAAAAGAAATTGTGCATTTGAAAACATTTCCCTGTGGTCTACATAAACTGTAAATGCTATGCTTGGGTCTGAATTCTTCATTAATTTAACTCCACAGGTCCATCTTCAACCCTATTTCTGAGTAATGAAACCAGAAAGGTCATTTTGAGCACTGGCCCTTTAAATGCAAATGAGCCACTTCACACCCCACTCCCTTCAGATTCTTGGCTCTGCTTTGTCCTGTTCAGCCAACTGTGTTCGTTTATACAGTCAACAACTGAACATTTTAGGTAGTTGGCTTGAGGTTTGGACATATTTTCAGTATGGACTACAACCGCTGTTGCTGACAAACAATTATGTCGTACTCAGAGAAATGTTCATCAGAAGTCTTGACCTTATATGTGTAAATGTTGTGACATAACTAGTTATAGATGTAACAAATTAAGAAGGAATTAAAACAGGTTGTAGAAATTTTCCTGGAGTGAATATAAAGATGCAGCACCTGGAGGGTTCAAATTCAAAGTTTTTGAACTATTAGGGTCCAAATACACAAATAAATGAACCAAAGACTAATAAAAGTGGGTTAAGCAAAATATGACCCTTTTAAAATATGAGCACCCTTGACTATTATGTTTTAACTTAATGACCAAAATGTGTCCTCCAAATTGAGAAGTGATGTCGATACTCCTCTCAATCATTCAGGGAGAATCTGACCTAAAACACTGTCATTCATTTTAACATTTGGTCGTCCCCATTGGAATGGGCTCTTGACTCACTGTTATACTCATGTCAACATCAGCAGCTCACCCAAATGAAGAGAAACTACCTCTGCACCCTTGTTATTACTCTGTGAATATATCAATGTTGTATATCTGTGTGTTTGGATTAGCTGCTGTAAGTTTCACAAAACATTCTTTATGGGAAAACTCATTGATCCTGAAAACCATGTTTTCCACATAAACACACAGATAACTGTGCGGCAGATTTGATACACTCATGTACAATGCTCTCTTTCTGTGTAATGCAATGTTATGTGCATATTTTTTATCCGAAAGCAGAGAAAATAGCTATTTTTGTATGCAGATGGACATGCTTCACTGGAGATGAAGTACCTTTCTACTCTAAAAACACGCTTTACGAATTTTAACTAATGCATTTTTTCACTCCTGATTTACATTTTTACTCTTTGGAAAGTTCCTCTTACCTTTTTTCAACAATGTCAATTTTCTTCACCTGTCTTTCCACTGAAAATGAAAAGAATCTTGTCACTTGCTGATGATGCCTCTCCATCTTGGAAGGACAGAAGTAGGATTTTAGATCAGTTTGTATGGCATCAGTATCCTCAATATTGTTTATGTTCACTCAAAAACAGTTTGATTGTGTCTCTGCAGTTTCCTGCCAGAAAACATAACCTCAAAGCCACAATGTTCCTGTTGTCATCCTCCATTACAGTCCAGTGTGTAAGCTTTAGGGGCATTTAGGAGGATCTAATTGGAGAAATTGAATATAATATCTATAATTATGTTTTCATCAGTGCATATTCACCTGAAAATGTGCAGCCATATTATAGCACTATGTTCCTACAGTAGCTCTTTTTTGTCTTTTTTGCCAGGCCTGACACCATCACCTACTATATTAGTGTGGACCAGAGTTAATATCTAATGATAATTGTTTTAAAAAAGTAAATCTAACAAGTGACTTTTGTATTTTTTGTAAGAGATCAAATTATTTAGACATTAAAATGAATAATTGATTGATATCTTTATTTTGATCATGTAAATGACAATTTAAAAACAGAAATGCAAATAAATGATAATCAAGAGAATGAGAACAAAATGATAACTTAAAGCTGCAGTGTCTTAAGCCTCAACATTTTGTTATGACCCTGGGTCATAATTTGTCTACTTATCTGTATATGTACAGGGTGGGGAAGCAAAATTTACAATATTTTGAGGCAGGGATTGAAAGACAGTGTATGACCTATCAGTTTATTGAAAGTCATGAGAATTTATTTACCACAAGAAAATTTACATAATAGAAAATGTTTTTATTCTATGTGTCCTCCTTCTTTCTCAATAACTGCCTTCACACGCTTCCTGAAACTTGCGCAAGTGTTCCTCAAATATTCGGGTGACAACTTCTCCCATTCTTCTTTAATAGTATCTTCCAGACTTTCTCATAATAGTTTTGCTCATAGTCATTCTCTTCTTTACATTATAAACAATCTTTATGGACACTCCAACTATTTTTGAAATCTCCTTTGGTGTGACGAGTGCATTCAGCAAATCACACACTCTTTGACGTTTGCTTTCCTGATTACTCATATGGGCAAAAGTTTCTGAAAAGGTATGGATAATAGTGTTAGGTATGATTATGACATCAATATATGTTTGGTTTCAAAACAATTGACGTAGTGCCTGCTGAGAAAAAACAACTAAATGTTCATTGTAAATTTTGCTTCCCCACCCTGTATATGTGTTTTCTGTATAGTGTGTGTGTGTTCTCCCCCCGTCCTGTAGGTGTGCTGTGCCCTTTTTGTGTCTGTTTGTGTTGCAGGAAGCTGATTGGTTGAGTGTGATTGCCCAGCCCCTTTAAGTGGCCCTGGATCCAGCCGTTCCCTCGCTTTCTTGCCTCCTGCCAGCTCCCAACCGTGTGGTCTTCTGTGTGTCAGGAGGCCTTTGAGTCTGCAAAGGTGCTTCTCTGCAGCGCTCCTGTACTGGCTGCGCCAGATTTTTCACGGCCCTTCAAGCTGGAGGTGGATGCCAGCGCTTTTGGTCCCGGAGCAGTGTTGTTACAGCAGGATGAGCACAGTGTTGACCATCCTGTGTGCTACTTCTCCAGGAAGTTTAACAAGCACCAAGTGCATTACAGTACTATTGAAAAGGAAACCTTAGCCTTGTTGTGGGCTCTCCGAGACTTCGAGGTATATGTCGGGTCCAGTGTGTCTCCTGTTAAGGTTTTCACGGACCACAATCCTTTAGTGTTCCTCTCCAGGATGCGAAATCACAATCAGCGCCTCATGCACAGGTCACTGTTATTACAAGACTTCAGCCTTGAGATCCAGCACCGTAAAGGAGTTGATAATATTGTTGCCGATACTTTGTCATGTGTCGGATGCTAGGTTTTAAACATTTCCTGAGGGGCAGAAATGTTTAAACTTTGGTGGGGGGTGTTATGACCCAGGGTCATAATTTGTCTACTTATCTGTATATGTAACATTTAATTTGAATATTATTTTATTTCCAAATCATTAATTTTTGTTTATTTTTTTGACATTTGTTTATGTTGTAATTTACATATTATTTCATTAATTATTTAGTCAGTTTATATTATATATTCTTTTATAATGTTTCTTCTTGCCTTTTCTTAATATTTTGGTTCCTCCCTGTTGGTTGTAGTACGACCTGTTTTGGGTGGGTAACACGAGAGTTAAGTCCATGATGGAGCGCGAGCAGTAGATGTTGTGCTGAGCTGCTGATGATAAAGCATGCTGAAACTGTCCTGTTGTTTGGTGATTATTAGCACGGAAGACAACAAAACATATCAACACTAAGAATACCATTGTAACCCGCCTTACCCACAGCCCTGGTGAGACAAGCAATATTTTAGGGTTACATATATATGTTTTCTGTATAGTGTGTGTGCGTGTTCTCCCCCCATCCTGTAGGTGTGCTGTGTCTGTTTGTGTTGCAGGAAGCTGATTGGTTGAGTGTGATTGCCCGGCCCCTTTAAATGGCCCTGGATCCAGCTGTTCTCTCTCTCTTGCCTCCTGCCAGCTCCCAACCGTGTGTTCCTGTGTGTGATCGTCAGTTGTGTGCTCGAATGTGACTTTTGTATTTGTATATAGTTGTAAATAGAATATTTTTGTAAATTCGATCCTTTTTTGAACGGGGAGGTTGGCTCTTTTATTTTCACCTTTTCTCCTGTTTTTTTGGTTAGGGAGTTCAGGTTAGTTTTCTGTATTTTATTTCTTGCATTTATTTTGAGTAGGTAATTTAGTTTGAACTCAGAAGAAGATATTTTGTTTGTTGTTTTAGCCGCACCCTCCCCTAACCCTCCTTTAGTTGAATTGAATTTGAATTTTGAATTTTAGTGTTTTTGACTGACGTGTGCTTGGGAGCTGGGAGGGGACAAAGTAGAGCAATATTATGTTCGCCCTGGTAAACCCCTAGGCCGGGGCGTAACAATTTACATTTAGTAAGCTCTTCCTGTTTTTGTTGTGTTCTTAAAACTGTTCTTGAACAAAACAATGTCCTCAAACTTTTCATAGCATTGAAACAAACAACAAACTGACCAAAGGTAAGACTCAAATGTCTTAAAAAGTGTTTTACTCTTCTGCTCCACTGTATCCTAAAGGGAATTACTAGAGCTTTTAACAGAGCAGAAGTTTTACATGTAGTGGAATATGTTTATTTCATTAATACTTTTAGTTGCACTGTTTTGTTTGAACATCATTTTTGTTCCCTCTGTGTATTAACAACACTTGGGTACTTTATTAATACTAGTGTCAGATTGAAAATGGGAAATTCATTCATTCGTTCATTCATTCATTCATTCATAACCTTTATTTGAACTCAGAGATATATTGAGGACGCAACCTCATTTGCAATATAGCCGAGACAGAACAAAACATTTGAAGCATACAATGGACATATCAGAAATACCAAAAAGTAAAAGCGACAAAGATGATTTAAAAACAGAGAACTCTACTCAAAAACAGAAACAGCTGGAAGTAAAATAAAATGGAACTAGAAGCACTCGGAGAGCGCAGACCTCCGCCAAGGCTGATCAGTGGCCCCCCCCGTGGGCCCCCCCACCCCCGATCACCACCAAAATTTAATCATTTCTTCCTTATCCCATTTCCAACAAACCCTGAAAATTTCATCCAAATCTGTCCATAACTTTTTGAGTTAGGTTGCACACTAACGGACAGACAAACAAAGAAACAAACAAACAAACCCTGGCAAAAACATAACCTCCTTGGCGGAGGTAATTACGGATTTATAATACAAAACATTTGAAACATACAATGAACAAATCAGAAATACCAAAAAAGTAAAAGCGATAAAGATGAACTAAAAAACAAAGACAGGTATTTAAAAACAGGAGCAGCTGGAGGTAAAATCAGAAGTGATTAAGGATTTAAATTGTCCTAATGATAAAAGTGTGGTCAGTTTCAAATGGTTTTGGAGAATGTTCCAAGTTTCAGGTGCACAGAAAGAAAAACTGGACTTTCCAAATTCAGTACGCACTGAATGCTAATAATAAGCAAATATTCTGGGGAAGACATAAGCACAATGATAATATGTTTATTATGATGTTATACAGACACAGTTTTAGTATGTTCTTAGATAACTGCTGTATGATTGTTTACACATATAAGTTTACAGTAATGTTAAGTTGATATTCTGTTATCAGGTATTCTGCATAGGGGGGCACTGTTTGGGGAGATGGAGAGTTGAGTTGCTGTCGAGTATTGTTATGATCAATTTATATACATAATAGGGGTATCTATCTGTCTGTCTGTCTGTCTGTCTGTCTGTCTGTCTATCTATCTATCTATCTATCTATCTATCTATCTATCTATCTATCTATCTATCTATCTATCTATCTATCTATCTATCTATCTATCTATCTATCTATCTATCTATCTATCTGTTTAGGTGTACATTGTACATTGCAGATTACTGGTCACTGTCCCCTTTAAGTACACATACACCCATAACATTTTCAAGTACGCTTACACTTCAGTGTTGTTTGTGAAGAATCTTGAGCTTTGGCATCCTGTTTGCTTTGCATTAAATTAAACATTACCAAGCTTGGAAACTCATTTCATGGCACATTCCCACTTCTACTGGGTCAATATGAAACACTTTTCTGTACTGTCACTCTCAGTTCAGCAGCTCATTATTTATCATTTGAACCTGACCTCAGACTGACTATCTATTTATGTGAACTTTAACATCCATCTGTGTATCTTAACATCTATTTAGTATTCAGTTATTAATGCAATATGTTTCAATCGCTGTAAAGTAACGTCCAACTGATATGAGAACCAGAGGGGAAATGAAAAATGCAATAGACAGTTAAATGCCTCTCACCATTGTTGTTTTTTTTGTAAGGACTGAACATGATGGTTTAACATCTCATGTAGGATCAGCCATCAGATGTTACGTTAATACGAGCTGACTCATCATTTGTATGACCCTAAAGTGTCTATATGTAATATTTCTACTTTCAAATAGTAAAAAAGGCCAAAAATGATTATTGAATTGGTGACGATAAAGAGCTGTGAAGTTGTGCCAAAGATGGCAAAGTACCGGATTGTAAAGATATATACTGAATATGTTTATACTGACAGGTGAGGGGTTTATAGAGGGTTAGAGGGAGTAGTGAGTTACTCTGTCAGTCTCCCATGGTGAGGAAAACTAATGCCACAAGACCTTTGACCAAAGCATCAGAAAGTGACAAGATGGGACAATTTTTAGAGTCAAACAAAGTAACAAAGTGATAAAAGCCAATGGGCACAGCTTTAAATGAAAAGAATTCAGTTTGATGCTGAAATGGCAGCATTTCTTATTTGATTATTATGCTTATGAAGGTGTAAAGTTATTATGTGATGTTATTATTTTTTTCTGAGTATGCAAGCTGATGCAGCATGTGAGGATTATAAGACACAGTAATCGCTTTTCCAATGACCCACAAATTGCATGAATATAACTTGCGCATTAAATTTTACCTAATGGAAAAACAACAATTTCTCTCTTGTTTTTCAATTAAAAGTTTTTGCGCTGGCAAGAGGTGGTTTTTCAGGCGTAGCACAAACGGTATATCACGCAAAACCCCAATGGAAAGACCTTTTTCCGCAACTAGAGTCACATGAATTAAAAAAAAAAAAAATAGATGTTGACGGCTGTTACGACAAGTGAAGAAGAAGTGTTTTAAAAGAAACATGGCACGGTATGTGTGGACACACCAGGAAACCGAGTCATTTATTAATTTAGTACAGGATAAAGGGGTAATATATAATAATAGTGACTATATCTGTAAATCAACACGATATATCTGTTTGTCACCATGTGTATGGAACGACTTATCGCGTCATCTCACGATAATAAAAAAACAAATCATCGTATTTGTGATTTGATGGAAAAACCGACATTACGCACTTCTGTTTTTTTGACATTTGGTAAATATCAGTATAGTTTATGTTCAATGGAAAAGCGACTAATGACATTTTAACAGACTATCAAAACAGCCAGAGTTTTTTATTTGAAGTAGACAACTTGATGATACCATAGTACAGATGTATAGCGTGAAACAATGAACTTTCTATTTTCTGTAGTGAGTGACACAGTTTGGTGATACATAGCTTGATTCATTGGCCGGTTTGGTCGCCATAAGTGTATTCAGGTTCTCAGCGCCCTCCTGCCAAACCCCTTTAACAATGACTTGACGTGTCTTAAAGGACTTGAGATTTGCTTATTACTTGCACATGTGTGACTAACTCCCACTGGACACTGGACAACAAAGGGAAGACAAAGTGTCATTAGCCACTATTGTAGTAGTGTATGTGCAAAGTTAGTACCAGCATAGACCTGTTATCCAGAAACCACTCAAACACCAGAAAGATGCTATTTTTTGTATTGTATCTGCCTACTGCTAAAAAAAGACAGGTTTAAAATCAGTTCTAAAGGTACATCTCTAAGACATCTGTGTCAGTGTGACTGTCAGTGCTTCACGGATAGAAATGCATTTAAATGAGCGACGTGGTATGTTTTACAGCTATACCACTTGAGAGAGAAAACTGATATTTTTGCTGCATTACAGTGTCACCGAAAGTGTTTATGTATCACTAAAAGGCTTTATGTGTAGGTGTTGAGACAGTAGGAATACATTAAGCTTTTTTTAAGTACTGACATAAATGCTACAGCTTGGAGGTGTCTGCGGTTGGATCTGACTTATACACAGCCAATAAATAAATAAATAAATAAATAAATAAATTTAGCAAATACTTCAAATACGGGATAATTACTGCAGTGATTAATATTTTTCAGTTGTCCTTTATCTGATGCATTGGGCGTCTTCTCATTTCTTTAGTAACCATCAGTTTGATAGAGAGCATTAATATTGGACTGAACTGTGTTTCAATGGAAGAAAATCATGTGGTCTGATGAGTCCAGACTGACCCTGGTCCAGAGTGAAGGACGCATCAGGGTGAGAACAGAGGTGGATGAAGTGATTACCCATCATGCTTAGTGTCCACAGTGCAAGCCTATGGGGGCAGTGTTGTGATTGGGGTTGGTTCAGTAGGTCAGATCTAAATTCAATATTCTTACGTTTCCATAAAATAATAGAAAAACTGGAAAATATTAGAAGCTATGCATGAATTACTATCATACATTTTATTTTTCTGACATTCTTCCAGGCACCACAGGTGGAGCAGCAAAACACATATAGTTTTTTTTTTTTTTTTTTTTTCATTGTTTACCAACCTCTCATGAAAAAAGAAATGTCAGTGATGCTGCTGAAGAGGAGAACCACAATGAAGTGTTGTCGCTCATCACATGTCTGACAGCACACCATGAGTTAAATTGATTGAGCTCAGTCTCAGGTTGCTTTGTGAGATTACACAGAGGATATTAGTGAAAGGCTGTTTTCCATCACTGAGAAGATGCAGAGTCTCTTAAGCAGATGGAATTTTTAATTAACACAATGCCACTGACTCGGTTAAAACACCAGGAGGCCTGATGGGAGCAATCACAAAGTAGTACTCTGGTAAGTTTTTCATACTCCATTTTACAATGTAGATGTGATGTTATCGAAAAATATTTTTTAATTTAGTCCATTAATACTGGTTTAATTGCAAGGTTTTTAACATCAGCATTAGCCAACTGTTGCTTGGTATATTGTTGCTTTAGTTCAACACATTTTATTCAGTCAACAATGTGAACCTAAGCTTAAAACTGAGATGATGATACAGAGATGTTCAGTCACTATATGTCAGCTGTTTCCTGCTGATGTAAGCCTCAGTCACAAATGCCATTACGAACAGCTATGAACACTGTGCGAATGATTTATGGAAAGTTTTGTACGACCTTCTCAAGGCAGACTTATAAGAATGGAGTGTTCGTAGCAGAGGCGATTTCTCATAGACTGCAAGGGAAGCTCGGCTTCCCCTAAAATTATGAAAATTAAATGGTTAAATATGTTCGGTTGTGTTGACATTTCATTGACTACAAATGTGTTAGAACACGTTCATTTCAAAGACGAGTTTGTTCAGAATCAGCTTTATCACAAATCAACGGACTCGATGTTGTTCACTTCTCATACATTCCTGTTGCGTTGTTTTCTGATACGATCTTTGGTCAATGCATTTGCCCGTAGACGCTCAGCGTCCATGCACTTCAACGGGACTGAGTGGAACAGTTTTTTTCATTGCCTCAAAACTGGAAGGTAATTGGATAAATGCCACGATGTTGTCCCACCCTCGGACGCTCGATGTCTCTGGGGGTGAATGGAGCTGTGAGCGGACCTCAAATGGGCTGGGTGCTGGGCTTCCATGTGCTGATTGGAGGATCAGTCGAAAGGCTGAATCCCATTTGATTGACAAATATTTTGAAATATCGTCGGCTTCCTGATGAAACCTGCTAAGTGACATTTTTGGTTGGGAATAAAAACCTGCTATCTCCCCTATTATAGCTTCAAATTTCAGTCTCCTGTGAAAGTTGTTTACATTCCATCATAAGTACCAACATTAAAGGAACAGATTTTTTTTTTGGTCATATTTCACAGTTTCCTGTTATATAAACATTTTTTTGTTTCTCCTGTAAAATTTACCAAAAGTCACATAGCAGGTTTTATCAGGAAGCCGATGATATACTCCTTCACTTGATAGAGTTCAGTTTAATACCATTGCGGATTCTGCTTGTGAAATCGAGAGAGAAACCACTACAAAATGACTTGTTCATTTCTTGCACTGTAACTGAAACACACTCATTGTACTTCCTTGTTTAAATTTAACATAATTTTAACGTTTTCTCGTTTAGTTGGTACGATAAGGTCACTGACTATTTTCTTAAAAGGGAACGGAGGGACGAATTTATGTTTAAATAATTGATATTTTTTTGACGCAAGCCGACAATGAGCTTCCCCTCTCTGAAAGACGAACAGCCGCCACTGGTTCGTGGCTCGTTCTTAAGTTTGTAGCCAGGTGAATGATCCTGTCCAAGATTTTCCACGAACACAGTACAAAACCCCCTTTCGCAGGGTGCACTAACGAATGCCTTAGAAACAACCTGAGAACAACGCATGACATTCGTGGATCAGAAGGTCATTCAAGGATTCACATGCTCCTGCGCTGGCCGCAAGTAGATCACAAGAACACATTATGTTGTTATTAGGGGTCCCTTAGGGAGTTCACATGAGCGAACTTACAGACAGAGATTCACACGGTTTTCTTAAGGTGGACGAAAGGTGTTTCTATAGACAGTACTGTGTCATTCGTGCTGCATTTGTGTCATTGTTAGAGGGGGTTGTATACAAATTGTCAAGATGGAGTGAATGACTGGACTCAAATGCACAAAGTGTTGTATTAACATTAAGATAAACATGAAGAAACACCTGGAGAAAGATAATGCACAGTCCACAGGAAGGAGGATCAGTTAGGGTTTGGCACTCGGTGTCTGACGGTTGGTGTTTTTAACGTTCACTTCCCTTTATTATTCTTGTGTATTTTTGTTTTGTTCTTATACTTTCTACCTCAAATTTCTTAATTTGATGTCCTATTATGACTCCTAATTTCTAACAGTACAGGTCAGTCTTCCTGCATACGTCACAGGAATGCTGATTCAGCACCATGGACAGCGCATGATCCCAAACACATAAACACACATTTACCTCCTAAAAGGCTTAATTAAATATAGGTTAATGTAGTTTAATGTATGAAAAGAGCATCAATCATCACCAAATAATGTGTGAACATCTCTAATGCTGGGATAGGCTCCAGTGCCTCTGCGACCATCTGGAGGATAAAGCAGTTCAGAAAATGAATGAATGAATAAATGAATGAATGAATGAATAGTACTCTAAGATTAAACTATGTTAAATTTTTTTGCAGAGGTGAAAGTGGACATGACTACAGATGGCCACATGAACTTTGGTGATGACTGATCACTGTTCTGGGGCGTTAAACTACGTTAAGCTTTTGTTTAAGTTAAGTGCTTTAAAATGTCCTTCTTCTTCCGCTGCTGTCGGACCAAAACAGCAGCCACAACCGCTGGATCTTCCTCTTCTTTATCTTGTAGCTGTAGAAGTTTCAGTCTTGTGGGCATTATTACCATCTTGAATGCGATGATCACGACATGGGACTTTTAGTACACGGCCACTGTTTATATACCAAACTAAATATTCTGAAACAGCGAAAGATCTTCCTACCATCAACTTGAGAGCATTGTGAGTTTCACGTAGGGCTGATGTACTTTTACATGCCTGAGTGCATGGGTATGTATATGTGTGTGTGTTTCTCCTCCCCTTCTGTTCACTAGGTTGGGGTGGTCTGGTCGTCTGGGTGTGGGCGTGGTTCCAGGACCTCCTCCGGGGCTGTACCTGAAGGGGCCTGCTCAGGTGAAGGAAGGAGGAGCAGACCAATCCTGACCGGCCACAGAGACTATAAATCCACCCCTGCCTCTCTGTCTGGGCTGCTGCTCTGGTTTCTGCTCATGCTTTGTCAGAGTCATTTTGCTCTTTTGTGTCTTACCTTTGTTCTTCTGTGGTGAGTTGAGTTGGGTTTAGTTAAGACGGGGTACCCTGTACACTGCACTTGGTATTGTTTCATGTTATATACACTAGATTAGTTGGTTGGTGCCACCCTCTGTATTTTTATTTTGGGACTAGTAAGGAGGCAGATGTTTTATTTTGTCCCACCAGTTTTTTTTATTAGTGCAGGGGTCACCAGTTAGTTAGTTTGGTTTTGGTTTGCTGAGTTTTTTTGATTTATTCTGGTACCACCTTTGTCCAACTTTACTCACCTGGATTACTTTGTTTCAATTTTGTAAACACCTTGTTAAAGAAAAGCAGCCTTGAATAAACTGGCTTTATTGAGAAACCTTTTCGTCATATACTTTTGGAGACTGAAGAGGTGTGACACCCCTCCCTCTCCTAGACACCTTTATATGAGGGGGGGGTGTAACACGTACATTCACCTTACGAAAAAATAATTCATGAAGTGGCCGTAGGTCCAATGTAGGAAGGTCCCAAGGCACCCTTATGAAGACCGTGACACCTGTACGGTGTTCGTACGACACAAAATCACATCATTTTCTCATGGAAGCTTCAAGATGCTCTTGCGTTTTGAACTGACTTCATAAGACAGTCGTAAGAAACTGTTCCCTCCACGAAGGTCTACGAACTCCAGAACTGATACGAACCGGGAGATTTGTATGAACCCATTGTTCGTAAGAAGCTTTGTGACTGAGGCTTTAGATAAACAAGCTTTTCCACTTTCAGCAGCAATGATTCTCATTCCTACAAGGAAATCATATATGATGATATGGTATCAACCTGTGAATTACTGGACACAAAGAGCATAGAAAATGGGTTTAATACAAATGGAAAAGTAATTTGAAGTCACAAAGAGATGTTCGTCCTGACTCATCTTCATATAAGTCTGTTCAGGTATAGCTGAACCCACTGATGGAAGAGATGCTTATTATTACTGTTCACACAGAACAACATAGTAGGTTTAAAAACTGGAATTACCTGTAAAGGTTTGGCTCTGAGTAAGAATTTACACTGAAACTTTTAACCCACAAAGACCCAGCACTACTTTTATGTCAGTTCCACCATGAAATTTTCTCCATATCTAACCTTTCTTAAATGATTTATCACAATTTACTTATAATATTATCCTCTGTATTTTGTATTTAATCAGTATAAATCATGTATTTTCTCATATTTCATTTACTGATCATGTAGAAGATCATAAAAGCTCAAATTAAAGATGAGAGTTTTTGTATCAAAAACAGAAAAAGTAAAATATATCATTAACTGAACATAACCCAAGCATTTCCATCCACCGTCACTGATCTGAAGATGACAGTGTTTCCATGTTCACAACGGAGCCTCCAAAAGTCCAAATGATCTCATATCTGATGACCACGAAAAGATGACAAACTATATTTTACACCAATTCTTTACATTAATTGATAGGGTTAGTGGATCAACAGGTAGGGCAAGTGACTGTTTTTGGTAATTTCCACACACATTAAATATGGGGCCTGTTATGTGCCTCAGTGAGGTAAAGAAGCATGTGGTCTTCACCCAGCCAATCAGCACCGATCACCCTACATCACAGAATACATCATTGTGGCATTTGACCAAACAGCAAGGACCTGGAACAAGTCCAGCTTCCTGTTTTTTCTTAAGTCCAAAATAGACACTCATGTGGCTCAGCTAACTTCACATTTCTGATCAAAACATCAATGGTAAGTTGATGAAACTCACATATTTTTTTAGTTGAATAGTTGTGCTAAGTGATGACGTGTCGTTTTTGGAAGACTCAGTGAAATTAGTGAAATTACAGCATGAAAAATGTGCGCGCCATATTTGATCATATGTCCGGTTTAGGTAATGATTTGGAATGTCCACTTTTGGACATATGCCCAATGCATCTAACAGGTCATACTCAGTAATTTTTTTTTTCAAATAAGGGAATATAACTGAGGATATTATGTTTCAATGTTGTCAATGTTTTTTTTTTTTTTTTTTTAACACAATACAGTGATTCAGAGAGAATTTTAACTATTTATAGAAATCTTTACACTATAAATCGTAAATTTTTGTGATTTTTGTCAGTTTATGACCTTATAACAGTTGTTTTATTGGATGTGTTAAATTCTTATTAACTGTCTGCTCTGAAGTTTTGTGGCAAGAGGAGGGATACTGTTATCATTTTAGTCCACCCTGGCATCAGTAATGATGACGAGCATGAAGATGACAATGTGGCAGACCCTGACTTTGTCCTACCTACCCCCAACTAGGACATTCCAGAACCTGTGACATGGACCCCTTTGCCAATAATAATAATAATGGATTGGATTTATATCGCGCTTTTCTAGACACCCAAAGCGCTTTACATTATTGACCCATTATTCATTCGCTCTCACATTCTCCCTCTGGTGGTGGTAAACTACATTTGTAGCCACACCTGCCCTGGGGCAGGCTGACAGAAATGTGGCTGCCAATTCGCGCCTACGGCCCCTCCGACCACCACCAAACATTCATATGCATTCATACACCAGTGTGAGTGACACTATGCCAAGAGGAAATGCATGTAGCCTGCAGTTGAGGTGCTCCAGGACAGTGACAGCAACAGTTACAGTGAGGACAGTGAGTCAGCAATCTCAGGTCCAATGTGGTCTCCAGGGTCTGTAAGGTCCACCTCTGCATTAACAGTGAGTGTACCTGCTTTGTTAGGTACCATGAAGTAATGGTACTAATGTAAGGATAATGGGATAATGTGGATGTGGACAGGTGTCTGGATCAGCACTAATGTTGTGGGAATGTTGTAAAAGTGATGATCCAGTGTTATAAAATACATGTTCCCTTCACTTTATATGTGTTTTTCATGTATTTTTTATATTTACGTTATAGGTTTTTTTGTTACCACTAACAGGCAAGGAACCAAATATGGTAAGATTTTGAAAAATGCCAAAAAAGTTTTTAAGTCTCGTTATGTCCTCCAATAACACATTATGGTTGAAATGTTGAATTTCAGAGTATTTCTATGAGTGTCTTATAAAGGGTTAAACGGTTTATTTCATAGATACTTTTGGTCAGGGATGGATGTTAGGGTCTTTATGGGTTAATGCATTTTCTTTGTAAATATATTTAGATCAGACCAGAAAGAAGACAAAAAAATGAGTATGTTTCTTCAGGAGATTCTTGCAGCTTGATGTAGTTCTCTGAGTAAAATGCCACTAACAAAATTATGAACAACCTTTCCTCTTAAAAGGTTCTTTAGAACTTAAGTATCGCCTGATGTACTTTATTAGGTTTAAGAAACACCAAGGTGTCTTTTTAAGAATATGAGTTTTATAAACCGGCTGTCGATCAGTCCTTACGCTGCCATTGACTACTGAGCTTCTTTATGCGTAAGAGTGTTCCATTAAAAGTAAAATTCTTGGGTTAAGCACTACCTCTGTGTTCAGCCTTCTTTGACAGTTTAGCAGCATAATCATCATGTGCATGTGAGTTTTTGTCAGCCCGATTTATTCTTTTCTGAATGGGATGGCAGCAGTTCTATGTAGCGATTTTCCTCTTTTCATTCTGTCTTTGTTTTTTCTTTTGTGTTGCTGTGATTGGCTGAAAGGTAGGCATTTTTGTTACTTCCATAAACCCATTTGCATTCAGTGTATTCATATTAATATTGGTACGAATGGAGGTGGACGGCACAGGAACTTGCCAAAAAATCAAATACACTGAAACACATATTGGTAATGTTTAAAGCTCATTGAAGGAGTCTATGGCCACAACAGGGCAGCTATTTAAGCCAATACTTTCCTGTAATCCTGCCATTCCCACATTTAGCTGATGTTATGGGTCAGTGTTAGCCACATGGAAATGATCGTTTTGCTGTCACATGATACACTATGCTGCAATGTCTTTCAGACATTCCTTTTTAAATATATTAATAAAGTTTTTCCCAGGATTATCACAGATTTTCCCAGGATTATCTCTGGACCTGCTGCGGTGGTCCTGCCTCTCGCCTGCCTTCATCATCATCACTCACTTATCCTCAACCGCATCCATGTGTCTCCCCCTACTCCCCCCTTCTCCCCCAGTCTCTATCTCTATCGCTCTCTCTTTTTCTCTTTCTTTACCCTCTCTCTTTAACCCCAACTGGTCAAGGCAGACGGCCATCCTCCAGGAGTCTGGGTCAGCTTGAGGTTTCTGCTGTTAAAGGGAAGTTTTTTCTTGCCACTGTCACCAGTCACAAGTGTTTGCTACTGGAGGATTCTGTTGGGTTTCTGTAAACTGGCTTAGAGTCTGGTTTTGACCAACTCTATATATAAAGTGTCATGAGATAACTTTTTGTTGTGATCTGGCGCTATATAAATAAAATTTGATTGATTGAGTGATTGATTGGTTTAAGGCTAAAGACGTTCATTTTGTCTTCTGCTTATATAGATATGCTATTTTCTTTTGTTCAGACAAGGAATAGTTTTTAGATGTTACCTGCTTGACAGTTTCGACTGTGACTCCAGTCTTCCTCAGAAGCGTCATCCGACGTGTTGCTGATTGATTGGTTTTCCCCTGTAAGTTGCTTTGGAAAAAAGCATCTGCCAAATGCATAAATGTAAATATAAATGTAAAGTGCATTCATTCAACTTTATTTTCATGAAGAAGAGTCAGTTTTCTATGTATGTTATGTTAAGTGTGTGTTTGTTCCTATGATGGACAAAGTTTAGAATATGACACTGTAAGTCAGTATTATTATGTGTACATACGTATAACAGTACCGGTGTTAGTAGGCTTATCCAGTTTTGGTCATACTAAGGATCTCTGGATATCTGGACATCTGATATCGGGTATTGTTTTTGGTTCGGTTTGTTTGTTTTTTTAACACTCTAGCAGCAAAACTATTGGTTGAATTCATACAAAATTGGATTTATAGATTCCAAGTGACCCAGAATAGATGTGATTATTTTTGGGAACAGTAGGTCAACCTTTAAATTTTTTTATGCATTTATAAAATCTTATTTTCCCCCCATTTTTATAATGGGCAAAAAATTTACATGTCTGTAGCAGCAAAACTATTGGTTGAATTCTTACCAAATTGGGTTTGTAGATTGCCAGTGACCCAGAATCGATGCAGTTACATTTTGGGAAAAGTAGGTCAAAGTTCAAATTTTTAATGAATTTTTAAAATGTTTTTTCTTCTCCCATTTGCTTATAATGGGCGAAATTGCAAATGTCAATAAAAACATCCATTTTATTCCAATTTACTTCAAACTTGGCACATATATAGAGGCAATTGATATGAGGACATCATCACATGCATAGACATAATGACATCAGATGGATCAATGCCAAAATAAGTTACAACATGTGCAAGAGGCAGGCTTTGTTGTGCCTGGCACCAATTGTGATTTATATTTTCACAAACATGATTAAAAACAGAGGCGATGAAAAGTTGTTTATGTCACTAGTTGATAGGCTACTGTTGTATTAAGTCACTTTCAAGTGGCTGAATATGTTTGCAGTATTTATCACCATATTTTACTTTATATCTTTTTAAATAATTGACATTACTTTGTAAAAGTTTTCACTCTGACATTAAAAAGAAATTTTTTGTAAATTCTCACCAGAAATCTAAATTATTTAGACTGCAATTCCACCAAAAACAGGTACATGTAGGTTAATTCTCCTGTCAGTGAGCTTGACCACAATGCTGATGAAGATCTGGAGTTGGTCCTGGAGTCCCTTCAGTGGCAGATAAATGCTCCTAATATGCTACACGTTAATGCTGATGCTAGGTACTGGATGTGTATTAGGTAAAGTAAAATGCAGTTACTGAATTTGCCTGCAGTGATAATAAAGTGAGTTTACTATTTTAACGTTTAACCCTAATAATCAAATTCAAATCAATCAATGAAATGTTATTTATATAGCACCAAAACATAACAAAAGTTACCTCATGACACTTATATATAGAGCCGATAGAACCCAGCAGAATCCTCCAGGAGCAAACACTTCTAACAGGAAAACGTCCAAGGTGAATACTTTATATAGGTACTGTACTGTCCCAGTTACTGATGTCTGTATGTTGTTTGTGCAGGCTCCCATTATGTTAAGAATATAAAGCGGTAATTTCATCTGGCAGTCTTGTAACTGTTCAGACTAACCTGAAATTTATTCAACTGTGACAACTGAAAATGAGGCACTTTGGCTTAAAGAGTGATTAGCAATCACGGTGTGGATTTGGCTTACTTGCCAGCAATTGGAAATGAGATTATAAAAATATCAAACATGTCCTCCAGATTTACTGTGTCAGCAAGAGAACGTCGGATTAAGGTACGCCGCTGTGACTGGTATAGGATCATCATGAGAGAGTTCAGTGACCCAGAGCTGAGGGAAAATTTCCATACAAGTAATTCTTTCATTAGTGAAACTCAAAACTACAGAAGTGTAATGTTTTCGCTGTGGGCACTGACTGACATGTAACCCTGAAATAGTATCCTGGTTTCTGTCAGAGCACTCCAGCTAGCATATTCAGGCTTGTCAAAACCAGGATAAGGACTTATCCAGGTTCAGTGCTGGGCCATGCATTTCACACATCAGTGGAGTTATACTTGACTTAATTCACCTTTCAATATCAATACTATACAAAAAAACACAATATAACAAGGCATTGCATCACAGACACTATCTTATAATAGTAATAATAATAATAATACATTTTATTTGTATAGTGCTTTTCACAGAACTCAAAGACACTTTACATACAGCAGATAAAAACAGAAACCAAACACATTAAAAACAGATCAAAAGCAGGTGCAAAAGACAGGTATAGGAATATAGAATAATTAAACATTAAAATTAAACATTTAAAGTAATGTTAAATAAATGAGTTTTTAAAAGGGATTTAAAGGTGTTGAAGTCGGGGCAGTGTCAGATAGAAGGTGGGAGGGAGTTCCATGTATCTTATGTAGTGCAAATTAAACCCAAAGTCTAGAATGGTCCACCTGGACTTTTTTTCTTATTTTGACTTTAAAAATGCTAGAAAATATGCTTTGAGTGAGTCTAATTGCACTTTTTATTTCCAGAGCTTTCAAAATCTAGCAATCATTTACAATTTACTGCATGTTATAATACTGCTAAAACTGCATCTTCTCCAGCTTCTTCTACAGACATGAGTGAAACTGCCGCAATGACTCAATAAAACCTATTAAAGGTGGGGTATGAGATCTTAGAAAAACGATTCGAGCAAGCTACATTTTGAAAATACTCAAATCAAATGTCCAAACCCATTTCTTTAGACATCCCTCTGAAGCCACGCCTCCAGAGTACTGGCATACACAATGCTTGTTCCCGAGGGTTCACGAGCGCTGCACAGCAACAATTCACCAGCTGAGGCTCCATCCCCAGCTCCGACTCTTTCCCCGGCTGAAGCTCCGGCTGCGGCTCGGCCTCCAATGCTGGCTATGGCCCCAGCCCCAGCTCCGGCTCCGACCCCGGCTGAGGCTACAGCTACGGCCCTGGCCCCCGTACGGCCCCGGCTTGGGTTCCGATGCTGACTACGGCCCCGACTCCAGCTCCAAACCCGGCTGAGGCTTTGGCTTGCGCATCCATGCATACCTCATTCATTCTCCTCCAACACCCCTGCTCTTACAGAACAGCCCCAGTTCATACCTATCTGGTTAACATTACATTTCCTAGTGATTTATGTTGGCGACAGAACAGTTTACTGGTGAACTTTCCATCCTAATATAACTAAAATAGTCAAGCTCTGGCTCTGGCTTTGTTTCCTGTACGGTTGCTCCAAGCCTCTGAGAATGTACGATTCATGCACAAGGGGTACATGGCAGTTGAGTTTGATAGACATATTCCTGTTCGATCATTTCGAATGGGCGCTCAAAATGATTGGATGGTGGTTTTTCAGTCCTGTCCGTTCCACAGGTGACTAATTTTTTTAATTTTTGTGTTAGAGCATTTTATTAATTGGTTGTAATCAGGGTGTGAAGGGCATTTTAGGCAATACAGTGAAAAATGCTCCAGGAAAACATCTCGCACCCCACCTTTAAGCGCAATGTCTCAGGTTTCAGAAACTGTTGGAATTTTTCCAATTGCTCACACAGTGAAAAAGTTACAGCCATCCAAACTGTACATGTGCAGGGCGTGTCAGCGATGACACATCAGGTTTTAAAGAGTTAATGGCATTATTAAAGCAAGAAACCCAACGAACAGAACTCAGCTGGTCTCCTTTCACTATAGACACAGCTGCAACATGTACATCATCGCATGAAGAATCAGCAATATTTGCGTAATAAATGACAAAAACATAGAAATGTTAATCAAATACACTATACTCACCAAAACTACTGCTTATTTTTTAGTATGTATGTGACCTAATGCATTTCTTCTCCTCTGTTAGTCATTGTGGGCTGGGAAACAACCTATTAATTGTAATCCAATGTATTTTAGCTCATGCAAGTCGCTACAGATATGGATGTCACTCTTTGATCATCCAATCAAATGACATGAAAAGGCCTATGTTATCGTATATCTGCTAAATCGTCCCAATGTGGTTAATGCAATATTTCCGTTATCATTTCTTTGAAACTCCAAAGGCCAGCACTGTTGCTTCTGAAGACCTCCAGGCAGATTTTTTTTAGCCTGGCAACATATGATGGCTGAAAAATGATTGGACAAATGCTCTAATATATGATATTTTAATTGGACATTATAAAACAGCAAGAGAAAAAAAACAAAACAAAAAAAAAACATTCAAACAAGTAACATCATTGTGCAGGAGAGGATAGAAGCCGAAAAAGGCTTACGTGAATACCTCCCCGGAAATAAACAATACACAGGAAATAAAAGGAGAAAAAATAATTAAAAATACAATATAACTGAAATAATAAACTAAAGTAAAAACAATAAAAATGTAAATCAAATTACAAATCATCAAATACAAATCAAATTATATACAGCCTTACATTTTTCCATTAATTAGAGTCCTAATATGCACATACACACATACACTACTGGAAGCAGTGTGACCAAAACCAAAGCTATGAAATATAAAGACAGTAGACTATTGGGAATATTTGAATATGTCTTCATGGGACAAATATAAGAATGTATGGTATACAGGTAGGCTAGGTAGGTGATTCTTTAGGCCAGCAGAGAAGGCCTTGCTAGCCCTGATAGCCCACCGCTGCTGTAATTAGGATATGATGTTTATATTGGCAAAAACAGGATATGTAGCTAAAACAACACTAATATTTGGGAAACTCAAGACCTTGTAAATGCACTATAAGTGTGACATTAATGTGAGACTAAGAGTGTTAAATGTAGATGTTATTGCATGCACAAAAATAGATCATGGTACGATTATATCTTTGTAAGTGGTGTAAGTCCAAATTTTTCTTTATGGTCTCAAGCTGAGGAACCCCTGCTGAAAGTACAATCATCAAACTGAAATTTTTACAAATGATCAAATGATACTTTGAGAAACGTTGTAAAATCAGTCATGTACGGCTGTGTGTAGGCGTGGAGAGGTATTCAAAAACAGCATGCACGCTCAATAAACGCTCAATGGGACAATAAAACTTAAAAACCCTTCCTCTTCATTTTATGACATAATACGTGCAGTCTGAATGTTGGATTTTGCCTCCTTCTGCAACAGAGCGCTACCTGGATGTCAGCCCAAACCTTTCATTCACAGATGCTCGGCATGTGAGAACTGAACAGAGAGCTCCCAACACAGAAGTAAACTGAGGGCAATTGCTCAGCGTGAACACTGTAAAGTAACTCATCAGCAAAACAGCAGCCTCCCACCCCAGGACAGAAACCTGGTGTGCTCAGGTCATGCTTTTCAAGAAAATTACAGAGTAAGAGTGTGCCATCTGTGAGGAATCTGTTGAGTGTAATTCTGTTCATCAACTTGGGTACCATTGAGAACAAACTGGTTGTGGGAGGGCATAATTTCAGATAGTAACAAGATCACTGTACTCTGTGGTGCATTCAGATCAAATCTGTTGGTAACCAGTAACAGCCATTATAATGTAGACATCAGGTCTGTCACTAATTGTGTATTTTGTATCAGCATCAGCCTATTAGCAGTAGGTGGCAGTCTACTTTCCTCTATAATGGACACAGCCTGAACCCCCAAAGTCATGTACTATAGGCACTAGGCATGATGGGTAATCAGTTCATCTGCCTCTCTTCTCACGTTGATTGCGTCCGTCACTCTGGAACAGGGTCCATCTGGACTCATCAGACCACATGACCTTTGAAACACAGTCTAAACTTCATGTTCTCTATCAACCTGATGGTAGTTTTAAAAATGAGAAGCTACTCACTGCATTGGTTAGGGTTAAAGAAAACAGAAAGAAGGATCTGAACTACTTGTTTAGTTAAATCCACGTGGGGACATTTTTTGGCTGAGCTCTGAATCTCTTTGTTCTTAAGTACTGACAAGATTGAACACTTGCAGAAGTAGTTGATTATCAAATATATGCAGAAACAGTAAATGACTATTTCCTACAAAGACAGTATTCAATAACAAATACACATCTGATATAGCAGGGTTTCACAACCTTTTTTGAACCATGCCCCACTAACGGCATCATGAGCCTACTGCCCCCCCCCCCCCCCCCCCCCCCCCCCCCCCCATGTCCCAAAAAACAAATTGTGGAACTGGGGGGGTATAGCTCTGCAGATAAAGCTGTGAGAAAGTGAGCTCCCCTCACCTCTTATCATTTTATCATTGACCACCTGCTGCCCCCCAAAAACGAATTTGTGACCAGGGGTGGGGAGTGGAGGGCGATGTGCCAGATGATATGCAAACCCCCCTGAGTGATTTATAATGGTGTGTCGAGTGATTTATAATGTTGTGATGTACAACAGTTGTCGCTAATGCACCCGCGTGCATGCACAACAATATCACTCGTGACACCCCCCCCCATGTGCTTGTGCCCCCTCAGAAGTGTCCGTGCCCCCCCGGTTGAGAACCACTGTGTTACAGGATAAAATCAAGTGCCTGAAAATGCCTGAAACACAACTGAGTAACGGCAAGGATTGTAGCTTGAAAGAAAGTGCTTTCCCTTGTTCTTCATTCTTTTTTCCTTTGCTCTTTGGGGAAAAAAGCTGAGCTTGATGGAGGGATCCATTAGGATCCAGAAGAATCTATAGGGCTTAAAATTAAGCAAGACAGACAAGACCAGCCAGACTGTGCGCACATGGTACATGACCCATAACCTGAAAACAACTTCACTATTTAAAACTACACACATTCCACACTCAAGGGAAAGTCGTGTCATCCATGGCTCTGATGCCACCACATCAAAAACATGGCAAACAAACAGGAAAACTTGGTGCAACTTGAACTCTGTATGAGCTTTCAGTCACCAAAGCAGCTTGCCAGCTTCCACCCTGGGAGCAGAGTCTGTGGTGCTGTGATGAGAGGCTGGTGGTGCTCACAGGGTCTGTGCTGCTTGCAGAGAGAGCACATTTCTCTTAACAGCTTGGCTGAAATTGGACCACCAGATGGCATCTCTGTATCTCTCCCGACACTTGATTAAGATCTGAGCTCTGTGGTGTATCCTCTCCAGAATCACAGCTCTCATGTGGAGTGGAATCAATATTTAATTTCTTCTTTTAAGTTGTGCTCACTTAAATATTTTTGCCGCATAAATAATTTTTAAGACAGGTACAGATGTGCACATGGTAAAAGTTATGAAAAAGTAAAACAGCTACAGAGACTCTGCTTTAGTGCGCACATTAAATATTCTGTCTGAAAACAAACTAGTGCATTCATAATGTACTAACCTTTTTACAATAGTTTTGGAGATTACATCAACATACTTCCGCTCATGTTTTGGATGAGGCTTGGCTGCAACCTCAGTTTTAAAACGTTTACTACGGTACTGCCTTTATAAATACATGGAAACTGTAAATTACAATGTTGATGTCATAAAGTACATAATAAATATATGTTACGAATATGTGATATATCAGTAATCAATATAGAGGTCTAAACTGAAAACACATGATGAAGAATATTGTTAAAAACCTGAAAACACAATCATTCTACAGAATAATGCATTTTATTCCACTTTAAAAAAGAGCCATGGCTTTCCCTATGTGGGAAAGGTCAAGTTAATGTGAAGAACATATAAGAAACGCCATCAGTAAACCTGTCTCATAATAAACTGGACACATCACCACTAATGCTGAAACACACCTACACATAATACAGAAATACACATCATCAAAAATGTAGATTTATTTTCCATAATGTTACAGATGATGAATAATTGTTGTCACCCACTTTAATGCACAATTCACTCCACAATGATCCATAGATGGAGGATCAGAGTGTCAGGTCTGGGACCCAGAGCTTCTGGAACGCCGTGTGTTGACTGATTTTCACAGTGAAAGCTGAAAGGGTGAAAGGGGCCAATGATTGTCAAACACTGTCATGCAAATACATGACCCTCTGTGTCAAGCACAGCATCAGTGATTACACACTGTTAGCATAAGTCAGTTACAGAATGTCAGCTTGTATATTATCACCAGTTAGATTTATTTAGGGAAATTTGTGCACTGAACTATAAAGTTAGAAAAGTACAAAAATCCACAGCCTTTAAATGTGTTTTGGCTGTTTTTTATCGTCTGCCATTTTCTGTTGGTTTGCATCATGGTTGAATTAAAAAAACAAGCTCTAATAAACCATACACCGCCTGTTTACACACATCTACAAGCACTACATCTCCCACAGACACACTAAGTGGCTGGTCAAGAAAGTCAAACATCTTGCAGCTATAGACCCAGATAATTTTCCCTTGAGTATAGATAGAGACTAAAATGGAGCTAAAGGAGTAGTCAATATTGGACTTAGATTGGTTAAGTAGAAAGCAGTTAAATAAAACTTTAACCCTTTCATGCATAGGTCACTCCAGTGGACAGTTCTTCTCCACCTGTTCTCTTGTATATTAATGGGTTTTGTTGTTTTAGTTCCATATCAGCCGACACAGTGGACACTGATGCACCATCCCATACATTGTAATTCAGACCATTACTGTAACTTTGCTGTTGTTGATAAACCTGATCTGCACTAACATGTTTGAGTGTAAATCAGTTATTTGTTAGACAAGAAGGTTTTTTTTTTTTTGCATATTATCTCCATGAAGTGAGTAATTACTGGCATTAGAATATGTTAAAATGTAAGAAAACATCAGATTAGCAGCATTAAAAATGTTTTTATTTCATTGTTTTCATATCATTTTCTGATTTTGGGTTTTAAACACGTTTCTTTACTTGAAAAATTAAATGCATGGATATTTTTGTAACTCCATATAAATAAAAAAAAAAAAAAAAAAAAACTCGATCGCATTGTTTTTTTCATGCCTAAGGAGGAATAAAAATACTGAAGAAAAAAATCTTGACTAAGGTTCTCACAATTCATGCATGAAAGGGTTAAATGGATGTTAATATTTCTATCTGACAGGTCCATCTACAGCTGTTTACTAACATGCATTGTTTTCCATAATGGATTGTGGTGGTGTGTATATATGGCTTGTTTTAGCTTTCCTCAGTCCTTGAGTGGCATATAATGAGCAGTCAGGTTGTATTTGATAAAAGACTTTGAGATGCACTGTAACAAGGATACTGTGAAATGTACAGTAACTTGCTGGCAGCAATTAGCAAGTAAGTTGCTGTATTACATTCTACAGCATACTTAGTGTATATTACATTACAGTACCTGTAAAATACTGTAATTGTCATTACAGTACCAATCACAGTACTGTAATTGCTATTGCAGTACTGTAATATGGTGATGTATTTTGTATCACAGCAAATAGTGGACTACTGTGAAATGGGAATTTGGGGTATTTTATTGAATACTCCAAAACAAAAACAAGCACTCAACTTTTTGTTTTAAAATGATGAACCGAAAAAAGACATGTAGATAAGTGATATGCGCATAAATTTTAGACTTACATTTCTCATGGAACCAATAAAAGCCGTTCTTGCTTTTCTATCTTTTGCATGGTGAGTAAAAATAAAGAACTGCTGTTTGAGGTGATAGTTTGGATTTTTTGAAGTAATACAGTTAAGAAAATGTTATGGCAAAGGAATGGGCTGTCTGATGGCGATGTAAAAAAAAAAACGGGATATCCTTCATTTAGCACACTCTTGAAACAATATTGATTTATTTAGGTGGGTTTTGTTTTAGGTGGTTAAAATTCGCTTTGAGCTGAAAAGAAAGGTTGAAAATACAGCTGAAAAAGTTGAAAGTGTGGCTTGTTGAAGATTTCTACAATTTTACAGTTTCATTTAGCAGATGCTTTTGTCCAACACGACGTACAACATAAGCAAGAATTTAGACTGGAGGGAAAAACCCTCAGTAAGTGCAAAAAGTGCTTCAAGTTTGATTGGCCACAGGCACTGCCATCAAGTACTAGAAGAAGTGCTGATTTCTCCATCAGAAACCATTATAAAATTTTGGCATAAAAAGCTGAATATTAAAAAAAATTGAAAAATATAAATACAAGCACTAATGTCCTGTAGAAGCTGAACATTTTAAAGTTTGAACGGTGAAAATCTGTGAAAATCGGATACATTTTGAGTAGTATTTTAATTGTGGAGTAGGTGGTCACATAATAAATACTTTCTCCCATCCCTAGTGAAGAATATTAAGAACAAATACATGCTTACCACTGGAGAAATTGCAGTGATGTGGCTGCCTCCTCTGGATATTCAATGTTGAACACCTAGTATGACCCAAAGAGGGCAGCTAAAAAAAATCCCGCTCAAAATTACTTATTTATGAATTAATTATTAATATAATATTAATATATATTATTAATTAATTTATAAATTAATTAATTATTTTGATTTACAGTAAAATATATTTTACTGTAGAATTCACCCGCCAATTAATTTTGCTCATGATGCTTTGCAGATCTACAGCAACATACTGTATACAGGTTCTACAGTAAGCATTTGCTCATTATACAGTAATAATGCTGTGAAAACTACAGAAACTTGTTACAGTGTGTTCTAATGCAAAAGTAAAACAACAGTTTACTTTTTAACCAGGGAAACTAAAAGAACAGGTAAGCAGACAGGAATCAGCTACAGATCCCATTACTAATCAGACTGTGCTTAGGAGCACCTCGAGGTCATAGCACTTTATTGACTGGTCTTTCGCTGTAGCAGTGCAAACAGCGGTGGGATCAAGGAATTGAACAGTCATCCAGACTGCGTCCTCCACTAGAATCAAAGTAAAATACAGAAAATCCCACTTTTCTCTTTTTCTGTCATTTCTTGAAGGCCAAATATTTGAAAAGACTGGTACTTTAGATAGAGGTCAGTCCATCTTGTAGGTCAGAGGAGTGCAGCCCACTTCCCGGTAACTGCAGGAATAGAAAGGGTGGATATCTCAGGACAGGGCAATTACTAATATGTCTGGTGATTTTCCTTCTTTGACGTGCAAAGCTATTACTCTGACAAGGCATGTGACAAGTCAATGCCACCCAATATAACACACATTCTTGCACAAGCCCTACATTTTTTTCCTTGAGTGTTTATAAGGAGTTTTCAGAAATCATCTCATGTCAAACAATCTAACCGCCCTTCCTCCATAAATGACAGTACAGTCGTATGAACAACTACCCAGAGCTCATTATAAGCATTTATTTAAAATTTATGTGTCATTATTTATTGATTCCCAACCAACAAACACTGCCAGTTGTGTTCTCTGAAATAGAACCAGGACACCTCCACATTTCTGCTGTGTGTGATGTGAATTTTGCCCCTGTGTCATTTATTGGCCACTTCACTAGGGTGAGAAGAAGTCGAAATGTGTTTTTAGTATCGTCATCATAAGCACTTTCAAGACACTGTTGATTCAGCAGCAATTAATTTTAATTTCCAGGCGTATTCTTAGTTAACTGCATCCAAGTACATTTACTTATCCATCAGACTATTCAAGTAGCACAAAAGAAAAACAAGTAGACTTGAGAAAATAACAGTTTTATTTGATTGAATGCTTCTTGTTTCTTTTCAAACCTTCCATTTGGCATTTTAAGTTGATATTTCTTTGGGGCAGTTTCTGAATAGCTGCGTCGTTCTCATTCAGATAAGGTTTAATTTTGTTTGGACTGGATTATAGCTGACATCCATGTTCTTAATCATGAGAACTAAGCTGAAAGACTTTTGAGAATAAGTGAACAACAGCACAACGACCCATTTGAATTGTAGAAAAATCGATGATGTGGAAGATGATTCGGAGGACTGGAACCAGGCATGGCTTTAGTTGTTTGTAATCCGTGGCATGGCATTCTGGATGTTATCCCCTTGGCATGTAATGTGGAGAGATACAGCAATCAGCACCCTGTCTGTCCGTCTGCCTGTCCATCGTAATGTTGTTTCCTGAGCATAACTGGAAAAGCATTCAATGTTATTTCCATTACATTTGTCGATGTGTTGCACTGGTGCCTTTTCCTGATTTGTTTGTTGTCCATTTATGTTGTCTGTCATGCTCTTTGTCATCATTTTCTCACCAGAGAATAACGAGAAAAGCATTTGAGAAATAACTCTGTTGTTAGTACACAAACTCAAGGAAATTAAGCTAATGTATTAACACTACAACTGAAATGGTTCCATTTTGTTGGGATCGGGAGGGTATGTGTGCTTGTTCTAAGAAGTGGAGCTGCTCTGAGTTGTGTTTCTGCCACGTAACATATGTCATGTCACCAGGTTCCTTTTGATGACGATAATATTAGTATAATGAACTGTATAGCAGAGGTGTTAAACTCATTGTAGCTCAGTTCCCATGGAGCCCAACGTGATCTCAAGACCAGTGAAATAATAGCAGAATCACTCCTGAATAACAACTCTGATTTTTTTTCTTTCTTGTAGTGCATAGAAGTACAATTAAACAATGAAAATGTTTACATTTACAAACTATCTTTTCATCAAAATAACCTGAACAACGATGAAAAACCTGAAATTCTGTCAGAAAAATAAGTGTGATTTTATTATTTATTCATCTGCATTACAGATCGCAATGAATCTACAAAGGCACAAAACATGGTGGTAACAGGCATAACACTGTGAAAATTTTAGTGTTTGAAATTTGGAGTTGTCACTATTTATAGGTTATTGTGCTACTATTTTACTGGTCTGACCCACTTGAGATCGAGGTGGGCTATATGTGGCCCCTGAACTACAATGATCTTAACACCCTTGATTATTAACATCTTCAGTGAAATTTCTGCACTTTGCAAATTCCCCCTGTGGGCAAGACTGGAACCTTTGGCCGTCCAGTTTTGGCCTGGGGCTCGTATGTAGTGTTGCTGTAGAGCAGTGGTTCTCAACCTTTTTTGGCTCCTGACCTCATTTTAACATCACAAATATCTGGTGACCCTAGACATTCAAAACGGAGACATTATTTTTGCTAAAATTTGTTTGTTTTTGATCATGTAATAGTTTGCTGTACTATGTTGCAAATAAACGTTAATTTTAGACGACATTTAGTCTATATAATGTATATTATTATGAATGGAGACAGAAAAGTCAGGTGTAGATTACTGCACAAAGTGAGAATTTTATTTTCCTTGGTCAGGATATGTACAGTCAGTCCAGCTTGAATTTACAAGGCTGACAATTAATACTGAACAAACAAGAACTCAAACTGAATTATGAAAGAGCTGCAGCATCTTAAACCGACCACAATGAACTTTTGAAAGATAAACAGTACCACAGTGCTTCAGTTTCAGCTTCACAGTTTGTCATGTCTTTTATTGTGATTGTCTCTCTCAACTCACCATATATTTTTATTTGTAAGTTGTTGTTTTTTTGTTTGTTTGTTTTTCAATTTCTAGAAATTTCAGCTGACCCCATTTGAATTCCAGGCGACCCCACATGGGGTCCTGACCCCAAGGTTGAAAAACACTGCTGTAGAGTATGGGATATTGCAGCACTGGAAAATGAGTGTGTCCCTCTTGGTGTATTGTATGGCTAAATGAGTATATTGGTCTGAATGAGATGAAAATCAGATAACTTTAATGCCTTTGGCTGACTCAGACCTCTTTTTGGACTCACATGGGTGGTGGTGCAGTGGTTCGTGCAATCACCTCACAGCAAGAAGGTCTTGGGTTTGAACTCCACACAGAAAGGCATCTACCGGCCAGCTGTTTCCCCCTGCGTGGGTGCACTTCTGCATACTGTCCAGGTCCTCCGGCTTCCTCCCACAGTCCAAAGACATGCACCTCTAAATGGCCTGTAGATGTGTGTAGTTGTTCGTCTCTATATATCAGTGCAGTCCAGTTGCCTACTTTCAGCTGGGATATGCTCCAGCCCCCACACAACCTTCCAGAGGATTAAGAGGTGGAAAATGGAAAATGAATGAATGAGTGAATGAGTGAATGAATGAACACTTGCCTATAGCTGCTTGGGTTGAGTGAACTTTACTTTTTGGTCAAGTGCTTACTAGTTTTTCTGCATATTTATTATTTAGTATTATTTATAGTCATTATATTTTATTTACTAGACTAACTTATTAATAGCTTAGAGGTGGTTTCTTTAACAAGGCTTGAACTGCATATGTTGACTACTATGTATATTCCAAAAAAAAATATATATATATATATAATAATACAGTGGGCATCACTCCTTCGCCCATAAGCCTTGGCTACATTGCAGAAAATGTCACTTCTTACAAATCACATAATGGATCTCCAGAGCATGCAAGCATTTTCAGAATGATATGAAACCGATCAATCAGTTTCCCATTACGTGGTAACCTGTTAAGTAGAAGATCACATTCAGATAAGTTGAGCTCTGCAGTGATAATTCAAAATGGGTAAACTTGTTTGATATCACGCAATTGGAAGCAGATTGGCTGCGATGTTGCCTTGGGGTGCTGAGCTGAATCCACAGTTTAGTGTGTCTCTGGAAAAGGCTTGAGGAAAGGCTTATTTAGGCACCATGACACACAGAGTGAAGTAGGAGGCATAGGATAAAGAAGCTAATCTTGTCAGCCTAAAGCCGGCTCCTCTTTCTGAATAACACTGCAGTTTGGTATTCTTTGTCCTGGCATTTAAATGGAAATATTATGAGACGGGGGCCTGTTGAGGAACATTTCACAGCTGTCTTTGCCCTGAGAGAAAGCAGACAATTTGGCATTAAGCATTCTGCAAATGTGCTGCATGTGTTTATCTGTTCTAATGACCTTAAGAGTATGGATATTACCAGAATACTAATCACCTGTGTGCACTGTGCTACTGCTTTGCATTCAAATAGCTACGCAGGCACAACATATATGTAGTCATTTTTTATACTTCCTGTCCTTTTCTTTATAAATAAAACATTGTAAAGCAAATGTGGAAAAATGTCACCATGAATGAGATAATACAAACGTCTAGTTAGCTGGAACCCCCTGTCATCACATAATGGAGGATACAATTAGGTTGATTTCCAGACATTCAAGTGTCACATGTTTGTATGTCGCAGCCACATACAGTGGTGTAACGACGAGCTGCCGTTACCATAGTCAGCTTGGTCAATTGTTAGTATATTTTATGGATTATATAAGTTTATTGAAGAACAATGTAAGATGTTGATGGACAACCAGTGATTAGTGTGGACATATGTGGGAAAGGAACAACACACACATTTTAGTTATGAAAAACAATTTATTAAATTATTTTAAAAGTATAAAATTGTGAGTCGGTATATGTCCTATGAGAGATTTACATCCAGCCGTGGGAGCGGGGTTTCCGAGCTGAGGAGAGAAGCCTTATGTTAATGAAATAATTGCTATCATAAGAAGACTGAATAGAAGTCATATTAGATCATAAACAAACGAAGCAAATGTAGCAATCTGAAGTCAACTATTTTTGTAATGTTTAAAATGTTAAAGATTAATTGCAAGATAGATAGATAGATAGATAGATAGATAGATAGATAGATAGATAGATAGATAGATAGATAGATAGATAGATAGATAGATAGATAGATAGATGAAAAGTCAAAAGCACACAGAATTTAATTAACTGTTGACAAAGTAGTACTACGCTGATATACTAGTGGAAAATCTTTATTAAGTTTTGTAATTTTCTAATTGCCTTATTCATAGGTGGACAGAAAAGAGAGATATTGAGCAGTAAACCCACTACAACTTTCACTTGTCAAGTGGTGTAGTGGATTAAGCATTTGCTTGGCAATTTTGCACTACCAGTTTGTGACCATTGCCTGCTAGATGTTTTTTTTTAAATTGGTGAACCAAATGAATTGATTGGGCATTGATTCACAACAGCAGAACGAACCGAAAGAATCGAGTTAGTTAAAAGAAGTGGACTTCTTATCTCTACAAAACAGTCCCAGAGGGCTCGATGGCCTAGTTATAGTTCCACCCAGGTGAGTTTTAGCAGGGGTGTTAGGTGATGGTTTGATGTAAATATTTATGTATATATATGGTTCTGGTATTTTTAGTGTTGTATAGTGATGTGGTGTATGTATATATATTTATGTATAATTATAAATATGGGTTTCTGGTAATGTTTAATGTAGTTTGTGTGTGTAAGTTTCCCCCCGTGTATCTTCTGCCACTTGAGGCAGCACAGTGTATAAAAGCCTCACAGTATTTTTTGGTTGTTGTTTGGTTGGAGTTGGTCAATGTATTGATGCCTGATGTTCTTTTTTTTTTTTTGTGAATTTTTGCTTATGATGTTTTGAGATTAAACCTGAAAAGTAAAACCTTAAAGTGCCTCAGACTGAATTCAGTTTTCTACCACTTTTTGATGTCTCGACTGCTCAGCCAGCTCGACAAGTGGGTGCACAAATAACTGTGTTAGAGTGTGTGTGTGTGTGTGTGTGTGTGTGTGTGAGTTGAACTGTGCAGAATATGTTGCTGTTGTAACAGTTTAATTTGAATAAACCAGATGTAGTTCCATTTAGATAATAATTTGCAACACTGTCGGAGAACAGCTTCTGTTGAGCCACAGGACTAAAAAATAAAGAAAATAATCTTTTGTTTTGTGCTGATACTTTTTGTCTATATATATATATATACATATATATATATATATATATATATATATATATATATATATATATATATATATATGTATATACATATATATATATATATATATATATATATATATATATATATATATATATATATATATATATATATATATATATTTAAATTACAAGGAAAACAGTTGCCAACAGAGTTCATGCACTGCTAATATTTATAAGTATTACTCCATTTGTAGCTTTTGGCAGGTTTAAAGTTCTGTAAAATTGTGGCTGGCACGACTCATCGTTTTGAAAGGTAGGATAAGCTGTAGGATGAGGAGAAGATTTATACAGGCTGCTTGACGTCGGCAACCTGTGTATGATGACTGATTTATTCTCACGCTTTTGTTTTCCAAAAGTAGAGAGACAGAGGATTACTAACCAACCTGCTGGCAGTAATATTACAGAACACAGGACACAAAAGACATCCATTACTATGACATCAGATACATTGTTTAGTTAAATAGTTATAGTGACAGCAAGCAAATACGAAGGGTTAGAAAAGTTTATCCAGTGTATAATGTCATTGCGTATTTACCCTAAACTAAAATAGTTTCAGCACTTGAGGTTGTCACTGTTACTAACTGTAGAATATGATTATATACACAGTTGCCCATGAAGTTGGAATAAAATATTTTTACCTCTTCTCATGAAATGACTTTGACAATGTGATTTATTCGCGATAGATAAAGTGTAACTGAGACTTGGTATGTGATCATTGCACTCGTAATTACTGATGAGTATAAATAGGAATAAAAGAGAGGAATGTGTCTCAAAGCAACAACGTAGTTTATTCACTTAATTGTCATGTATTTTCCTGGCTTGCATAGCTCTTATTGCTGTTTTGAAAAGTGTGGTAAAGCAATTGGACATGAGAAACTACAGTAAAAATGAGTAAACAAACAACATTTATTCTTTGACAATAATAAAGAGTTGTATGTTTCACTGATCAGCAACAGGAATTGAAAATATCATTTTCCGCAGCACTATTTTGGTTCGTGTGGACTTTATGTGAGAGTAGATTAGCTGAAGTCTTTGACCCAGCTTTACTGTTAAACCTTGCCCTTACATAACCTCACTCTGTTCAACCTGACCTGGATCGTAAATATAACAGGCGCACCATGCCACAGTTATTTGCTATTACGTTGGCTGGAAATTCAGCAAGTTAGAAACATTCCCTACTACACCTTGTGTTAAACTGATGTAGTTTTGTATATTTTTTCTTTTGTCAGCGTTTACACCATCAGCTTGGTACGAGAGCCGTTGCTGTATCTAACACTTTATTGCAACAGCCGCAAACAAAAGTGGTCAACTACACAAAGACAAACCGCAGATCCATAAAAAAATCCCTATAAAAAACCATTCGACAGAATATTTATTAACCTCAAAGGTGTATACAGTAGCTATTGATACATGGGTTCATTTTAAGACACTGCAACCTACCCTCTGCTGGGCATGTATTATTCATGCATTTTAGCAGCACAATAAGCAGTTTGTAGATTTCAGGCTGCCAATCATTGCCATTCTTTAAGTGGTCCGGCTGCTCATTGAGTGGGAGATACATGAGGGTGGGGTGCTCCATCACTCTTCTCCTCTTCCACTAAAAGGCTCTGACATATCTCCCTTGAGGCCTACAGCCAGCCCGATGCTCTCTGTACACAACTTAATGGCTGCTGTCACTGCACAACTCATCCATGATAGCCGCCGCAGCAGCAACCCAATTACCAGGTTTTTGAAGACACTTTTGATATACATGTTACACTCAAGCCATTTTACTGAATGAATGTTGCACTATTTTCTGTGTAGCTATAGCCAAAGTTGAGTCAAAAAACATTCCCATGCAGACAATATGTGACAAAGCATTTCTGAGATTGCAAATAGAGTCTGAATATTCTGCAAATGTTTTGACCCATAAAGACCCAGCGCTACTTTTGTGGCAGTTCTCAAATTATTTTTTCTCTCCATTTAACTGTTCTTAAATGATTTATCACCATTTATTATGATATTGTCCTCTGTATTTTGCATTTTTAAGTGAAAAAATCTGGTATTTGCCAGTATTTAATTCACTGATCATGTGGATCTGCATAAAAACTCAGATGAAAGTTGAGGGTTATTATATCAGAAACTGGAGACTGATCTCATGAAATTGTGGTGTGTGTCACACCAGTTTTCACACCAGTCACGTGTTATTCAACACCATTTGATCATGTGTCAGTTTACACTAAAATCTCCGGTTCGCATATCCGTAACCGCTAACCCTAACCGTAACCACTAACCCTAACCCTCAGTGCATGGTATTTGACGCGGAAAGCTTATAATGCGTACAGATAACACGCCAATTAAAAGTGGTGTGTATATTCACACAATTTCATGATATCACTTTGGAAACAGAGAAAACTGAAGAAAAAGTGACTTTTCCAGTAAAATATATCATTAACTGAACATAAACTAAGTGTCTGCATCCACTGTCATTGATCCAACTCCATGGGTTTTACTAGTGAATCAATGTTGTAGAAGATGACGGTGTTTCCACGTTTACTACAGAGCCCCTGAACATCCAAATGGGTCATGCAACTCTGCTGCAAGGCTTCTGACCCGCACAAACAGGAGAACCCACATCACTCCCATTCTTAAATCTCTCCACTGGCTCCCTGTTCTATATCGTTTTCATTTCAAAATTCTGGTGCTAACTTTCCGGGCTCTACATGGCCAGGCCCCTGCATACATTGCTTCCCTGATCCAGCCCTACAGCTCGACTCGTAGCTTGAGGTCTTCAGGACAGCACCTGCTGATGGTTCCACGCACCTGTTTTAGCACACGCGGTGACAGGTCTTTTAAAGCTGTGGCACCACATCTATGGAATGACCTGCCTCTACACCTACGGTCCATGGACTCTGTAGAGAGCTTTAAGAAACACCTCAAAACCCTCCTGTTCAAAAAGGCTTTTTAGTTTCCCACCTGACCCAGGGCCACCACAGACTGATTACACTCTATGTATTCATCATAAAGTACTCCATGTGTCGTCGTCCCCCCGCCCCCAATCTCTCTATATCTCTATCGCTCTCTCTTTTCTCCTCCCCCTCTCTCTCTTTAACCCCAACTGGTCAAGGCAGACGGCCATCCTTCAGGAGTCTGGGTCTGCTCGAGGTTTCTGCTGTTAAAGGGAAGTTTTTCCTCGCCACTGTCACCAATCACAAGTGTTTGCTCCTGGAGGAATCTGTTGGGTCTCTAAACTTGATTTGATTCTGATTTGAATTGATAAAGCACTTTGTGACTCTGTCTGTGAAAAGTGCTCTATAAATAAAATTTACTTACTCACTCACTCATATCTGATGAACATGAAAAGATGACAAACTGTATTTTACACCAATTATTTACATGCATTGATAGGATAAATGGATCAACAGGTATTAAACTGTTTACCTCAATAGATGGACCTCAGTGGATGTTTGGGTCTTTATGGGTTTAAGTTTGGTCTTGTTTCTTCTAGAGCTACACAATATATTGTTTGTGCATCGTCATCGCAAAGTACATGCGCACAATTGTCACATCGCAAGTCCTGCAATGTAGGAAGCAAATAAACTCAACGTGTTCTCATCTAATGTCAAGGGTACCTGACACACACTGCGTGCAGGGAACCACCAATCACAATCGTTTTTAATCAGTTTAGAACAGTGGTTCTTAACCTGGGTTCGATCGCACCCTAGGGGTTCGGTGAGTCAGTCTCAGGGGTTCGGCGGAGGTCAAGACACACACTCGACTCATTAGTCGAGTGTGTGTGTCGGGCTAGGTCCGTGTATGTAAACAAACGGCTTCGGAGATTCTTTCTCTGATTGACATCCAATATACGCGGTGTATTGTTGTTGCTTATAGCACTACAACACATCCGGAAGTGTTTATAATCTCTTCCACTCGTTTGACGATGAATTATTTGAGTATTTTCCACATCGTTGTTATGACTTTTGCTACTTCCTGTTAACCATGGAGGCAGCCATGTGTAGCGTTTGTTTACATTTTTCGGTCACTGCACCGTTCAGTTACAATCATGTGACAACCGACGCACCGTCGCGGATGGAGAAATCGTATTACGCTAAAGCCGAGCTAGTGCCGTAATAAAACAACGATCACAAAAATACTGAAGGAGTATAATGAGAACTTTTTTTTTTGATACACTACATGCAATTATCTTTTTTTATGTCAAAATTGCGTGGTTCAGAAAGTTCGGAGCGAGATGAAACGAAACCCGGGTTTACCTGACGGCCTACACATACATATACACAACAGCAGAAGTCACACTGATTTGCAGTAAATATTCATTATTATTGTAGCCTGATGGAAATTAGGTGACGGGTGTGTGTTAAAATGTTAAAAATGATAAATAGCATAAATACAATAAGTTCATTATTGGAATACATAAGGTTAAAAATTAAAACCATTTCAGTGTGGTTGTATTAAAAAAGGTCATGTCTTTGTGAAAAGATATGTAATTTGTTGTAAGTTCATGCACTGTATTGGTTTTGTTCTTTGAGCACAGTGATGTTAATGCATGGTTCATTTTGTGCACCAGTAAAACATATACCTGTGTCTTGAATTTGAAAAAAATCATATTATATTTTTTAATAAAGAAGGGTTCGGTGAATGCGCATATGAAACTGGTGGGGTTCAGTACCTCCAACAAGGTTAAGAACCACGGGTTTAGAATGAGTCGCTGGTCACAGCATTGAAAGATGAGCAACGAACAAGAGAAAATCGCCGAAAATGAAGACTTGGTGCCAAAAAAAAGCACAGTTATCTGAAATTATTTTGGTTACAAGAAGGATGATATTGAAATGTTGTTCCTTGCACCTTTTGCCACAACAAGAGGTACCATAACACATGTCTTTGACCATTTACATCAGCACCACACAGCTATTATATCCTCCTGAGTATTTTTTCATATCGCAATATACATCGTACGATTAAAATAAATCGCAATATCAGTTTTTTTCCAATATTCTGCAGCTCTAGTTTCTACCCACAATAATTTGGGCATATGTGTAATTTATTTGTAAACTAATACTTCGTTGGATACAGAGTTGACAGTAATGGCATTTTCATAAGTTATTTTATTATCATTTTTTGGAGGCTAACTGACCAAATACCAATGACCGAATAAAGACACTCCAAGTCTCCGGTCTGAATTCAGAGCAGTGAGATTATTTGTGTGCTGTACCTTCAAATAGCCGTCTTGGGGACTGCTCTGGTCTGAATCAATATCCAGTTAATTTCTGGCCACACTCTGATCCTTCAGCAGTGGCTCATACATAGGCCTCCTCTCCAGGGAAAGACTGTCGATGAGCAGAACACCCACTGCGGCTGTGGGAACACATCAGGACACTGAGCAAACCTGATGATGTTTTGTATCAGCAACCAAAGATTAGTCTATGTTAGCTATTTCTGTGTTAAGCAATTGATTACTTGAAGGCTGACACAATAAGATATGCCAGTATTAGTCTTATGCATCTACAGCAGTGCATCATTTTGTCTGAAACAAAGGAATTCTTGTCTTTACAATAAATTCAGTTACATCCTCAAAAGGCTGGAATATAAATCATCATTCAACGCCTATTCATGTATAGTATGTGCAGCTGTCATTAGTTGAATCATTACAGTCCATTTGCCATCAAGAGAAAAAAAAAAACTTTCAGAAGACCTGTCTGGAAAAAACACTCAAGCAATTAAGGTCCCTACACCATAATTAATCACATGAATCCATTATTTCGGTCTTCACTGTGTGATTAGGTGACAACAAAATAACAGCTTTCCTTTAGCCTTAGGTAGGTGCTTCTGTCAGTCTTAAATATATTCTTTTCGTCAATTAAAAAACAGTTTAGCACAATCAATTAAATGTGGTTGTTGCTGAAATGTTATGACAATCAGAAACATATAATCTACCCCCCAAAAAAATATAAATAGATAAATTTGCCATTTTGTGAATATCATGAATTGTCAGTAGAATGTCTTCTTTAATTTTCACTTTGGGTTATCTTTGGACTGAGAGTAGGTTATGTCTTAGTTTACGCTCTTTATTAGCAAGTGTGGGTGAAGTTCTGTATGGCAGCCAACAGAACAAACACTCTTCTCCTTTCCCTCAAACATATTTAATTAATGTCAGACTCTTAAAATAATATCACATGCCACTGACAAAATGTAGGATTTTGCAGAAATGTCATTACTGATGTTCGTTTTGGTGTCACACCTGACTCCATGACACAGCATCTACATCAACAGACATTTACATATTTGCAGATTTATAATAATAAGAAGAAGAATAAAGTTTATTTTTTATAGCACTTTTTGCAGAAAGATTTCACAAAGTGCTTTACAATAAAATCAGAATAAAATATATGTACATATACACAACACACAAGTCATAACTGCATTAACACCACATTGGTCAGGATGTGAAGGTCACAAACGCTGTGTGTTTTGCAGCTGTTTGTTTAATGATAGTGGGTTAATAAGGTAAAAATATGATAATACCAATCTGATCTCTAAACGTGTTTTTATTTTCCGTTTTCCACAAACTCTGAAATAACATCTTTCCAACATCTGACTTAAGATTTCAGTCTCTATATCATAATTGAATTTGGTATAATTCAAGCCTCACAAACTCAAAGATTTGCAGAAAGAGAAAGATACAGGGAACAAAAGTAAGGTGAGTGAGTAAACACCAACATTCTGCAGTTGTCGACAGCACGAACCAAACTGTGTGTAGAAATTTGCGACAGTGAATACAACAGTTTATTGCAACAAGGCCCATTTGCAAATAAAGGGGACGGTTATTCAGCCTACATCCACCACTGTTCTCCATATTTATATCAAGAATATTTGAAAACGTATTAAATGTCACTTTTTGTTTCTATGCTGATGACACTAATCTATTTCTCATCTCATTCAGCTGTACAAAGTAGTCTGATTTTGATAGTATTCCCTCTCATTTAACTTACCTGATGTTAAATGCAGACAGTTATCATCAAAAATCTAAATTGTATTATTATAAAATATTAAATTTTATATTATTATTGTTATTATCAAAATTAGAAATATTCTGTGTATAAATTATGCTGAAAAATCTATTCATGTGTTTGTCACATGTAGATTCGATTACTGTAACTCCCTACTCGCAGCGTTTCCTAAAAGTTCTCTAAAAAGTTTTCAACTGGTTCAGAACGCAGAGCCAAGACTGTTAACAGGAACTAATAGAAGAGAGCACATCAGCCCTGTGCTGCAAGCCCTTCACTGGCATCCAGTCGAGTTTAGAATTAAATTTAAAATCCTACAAGACCATTAATGGTATGGGCCCTTCTTATCTCAAAGATGCTCTGGTACCATCCAAACAGAACACTTCAGTCTCAGAATGCAGGTCTACTGGTAGTTCCCAGGGTCTGTAAAAGTACAGTAGGAGCTAGAGCCTTTAGTTACCAAGCTCCTGTCTTATGGAATCAGCTTCCAGCTAATATTAAACAGGCCGACACAGTCTGTGCATTCAAGATTAGACTGAAAACGTTCCTCTTTGAAAAAGCTTGTGGTCAGGCAGGTTAAAAACAGACTGAACCCACAGTTCAGTCTAAGCTGCCCTAGGAGCTATAATACTGGCGCAAGTACAGAGCACTGAGTCCTATCACCTGTTCCTGGTACTGCGTTCTACTTCTGTCTGTACATATAATTTCCAATATATACTTTACTAAGTCTGGTCATCACTATTCACCTGGTGTCCCCAGTGGCCACTCCCTCAGAGCCACTCCCCCAGAGGGGAGTGGCTACTGTTTCAGATGTCGTCACCTGGGGCCCAATGACAATGGGGTCTGAGGTGACTCATCTGTGCCCTGTCCTGACCTGTGACCCTGGACCTCCACCCCCACCCTCACCTATCTGGTTGGACCTCCTCACCCTCATCTGACTAGATGGACCCCCTCATGTGCTCCCACTCTACTGCATCTTTACAGGTTGGAACTGCATCTGTAAATGGATGTCCATCTGTCCTGGTTTCATCTACAGCCTGTCCATCCATGGGAGTGGATCTCTCCTTCACTGTGGTTCTTCCCGAGGTTTCTCTGTTTCCTTCTGGAGTTTTTCCTTGCTGAGAAGGAGAGTCTAAGGAGGGAGGATGCCCGGGACATTAATCCATTTCCGTCATCTACTGTTTATTTGACTGTTGTTTATTTTCATATTCAACTAATTCTGCAAACCTCTGTGAGGAGACCTTGTTGTGATATAGGGCTCTACAAAATAAATTGAATTGAACCTAGTCTGCCTGATTAATGATCAGAAATAGTCTTCCAAGCTACACAATGAGGGCCATACACTTCTTCAGGAACAGATGTTTTTTCTTTCATACCAAGAAAACACCTACTATAATTTCTGCAAATTTCTTACCTTTGCCAGATTACGGTGCTGCTTTTTACAACTGCACCTGAATAACACCTGGAGAAGTTGGATACTGTACATGGTTGTGTTCTACACTTTTACTATTGGCCATGGAAACTGTGTTCAGTGCTGTCTCCTTCTCTGTATGTCTGCAGACTCTCACGCTGGTTGGCTTTTATTTATAAATCTGTCCTTGGGGTGCTTCCATTTTATCTTTGTCCATACATATGTAAAAACCAAAAGCACTGTGGTCTGCGCTTTCAGAACATCCTACAGATGATAGATTCTAGAGTTGAGACAGAGTTAGGTAAATTTTCATACACCGCCCCTTCCTCATGGAATAATTTACAAAAGGACCTCAAACAGTCAGAACTTGTTACTTTGGGGGAATTTAAAACTTTTTTAAAAGACAGGTGAATAATACTCTTGGTCAATGTGATTACTTCTAAATTTGCACCGAAATCACAATCGAATTCATCCTTTATTATTAATATTTCTGCGATCCTTTACTGCATATAACTAGATAGTGCATTTATTTGTAGAGCATTGAAGCTGCTTGTTTCTGATGGTCTTACAATATGTGACCAGATCACTCTTAGAGAAGACATTTCTAATCTCACTGAGGATTCCACCTTGTTAAATAGAGGAGATTTATATGTTTTGTTCCAAATGTATAAATACTCCCCATTTTGTGCGTGTGCTATCTGGTCCTTTATGAATTACACAATATGATTTAGGTAATTTAATTGTATTCTGACCTAGATCGGTATCTTTTAATTCTGATATCATGAAAATAGATCATGTTTGAATACTGTAGATATGCACTTGTGTCAGTTTACAAAAAAGAAAAAAAAAAAAAAAGCAGCATCGGAGTGACTATATCTTCAAGAAAGATTTTCTAGATTGATGCTCCTTGAACTAAATGCATGGTACCGCAGAGGCTAATGGGGTGAAACAAGACAAAAGGCAGTATGGGAAGAATGAGCAATAGAAAATGATGAATCTGGGCCAGCTGTTTGCCAAGGCAGGAGGTTTCTGGAACTATTGCTGATATGAAGTCAAGTTGGATGTCATCCAGGAACGCTGAGTGTTATTTATGACAACAGCAGGAATTACTCACTCATCATCAGGTGGAGAAGAGTCTTCACAAATCAACATGGAAATTAACTGAAGACAAAGAATTGTGGGGATTTTAGAGTTTGGAGCCAACTCCATTAATTTCTTGTGTTGTAAATATATGGACCAGAACCATGACAAAAGTAATTAATCACTTAATCAACTGCAAAATGACAATATGTATCTATGAATGTTGATAATTGATTGATCAATTCAGTGATTTTCCTGGAAAAAAATGACAAATATTTGCCTCTGAAATACTATGCTATTTTTTTTTTATTCCCGTTTATGGTCTTTGAACATAGAAGTCATTGAAACACCTTTAGATACCTTTAGTGCTCAGAAGACTTTGGGCTATAAATGATGATGATGATGATGACAAATTAATAATTGATTAAAAAGATCACTAAAATGAATTGATAGTAAAAATAATCACTAGTTACTGCTTATGTGTCTTTAATGGGTTTACATTTTGCTTCAGTATCATAAATAAATGTTCTTATTTACTGCTGCATTCCAGGCAACCCCGCAACTCATGTTTTTCCAACCTTCTGCTGGTGAAAATACACTGGAATGGCAGTCAAACCTGTGACCCCCCACTTGTATTAGATTGATGTACCCCCAGTTCCGCGCTCTGACATCACGTAGCCCACGAAACTACAAAGGCAGCCAACATGGATGTGGTGTGTATACAAATTGTTTATTAAACAAAGTATTGCTCCAACATTATTTATCCTCAAATGTTATGCATAGGCTAATCATCAGCTAATCTAGCGTTAGCGTGTTTTCAGTCCATAGAGTGCAAGAATAAATCAATACCAAATACATATCATTCATTTTCTGAACCCGCTTTATCCTCACTAGGGTCACGGGGGTCGCTTGGAGCCTATCCCAGCTACTTATGGGCAAAGGCGGGGTACACCCTGGACAAGTCGCCAGTTCATCGCAGGGCTGAACATATAGAGACAAACAATCACTCTCACATTCACACCTATGGGCAATTTAGATTAACCAATTAACCTATTGGTGCATGTTTTTGGATTGTGGGAGGAAGCCGGAGTACCCGGAGAGAACCCACGCAGACACGGGGAGAACATGCAAACTCCACACAGAAAGGTCCCACCCCCCGTCGACTGGTGTTGGAATCAAACCCAGGACCTTCTTGCTGTGAGGCACGAGTGCTAACCACTGCACCACCGTGTCGCCCTCCAAATACATATCGAAATACATAAATAACGTAACATAAAAGGTATAACAGCTTCTCTTGCCTTATGCACTGTTTTTCCTCTGTTTCCCTCAAATAAGCAAAAAAAGAGCAAACACCTCTAGGATAGAAATGATTGTAAATGACCATAAGCCCCATACAGTCTGTCATGCTGGTTTGTTTACATCTAGCTACCACCTCAGGCAGCTTGGCAGTTTCGACTTGCCTGGAACACTACAAAGTCGTGAGTCGTGGCTTGAAGTCGTGACTTACGGGCTCAAAAACCTGCCTGGAAAGCAGCAGAAAATTGTTGATTCTGAGTGCAGATGTAATACTTGAATAGAAAAATTTGTCTCAATTGTTTTCCACCAACAGAATTTTTATTTTGGTACTTTAACATTATCTTAACAATTTAAATATTCTACTCTAGTGATATTCATATGAGTGTTATACCTATTAAATGTTTCCAAAGTGTAAACCACTTGTATTCTCATTAAACCCTGGGACATTTATTTCCAGTCAGAATTTCAATCTAATACAAATAATGGCCAGTGGCAGAAGCTTCATTCTTGTAAAAATGAAGGTATGATGAGAAAAAAATCAAAGGTAAGATAAGATTTGCAATCATTGCTTCATAATGCGACCTTTATTTTTGCTCTTCTTGGGTTCGTTTGGTGAGTTTTAGTGGCAGATAAATAATACTTGTACTGTTGGGTTTGGTGATTGTTAGCTTAGCGGCACAAAGTTTGACACATTGGTCTGTTGTTTTATGAAATTATTCCTTACACATGCTGATCTCAGACTGTTAGCTTGTTTTCTGTATTTGCCCATTTAAGTGCTTGTTTGAGTTGTGTTGTGTTTTCCAATCACTGTTTTTGTTGAGCTTTTAGCTGATGTTCTTCTGGTGACATGGATGTAAAGAATGTATATATTGCTACAAGCATCGCGTCGCATTCCCATGGTAACACAGATGGAACTACTGTTGCTGCCTCCGGTACCAAGGGCCACCGGGTTTAAGAGTTTACATCCAAGGAAATTGGAATACGAACTCCAGATTCCGGGTGGAAACTCCTGGATTTTGTATGTCTGATAATAAATTAATACTTCTAATAGTCTCTTGGAGCTGAACGTCACTGATGAAAACGGTTTCATTTTTGTACTTGACGAAACATTCACTACCTGATGGAATCGATCTCTAAATTAACTCAGCCTGGTGTTTAGTATGATTCTTAGTCAAGTAACTGCATATTCTTATGACAGACACTTTTGCTCTGTTCATCCCTGAAGACATCCTCTCATGTCCTCAGCCCATATCATTGTATTGGACATGACATGGAGTTCATCACAGTTTTCCCCTCAGCTACCAGAATTTAGCTGAATTCAAGTACATTCCCTACAGCAGACAACTATTCATGGATTTTTAATTAATTAATTAATTAATTTTTTACTGTAGCACAAAGTGAGATACACAGATATCCTATATAAGCTTATGTTTGGATTGTCTTTTCTTAGCTGTCTACCCAGGAATAATTACATATGCATTAAAATATAGTGTTTGTTCTCTGCCTTCTTGACAACTCACAGAAATGTTTTAATTTTAAACCAAGCGACTGCCTCAGACGCAAAGACACAGCTGCACATTTTTCAACACCAGTTTCTTTCTTTCTTTCTTTCTTTCTTTCTTTCTTTCTTTCTTTCTTTCTTTCTTTCTTTCTTTCTTTCTTTCTTTCTTTCTGTGAGGAATTGTGATGGCTTTATTTGCAGCCAAGCGTATGCAGTATTTATTTTAGTGAAGCGCTTGACAGCTGACTAAACTTTATGTTTTAGCTTCTATACCTGCAGGAGCCTCTACACAATTTAGTGTCAGTTGAATTGAGTCATTTTCTTTCCTTCAACCAGCTTAGCCCTTCACAGAAGGTGAGCAGACATCCTTGAGTTTGAATAACTACATCTGACTATCAAAACCATTAGAAATGAAACAAGGTTAGACATATTTCACAACCTTTGAAGGATTTTTTTTTTTTTTTTTTTTTTTTTTTCAGAACTAGTAACAGTAAAACCTTGGGTTGATGTTTTGTAACCTGGCATAATACGGTTTCTTTATAGCTGTTTGCCTATACAAGAAGCTAAGTACTAATGTTACAGTGCTTGGATATATACTCAGAATGCACTGTAAGGAGTGTTTTTTTCTGCAACAGTGCTGCCACTACCGTAACACACATCGCACTCAAATTACAGCGGAATGCATGAATTATCATCATCGTAATGATGATGTAGATGGATTATGGAGGCGGTTGAAATCAGGAAGCGTGCCAAAGACACCATCAGCTGGGATGAGGGAATGTTCATGCTCGCATACACCTGGGACTCTCTTCTCTAATGACCAATGAGTGGTTGCAGGAGGCGTGGCAAACCTAGGGGCTCCATCAGTTTGTCCACGCCCATGGAAGAACAGCTGACAAGGTGACGCTACTGAAGAAGACTGCAGATTAAGGGTGGGTGATACTGAAAATTTTGGTATTGATCCGATACCACGTAAATACAAGGCTAGCATTGCCGATATCGATACTTTTTATTGAAAGGTCATGTTCATTGAATAATTTTGTGATTTTGCCTTTAGTTAGGTGAGTTCATTATGATTATGATGAAACACAGGACAAAGATTTTAGGCAAATAAACATGTTTTTTTTTTTTTTTAATTAACTAACTACAATATAAAACAATTTAACAGTATAAAAATAATAAAATAATCCCCCTTTTAAATTTGTGGTGTTACCACAGTGGCAAATGACTTTATTGCACACATCACATGTGGAAGTTTCCCTGTCAGCTGCAGTGAATAAGCTCCACACAGCACTTCTCCTTCTCTCCGCCATCAAAGGCTGCTCTCAGTCAGTGCTCTGACTCTCTGCTGTCCGGCAGGGGAGGGGGGAGGGGCAAAGTGTGCCTGAGAGGGCAGCAGAGAGAGAGAGAGGTGTGCTGTTTGCACCAACAGACTTGGAGAGAAGCTGCATTTGCATGAACTCTATGAGGAAATTCGAAGAATTTGCTGGACGTATAGAAGAGAAAGTGCAACAAAAGTATTGATCTCCTCACACTAGTATCAGTCCGATACTGATACTCACCTTGGTATTGATACTATTGATATTTAGATCAATACGCCCACCCCTACTGCAGATGATGGTAGAAACATGTGAAGGTAAAACAAACATTTCGTACCTTACTTTCAACTGAAAAAGGAACCATTAAAAAGTATTAAAACAGAAAACAAAATGAATGTAATCAAGCTATAACATTGTTTCACTTAAATTTAAGATGAAGCATAGTTACGATAAACACCATTACCAAATATGATTACATTAATGATACCTTTATTTTAATTTTAGTATATGTGGTGGGATTGTGAAAGACTGAGGTGCAATTCCTGAGGGCTGTTTAATTCCATTTTGCAGTTGCAGTTCTTTAAGATTTACTCATAAAAACTACTTGCCAAGGGTTTTCTGAGTCCTTGGCTAAAAAATATAAATGACAGCTGTTAGAACACACTGCATTTCTGGAACAATATATAGACGCTGAATTAGCATTAAAATGCTTTTAGGTGAAAATTAGTCAAAATAATAGCAAAATTAGTCAAAATAATAGCATATATCACAGTTGGAGAACACTTGCTGTGGCTCTCGGTTGGCTCCAAATAAGAATTTTAATATAAGGACTTTGTAAAATCATTTTCTGCCACATAAATTAATATCCTGTGGCAGACATGCAAACAAACAGAAAGCCTCGGTCCAGTGTCATCACATTACAACACGCAATCTGGGATTCACAACATAAGGTCAGCTTTCACTCTTTCTGACATTTCACTAATCAAAACAAACATCACAGCAGCAACTCATACATGAGCATGCAACAGCCCCATAACACCAGTAAATTTATCTCCTATTTGCGAGCAACAATCATTTATGAAACGTGATGTAGCCAACGTTTGCAATCTGTGTGTAAGCGCTGGTTGCAAATTGCTTTTGTCCCCAATTCTCTTGAGCTCACCGAACCCTGTCAAAAGCTCAACCCTCCCCCTGTTTACCACAGAAATAAAAGCATTAGAATAAGTTATTTATATTTGCAGCAGTGTTTGTTTATCACTGTCTCCAACCAAAGTAGTATAGATGGTGCCTGCTGATAACTACGGTGACATGCATTAAGCACCTAGGAAATTGGATTAGCGAATGGATTGGATTGGATTAGTGAATGATGCTTCCTTGATGGACTTGTATATTTATAAGTCAGATGTCCTCTGAAAGACATGTATTCCAAAAACACCACAGCTTATTCTTTTGTTTGGTACAATTACTAATGTAAATATATATATATATATATATATATATATATATCTTCACCAGGGAATAGAACATGTTTAATGCACCTCCTCAGATTCATGTTTACATTTCCCTAGAGATGGATGAATGAATGGATGGATGAATGAATGGATGAATGAATGAATGAATGAATGAATGAATGAAGGGGCATTTATGTTTTATGCAATACTATTCCATAAAGTGACACTGAATTGGCTACAGCTACTTTGGGGGTGACTTCCAAATTATTTTTTCTCTACATTTAACCTTCTCTAAGTGATTTATCATCATTTATTCCAATATTATCTTCTGAATTATTTAACATTTTTCATTGAAAATCATAGATTTTCCTATATTTAATTTACTGCTCATGTAGATGTTCATAAAATCTCATAGTAAATTCAAAGGTTTTATTAAAAGAGAGAAAACTGAAGAAAAATTGACTTTTTCAGCAAAATATATCATTAACTAAACATTACATTTTCAGTTCAATTAAATTTCATTTGTAGAGCCTACATCACAGCAAGGCTGCCTTACAGGGCTTTATAGAATTAGTTGGATAAACATATAAACAAATGTCTCTATCCACTGGCATTTATTAAACTCCATGGGTTTTAGTGGTGAATCAATGTTGCAGAAGAGGATGGTGTTTCCCTGCTCACTATGAGCCTCTGAACGCCCAATGTGTCATATTTCAAGACTATGAAAAGCTCAGAAACTGCATTTTACCTCAGTTATTTACATGTATTGATAGGATTAATGGTTTGACTGGTATTAAACATTTTAGATCAGTAGATGCTTTTAGTTACGGTGAATATTTGGGTCTTTAACCCTTTCATGCATAGTGGTCACTACAGTGGACAGTTACTCTGCAGCTTTACTCTTATATATTCATGGATTTTGTTGTTTTAGTTCCATGTTAACCAACACAGTGGACACTTATGCATCATCTCATAAACTGCAATTCATACCATTATTGTAACTTTGCTGTTCTTGATTGATTCGTGAGTGGAAATCAATTGTTAATATTTATTTTTTGCATATTATCTCCATGAAGTGAGTAATAACTAATATGAGAATATGTTAAAATGTGAGAAAACATCCGATTAGCTGCATTAAACATGGTTTCATTTCACTGTTTTCATATCACTTTATGATATTGGGTTTTAAATACATGTGTCTTTGCTTCAAGAATAAAATTCATGGTGTAGCTGAGTGGACATTTTTGTAACTCCATGAAAAAAAGGTTGATTTAAAAAAAAAAAAAAAAAAAATTCAATCACATTGTTTTTTTCATGCCTGAAGAGGAATAAAAACACTCAGGAAAAAAAAATCTTGATTAAGGTTCTCATAATTCATGCATGAAAGGGTGAAGAGCCAAGTTAAAATTTAACTTTGGACATTTTCAAAATGTAGGGGAAAAAATGCCGCACGTTCATTTTATTGGTGACTTTACAGTGGCGGATCCAAAAAAATTGGAAGGGGGGGGTTATATATACATACATATATGATATTCTTCTTCGAATTGTCATATTCTTCCTAATCTTAATTAACCCTGAATCTAATCACATCCCAAAAGTACCAAGACAATCATATACCAAATAAGGATGTAGAGATTTAGCTCAATAGGTAACGCTTCACACTGCAACAAGAAAGTCTAGGTTTAGATTCCCAGTTAAAGTAGCAATTATTTTCAAATGGGGGGGTGTGGTGCGCAGGGTGCCGGTAGGTAAATCCACCATTGCTTTACAACTACAATTATTAAATCATGGGCTACAATTACTGGTAATACTCACCGTCATATTTTGACTGTTATTATTTGTATTTTGGGTTTCCTCACCCCTTGTTGTTGTTGGTTTTTCTGCCCCTTTAACTCTCATTTGGAAGTCATTTGCTAAACATTTGTTGCTGCAGCCTCAGGAAATTTAATAGCGTCAGAACATACTGTATCGTCACATTAACAATACAATTCTTAAGATCCTTGAGTTTGAAAAAGGAAGTAGCTTTTCTGCAGATGTACAGATGTAATTTTCACCCTGGTACAAGTGTAAGTGATATAGAAGTGACAATGATTGAGTTGGATTCCAATAAAATAGGACATATACACATGTTTATGGATTATGCTGTTGTTTATAAGAAACAGGGGATGGTTAAAAAGTATAAGACATCATAGACGTCACATCCTACTGAGTCATTCTTCGCTGAGCAGCGATGTTTAATTACACGTCTTCAGGAGCTGAAATTGGTGCCTTTAGAGTGTGAGTGTTCTTTCTTCCTTTGTTGCATTTCTAAAGGTCAGTAGAATCTCTGGAGTTCAGGAGCTGATCCAAGGCATGGCTTTTTTTAATCTGGAGCTGAGTAGAGTAGGAAAGGCCAACCTTGTCAACATCAAGGATATGAAAATGAACCCTTTAAGGTAACACTAAATAAAGAACAGGACTGAAATTATATGAATGACATCCCACTCACTCATAACAACATCCTCTAGGTTTTATGTTTGTTTGTTTCCTAGTAGCATTTATGTTGCATCACCGTAGAGTGATTTGAAATGAAATGAGAGTAATAGTGTCACCATCACCGTCTCATATACTGTACACAGGGAGTAGACTGTGAGGGATGGAATGTGAGCAGTAAAGGCGGAAAGAGAGTTTTAGTTTGAGACACAACAGGTTCATAGATCTAAGTAAGCATTAGAACCTGGGGGGACAGAGCCTTTTCCACTGCTACTCCAACCCTCTGGAACTCCCTTCCACCTCCCATCTGACACTGCTCCGACCTCAACACCTTTAAATCCCTTTCAAAACCGCATTTATTTAAAATTGCTTTGAATGTTTCATTTTAATGTTGAATTGTTTTATATTCATTTACCTGCCTTTTGCACCTGCTTTTTATCTGTTTTTAATGTATTTGGTTTCTGTTTTTATCTGCTGTATGTAAAGTGTTTTTGAGTTCCATGAAAAGCACTGTACAAATAAAATGTATTATTATTATTATTATTATTATTGTTATTATTATTATTATTATTATTATTATTATTATTATTATTATTATTATTAGCAGGACAAGCTAAAGTTAACTCTTTCATGCATAGTGTCCACATACACTGTTGCTCATAAAGTTGGGATCATCTTGTTTTCAGACACATTCCTCTTTTTATTCCTATTTATCCATCAGTAATCACCTTTGACCAGGTCCAGTGATTAAATACTGAGTTCCAGTTACCCTTTATCTATCAAGAATAAATAACATTTTTACAATCATTTCATGTGAAAAGGTAAAATTATTTCAGTTCATCTTAATCCATAACAGTGTATGTGCAGTTAATCAGAATTCATTATGGGTTTGCCAAACTTAAGTTCCCCAAAAGACTTGTGGGTTGTGTAAGTGGATTGGATGTAATACTACATCAGCAATCATTACTTTAGGTTTCATTTATTTTTTTGAGTGGTGATTAGGGATGGGAATCGTTAAGAATTTAATGATTCCGATTCCATTATCGATATTGCTTATCGATCCAATTCCTTATCAATTCTCTTATCGATTGTCATTGGGTGAGGGAATAATAGAGTACAAACGGGTGTGTTTGCATTAACTGTCTTTTATATTTCCATCTCTGCACGGAAAATATAACATATACAGTATGTACAAATAATAATAACAGATGACACTGGCCCAGTTCGGGGGGGTGGGGCGTACAGTGAAAGTGAAACTAAAGACACTTTACTAATTCCTCTATTGCCGCATTTCTACTACGTGGAACCGGTTTGACTTGGCTTGGCTTGTCTCCCATTGTTGTGCACCTCATGTCCTTTCCCTTCTTACCTTTGGAAACTTGTATTTGAGGAGTTATGACGTTTGTTGCCCACACCGGAACCGGCCCGGTGCTCACTCTGCCGCTACATTCACAAGCGCCGCTAAGTAGCGTATCGAATACGTGACATTCCTGTAAATGAATCACATGCTGTGGACAAATGTTTGAGGAGGGATTGGAGGGATTCCACCCTTTTGAAGACATGGAAGCTTTGACAATATTCTAAGTAAGTGGACCTGGTGTCATCTTTTTAGACAGTTTCTGCCTCAACACCATGTTGGCCATGTTCTGACCAAAACAATCCAGCGTACGTGTGACATCATTGCGCATGCACAACAAAGGCGGAATCGAAAAGCAGAATCCTTAAGCAGGCAGGCAAACGTTTCCAAGGAATCGATCTACTGGGAACCGATTCTCAAAAAGAACCGGTTCTCGATTCCCATCCCTAATGGTGACACCCACCTTGGCCAGTGCAGTCGACATGCATAAACTCTGTCGGACTGGTCTGTAAAAACATGGTCCGTTTAGAGAAAACATATCAGCATTTACAGGAAACAGTGATACACATGGTTATGACACCTTTCGTTTCCAGGTGGAATCATTTAAATGTAACACAAAACAATGGCTGAGGTGATAACAGAAGCTTCGTTCATATAAAACCTAGTTATGATTAGAAAACAGTCAAGGTAAGATAACATTCATAGTCATCACTTCATGATACAACCTTTATTTTTGCTCTTCTTTGGTTCATTCAGGGAGTTTTAGTAGTAGAGAAATAATACTTGTTTTGTTGGATCTGCTCAGTGTCAGCTTAGCTGTTTAATAACAGTTTTTGTTGAGCTTTTAACTGATACTCCTCTGGTTACGTGGATGTAAAGAATGTATATTTTGCTACAAGTGTCATGTGGCAACACAGACGGAACTGTTTAACTGCTGTGTTAAACATTATCTGCTGCACACTTTTATTCCCCTTCGACCAAATATAGTGTAAGATTCTGTTGAAAATTACTGCCCTGTAATTTAGATTAGATTGTCTTTGTGTAAAACTTATTACATACATATTTATATTTGAAAGTACTTAGATATAGTAACCGCACAAGGCCATTTCATCTTGAAAAAGTAGGTCAAGGTCACCTATTTTCAATAGGCTTCTGCTTCATGGCAAGATGCATCCACAGTATAAATCTGATGCAGATATTTCAATGCATTCTTCAGACAATGTGATTATGTCATTGAATGGACAGACAGACGGACAGACAGACGACAAAACCATTACAATTCCATTTCAGCCAGAAGTTGGGCGAGGGGTAAAAACTAAAGTTCAGGTATATAGATGTGATGCAGCTGTGAGTCAGTCCATGTCTATGTGATGTGTTGCTGTATCTGTTGAGTTTGAAGAAAATAAGACACACAGTAGACAGTAAACACACATATTAATATGTCACACAGAGTTACACATTACTGCATTCAGTTCCAACTTTACACAACAATACACAGACAAACTGTATTATGTTATTATTATTATTATATTAATGTGCATGTTACAGAGTGGTGAAGAATATCGCATATGGAAGTGGAAGTGATATCAGTGTTTGTTTTCTGTCATTGTTTCAGGTTTTCAAAAACAGTTGAATTGAATTTAAATACCTAATATAAGCCAAAAATAATACGATAAGACATATTGTGGCTTTAATGACAGTTAAATAACTTTTACATCTAAACATAATTTTGTTAAAAAAAAAAAAAAAAAGAAGTCAAATAGCTTTCAGTTTTGATATTTTGATCAGAAAAACAGCATCAAAAATGCTGTTCATTTTTCTCATAGTGCATAAAGGGGTTAAGACACAGTAAAAATGACAATGTTTTAAAAAAAAAAAAAAAAGAGAGACACCATGAGAAGCATTCAAGTGTTAAGGGACAGGAAGACAAACCTGTCAGAGTGGATAAAAATTCTTTGAAGGATGCTTTTATGAATTTTATTTCTGGACATTTGAGGGACAGGATGACAGAGTCCAAATGACTGAAATCCCCACTCCCCACCTCCCACGCTCAAAAAAAGAAAGTTTAAAAAATATTTTTCATTCAACTTCAACCAAAGCATTCACAGTAACCTTCCAAATTTGAGCTGTTTATCGAAAAAATACTGCTGACTGAACACTAAGTTGGTTAGGTCGCTGTGCAGTGAGAAAAACACTTTAATGACAGACAGTGACAGATACAGAAGCCTTTGGGTTCATTCCATGTTAATTAATGCACAGTGAAAAGAACAGAGGAGAGATCAGAAACGGCATTCACAGCAGTAACAGCACAAACACTTTGCATACTTGTAAAGAAATGACGACTTATTAAAATTGTTCATTTCGTGAAATCATAATCAGCTTGTTTCTGCTGTTTCCAATGGTGACCTTGTCGCTGTTCGGAGATTAATATTTTTTTAAGCATTAAAAAAAAATCCTTCATGTTGAATGTGTACTCACCAAGATTAAAGGATCATCACCAACTTTCATTCAACAAGCAGATTTAACAGATATTTAGTTGTGCATCACTTAAATATTTCATTACATATATTTTCTCTTCCAGAGAATTGCATTTGCATGTAATAATAATAATAATAATAATAATAATAATAATAATAATAATAATAATAATAATAATAATAATAATAATAAATTATGTCTGTACAAATTCAATGAAACTTTGAACTCCAACTCTGTATTACTATATGTACAGAGGAAGAAACAAAGAAACCAGTGAATACTTAGTTTGATACTGTCCAACTTGAAGCAGGTTTTTAAAAAAAACATATAAATATATGTATATAAGTACATCTATATGTACAATAAAATGACTCAACCCCGTACATATCTTCACCTCTGAACGGCACCTTTTCAACTCTGTTTGACTCTAAAAATGCAAATTATACTCTGTTCTACCTGCTGATTATTTAATTAGTTGATGCCTTACTAAATCAGATTTTAATTTGCATTAATCAAGCAAGCACAAATTTAGTGAGAAGCATCACAAATGTGCAATTTGTTATATGGAAATTTGTTAAAAAAAAAAGAAAGAAAGAAAGAAAAAAGAAAGAAAGGAAAAAAAGCTCAGTAGGAGATAACACTACAGAAATAAATACAGCAAATTATATCTGCTCTGTGTGTGTGTGAGCGTTTGACAATGGCTCAAAACAGATAAGGTTGCAAAATAGGCTGTTACCAGCAAACAGGAAAATGAGGAGAGGCGACTTATATGAAGGTCAGGATGTGGTTCCATCTCAAATCCTCAGGAGGTTTGACCAAGAAGGAGTAAGAGCTTCAGCTGAACCTGACACAGGCGTCGCATCTCACAAAAGAATCCTGCACAGACCAAGTGCATCGGTGTTGAAAGATGTATTAAAAGGACGAGATTCCCCAAGCACAATATTACCAGCTGTTGCCTCACACCTTTCCCAAATATTTCCTCATACTCGGACTGTATTTGAAGATATATAATCAAACAAACTCCGAGATTGCCCACCTCGTTTCTTCCTCTGGGTCCCAAAAGACATGTCCACACCTGACTCCAGCTTCCTCTGAGATATAGAAGTTGTGACTCAATTTCTAAGACTGTCGCTTTGTTCAGTGTATCCCCGAAGCATGCAATTAGCGGATTATTGTGGACGTAAATTAGAGTCATCTTATTCATCACCCCAAGTAATAAAATGATGAATATGAGGTGCATCTTCTTTGAGGCTCTACATCTTTTTTCTGAAAAGCCACAGTTGTAATTGGCAGACTGGGCTTTGCACAGGAAATAATGTAGTTTTAGTAGTCTTGCCTGACATAGTTCAGGATCTGAATCAAGCCCAAAGTGTATAAACTGCAGATTAAAGATTTGGAGCCCAGGTCCATATCTCACCCTGACATGTTTTCCTTTATCCATTATTAAAACACATAAATAAATGTACAGACAGAAAATCATTTTATGATGAATAACCTCAGTTAAGCTTTGTAGCATTTATACATTTACACTGGTAGAGAATACACCCCATTGAGTCCATAAAAACTAGCCTATCAGCGCAGAACCATTTATCTGTTTGACTGCGTTACAGAAACAAAGAAAAGAAATGTTATTCATGTTTACATGTTGTTAAAGCCACAGACCGCAGCTGCAAAACTATTTCAGTGAATGTCAAACCAAGAAGGAAACGTGTACTTTATATGTGAAGAAAACAAAGTCATTTTGAGTTAAAGGTCATATGGAGCAGTGGTGGTCATTGCAGACAGAAACCACAACTAACAGCGTGGACTAAAATAGATTTTCTATATGTTTTTATCATCTTGATCTTATTTATTATTCATGTACCTGACTTACTGCGTTTATTTTTTTAGGAATATTGTGTTTATGACTAGTAATGATTCATCAAACAAAGGGTCTAAAGTGTGAAATCAATCCTTTGTCTGTCACACAGATAAACAGTGGAGGTTGACTTTTGAACTGCACTGCTGTTCTTTAGGTAAATGTCACAGTCCTGTGTGGGGGGTCCTCCTGTTAAGTCCTACTCTTTGTGTGTGTGTGTGTGTTTTAGTGAGCGCTTCAATAAATCTGAAGTCTGTTATGTATGCTGGTTTTGTGAAACCCATAAAACGGGGTTTGTATGTTTTTTTCCTTCTGGCGATGTCTCCAAATTTCTTCCTGAACACTTGTCACTTGTGTTGATGAACTGTCATCTCCTGAACAGTGTCGGCCCTAAAGCTGAGATGGCTGGCATCTATAAAACTCACATTATACGCTGGGAAAAATGAGTAAATGTGTCCTCTGCACATAAACAACAATAGTAATATTCACCTTTGTCAGTGAACAGCTTCTCTGCCATATGTTTTGTATGTTAGTTTACTACTACTACTAATAATAATTATAACAAGTGGTGCCAGGCACAACAAACCCCACCCCTTGCATGTTTTGTAGCTTATTTTGGCATCGATCCAGCTGATGTCATCATGTCTATACATGCGGTGAGGTCAGCATATCAATTGCCTCTATATATGTGCCAAGTTTGAAGTAAATTCAAACAAAATGGATGTTTTTATAGACATTTGAAATTTCACCCATTATAAGTAAATGGGGGAAAAAAAGATTTTAAAAATTCATAAAAATTTGAACTTTGAACAACTTTTCCCTAAATGTAACCACATCTATTCTGGGTCACTGGCAATCTATAAACCCAGTTTGGTATGAATTCAACCAATAGTTTTGCTGCTAGAGCGTTAACAACCAAACAAAGAAACAAACAAAGAAACAAACAAACGGAACCAAAAACAATACCCCTTGCCTCCCCTTCGGGGGGCGGGGTAATAATAACTAATGTTATTATTAAGCATTTGACCACGGGGGCGGTGCTGCAGCTTAGTGGTTAACACTTCCATCTTCCGTGTTCAATTTCCACCTGGACTTGCAGTGTTCTCTCCACAGTTCGCTCATTATTTGTTTTCCCCATCAAAACACATATGTGTAGGTTAATCCTCCTGTCAGCGCCTTTCACCGTGGTACTGATGGGTGTCTTCAACAGCGGCACACTGCTCTTAATGTACTAATACTAATGCTAAGTGCTGTGTGTACAGGGAGCAAAAGTCCAGCCCTTTCTCTTTTTTTTTTTTTTTTTTTTTTAAATGTGTAAGACCTCTTTAATTAGCACATATAATACATACGTTACACAAATAAGCAAAGCCTGGGATTGGTACAGTATTTAAAAAATGCATCATTATCTGAGTACATATTCATATACATATATTTCCAAGTACAAATGCACAACATACAGTATATGCACACACAAACACACACACACAAACACACACACACAAATAAATAGACATATAGACACATTTAAAAGAATGAGAAAAAACGTCTTAAGTGTACATTGTTCCACTGTTCTTCCTCTGCAAAGACCCGTCAGTATGTGTCAAATCTGTGAAGTAGACCCACTGTGAAACATTAACATAAGCTTTACGAATAAATGTAGCCAATTTACAACGAACAGATTTACTTGACTCTTAGACTGTACAAGTTAGATCACATCCTAAACACCTACATTCACCCAGTATTTACATTTTTAGAGATAAACTCATTTTCCATTGACAGATTTGGAATCTGTTAGGAAAAATGTCCATCATCTTAGTTTCATCTCAAATCCCCTTGAGGATCATTTCATGAAATTAGGTGGTTGTAATTTAATTTTAAAATATATTTGAGCCATTCCTTTACTCTAAGAGACCACATCTACTCCAGTCATTTATCCTTACTGGAATAGAGATTATACCAAATTCAGAGTTGGTAATAATAACAACAACCATCTGAATGGTTTTCTTTTCAATTTTAAATTAATAGTCATATCATCCTATTTATTGCATCAGTTGCAGGAGTGTCGTCAAGCAGCCAGAGGATCCTGTGTGCATATTTATGTGTGGCAGATAATTGCTCTCCTTCAGCATTTGTACACATTATATTACAAGGTTACAAGGATACTTTAGTCAACATTCATCTTACCAGAACATATGAACGAAGTGAAGCGCTCAGGTCTCAGTGATATATAATGTATTTTCTACTATTAAAATCAAATTCGAATTCCAAATATCCAATCAAATAACTTAACAAATATAAAATATAAATATAAACATTTGTTTATATATATATATGTATATATATATATATATATATATATATATATATATATATATATATATATATATATATATATATATATATATATATTTGACAAATAGTTGATGGTAAAATTAGTAAACAACTAATTTTGTAGTCAACAGATCTCATTTTTATTACAGGAAAAAAGTTAAAACATTCCCCTGTGGTCTGCATAAACTGTAAATGCTCTGCTTGGGTCTGAATTCTTCATTAATTCAACTCCACAGGTCCATCTTCAACCCTATTTCTGAGTAAATAACACCAGAAAGGTTGTTTTGAGTGCTGGCCCTTTAAATGCAAATGAGCCACTTCAGGCCCCACCCCTTCCAGGTTGTTGGCTGTGCTGCTCTGTCCCTTTCAACCAACAACTGAACATTTTAGGTAATCGGCTCAAAGTCTGGACATATTTTCAGTATGGACTACAACCGCTGCTGCTGATAAACAGTTATGGTGTACTTGGAGAACTGTTTGTCGTAAGTCTGGACCTTAAATGTGCAAATGTCGTGACGTAACTAGTTATAGACGTAACAAATTAAGCAGGAATTAAAAGGGTTGTAGAAATTGACTTGATTTTTGCCAAAATTAATATAAAGATCGCTTTGCAGCACCTGGAGGGTCCAAATTCAAACTTTTTGAACTATTAGGGTCCAAATACACACGTAAATGAACCAAAGACTAATAAAAGTGAGTTTAGCAAAATATGACCAATTTGACAAACTTTGTTATGCACAGTAATTGTAATGCACAAAATGTTCTTGTTAAAGAAAATAAAATGTATTTTATTGCTGCAATAAATATAACTAATTGGTTTTTTGTTTTTGTTTTTTTCCAGTTCAAAATCTGACTAGTCGACTAGTTGGTACAGTAGTCAATGACCAGTCAACTATTGAAATAGTCATTAGGTGTAGCCAAAAAAGGATCAATTAATAAACACATTAATAAAAATACTAAAAGACAGTAGTACTTGAAGTAGCCACATAATACATCTCTGAAAAGTGCCTTAAATGCTGCTGTATTGTTTTGATTCTAATCATTTACTCAGTTTTCTATATAGTACAGTTATTGTCTATTATTGATGCATCAGTAGTGACAGCCTCCAGTGTGTGAGAAAAAAGACAAATAATGCAGTTTGAAATGAAGTTTTAGATGTTGTGGTAAAAGTTCCCTTGTGTTAAAACCTCCTCAGGATCCTTATAACCACCTTAATGGACTGGTTCCTGATGGGCTTTAAATCTTTCAGAAAAACCATCAGTCAGTGCAGAGCTAAACTTTAGATCAACGAGTCATATTTAATGTCAAATATCATGGACGGCAGATCATTAGCTCAAATAATACGCAACTAATTTTGATGTTACGATGATTACTTGCTATCCTCAACCACCCTCCTTGTAAGTTGTCAGACCCTATTTACAAAAAGACTCAGCTCCCTAATTACAAAGCCTTAGGACATCATTAATTAGCTCAAAACATTTTTTTTTTCAGGAAAACAACCACCTGAAACTATTCTGAATTATGTATGATACATAAAAATGGCTAGCACTGCAATAATTTGAATAAATTAGCAAGACTCAAATGGAAAAGGCAGCGTCCTGTTAAGAATCAAAGAAAACAAATATGGCTTTGTAACACGGCATATTAACCTTGAGCGTTCAATATGTACGTATGTGAGCATAAACACAAATCGTGAGCAGGAAAACAAATTACATTTAACCTTTTCATGGTGCTGTTCCTTAATGGCTCTGGTGAAGTTCAGACATCGAACTCCCAACGAGGACTAAAACAGAAACGATCCAGGTTTGTTTATTAATCGAAATAAGGCCTGTCAACAAGTGGATTGATGCAACTCTGACATGACCTTTTCTGTGTTGTGTGAAAATGATTAAGGAATGGGCATACTGTGATTTAACATTTGAGTCAGCGGGTAGATTATTGATTGTGACTTCACATGAAACCATTAGCTTGTACAGACTTGTTGTTATATATTTATAGTTAGGCGACTTTTCATTTGTCTCGGCTGCTTGGTTATTGTTAGTATTGTAAGGTATATAAAGATCGGAATTATACCTGATATATTGACTGAATATACTCCTGTGTACTCCATCTAATCCAGTATCCATATAAAATAATGTGCTACTGTGTGCTCTGTCAGTATCATACCCAACAGGTTTTGATCATCACTCTCTGGCTACTACTGCCATACTGATTCTGGCCAAAAGAAGGAAGTATTATGGAGTATGTTTAACCCATAAAGACCCAAACATCCACCAGCAACCAAAACCATCTACTGATCTAAACTGTTTAACCTGTTAAACCCTGACCATATTTTCAGGGGAAAAACGCCTAAAAAGACATACCCAAAGTAAATAAAGAATTACTTGACAATAATAAGGTTCATATGGATGTTCTTGGTGTCTATGGTCTTTTCGAGACCTCACAGAATCTATTCCCATTGTTTAAAATATTGTATCTATTACTATGCCTGAGTAAACTGTAACAAACTAAAAGAGAAATTAGAATTTTTTATCCTCGCTTGTTTTTTTCCGGCTGGATTGACCATGATATGCATATATTAATTGTTCGTGTTGGAGATTTTTAATAGGCAAGGCAAGGCAAGGCAAATTTATTTGTATAGCACATTTCAGCAACAAGGCAATTCAAGGTGCTTCACACAGGACATTGAAATAAAAGAAACAAAAAGAAACATTTAAAACATTATAAAAGAAACATATAAAAGGTGATTAAAAACAGCAAGTAAGAAAACAACACATAAAATCAAAAATAAATAAATAAAATAGAATAAAATAAAAATAAAAACACACACATATTAAAGTAAAAGTTGCAGTGCAGAGTTTCAAAGAGAATATAAAATTCAAAAAGTCAAAAGCCTTTTAGTCAAAGGCAGCAGTGAACAGGTGAGTCTTTAGCATATATAATAGCATATATTTCACCCCACAAAGATTAAAAATCATGTTTGAACATTAAAGTTTGCACTAAAATACACTTTTGATGTACTTTTATTAACATTAGGGTCTAAACTTTGAGCAAAAGTTGAAAAAAAACATCCATTGTCCTGATTTATTATATTTTTATAGTAGATGAATATTAATATAATTTTTTCGGCCTGCGGGCACGCTGATCGGGCTAAAGAGGTTACTACCTGTTGATCCACTAATCCTATCAATACATGTAAATAATTGGTGTAAAATACAGTTTGTCATCATTTCATGGTCATCAGATACGACCCATTTGGACGTTCAGAGGCTCTGTAGTTACCGTGGAAACACCGTCATCTTCTACAACATTGATTCACCAGTAAAACCAATTGAGTTGGATCAATGACAGTGGATGGCAACACTAGGTTTATGAGAGATTTGTTGAGAATATCACTTTTTCTTCAGTTTTTTCTGTTTCTGATATAACAACCCTCCACTTTAATCAGAGCTTTTATTAATATCTTCATGATCATTGTTCCGGGCATGTCCCACTGGGAGGAGACCTCGGGGAAGACCCAGGACACGCTGGAGAGACTATGTCTCTCGGCTGGCCTGGGAACGCCTCGGGATCCCCCCGGAAGAGCTGGAGGAGGTGTCTGGGGAGAGAGAAGTCTGGGCATCCCTGCTTAGACTGTTACCCCCGCGACCCGGCCCCGGATAAGCGGAAGAGAATGGATGGATGATCATTGAATTAAATACAGGAAAATTTGTGCTTTTCACTGAAAAAATGCAAAATACAGAAGATAATATTATAATAAATGGTGATAAATCACTTAAAACAGGTGAAATCTAGAGAGGAATTTATTTGAGAACTACCACAAAAGTAGCACTGGGTCTTTATGGGTTAAAACATTTTTCAAAAAACTGCATGATATATTGAGAACCTCAATGCATTACAGTCATTTTTTTTTCCCTTGTGTCCAATTGCGCGTCAGAATTAGGAACAAAATATGAAAATACAACTTATGAGATCCAGACAAACCAGGAGTGTGATAATGTGGAAGAATACAATATGAATATATGAAGCTAAATCCAGGTTAAAACTGTTGTTTATTTAAGAAAAATGCAGAATTAAAAACTAATATTTGAAACTGACATTTCAAGCTGCGATCTTGAAATATAATAATGTATTCGAAATGAAGTGCAGAAAAAGTTTTTTCCACTGAATCTGATTTTCAGTGAAAAATACAAAATGCAATGGACAATATTATAATAAATGGGGATAGATCAATTGGTAAAGTTTACATGTAGAGAAAAATTAATTTGGAAGCCGCCACAAATATGGTTGTCGGTGACATGGGTTACATTTGTTGATCACCCTATATCGACCACAGGTGAATGTGAGAGTTATTGTTTTTTTTGTGTCTTCCACTGTCAGCAGGGAATGACTTCAGCCTCTTTGTAACCCTAAAAAATACAGAAAATCAATATATACAAAGATTTATTACACTCAAACACGTGTTGGTCAGATGTATCTTTAGGAAATATTTTACATCATCATCTTGCACCAGGACATGCAACATTAACCCTTTATAGTCCGATCACAGAAATACTCTGAAATTCAAAATTTCAACTTCAGTGTCTTATTGGAGGACCTAACAAGATTTTACTCCTTTTGTGAAAAATTTACACATTTTTCACTGGAAAAAATCAAAATCTTATCAAGTGTATTTTTCTCATTTCTAGTCAAAATATCTCATCCCACTTAAAGTAAGACATAATCACCTAAAGAGTAACTTTTCAGTGAGATATAAGAACTTATTTTTAGACAACAGATCTTGAAAATCTAATTTCAAGAAATCTTACCAAGATGATTTTCACTTGTTCCATTGGCAGATTTTTTTTTTTTTTTTCCTTGAATAGAGCAAAAAAAAAAAAAATCTTGAATTAAGGGAAAAAATCTGCCAATGGAACAAGTGAAATTTATCTTGGTAAGGTTAAAAAATAAAAAAAATGTCTAAAAATAAGTTCTTATATCTCAATGAAAAATTACTCTTCAGGTCATTATATCTTATTTTAAGTGTGATGAGATATTTTGACAAGAAATAAGAAAAATACACTTGGTAAGATTTAGATTTTTTTTGCAGTGTTTATTGTCATGTAAAAAATCAAGGTCATTACCTTGATTTACCTTTACCTTACAACATTACCCTATTTGGTTCCTTGCCCTTAAGTGCCCCCCCCCAAAAAAAAAAATCCAAAAAGTGTGTGTGTGTGTGTATATATATATATATATATATATATATATATATATATATATATATATATATATATATATATATATATATATATATATATATGTAGAGAGAGAGAGAGAGAGAGAGAGAGAGAGAGAGAGATAGATAGATAGATAGATAGATAGATAGATAGATAGATAGATAGATAGATAGATAGATAGATAAAGATAAAGATATAGATATAGATGTATGTATAAAAAGTACAAGAAATACATTATTAATGTGAAAGGAACATGTATAACATCCCTTTTAGAACATTAGACCAACATAAGTGCTGATCCAGACACCTGTCCACATCCACATGACCCCTTTGAACATCATTCTTTACATTAGTACCATTACTTCATGGTATCAGACAAAGCAGGTACACTCACTGTTCATGCAGAAGTGGACCTTACAGACCCTGTAGACCACACTGGACCTGAGATTGTTCCCTGCTGTCCTCACTGTGACTATCACTGTCTTGTAATGTGTGCGGAAGTTACCAAAAATAGTCCCTTTTCCGATAAAAGGTTAAGAGTGTGGGATGGACCACATGAGGAAGTCTGTGTCTGTTGCATATGACAACGACTGACAGCGTGGCCTCTATCCCATCCATTAAAAACATGTGATGTTTTAAATTAGAACTCAGGGCAAACACGAGCTCAATAAATGGTCTCATCTATTAAAACTGTGTAGGCTGAATTCTGTGCTGTTGATTGTGGTCCCTTAGGAAACACACCAATTAAAACAGAAAACAATGATATATGTTCATTTGGAACAAACTGATTGACAGTAAAACAAATGGATTGATAGAATACTAGAATACATTTTTCTTAACTTTATTTATGAATTTTTTTTTTTTTTTTTTTTTTAAAGATTCAAAGACAAACAACATAACTTTTACATTTAACCCTTAGGAGTCCATGGCCACAGTCCCGTGACTGAATCACAGGACATTTTCAACACGTTGTAGCATCGGAAGTCGGTCACATAGCCCACTGGGGACAATTGCATTCAAAAGTGCGGAAATGAGACACTCTTCCACTTTTTATTTTATGTTGACAGAGCAAATACAACCGGAGATTTGACGGTTTGAAATTGGAACAAACAAATGTGAGTAAAAGTATGAAAATGAGGTGGGGGGGCGTTATATTTCTGACCATATTTTCATCATTTTTTTGTCCTTTTTCAAAACGGAAAAAACTGGTCAAATTTGCGGATTCTATTCCACAGACTGCATTAGCATTAGCTGAGGATGAGGATGACCCCCACCTGAACCGGATATGGAGACTGGGAGGACCTATGTAAAGATATGCTTTTATGCTTTTATGTCTAATATTTAAGTATAGTTTTAATTTTTTACAATTTTGATTTGATATACCTAATATTTGGAACCCATATTCACTTTTAAAGTCTTTTAAAAGGTTCGCTAAGCATCTTTGTGTTATTTATGCAATAAATTATATGTATTTTTTTAAATTGGATTTTATATTTTTTGTGTGTTTTTTGTCCTTTTGTTTTGATATAGTAGGTTAGAGTGCAAAAATAATAGGCAGATGAGATAGATGAAGTTGTAGTGGAAAAAAAAGATACTAAACATGGGTATAATAAACATTTCTTTATATAGTATATAAAGGCAAAATAAAGGACTCAAAAATGACCAAAATAGGCTCAGAGCCCTAAGGGTTAATTTGTCTCACAGGTTACGTAAACGTGCCATTTTTCCCAAAGTTCTTCACCCAGTTCTTTCTGAAGTCGTATTGTTTAGGTCATCTGTTCTAGTAAATGGAGATGTTTTACAATATTGGTAAAGACGACCATTAGTGGAGAATACTGGTATAGTTCTGAGGTCTGTGGGTACTCCAGATTGGTAGTATCCAGTGGCGATTTCTCATAGACTGCAAGGGAAGCCCGGCTTCCCCTAAAATTACAAAAATCAAATGGTTAAATATGTACAGTTGTGTTGACATTTTATTAACTACAAATGTGTTAGAACACGTTCATCTCAAAGATGAGTTTGTTCAGAATCAGCTTTATAACAAATCAACGGACGCAATGTTGTTCACTTCTCATACATTCCCGTTGCGCTGTTTTCTCACGCGATCTCTGCTCAGTGCATTTGTCTGTAGATGCCGGGTGTCTATGGGCTTCAACGGGACTGAGTGGAACAGTCATTTTCATTGCCTCAAAACTGGATGGTAATTGGATAAATGCCACGATGTTGTCCCGCCCCTGGACGCCGGGCATCTCTAGGGGTGAATGGAGCTGTGGGCGGAGCTCGGCCAGGCTGGACGCCAGAATCCCACATGCTGATTGGAGGATCAGTCAAAAGGCTGAATCCCGTTTGATTGACAGCTGTTTTCAGATCTCCTCCTTCACTGATAGAGTTCAGTTTAATACCATCATGAATTCTGCTGTGAAATCAAGAGAGAAACCACTACGAAATTACTCATTCATTTCTTGAACTGTTAATAAAACACACTCATTGTACTTCCTTGTTTCAATTTAACATAATTTCAGCATTTTCTTGTTTCAGTTACATAATTTAATCATTTCTTGTTCGAGTTTAATATCGTTTTGTAGATAGTTAAATCAATCAAACTGTCGGCTAGGTCGGAGTGAAAGGAGCATCTCTTGTTTGAAAAGGCTGAAGTCTTACACTCGCAGCACAATGGGCCAAGGCAATCTAAGCAGCCTAGCTCTGCTGGACATTGAAAGGACACTGGTCCAGTCCCTGGAAAAGACGCCTACTTGGTACGATAAGGTCACTGAGCATTTTCTGAAAAAGGAACAGAGGGCCGAATGTATGTTTAAATAACTTGACTTTTTTTTTTTTTTTTTTTTTGATGTAAGCTGACAATGGGTTTCCCCTGTCTGAAAGACGAGCAGCCGCCACTGGTCGTATCATCCTGGTTTTGTCTAGTGTGGCTGTTTAACTTTGGGTCATGACTCAAATATTCCCCTTGCTAGTCTCTATGCAAAAATAAGTGCAGAGGCTGTAGTTGAGCTGCTGCCCTACTACTGTAAAATGAGCCTGTTAAGGTGATTTTGGCAGATGATAAGGGTGTCTCATTGTCTCCTCCATATGGTGATATTCCATACTCAATGAACAGGGGGCCCAGGGACACTTTAGAGGTTTATTATATCCTGGATTAGCAGTTCTGAGAATGACGATGTCACCGAGGAGAAACTGGAGGAAAGAGATGGAGAAAAGGAAGTGTGGCTGTTCTGTCTGGTCTGGGGTAGTGGTTTATAATAGATGGATGAATGCAAGACACAAAATATACAGATATATGCAAGCAATATATTGCAGTAAGTTCAATGTTATTCTAATATCCTACTGCTCCTTCTCAGCATGCTTTTAATGTATTGATATATTTTGTTTTTAGTGTAGGAATACAAAGAGCAAGGTCGGAAAAAATATATTTACTTCTTTACAGTAATTGCACATATTTGTCTTAAACATCCATGAATTATAAATATATGATTAATTATTCATCTCCTTGCTTGCTGTGCTAATGTGAACAAAGTGACCTTATTCTTCATCTGCTTCCAGAGTAGCTCACACACAGGCGATGACATTGCATACAGTACGTTTTAAATCATGAAAGTATTTCTAACTGTAAAGTACAACAATTTAATTAGAAGCACTAGTACGGAAAACAGAGGTGTTGCTTGTTTCTTGTAACACAATTACAAAGCTGTGGACAGTTAGGTATAATGAAAATTGGCTATTCAATCAGGCACTTGGGCTTGTTTTTCTTGGTGATTCCCTTTACTGTCACTTTGATTGATTTAAAAGTGTAATGGTTCTTTACAATGAGTCTTCTACATCCCTAACTTTTATTTTTATGTTATCATTCTGAATTGGTATAAAAGTGCGCAGCCACTCAGAATGGCCTTCTACTGTCCATCTATCCATCCATCATCCATTCATCCATAAATCCATCCATCCATCAATGCAGCCATCCATCCATCCAATTAGAAAGCTGTCAACATGTAGGTAATAATGAAATTGGCTCTTAGAGTGAAATAAACGTAACCCCTGTGGTTGTTTTCCCTGATGATTCCCTTTATCTCCCTTTGATTGCCTTAAAGGTGTAATAGTTCTTCAAGACGTTCTTCTCCAATAACACTGACTGTGCTTACATGCACACTGATATCGCAGTTATGTGGTTTATCCTAGTTTTGATCATAATTGTTACATGGCATGTAACATAGATAAATAAATACTAGCATGTTGACCCGTGGGAATCCACAGATTCTAGAAGCATTTTATGAATTCTACTTAGAATTCATAAAATGGGGAGCTGAGGTAACCATATACTAGTGTAACACACAGATTAGGAAAAATATAATGAGCCTCAATTTGTTTTGTATTGACATCAACATGGACCATAGACTTTTTCACAGAACTGAACATAACGGTTGATTGCGACTCCCTGCCGTCCTGGTTTCCTGAACTGATCTGGTGACAATAGTCCAGATTCACTGAACTCCGGTCCCTCTGATTGGAGTCTGTGCAGAACAGTCTGTCACCGTGTCATGGTGAAGGGGGGTGGTCCGGAGGGGGGAGTTAACAGGCCGGGTCTGACTGGGAACTGGTTGAGTGGAACCGGGCCACAGTAAGAACCAGACCAACCTTGTTAGTGTGTGATCGCAGTCGGACCCAGTTCTCCCTTTGTGTCTCGGTGGTTCCGTTGACATCCCCCGTTTGTCCGTTGTGAATGGACTCTTCCATGTGCTGCCTCTAAGCCCATTGTAATTTGAAAAACAACTCAAAAAGTATTGATCGTTTCAATAAGCTCTTTTCACCTGTCTGATCCTTGACCCAAAATTCATAAGTACTGCAAAAGGCAAAGGCTAGCTCTGTCCAGTTTTTCAGTTATAAAGCAGATACACAGACACGCACGCACACAGAGGCCACTTAGCTTTTATAATATAGATCAGAGGTCAGCAACTCTGGTCCTCGACAGCCACTATCCTGCATGTTTTAGATGTATCCCTCTTCCAACACACCTGATTCAAATGATAAGTCTATCATCAAGCTCTGCAGAAGCCTGATAATGACCGTCAGATGTGCTGGAAGAGGGATACATCTAAAACATGCAGGATAGTGGCTCTCGAGGACCAGGGCTGCTGACCCCTGATATAGATGGACACTCAAATCCATTTATGTATATATGGGAAACACTATTCCAGTTATTCATTGCTGCTGGTGTTTGCACTTGTGATATTTACAGCACAAAGTGTTAATTTAATCTGACATTTCATTAACTGCTGCATCACTATAAAGTTACTGTGGCCATAGAAAACAAGGCCACTTTGGTTTATAGCAGACTTAGCATTATTAAACGCCAACATTGCAGTGTGGATTTATCTTACCGATATTCATCTGCTGCCAGCAATGGGAGACAAAATCAACAGGTCCTCCAGCCGTTATTCACTGTGTCCATGTAGGACAAGGAGGTGGGTGAAGATATGCAGCTGCAACTGATGGTAGAGGGAGTCGTGTCGGATTTGAATGATAGTGAATGTAGTAATGTTATGGTAGTAGCTGTCATTGTGACTCACTGAAGTGGCACCTACTAGGTTAAACCAGTGTCCAATGGGTTGTTTAACTACAGGTAAATATATAGATGCTTTTTGTTTTCATCTAATCTGCTGAGTGTTTTTTTTTTTTAATTCATGCTAAAACACAAAAGTCAGTCTCCATCACCCTGCACTGAGATGCTTTCATTGCGACCGCCATGTTTGTATTTCTGGTACATTTCGTACCTTTGCAGTAATTTTCAACTGTCAGAAACATGGATATGACACATTTAACAGTATCTTGGACACTTTCAGAGTACTCCAGGTAGAGTATGCAGGTTTCACAAAGCCAAGGTAAGGTCCAGGTTAATGGAATCTGGATCTGCTGTTCACATCACATGAGATTGCTGTGTTATATCAATTTGTACTATTATAAAATTGTGCAACCTCTCACAAAAATACCAGTCTATATTTAGCATGTGCATTGAGTGTCCTGTCATCCATCCATCCATTATAACTGTATGAATCCATTGATCACTACCATACAGATTAAGTCACAATTAATGCCAATCTTAGAAGAGTATCTTCCAGTGAAATAGAGAACTCTAAATTCTAGGAGTTTTATATATTTTGTGTATCAGCGGCCCCGGATACTGAAAGCTCGATTTTCCCTGTGGTTCACAGACTATGAGTCATGATGAGCCCTGTGCTGACTCCTCTTGGTGAGCTATCGATCCACTACCAGGATCACCTTCTGGCCATCATCTCTCGGCCTCATTAGCAGGAGCTTATTAGCTGAGTGGAGCTATTACAGTGCTGTGCAGCTGGAACTAGTGGTGAGTAGGGAAAACACATTTGATCTTAAACTTTCATGCCTGACTGGCATTGCCTTCCTAACTAGAATACAATGAAGAAATAATTGACAAGAGACAGAGGAAAAACAGTCAAAAAACTCAGAACAAAAGTGATGCAGGTTGATTTAGCCTTAAAACAGCATAAGAAGAAAAGACTTTACTCTGATTTAATCTGATGTAGTAACTGTAACAAGATTTGTCTATCTTCATTTTAGTAAATGAAAGGCCTAAATACTCCAACAAGTAAATGTAAACATGGTTTGAAAGCCTATTTTGTTAAATTTATGATAATGATAATAATTTTCACCAAAATGCATATGCTGTTTAATCCATAAAGAACTACAGCTATTTTTGTGGTGACTTCCAAATTAATTTTCCTCTATATTTAACTTTTCCTGATTTGATTAACGGACATTTATTATATCATCCTCTGCATTTTACATTTTTCTGTGAAAACCTGGTATTTTCCTACTGATCATGTAGATGTTCATTAAAGCTCAGAGTAAGTTCAAAGGTCTTAATATGAAAAAAAAAGGAAAAAAATTAAAACAAGTGGTGCCAGGCACAGCTAACCCCACCTCTCTCATGTATTGTAGCTTATTTTGGCATCGATCCAGCTGATGTCATCATGTCTATGTGTGTGCTGATGTCAGCATATCAGTTGCCTCTATATATGTGCCAAGTCTCTAGTAAATTGAAACAAAATTGATATTTTTATAGACATTTAAAATTTTGCCCAATATAAATAAATATGAGAAGAAATAATATTTTAAAAATTCATAAAAAATTTGAACTTTGACCTACTTCTCCCAAAATGTAAGCACATCTACAGGGTGTCCCATAAGTCTCCATACATAGGAAAAATAAACGTTTCTTGACATAAACCATTTTTATTTATATAATATGCTCTATATGACTGCCATTTTGTCGGGAACACATTTCAATGCGTGTCTGCTGAAGAACTATAGAGAAGAAATATTTAAAAAAATACATGTTAGAACCATATATGTATGGAATGTATTATGTCTCCTATGTATGGAGACTTATGGGACACCCTGTATTCTGGGTCAGTGGCAATCTATAAACCCAATTTGGTATGAATTCAACTAATAGTTTTGCTGCTAGAGTGTTAACAAACAAACAAACCAATCACAATATCCCTTGCCTCCCCATCGGGGGGCGGGGCAGAAAGTGTTTTTTTTTCAGTAAAATATATCATTAACCGAATATCTCAACAAGCACCAACAGCCACTGGTATTTGTCAAACTACTTAAGTTTTACTGGTGAATCGGTGCTGTAGAAGATGACAGTGTTTCCTTGTTCACTGCAGAGGATCTGAACGTTCAGATGTGTCATATCTAATGATAATGAAAAGCTGAGGAACTAAATTTTACTTGAATTATTGGACTGTATTGATAGGATTAGTGACTCAAAAGTTATTAAACTTTTTAGATCAGCAGGTGCTTTGGGTCTCCTTTGGTTTGTCTTTGAGTACTAAGTTTTGTTTTAGATTAGAAAAAGCCCATGTCACTTGTTACAGGTATAGTAATGTCAATCTATATATATTTTTGTTATTCTGTTTAATATTTTTGATTCATTTTAATTGTCTCACTTGATGTTGTGCATTTCAATACCTCATAGAAAAAATAAATAAATAAATAAATAAATAAATAAAAACTTAGGATGAAGTTAAACAATACCGACAGTAACTTCTCATATGAAAAATATATAAAAAATGACTTCAGCCACAATGATTCAAAAAGAAAACGAAGTTCCTGAGCCATCTTTAAATAATCACCAAATGTTTCATTTTGAGTCACTGCTGCTCCTCACAATCCTCCATAGACAAAAACTGATTTCCCTCTTAATCTTATTAAACAAAAGCCGTGTATAAAATGAATAATATGAAGCGAAATTAATTTCATTTTCCATTTCATTTATATCACACAAATGGCTGTCTGTCTTCCTCAGCAGCACCAAGATATTGTCCAGATTTGACACACAGGGGTAATATTCTCTGTGTGAATTAGGCTCAATGTGATCTTTTGTTCTTGGTCGATAACTCCAAACAGAAGTCATTTTGACACAATCGCACAAGTTTGAATTTATCCAGTTAAAGTTTAATATATCGATAAAAACCCAGACCAGGATTAACTACTTTGTTTCATAAATCTTCAAGGACTAATATTATAAAGTACACTGACATGTGAGTTGTATTTGAACAGAAACTGATGCTATAGGCCAGTTGGTTGTATAAGAGTAGTATTTGTTATGTATCAGCCTTGACGGAATCGGCACTGATTTTATTCACATTCTTATACTTCTGTTCGTGCATCTCTTTGCTTTGCTTCCTTCATTTTCTTTTGACATTTTCATTCATTCATCTTTGAAGCCTGTTTTATCCTGAAGGTGGAAGGTGAGGTGGTGCATTATGGAACAGTGTATGAGGTGTATGGACAATAATGCAATGAGCAGCACATATAGCAATAGTGCAAATAATTATTAATCATAATCAATAATTAATCATTGCGTATTCATATATTAATGGCATTTTTTCAGCATATAATAAAACTTTTCTGCATGAATTCGCTAAATCTTAAATTCTCCATTTTCCAGTCAATGTATGTGATTAATAAATAAGCAGATTCATTCATTCATTCATTATCTGAACCTGCTTTATCCTCACTAAGGTTGTGGGGGGTGCTGGAGCCTATCCCAGCTGCCTATGGGCAAAGATAGGGTACACCCCGGATGAGTCTCCAGTTCATCGTAGGCTGACATATAACAAACAATCACTCTCACATTTACACCTATGGGCAATTTAGATTAACCAATTAACCTATCAGTGCATGTGTTTGGATGGTGGGAGGAAGTACCCAGAGAGAACCCACGCAAACACAGGGAGAAAATGCAAACTCCACACAGAAAGGTCCCTGGTTGGAATTGAACAGCAGACCTTCTCGCCCTGTTGCCCCTTTTAACATTTTACAACCTTGAATTATGTCTAATTATTTATAAAGTGCAGGATACAGCTTCTAAAACCACAAAACACACCAATTTACCAGAATATTATTATAATAATTATTATTTTTGTCTTTATGTTCTCATGAGGAAGCATTTCACATTACACCCAGAAACTTTTTTTTCTTAGTTTTACAAGAGAGTTGCCTCATTGTCAAGAGCTTTTTCATAAGATATGTTGATGTAATAATGTTCGGGGTATGTTTCTACACAACTTAATCCAGTGAAATGATATTTAGACTGGGGAATATGAGCCCTAACAGAATACCCTATTTAAAGTACAACCAATTTTATGCTGAAAGTTGCGTATTTGGAAATAATAGGCTGTAAATGTAATACGAGGACGGTTATTTTAAAATGTTGAAGGTATTTTTCATTGATCTGACTTAAAAGAGTAAGTGCAGAATTTATATTATAGATAGTAAAAGGGGTGATGGGGTCAGTGAGTCTGTTAGTGGTAACTGTGTGTGTGTGTGTGTGTGTGTGTGTGTGTGTGTGTGTGTGTGTGTGTGTGTGTGTGTGTGTGTTTGTGTGTGTTTGATCTTCACTGTGTGTCAAAAAGCTTCTGGGCTCCAATTTTGACAACTGGTGAGACAGTGTATTGTGTGTCCTTTTCTGGGCTCATTTGCTCACCTTTATCATATTATACTAGCAAATTAGGCTACTGGTATTATTATTATTATTATTATTATTATTATTATTATTATTATTATTATTATTATTATTATTATTATTATTATATTTTTGTATTATTACAACAATTATTATTTCCCCCCTCACTCCTCCCTCTCTCTTTCTCACTTTCATTCACACCCCTCATTCCCCTTTTCCCTATCACCCCTAACCAATCTATAATGTTTAGTTGCTATTTACATTTATGATCCTTTTCATTGTAATATGATGTTGTCGTTGTTGTTTGTCAATACTCTGTCGTTGTTGTTGTTGTTTTGTTTGTTTGTTTGTTTGTTTGTTTGATTTCCCCTTTGAGTGTTGTTTTTCTGTCCTCTCTCTTTCTCACTTTCATTCACACACTCCCTTCCCCTTTTCCCTATCGCCCCTAACCAAGCTATAATGTTTAGTTGCTATTTACATTTATGATCCTTTTCATTGTACACTCTCAAAAATAGAGGTACCAGCTTGTACTTAAAAGGGTACAAATGCTTGTCGCTGGGGGTGTACTTTTTTGAAAGACATTTCTGTACCCTATCGAAATGGTCCATTTTTGTACCTTGAGTACTTTACATAGAAAGAAAATTTGTGTATAGTCAATAATGCCATGATGTTTGAAGTTTGAACCGGTGGCCTAATTGAGAAAAAAAAAAACAGCATAGGCAAGCTGAAAACTTGACAAAACAGAGATTATGGCAATGATCAGAGGTTCTAATAAGCTAAATAAATTATTAGGCTATTATCATTGAGCTAATTGGGCTATTAAATCAAAACAAAAATTATTATTAAATATAAAATAGAGTAATTACAGTATGATATATAATACATAATGTGCTAAGCCTAATGTTTTAACTATAATTAGGCCTACTGTTAAGTTCTCCTAGCCTATAGCCTATTCTCACGGTCTACACACATTTTTAAATGCTGCAGAGTACCTTATAGTACAAATTTGTACTTTACATAACTTTGGACCCTTTTTCATAGTCTAAAGGTGCAATTCTAGCCCCCTAAAGACCAACATTGTACTTTTGAGAGAACATTCTTAAAAATGAACTTATAGGTACATAAATGTTCTGATCTTGTACCTCTATTTTTGAGAGTGTAATATGATGTTGTTGTTGTTGATTGTCAATACTCTGTTGTTGTTGTTGTTTGTTTGTTTGTTTGTTTGTTTGATTGATTGATTGATTGATTTCCTCTTTGTGTGTTGTTGTTGTTTTCTGTCCATATTGTCTTTATCATATTATACTAGCAAATTAGGCTACTGGTATTATTATTATTATTATTATGTATTTTTGTATTATTACAACAATTATTATTTCCCCCCTCACTCCCCCCTCTCGCTTTCTCACTTTCATTCACACGCCCCATTCCCCTTTTCCCTATCGCACCTAACCAAACTATAATGTTTAGTTGCTATTTACATTTATGATCCTTTTCATTGTAATATGATGTTGTCGTTGTTGTTTGTCAATACTCTGTCGTTGTTGTTGTTGTTTTGTTTGTTTGTTTGTTTGTTTGATTTCCTCTTTGTGTGTTGTTGTTGTTTTCTGTCCATATTGTCTTTATCATATTATACTAGCAAATTAGGCTACTGGTATTATTATTATTATTATTATTATTATTATTATTATTATTGTTGTTGTTGTTGTTGTTATTATTATTATTATTATTATTATTATTATTATTATTATTATTATTATTATGTATTTTTGTATTATTACAACAATTATTATTTCCCCCCTCACTGCCCCCTCTTGCTTTCTCACTTTCATTCACACCCCCCATTCCCCTTTTCCCTATCGCACCTAACCAAACTATAATGTTTAGTTGCTATTTACATGTATGATCCTTTTCATTGTAATATGATGTTTTCGTTGTTGTTTGTCAATACTCTGTCGTTGATGTTGTTGTTTTTTGTTTGTTTGTTTATTTGTTTGATTTCCCCTTTGTGTGTTGTTGTTGTTGTTGTTGTTGTTTTTCTGTCCTTATTGTCTTGTTAACTCTCACTAATAAATAACAAAAACAAAACAAAACTGTGTGTGTGTTTGTGTGTGTGTGTGTTTCATCTTCCCTGTGTGTCAAAAAGCTTCTGGGCTCCAATTTTGACAGCTGGTGAGACAGTGTATTGTGTGTCCTATTCTGGGCTCATTTGTTCGCCTTTATCATATTACTTGCATAGGAACTTTAAAGGCTCCCTGAGGTTTTTTTTTGTGTGTGTGTGTGTGTGTGTGTGTGTGTGTGCATTGACATGGGGTTTACTTTGAAGTGAAGAATAAAGAAATAAATCAGCTTTTGTGTGTCTAGTCCATGTGCAAACACAAAAGCTCCACACCACTCCACTCTTGAGGCGACCTCCAGACCTTCCCCCCCTCCTCTGCGCCTCCAACATGTGTTTGCACACTAATGCGCCAAGGTGCGCATTACCGACGAAGCAACCAGAGGACAGTATGCGCTCCTGGATGAGAGCTGCTGAAGTCGCAGCCACTCCACTCCGTGTTTTGCCCTGCCCTTGTGCGCTCTGCTCGTTGTGCGGCGTGTGTCTCCGTTTGCATTCCGCCTGCCTCACACTGACACAAACGCAGAGGCTGCTGTGTGGAGCTGGAGAAGTTATCGGCGTTTAAAGCACCAGGTAGCAAGTGTGTCTAGCAACGGATTTGCAATTGGACTCTTCTTTTTTTTTTTTTTCTTTTCATGGGGGATGACAGACGAATCTTTTGCAATGAGGCGGACGCACCACAATCTAAAGTGAGGAGTGTTTTTTTTATTTTTTATTTTTAATTTTTGTTTGTTTATTATGGACATCTGACATTCTTGCTTCACTGGAGAAAACCCTTCCACCAGCCTCTTGGATTTGTTTTTATTCTTATTTTTTTTTGTATCTGACGGAAGGTGAACTATCTATTATCAAGGATTTCACTGATGTATGCGATGTGGAGACTGCAAGTCGCCTTATGTACTCTGTCGGTGCTGTCCCTGTCATTCGGTGGTGAAAGCAAAGCGCGGAGCTGTAGCGAGGTTAGACAAGCTTATAACGCAAAAGGATTCAGCCTTGTCAATGTACCTCATCAGGAAATATCAGGTAGGCGATACCGACAAATCACTGCCCACGTTTTCATCCCCATCAGCACGTGTCATGTCTTGTTTTTGTCCGAATCTAACAATTACGACGGTACCTGAACTGTGCATTCTCCTCCAGACCTCTGAGCATTTAATACACACTCTATTTCCAACTGCTGTCACCTCCCGTTTTTATTGAAGCAACCCATCAAAAAAAAAAAAAAAAAAGTCTGTGTGAAACCATACTGTTGTTCGCCGTGGGCTTGACTCTCCAAATTGTGCAAGTGTCCACAATAAAGCAGTGCAATAAAGTATTTTGATGCTGTGGTGTTAAAGTAATCTTACACATCTAAACCTCTGGGATGTAAAAAGTCCATCCTCAACCTGATCTGAGATGAAATATATGCTGCTTTTATTTATTTAAAAACATGAAATAGATCCCAGACGCTGGATTTCAGATCAATATTAGCAGCAACAGTAATATTTGTTTTCATAGAATTCATAGAATCACACACTTTTTCTCTCTATATGTTTAACACATAGTTAGATTTGACTTTTTACTCATAAAACATTGGGTGTAGTCTGGTTCAAATAACACCCAAATTTGATCAGATGACTCACAAACCCACTTCACCTGTTTTGGCTGTTTTGCCACTCACTGTGAGGGAGGTGACTTCACCCACAGGTTAAATGAGCACATCCAAGATCATAAAAGCAATTCCAGAATCATATGTAGCACATCAGTATATAATGTATTGGATGTCACATAAATCTGAGGTCACAGATGTAGAAAACAGTCTGTAAAAAAAAAACTGTCTTTGCACCAAAAAGATCCTCGTCAAACCCAGCAGCTTGTACCTGTTGCTCATATTCAACAGAAGATCATGGAGCATGTTGTGTTGTATTTGGTTAAATAGTGAATGCTGTTTACCAGTAGGGGGCTGTATGAACCCAGTCCCAAGTACTCCCTTTGCTATGTTTTTTTTTTTTTTTTTCTTTTTTTTTTTTTCTTCGATATTCCTCACGGCTGGAGCTTAGGTTTTAATTCATGCTCTTTGGTAGAGCAGAGATATGGGGTTTTATTATCTCTTGTGTGGTGGTAATCACATTTATGGTCAAAGCAGCAAAGGAGATTAGTCAGTAAACATAGTCTGCTTCATGAGAGGGAAGAGGAGAACCAGAGAAGGCCTGAAGTTAATCCCTCAACTGCTCTTACAGACAAAATAGAGATACTGTATTGGTAATTGGCAGTGTCAGCCTGTAATAATCACAGCCACCTTATTGGTTTTAACATGGTTTTGGCTAGATGGGGATATGATAGTCTTATTCTTGATTGAATTGTGTGTAAATGGAAGTCTGCTCTATTTTCTTTGTGTTGCATACAAGAGACTTCCACTATATCTGCATATATGTTCTATAATCAGCATTTATTTCTGTCTTTTACCAAGTTTATCTTTTATAGTTATGTTGTTGGAAGTTTTCAGACTAATAAGGAATCTGCAAAATTTTTCATCATGACCTTCAATTGCAAATTGTTGAAAGTGTTAGTATTGTTTATATTTTCTAATTTCTTATATGACACAAATACATGAGGTAAAATAGACATAAGTGTCTTCTGGTGGGATGGAGCAGTGCTTCACACACTGTCCTGCTCTTTTCCTCATGTGGAAAGAATGATTTAGTGTTGCACAATATTTCCAGTGTGGTAACTTGAACATGGATGATTTCACAATTTTTCCTGTTTGGGTTATTGAATTGATTTTATTATGTTATATCATTTTTTTTCCTTGACACAATATTATGGAGTGTTTTTGATCCATTTGACAGTTCATAAAAACTGAAGTTTTCCCACAGTTTTTCTTGGCATACTACTACAGTCCAGATTCCAAGCACACATCAAGAATTTATTTTGAGTCAGATAACTACAGTTTTTTTAACTTGGAAACACATTTATTTAATCATTTCAAGTTTCAGAATTTTGTCTCGTATTAACATTCCTCAACTGTTTAGGGGATTTCATTTCAGAAGAACATGTTCTTGACGTTTGACAGGAGTAATAGAACTGACTGTTTCTCAAGCTGTGATCACATCCTATTCACAATTCATGTACAGTGTGTTCACAATGTGTAATTGGATTTTGTTGTCTCCAAATAACCTTTGCATAAATACAACAGAGGTTAGATATAGGCCTCAGGAGATGGCATAGTAGAACGTACTCAATTATGCCTAATTAGCTATGCTAATACAAATGTGTGGTGAGCTGCACGAGCGGAGTTAGCGCTCATCCCTCCATCATCTGCTATGTCATGCTACTGCTGTGCCTCTGGATACAAAACACACAGGTTTAATACTTATGCAGAGGTGGCTACTTGAGGTTGTAAGCTCCAGTTTGCATAAGCTAATTATTTTGACAGTTCCCTGCCACAGAGAATCTGAGTTACATTATTCAAGAGGTGACAAATACAGATATGTTTATACAGATGTTTGTTTTGCATATGCAAATACCATAGACTTTATTATCAAATCCAGACATTAAGTTTAATTAATGTTAAATTGCATGCAACCAAAATTAATTGAATTCAGATATTTCTCTAAAAGAAAAAAAAAAAAAGACTTGTAATTTACATAAATATGAGTGTTTGATGGTGAAATCATCAGAATAAGTTACTTCATTTTCTTCATCATTTTCACATTTTTTTTTGCTCAGTCCCTTTACATAGACTAATATTTCAGCAGTGTATCTATGTGTCTGAGTATCATGAAATATAGACTGTATAATTAGTGGACGGAGGAGCTGTGACATCACCCCGTGGCCATTTTGAACACAGTAGTTTGTGTGTCATTGTCATGTTGGTCTTTTTGGAGTCAGAAATGATGATATTTAGGACAAAAGGGATGTAGTTCAGGTCAAGGCTGTCTGCAAATGGTCATGGATGAGCTGATGTTAGCACTCGCTGACTCAGTAAAACTTCATCAAGTACTTGGTTGAAATAATTTGAAGACCTTGTCAGTGACACTTACTAACCACAACTATGCTCCAGCTGTCTGACAGGAAAAAATACAAGTTGTTCGATAAAAAGAAGCTGTGGAAGTCTGACACAGCAGTGAGCTATCAGTCAAAGCCTAGCACGAAGGACACCAAAGCATCTATTCAACACAAGATTCTATCAACAAAGATAAGATTTAGAGGTGGACCACTGGATCACTTACTTATAGAGGCTCCAAAGAAAAGTAATGACACCAGGATGACTGGAAATATTATTATGCATACATGATGATAGGTTTCAACACAAAAATGAAATATTGTTAACTTCCATTATTCCCAAGTGGCAAATATATTTTTCCTGGATGTAGATTGTTCACAGATAATGTATGCCATTCTTTTGATTCAGTTTTCAACATCACCTGGTTTTGGTATCAGTGTTTTTGAAGTGATTTAGGCACTGAATGTCCTTGGTTAGGTTTGGCTTATTACTGAAAAAGTCTGTAAAGGTGTGGTGAAAAATAACTCATGATACATTTATTAATATTTCAACAGAATCTATTCGTAACCCTTACCAAAGTACTTTTTTTTATATTGCATACACCAAGAAAACAAAAAACCTGCAGGAGCTGAAATTTGAATTCCAGTCTGTGGTGCCAAAGACCTGGATGTTGAATAGAATATTCACTATCCACTATAATGAAGAAAAAACACAAAACACTAGATGCTTTAGTGACAAATTTATATTCCTTGCAAAATTAGAAAGTGTTTATTACATTACATTTAAAATTTGGTTTGAAATTTAGTTTTATATGAATTGAATTTCTGCAACACAGAATTGCATATTATATCTAAAGTTTGCAAAGATACTTAAACTCCTCAATATGCTTATTTTACAGCACCTGTGTTGCTAGGCTAATAATATCCCTGTTCACAACTACAAATACTTCACTTGTAAAAGCTTGTCAACAGTCCCCTGCTGCTTCAGAGACACTTAAATTTGTCTGTGTGTTTTCACCGTGAAAAGATGCAATGCTTGCTCAGCAGTAAAACTTTTTTTCACATTCACCGGTGTGCTTTGCAAATTGTCATCACATATATTTGGAGCTTTATTCTGGTGCTGAAATAAGTGTTTGGCATTGATGCTGACATGAAATAATTGGCATTATTAGCCAACTTGGACAGAGGTCAACCAAACTCCCCACACCATTGATTAAAAGAGTGCTACTTTCTCTTTTTGCCGGAGGACTGTGGAGTGCCTCCGTCGACTTACAGTGTATGAGTAGTGGGAGGCAGAGACCAGTGAGAAAAATCTGACTGGCCTAAGACGAGTTTTCATACAGTAAGATGTTCCCTGGAAGGCTGCCAGAATTCTTTACAAAGAGCAGGTGGGTAGGACAGAGTGGTGGTGTAGAAATACTCTATGTGGGGTGAATCTGAGAAATGTCTGAAACTGGCTGCTGGACAACTTCATTACACTACACTAGGCTGGGTCTGTGATTCCCCTGCTCCTGTTGTCAGTATACCATTGCATGGTGTGTTGCACAGCAGTCAGCTGAAAGAAAAAAAAAAGTCATCGTTAAGATCACCTCTGTTCATGTGTCAGGTATTAGTTATGGTGTCACACACACACACACACACACACACACACACACACACACACACACGATGCTGCATGATTGTCAGCCCTTTGTTCACAAGCACAAAGGCTCTTGAATGCTTCAGTCAGGCCTTGCCATGAAGCTCTTGCTCTGAGGCTTTGCTGTTAATATCAACATCTACTTACACAGTGCAGCTGGGATTCTCTGGGGTGGACTCAACTCTTTGCTCCAGCTTTGAAACAAAATCACTTGATGTGCTGCACTTTTTATTAATGCAGTGCCCGCGTCTTATATTTCCTTTCTCAAGAATAACAATTACCTTTGGGGTTCATGCATAGCAACTTTAAAGAATATTATTTGATTTCTCTTAACAGAGCAGTTATTAGATGTTACACAATACAGCATAATTTTTCCTCCTGTGAATTCCTGATGCTACAACTCGCTCCGCTGTGTTCGACTGTTTGCAGGTTGTGAGATGCAGGCAGTTCCCCAATTCCCATAAACACAACCAGATACCCGATATTTACTGTTTGTACTTAAGTGAATGTGAGGGCCCTTGTGAACTTTTAGTATACCACGCAGTTAATATTGTCAGCATAAAATAACCTAATTTATTTTAAATTTGAAATCTAAAACTCCTTTGTGGTAAGATATACTTGATATCAATGCTATCAACAACAAAAACATATCTGTCTTCATCTATTAAAACATTGGCTTTTGTGTTTCATATTTTGTGTGATGATTTAAGGCTTCAGGTTTAATTTGTTGAAGTGGACAATGATTCAGTGTGATTTGTGACTAAAAGGTAAAAGTGTTTTTTTTTTGTTTTGTTTTTTCTGGTGCTGTTTTCCCTTCAGAGTCCATTGCAGGAATGGACTCATTGCATGTCAGCAGTGAAGGTATTTAGCAGTATTCTGCACCGGCACACAGTCTGTCTCATCTCTTCTGTCAGGAATATTCAGCGACATGATATAGCACTGAAAATGTGATGATACTCTAGTAATGCTCAACCTTTTGGTGTCGCATCTCAGCGTGGTGTCATAAAAGTATGCAATCAACATTCCATTTTTTTTTTTTTTTTTTACTCCTCTATTTTTAATCCAGTGTCTATGTAGGGTAGGTATGCAAAATAAATTTGGGAGTAATTTAAGATGCATTCACTACCAGATGCCTAATCACTTAATAATGGAATGACGTGAGACCTCGAGTGAAAGTGTGGGAATACCACTCTAAAAGCCCTAGCCTTGCAAATATCCATATAAAAATTCAGTGGGGCGTTTTCTTTTTTTTTTCCAGAACCCATTAAGATGCTCTTGGCTCTGCCAAATTGGAAATAAGTCTCTTGCCAGCCTGTATACATCTTCAGAGAGAACAGTTAATGAGATGTGAGGGAGATTAGGTTCTGTGTGTGCATATCTGTCCATGTGTGTGTGCAGCAGTTTAACTTCAGTTTGCAGGTCTTTCTTTGCTTTGCATCTCCATTAGGGTAGGAAATGACAAAGAGTTTTTCTTTTTCGTTGGGAAAGACACAATACGTGCATTGGATCATCCAAATGAGCTTGATTGTGAATCTTCCTGCTGTTGTTTTTCTACCTTTGTCAGACTTGGTGAATGAGAATGTGTCAGCCCTCTGTAAGCATTCATGCCTGAAATGCATATGGTCTGCAAGCTTCCTGGAAGCCTTTCTCAGCACCATGTATGGTGTTTTCTGAATAGTGTGAAAAGCCTCCGGCTAGTGTAGGAGACTGCTGCAGCACTTTTTCCAGTTTTCAATCAACTGCTGGCCTAAATCAGTAATAGAGAGGGGATTAAGGATCTCTACTCTCTTGAGCCTTGAGAGGAACTAGAAAATAACAGCAAAAAGTTAAAGGAAGGATGAGATTGTGTGTTTAGGGATTAGTATGAAGAGGGATGAGACAGCACACGAAATGAGCAAGAAAATATACACATTTACTCAGTAAAGAAGGTATATGGGCACGGGGAGCATCCTTGACTGACCATGTGATACTATCATGACATGAGTGGTAACTTTGTGAGATGAGAGAGGAGCTCTGGGATATGAGCATAGAGTCAGATAGGATGTAATCCATCCGAACTTGAGGGATTAGTGGTCTGACCGGCTGTGTGTGTTGCACAGAAGCATCATTACATGCTCCACTTTATACTTATTTCTGCAAAAAGCATTTTGCTTGTCTTATGAAAAGGAAAGCTGCTGTATGTGCTAAAAGTCACATGCAGTATTTCTGTACTAGGAAAATATCTTCCCTCTGTAAGCGGGTAGGGGTAGTATGGAAATGTAGTAGAGAGAAGTGGGGGTCACGCTGTCAAGTAACTGTTGACTTGAAGGAATAATAGTGGGTTGGAGCGAGGGGTTGTTTACAATTATTAGACAGCCTGCCCACTAATGTCTGTGAAAGAGGACCCCAGGGATTGACCTAAAGCTATGTTTAAGATACTGTTTACTACACAATACTAATCACTTCTGTTTTTGCCCTCTGGCCAACAGGGTACCATTACTGTATGTATGTTAGAGAACTAAAGCTGTTCTGATGTTTATTGCATGGTCTTTCCTTTTGCCCATAGAGCATTTTTGCCTCTGGAGGGTAGTCTCTGAATAGAAGTCCCAAGCTTAACATCAATGATAAGACTCGGCGAGTTGAGAACCTCAGTGTGCCATGGAAAAACCCATGGGTATTTCATATCGAGGTGTCAAGGATGCAAATACATTTCACACAAGGGACTTTTTATTTTTGTTTTCCTGACACAGACAAGTACACATGGCTGAGGTAATTTACTAAATAAGCTGCCCCTCAGAGATGTGCATGTAAACAAGCGTTAAGCACAGATAAACATGGTGTGCCAAAATTGTCATGGAAACATCTGATGCTGTCAACAAACGCAGACAGCGATGTCAACATTGGATGTGACAGCAATGTTGTTGTTGAAGAAACATCAGTTTCTACCACTGAAAGGTCTTCAAGCCTGTTTTCACTGTAGTTTAACCACGGGGGGGCTTTGATGTATCAAAATCAATAGTGCAGATGCTCCAACATGCAAGTATGAGCAAAGTCCCAGCAGTACATCAGTGGCTAACCCAAAGCCTGTGATCATTCAGTCTCCACTCTAAATATAGTCATGCTTTTGTATCTGAATTATTGAAGAAGGAAATTTTAATATTTGAATACTGTAACACCTTAAAAGCTCCTTTGGATCTATAAAAGCAATCAATGAAAAACAGAAGGTAAACTTTCAAGTGAGGCCATGAGGTGCGTTGCTGAGGAAGTATTAACTTTCACCAAACCTGTTTAGTGCAGTTCAATCAAACACTGGTGTAGTTTCTGATTTTGGATAAGTTGATTCATAGGCAGGTCTACAAGTTAATCCAAACAGAATCTAGTTCAGTGTGAAATCAAGGTAGCCTATGCTAAACACAGCATTGTTTGACAAAAGGGGAGGGATAATTTAATACGACTTCAAAGGCTGAAGCATTATTATTATTATTATTATTATTATTATTATTATTATTATTATTATTATTCATTCATTCATTTTCTGAACCCGCTTTATCCTCACTAGGGTCACGGGGGTCGCTTGGAGCCTATCCCAGCTACATAGGGGCGAAGGCGGGGTACACCCTGGACAAGTCACCAGTTCATCGCAGGGCTGACGTACAGAGACAAACAGTCACTCTCACATTCACACCTATGGGCAATTTAGATTAACCAATTAACCTATTAGTGCATGTTTTTGGATTGTGGGAGGAAGCCGGAGTACCCGGAGAGAACCCACGCAGACACCGGGAGAACATGCAAACTCCACACAGAAAGGTCCCACCCCCCGTCGACTGGTGTTGGAATCGAACCCAGGACCTTCTTGCTGTGAGGCACGAGTGCTAACCACTGCACCACCGTGTCGCCCAATTATTATTATTATTATTATTATTATTATTATTATTATTATTATTATTATTATTATTATTATTATCTACTTCACATATAAGGGGCTTGGGATATATCAGTCATCAAGTCTGTCCATCATACTGTTTCTAGCATAAAGCATAATATTTTTCACTAAAGTTATTACAGTTTATCAGTTAAATGTTGAAGTTCTGCCATTTGCTGTTTTGTTCGCCACCCGTCTGTGTTGTCTGTCATGCCATTTGTCAAGTTTTTGTTCCGGGAGCAGAACTAGAATACCATTCAGTATTCTCCTGCTAAGCTACCCAAGGAACTACTCCACTTAAACTAAGCTAACATCAGGACCAAGTACAATATTTCAATATCCAAAGGATATGCCATCCTCCAACCTCTGGTGCCTCTTGCTGATTATAAAATAAACTACATGACCTGTATCTAAGCTGCTCTGTGCATCATCGCAATATTTTCATTTTTTTCCCATGGTGCCGAGAAAAAAAAAAATACTGCAGGTTTTGAAAGATTTCAGTATCTACATTAATAAAAAAAAAAAAAAAAAAAAAAAAAAACCTTGATTCCTAGTTTATAGACTTCATTTCCTTGTTGTAACCAAGTTATTGCAACATAAATTGAAATCAGCTATTGGACATGTACAGATCATTTGCTTCACTCTAGGTTTGGAAGCTGTCTACATCTACATTCATTAAAAAAAATACATGTTCATTGTGAGTATAATGGTGACTGATTTGTGTGTAAAATGTATGGACACAGTTATAGCTCAAAAACAATCAGGATCTTGGTTATTGAATTCATGTAACACACTCCATAATGCCTAACAGAGATGTTTTTGTTCCCTTTAATAGCACATTTATACAGTGTTTTTCTCTGAAATGGTGGCAGGATTGAGTATTTGAAGGCAAAAAAAAAAAATGCAATGTGCTTCTGTTAGATTAAGACTGTGTAAAGCTTTGTGTTCCTCTGTTACTTTTATCTCAAATAAATGAGCTAGATTAACAAAGTTTTACTGGAGTTCTCAAACTACTCCACCGGTTACGCGCTCATTAGAAGACTGTCTTGAACGTCCTACACTTGGTTAACAAAGCGCTGAATAGTTCGGCCCCAGATTACATGTCTGACATGCTCCCGGTGTATCAACCTTGCGAATCTCTTGTGTCAAGATTGCCATCTCCTACAAATTCCCAGAACAATTCACACCTAGTGACAGAGCTTTCAGTGATTTTTTTTTTTCCCAAACGCTTATCTGAAGCTAAGACTGTCTTCTTTTTGAAAAAAAAAACCAACTAATTAAAGACATTTTATTTAATTTAATTCAGTGTTTGAATACATGTATACATGTGATGTGTGGGCAGTGGTGGCTTGTCAATAGAGGGCGCTGGGGTGCTACCCTACCTGTCTCTCATGAAGAAGAAGATGATAGGAATCAAAAAAAATAATTTTACAAAAACGTTAATATTTAAATAAATGAGTTATACATGATACAGCCCATAAGTGTTGTGTATAATCAGCATTCAAGTGTAGTTTAAAAATGCTTTTGGTCGTTTAGTGAGCAGTCAAGTCACGTATGTCCTGTTTGGGGCATAAAAATGTGCACCTGAGGCTCTCTGTTTACCATAGTAGACTCTTGTCATAAATGGTGGATGTGCAGTAGTTCCTCCAATAGGAAAGCCTCAGGGCACAAAAATTTGCACCCAAGCACCTCCCACAGGGGTAAACGCCACATCCCAAAAAGAATCAAGACCTTCCTCAGAAATGCAACTTCACACAAGATCATCTAAACCAGGGGTGAACACTTTTTATTTTGTGAGGTATTTTTAAAATGTCCAAGACAAAATTACGTATGTCCATTATATATTAATATATTCATCAGTGGATACTTAGTAGGTAATACGACCAATTTCAGCACCTTCACTGATCAATAGGTAATGTTACTGACTTTGATTTGGGAGACTGGGGTTTAAAGCCTGGCAGCAGCGGTGGTAATTTTCCATTTAAATAAACACATGGGCTTTTAAATAAATAAATAAATAAATAACAAGTGGTTCCAGGCACAACAAAGCCTGCCCCTCTCACATATTGTAACTTATATTGGCATCGATCCAGCTGATGTCATCATGTCTATGTGTGTGCTGATGTCAGCGTATTAATTGCCTCTATATATGTGGCAAGTTTGAAGTAAATTGAAACAAAATTGATATTTTTATAGACATTTGAAATTTCACTCATTATAAGTAAATGGGAGTAGAAAAAAAGATTTAAAAAAAAAAGAAAAAAGTAGAAAAAAGATTTTAAAAAATGTGAACTTTAACCTACTTTTCCCAAAATGTAATCAGATCTATTCTGGGTCACTGGCAATCTATGAACCAAATTTGGTATGAATTCAACCAATGGTTTTGCTGCTAGAGTGTAAACAAACAAACAAACAAACCAAGCCAAAAACAATACCTTCCTTTTTTTCTTTTGTTCAAAATGAACAAAATGAACGTCATTAGACAAAAACAATACCCCTTACCTCCCCTTTGGGGGGGGGGGGGGGTAATTACTATATTAAAATAGTGATGCATGTGCGTTGGCATGTCCTAGTGGTGATACGAGGATAATTACAATGCACCAAAAAACTGACTTACATACTGCGCCCCACCAATAAATAATTTCACTGGCTGCTCCTGTGTGTGGGTGTGTTTTGCTTGTAATGTGCTCTGACATTTGTATTTCCAACTCTGTTAAAAAAAAAAAAATCAACTATAAATTGCTCCATATGATAATCGTGCTCTACAAATGAACTTGAACTTGAAAAACTGCACTTGACTTTCAACATTTCCCTAAAAAGTGCAATCAGTACACTGTTATCACGCCTCTTCATGGCTTCAAAACTGCATGTATAAATCTCTGATGAATACAGTTGATGAAAACAGCTCACCAACCAAGAAAACAATTGCAAAGCACTGTGCCGTCTTTCGATACACATTAGTCACAAATTGTATTTTCAAAGTGTGGAAGTTGTTAACTAACAAGACATGCAAGGAAAGCATGTTGTCCCCGTAGTAAATTAGGAAATTAATAGTGATTACATGAGTTCATGACCCAGTTTAGTGTGATCTCGTTTGTGGCTTTGAGGTGGAGAGACTAATTGGAGATCATTATTATTTTTATGTTAATGCAAAAATGTAGAGGGCTGATCTTAACCCCCAGGTCAGATTTCTGGGCTTTAATTAGAACATTAAATAATAGGTTTTGCAGTGAAATGCCTTGGGGATATAATGACACTCGTGCATGTGTCAGAGGTCTGCTCTGTGTTCATGCACCTCATGTTGCTTCATTTCCTTTTTACTTTACACTCCGTTTCTGCCACTTAGTGTTTTGCAAAATCCATAATTGTATTAGTCTAAGTGCAATTTATAATGAAAATGATTAACTTCTGTGTAAGTAAAAAAAAGACCTATTTTGAACTTTGATTGCGGTATACAAGAAAGAGGAAGCAAACATATTTTCCTGTTGAAAGACACTTTAAGATATTCTATTTACTGAACAAAATAGTCCTTTCACTGGTTGTTTCTGCATGTGTAGGAGGATTGTATTCATTAAAACTGACTTGTAATAAAAAAGTGTTGACTGTACGAGTGTTGCAAAGCTACATCAGAAGTCATGTAGAGCTAAAGAAGTACAGCGGGGGGTAAAACAACAGTTCATTTAAATCACCTATCCTTTTGTCTGATGGGAGTGCAGAGCAGTCTTGCAGGAAAAGCTATCTAGGCTCACTGGGTTCACCTCATTGACTTGTAGGGGGGCCCCGCATCTCCAGGGAGTCTTGCTGTCATGACAAATGTGACAAGCTCATATAACCTTAATGGCAGAAAAAGGACTGGTTTCAAGTCCTGTCTGTGTAACAATGTCAATGAGGCTTGACAAGAATATCTCCAGCCTCTATTGGCAGTTTCATTAAATCAAGGATTGTTAGAAGAGAGGTTTTTAGAAAGACTCATTGAGATGAATGGGGTGACAAGTCCATGTCCAGTGTTTACATCTTTTGGGAGTTTGAATTTCATCAAATGTCAATTGAAACATCTGCCATTATGATGCTTCCTGGCACAGCACGTCCTTGTTCTTTGGCTCCTGGAGGGTGCTAGAATCTGAAAGGAAGCCAGCCTCATCTTGTGCTCCCAGAACCCTGCTGTTCCCTGTCCCCTGGGTAAGCTGCCAGTAAATGAGTGGGCTGGTCATCTCACACCCTGGGGCTCTACCTCAGGGCTCTTCAGACCACCAGCTGTTGTGTGTAGAACTGAGTCATGCACCAGATAGCCTGAAGAATCCAAAGCACAAGTGGGAGCCTTTAACCTGTCCTTATGCTTTACTAAGGAAGTGTTTACGAGAAGAAAAAATAAAAAAAATTCCACAGTGGCATTAGTCTTTGTGTAGTGATTGGTCAGTCAGTTCAGAGTTTTAGTCTATCCTTGGTGTTTCCAGCTGCTGGACATAAAATATCCCCAACTGCACTGTACATATTATCATCATTGGCAATCAGAATGAAGATATGATGCCATTGTTTTCCAAGGTGTTGTTGTAGTTGCGCCATTTAACCCTTTATAGTTCTCTCATGGAAATACTGGGAAATTCAAAATTTCAACCTTAGTGTGTTATAGGAGGACATAACAAGACTTTATTAATTTTGTGAAATTTTTCAACATTTTTTATTGTCATGAAAAAAATCAAGGTTACTGAAGTTACCATATTTGGTTCTTTACCCATAAGCAGCAAAAAAAAGTAAAAAAAAAAAAAAAAAAATCCAAATAGTTTATATAAAAAATGCGAGAAAAACACATGTAAGGTGAAAGGAACATGTATTTTAGAATATTAGCTCAACATAAGTGCTGATCCAGACACCTGTCAACATAGACATATCACTTTGAACATCATTACTTACATTAGTACCGTTACTTCATGGTAGTGGTGTGCGATACTCCTTACTTTGGTATCAATCCGATATCAAGTAAATACAGGGCCAGTATCGCCAATATTGATATTGATATCGATACGTTTCAATAATTAAGGTGGATGCATAATCGAATTGCTAAATCTCAATTGTCATGACCTTTAAGTGTTTTGTGATGTTTCCTTTTTTATTATTAAATTGTTAAAACCCCAAAAATATGAGATGTACTGGAAGGAAGTGCTGGTGAAAGTAAAGGAACTGAAAGTCAGCTATGTCATTCACAATCAATTCTACATCTACAAGACTGATCTTAAAAATTTTATGTTTTCGGGAAGATTTTATATTACCTGCTATGCTGAATCCATGGGGTTTTTTTTTGTTTTTTGTTTTTTTAGATTGATAATATCTTGTATAATTGAGTCACAGAATAAGAAATGAATAGCACACTGTGTTAAACATATGTAATACTAGATTTAATTTCTCCTATGTGGGTGCAGTTTAGAACATTGTGTAGATGGCTGAAAATAGATGCATATGATATGAATGGAATACTGATGCTCTAACAGCACATCTTATCAGAATTATAATTTGTGTTATTTTCCTGCTTCTTCTTGCATTATTTAAGTCCAGATTTTTGTTGACAGATCTGGCAAAAGTGTATTTCTAAAACACTGGCGGACTTCAAACAAAATCTTTTTTTTTTTTTTCCTGATCTCTCTGTTGGAATGTTCAGGAGATTTGAGACTTTTTTTCTGGAGTTCAGTGACTGTAGGGTGAAGGAATCGGTCGTATTCTGTGATCATATCTTTTTTCGCCCACTGGAGTCAATGGGAAAGGATCTGTCATTGGTTTCCTAAGATGAAGGGGACAGTAGACAAGTCCATGTGACACAGAAACAGGAAATGACTCTTCAGTGGACCGTGATGTTCTTTGCCGTCTTTGGTAATGCTGTATATAAAAACTGAGGAGGAGGGAGAAGATTATAAATGAAAATGTTGCACATGGCACAAGGCCAAGGGTATTTCCGAGAAGCAGTGTTTACTAGTGAATAACTGGGGCATCTTGAGCTCAAAGCTAGTATCAGCTGAAGAGATGCTTGTTCATTCTTTCCCAGAAGTAGCTTTCATACAATGGGTACAGTAGGATTGAAGATGTTTCATCAGTGGTTCTCAGCCTTTTTTGGCTCGTGACCCCATTTTATCATCACTAATTTCTGGCGACCCCAAACATTCAAAACAGAGACTTTTTTTTTTTTGCTAAAATTAATTTGTTTTTGATCATGTAATAGTTTGCTATACTATGTTGCAAATAAATGTTAATTTTAGATGACATTTAATCCAAATAATGTATATTATTATGGATGGAGGCAGAAAAGCCAGGTGTAGATTACTGCACAAAGTGAGAATTTTATTTTCCTTGGTCAGGATATGTACAGTCAGTCCAACTTGGATTTACAAGGATGACAATTAATACTGAACAAACAATAACTCAAACTATGAATTATGAAAGAGCTGCAGCATCTGAAACTGACCACAATGAACATTTGACAGATAAACAGAACCACAGTGCTACAGTTTCAGCTTCACAGTTTGTCATGTCTCTATCAACTCACCATATATTTTTTATTAGTATTTTTATTAATATTATTTTTTTAATCAATTACTTGAAATTTCAGGTGACCCCATTTGAATTCCAGGCAACCCGGCGTGGGGTCCCGACTCCAAGGCTGAAAAACACTGTGTTCTGTACTTGATGATTTTTTTAAGTGTTATATCTCCTAAATCTGATATGGGTACCTATTGCCTTCAGCTCTTCATTAGTTCACTTTGGCTGTTTCCTCTTCTACATCTGTGCCAAATAATACATTACTATGTAATTATTGACCACATATTTAGCAACTGATAATTTTTTTTTATTAATATGTGTTTGACCATTTGCTGAATAATGAGGAACAGGGCCAGAGCCTGCAATTTTAAAAACAGGAATGAATTTCATTTTATTTGTGGTCCAAATGGATGTGGGCGAGTGTCGTCAATTATCTTTAATCCTTTTTTAAAAACAAAACCTGTTTTAAATTAAACTGAAAAGATAAGGCTATGCAAAAGATCAGAGCGTGCTGTTGAACAGAAAATGTAAAATGATGTTATAATAAATGATTTTACTATTGAGGTATTAATGACTTTGCAACGGGCGTGCTGTTACTGTGGTAATTTACTCATGACTGTATGACCTGTGCATGCCATATGTGTGAATATGGATGCTGTCATGTGTTCTTTTTGTGAGTTAAGTATGAAATAGTTTTTTTCTGTGTGAGAAAAAGGATGTGGATTAAGAACTAGCGGCGCTGCTTTACATAACGAGAACAAGAAACTCAGAGGATTTGATGTAAGCTCAGTCCAGATTCAGCCCCTATAATAAACACTCACACAGAGCATCCGTTGGCCTGATAACTTTACTTGTGAATTATCTGATAATCAGCAAGTAAATACCTAACAGTAACATTTGACATTCTAACATTCATACAAAGTTTACACATCAACATTTTTGCACATATAGTTGAAATAATTTTATTTTCAGACACATTCCTGTTTTTTTCCTATTTATAAACATCAGCTATCACCTTTGATTAGGAACAGTGATTACATACTAAGTCCCATTTACACTTTATCTTAGAATAAATGATATTGTCACAATCATTTCATGAGAAGAGACAAAAAATATTTTATTTCAACTTAATGTATTTGCACAGTTAATCAAACTTCATCACGGGTTTTCCAAAAGAAAGTATAAGTGGATTGGATGCAACAATTGTTTCATGAGAAGAGGTACAAATATTTTATTCCAACATTATCCCAGAAAGACCCAGTGCTTTTTTTGTGGCAGTTCCCAAATGAATTTTTCCTTATATTTACCCTCTCTTATGTGATTTATGCCCATTTTTTTTAGTGTAAATCTTTTTTTTTTCTATATTTAATTTACTGATAATGTAGATGTTAATTAAAGCTTAGAGTAAAGGTAAGGGTTATTATATCAATTACAGAGAAAACTCAAGAAAAAGTGACTTTTTCAGCAAAGATATTAATAACTCGACATAAAAACAAGTGCGTTTTTTTCATTAAAAATCAGGTATTTTCCTATATTTAATTCACTGATCATGTAGATGTTCATTAAAGCTTAGATTAAATTGGAAGGTTATTATATCGGAAACAGAGAAAACTGACTTTTTCAGCAAATCTGTCATTTACTGAACATAAATCAAGTGTCTCCATCCACTGTCATTGATCCAACTCCATGGGTTTTACTGGTGAATCAATGTTTTAGAAGATGACAGTGTTTCCACGGTAACTATGGAGCCTCTGAACGTCCAAATGGGTCATATCTGATGACCGTGAAAAGATGACAAACTGTATTTTACACCAATTATTTACATGTATTGATAAGATTAGTGGATCAGAAGTTATTAAACATTTTAGATCAGTAGATGGTTTTGGTCGCTGGTGGAGGTTTGGGTCTTTATGGGTTATGGTTCTTCTGTACATTTCATTGTGTATCTGAGGGTCTAAACAGGTATGTAACACACACAGCAATGCTTGTACATGCACAGGTGTGTATGGTGTAATGCTAAATGTGTGGTTATTTTCATTTTCTAGTTCTAACATTCCAAACTTACCATCAAATTAATTTACATTGTGTGCTATATAGATGATAAGAGTGGTTAGAGTGAGTGTTCTCCGCCATATTTACGGTTCCCTATGACTATGCCACAATCTATACTATTAATATAACACAAATAAATAAAAATAGGATTCAGAAACAAGTTATATGGCTGAATCTATTATGTTCTAATTTCACATACAGATTACATATGTCTTTGGTGTAAATTGTGTTTGGAAAACTGGTTGCAGGCTTCACGCATGATAGAGGCATGAAACTATATAGAACACAGGTATGAGGGAAGGCTTTAATAGAGCCCATGCATGACTGGAGCGAGTGGCCATAAACCTCGCTCAACTGCTCACTTACCTTTGACATTTACCACCAGAGTCTCCAACCTGGTTGCACTGTAGTGTTCTGAAATTGCAGAAATGCTTATTAAAGCATTAATGCATAAGAAACTGAGTTAACATTAATCCAGGTGGAGAAACAAGATGTCAGTTTGGAGAAAAACTGGTTTATAAAAAGACCCGTGAGTGTTTCAGCATGTAAGTCGTGTACGTTGAGTGTAACAGGTCACGTGACTATTGGAGTTTAAAGTGTATTTGATGTTGTTTGACTGTTTAATGGAGATTCATTGCTTGAGAGAATTCAGTGGGTAATGTTGTGAATTAACAGTGTGATAGATGTGTAAAAAGCATTCCACTTTCAAGCTGTAAACCCTATTTTTTTAAGTGGAAACAGTAGATGCCATCACATTTATCACCACATTTTCTTAGCTACTGTTGTCTGAAAAGTTGATTCCTTGGCTTTCTGAGTTCAAACTTCCCATTCTGTCTCCTTTCCTGATTACATGTGCATGTCCTTCAGCTCTGAAAGTCTGGTAAAAAGAGCTGTCTCAGACTCTGCCAGACATCTCTTGACAACGTGAGCCTTTTAACAGTCAAAAGGTAGAAAAGAAAAACACAGCCATCCCATAAGATCCTGTGGCCGGTGTCGAAATGGAGAATGACACAGGGAACATTATGACTCCCTCCTCTCCATACCTGCTCAACACAGGAGTGCGCCTTAGACTGGGAAACATGTCTCCAACTCTAGTCTCTCCAGAGCTCACTCACGTATCCAAGCCTTCACTGATCTCTAATCCTTGTTCCCTGATGTTCTTCAACTTACATCTTTACATCTTTGCAGCCAACACAACAGCATGACTTTATTCTGCCAGATTGTTGACACTGATGTTAGGGATGGGAATCGATAAGAATTTCACGATTCTGATTCCATTACCAATTTTGCTTATCGATCCAATTTCTCATCGATTCTCTTATCGATTGTCATTGGGTGAGGGAATAAAAGAGTACAAACGGGTGTGTTTGCATTAACTGTCTTTTATATTTCCATCTCTGCACAGAAAATTTTACATATACAGTATGTACAAATAAGAAGAGCAGATGATGCCGGGCCTGGTTTGGGGGGGGGGGGGGGGGGGGGGGTATGTACAGTGAAAGTGAAACTAAAGATGCTTTACTAATTCCTCTATTGCCGCATTTCCACTACGTGGAACTGGTTTGATTCTGCCCATCTCCCGTTGTTGTGCACCTCATTTCCTTTCCCCCACCTTCGGAAACTTGTATTTGAGGGGGTACGATGTTTGTTGCCCACACCGGAACCGGAACTGGACCCGGATGACGGCCTAGTGTTCACTCTGCCACTAGATTCACAAGTGCTGCTAGGTAGCGAATCAAATGAATCACATGCTGTGCAAGGTTATTATCGTTAGCGAAAACTAACGAAATGACGAAAACTAGAATTGTAAAAACATTTTCATTAACTGAAATAAATAAAAACTATAATGTAAAGAAAAAACGATAACTAACTGAAACTGTATTGTGTGTTTACAAAACTAACTAAAACGTATAAAAATTCTGGATACAATTCCTTTTGTTTTCGTCTTTGTCAATGTCAGACTGATATAAAATCGATTTATTTCCCTCAAGCAATTTTAGCTGCTGGCACCATATGATATTTAACGGTCCGTCACTTCTTGTCACTTGTCGTTTAGTCGTCTTCTGGTCCCCACTCTACCTGGAAACATGGAGAATAAGTTGGGAGAAAGCAGCAGAGTCCTGTCTGGGATTTATTTGAATTCAACGGTGAAGAAGATAAAAGATATAAAGAAACTAAACTAAAACTAAGCATTTGGAAAATAACGAGAACTAATAAAAACGAGCAAACCTGCTCTAAAAACGAATTGAAAGTAACTGAATTAGAGAAAAAAAAGTGAAAACTAAATAAAACTATAATGAAAAATCCAAAACTATTATAACCTTGATGCTGTGTGGACAAATGTTTGAGCATATTGGAGGGATTCCACCCTTTTGAAGAAATGGAAACTTTGCAAGTGTTACAAGTGGACCTGGTGTCGTCTTTTTAGACCGTTTCTGCCTCAATGCCATGTTGGCTACATTCTGACCAAAACAATGTAGCGTACACATGACGTCATCGCGCATGCGCAACGAAGGCGGAATCAATAAGCAGAATTGTTAAGGAGGCAGGCAAACGATTCCAAGGAATCAAGCTACTGGGATCCGGTTCTCAAAAAGAACCGGTTCTTGATTCCCATCCCTACTAATGATGGAGTATCAATAGTTTACTGGGCATCCCAAGTCAAACGTGCATCACAAACAGGAGGCATACAGTCTGTTCTTGATGTTTTTGACACAAACACAGAAACATTGTAAACACATTCTGAAGCTTGTTAGTACTTTTATTTCAGTCCAGTTAATTTCATAAGCTAGAGCCTGCAATAGCCCAGATGCTTCTGAGAAAACCCTCCCCAGATCATGTTATCCTGACGAAGCTCTTGAACAAACATTATCAGAACAAGTGATTTAATTTATGACCATAAATGGTCTCAGTCAAACTTTAGAGACTGAGATCATTTAGAGACATCATTGTACTGTTCAAAGAATAGCCACTGGATCATATGTTGATGTCGCTGACATATTTGACAGGTCAAAGCTGGCCTATAAACACAAGCAAACATTTCTTAACTTAACCCATAAAGACCCAGTGCTACTTTTGTGCCCATTCCCAAATGAATTTTTCTCAGTATTTCACCTTTCGTAAGTGATTTAACTCAATTTATTGTAATATTATCTTCCTTATTTTGCATTTTTTCACTGAAAATCTGTTTTTTTTCCTATATTTAATTCAGTGATCATGTAGATGTTCATTAAAGCTTAGATTAAAGTTGAGGGTTATTATATCACAAACAGAGAAAACTGAAGAAAAACTGACTTTTTCAGTAAAATATATCATTAACTGACAAAAACCAAGCATCTCCATTCACCATCATTGATTCAACTCCATGGGTTTTACTGGTGAATCAATGTTGTAGAAGATGATGGTGTTTCCACAGTAACTACAGAGCCTCTGAACATCCAAATGGGTCATATCTGATGACCATGAAAAGATGACAAACTGCATTTTACACCAATTATTTACATGGATTGATAGGATTAATGGATCAACAGGTAATAACCATTATTAGTAGATGCTTTTGGTCATCAGTCGTTATTTGGGTCTTTATGGGTTAAATGAGTCATTTTTATATTCACAGGTTTATGATCTGTGCAGGAAAAAAAAAAACAACTAACATTTGTTGCAGAAACTCTTTACCTTGTATAGATCATAAACCTGATTTCAGCCTATTAAGAAAGCCATTCAGAACTGTTTTACCCATGGAAACCATCACTCATGCCTCCATCACATCCAGGCTACTGCTCCTAAAGCAAACAGACTCTTTGCAGATTTCACGTAATTTATTTCACTTTCAGACTCCTCACTAATTTCAACCAAAGACCAATTTTAGGTTCATTACACAGGCTCCCTGCGTGCTTTAGAATCAATTTTAACATTTAAATGATCATTTTTTAGATGTGAACGTGACTGCCCCCTGAGTACATCAATGAATATTTAATCCCTTATGTGCCTGACATGTTCCAGTGGGTTCTTCTTCCTCACACCAGGGTCCTCTGCTATCTGGGTCCCATTGCTTTAGAGAGCTTTGCATGAAGAGCTCGACCAAACTACATCTTCTTCTAATCTCACTTTTTCATATGACTTTCCTTAATTAATTCCTGTCAGTGTATGCATAATAATGAAATATAAAATATAGTTCATTTTATTTCTTTCACGCTTTTGTCATTTTTAGCTTACCGGCCGATAGGCTGTAAGCTATTGTCGTCATGTGGCCTTCGGCAGCGGCATCTGTCGTCGTCAGTCGTCGTCTGTTACAAAAATTTCAATCGTCTTCTTCTCCCAAACTACAATTCCAATTGACTTCAAACTTGGTATACAGCTTCTTTATGATGATGTCAACAAAAGTTAGTGAAATTATTTGGATCCGGATCTGATTCTGGATTTGGTGCGACTTTGAAAAATTTCCCCATTATAAGAGATAGGAAGTGGATCAATGCAATAACTCTGTAAATATAAATAATATCAAGTGTGAATTTCTACAGTCCAGCCCTGATGGGGAGATGACTAAAACATAATGTCCACATGCTGATCAAGATCTTCTTCTGGATCCAGGAACTTACGGAAAATTTAACATGGGCTCTTATGGGGAAAAAAATTCAATTGTCTTTTCCTCCCAAACTACAGTTCTGACTGACATCAAACTTGGTATACAGCTTCTGTATGATGATGTCAACACAAGGTATTGAAATTATTTAGCTCCGGATCTCATTCTGCATTTGGTGTGACTTTGAAGAATTTTCCCATTATAAGAGATAGGAAGTGGATTGATACAATAAGTCAGTATCAATGATATCAAGTTGGAATTTGAATTTTTTTACAGATCTGATTGGAATATGACCAAAACATGGGCTATTTCTGTAATATAATAAATACACATAACTGGGTGATAATAAATGGCATATGGATACATTTCCCAAAGCTTTTAATTTGGCCGGTAAGCTACAGAGCCATTGGTCCTATTTTTTCCATTAGTAGCAGCAGTTGTAGGTGGGGTAGGAGATCTTAGAAAAATGGTTTGAGCAAGCTATATTTTGAAAATACTCAATTCAAAAGTCCAAACCCGTTCCTTGTTTTTTTGGGTTCACGAGCGCTGCACAGCAACAATTCGCTCCCGGCTCTGGCCCCAGTCCATGCATACCTAATTCAGTCTCCTCCAACACCCCCGCTCTTACAGAACAGCCCCAGTTCATACCTATCTGGCTAACGTTACATTTCCTAGTGATTTGTGTTAGTGACTAAACAGTTCGCTGGTGAACTTGACAGTTGAGTTTGATAAATATATCACTGTTCAATCATTTGGATTGGGTGCTCAAAATGATAGGATGGTGTTTTTTCAGTCCTGTCCATTCCACAGGTTACTAATTTTTTTGTTTGTTTGTTTGTTTGTTTTGTTTTTTGTGTGTTAGAGCATTTAATTAATTGGTTGTAATTGGGGTGTGAAAGGGATTTTAAGCAATATACGTAGTAAAAAATGCTCCAGGAAAACATCTCGCACCTCACCTTTAAGTGTGCATTTCAGTGCTTTTTTAAGGCAGTATTGATTCTGTTTTACATACTTGACATGATCTAAGTTGGTGCTCATTGCTCCACAATTTGAAATATTACCTTTTAATATGTTCACCTTAGAAATAGCATGTCATTTATGCTAACTGGTTTTGCAGGAGACAACTTTGCAGGTGCAATTTTCTCATTGTGCATAATAAAAGGCCTCTGGTACTTATCATCTGTGGGGAAATTCAGCAAAAGATGTTTGTGGGATAAAAGGAAAAAACACTATTCTTCCCTTTTGGGGTTTAAAACCAACTAAATGTTATGTACGATGTAGCCTGCTGCAACACTGTGTTGGTACAAAGTAATAAATACCTCTTTGAATGGCTTTAGCAAGAAAATGAGTTCCTTCTTATTTTCTACCCACCATGCAGTTGCTTTAGAGTCATAGAAGCACTCTGCACATTGTCTTATCCATAAAAGTGCATTTATTAACACCTACACTGCTGTTATGTGTCAGAAATTACAGGCTGCTATTCAATGGCAGTTTTGACATCAGATTGGCAAGTGCACCAGAAAATTATGAACTTCAGGAAATGCATGATTTTGTTCAGGGCATTTTAGCTTTACCTTCCTGCCTCATGGTACAAGCTGAAGCCTATATTTATCTGTCCATTACTGTCACACAACTTTCCAACTCTGGAAGTTATGTGAAAGTTAGAAAATCTTTTAGCGGTTTCCAAACGCAGTAACATATGGTTGGAGTGATTGTGGGAATTATCTGTGTCATCTTGTTTGGACATATTTAATTTGGGTCTCAAGCCCCAGTGGAAATAGTTGAAAGTGGATGATTTGGGTGATAGAGAGGAGATCCAGATGGCAAAGCAGCAGTAAGATCAATCGAGCCTGATGCATTTTTCCCACTTCAACATGCAGACAGATGTGATTTAACACAGTAATTGGGTTTACTTCCAGTTTGTGGATTTCTGTCGACATATAATAACACCTTCTAAAGCGTGTGTAAACTTCCTTGTAAAATCTGTGAACATTCATTATGTTACACATGTTTTGTCATTGTGGCTAATAACTGTCCTAATAAGCTATTGGTAGTCACTTTTAACCCTTAGGGGTCCACAGTCACGACCCTGTGACTGAATCACAGGACATTTTCAACACGTCATAGCGTTGGAAATTGGTCACATAGACCACTGGGGACAATTGCATTTGAAAGTGCAGACGTGAAACACTCTCATACTTTTTATTTGATGTTGATAGAGCAAATACAACCAGAGATATGACGGTTTGAATGCGATATAGTGTTACTATAACGATATAAAGCAAGCATTATATTTCTGACCATATCTTCATCATTTTTTGTCCTTTTTCAAAACGAAAAAAAACTGGCCGAATCTGCGGATTCTAATCCACAGACTGCATTAACAATACAGGTAAGGGTGAAGATGACCCCCACCGCATGCAGAACCCAGTAGGACTGGGGGGCGGGTGAGAAAACCGGTGAAAACACCTTTGTAAAGATATGCTTTTATGTCAAATATTTGAGTATAGTTTTAATTTATTACAATTTTAATTTAATACACCTAATATTTGGAACTAATATTCACTTTTAAAGTATTTGAAAAGGTTCATTAAGCATCTTTGTGTTATTTATGCAATAAATTATATAAATTTTTCAAATTTGATTTTATATAATTTGTGTGTTGTTTGGCCTTTTATGTTGATATAGTAGGTTAAAGTGAAAAAATAATAGGCAGATGAGATAGATGAAGTTGTGCTGAGAAAAAAAAAGATACCAAACATGGGTATAATAAGCATTTCTTTATATAGTATATATAGGCAACATCAAAAGTACTCAAAAACAGCCAAAATAGGCTCAGAGCCCTAAGGATTAACTTCACTTTAGTTAAAAGTTTAACAAATATCTTGTAATTCCATAATTTTGTGTGCATTAGTAAATATAATCACCTTCAAATGGGATTTTTTTCTTATACTTTTCTTTTTTCTTTTGTTCAGACAAGGTATAGTTTTTAGATGTTACCTGCTTTACAGTTTCGACTGTGACTCCAGTTTTCCTCAGAAACGTCATCCTTGTCTGAACAAAGAAAAAAGAAAAGTATAATTACATAAACGAAGACAAAATGAGTGTCATAAGCCTAATTCGGGATTTTATTTTCTTTACCATAGAATGGGCTTTTCATATCCATAGAGGTTGCAGGTTGCCTTGAAATGTGCCATGTTGCACCACCATGTCTCTACAGGGTTCATTCATGTTTCCTCAAAGTACTTGATAGTCTTTTAGAGTCATTTGGGGGAAAACCCATAATTACCTCTCTGCATATCGCACTTCAAGTGATCTTAAGTAATCTTTTCCATCTATCCATCCGTTGAAAATCCACTCTGTAACACAGGTTTCTGGCTAATGACAGGTGTTGTCAGATAGTTAGGGAGGTTAAATACATGATTGACAGATGTAATTATTCCTCTGCTCTGTGTCTCAGCGGGCAAGTCTGGAAAAGTGGTTGAATTTTTCCAAAATGCCATGAAACGGCATCAGGTCGTCTATGTTAATATGTAGTTTTTTGATTTGGACTGACAGGAGAGAACTGCACAAGGTAGGCGTGTGTTTTTTAAAAGATAGTTAAATTGCCTGAAAAGAGAAAATAAAAGAAATGAAAAAAAGAATAGTCATTTTTGATGGAAAGCAGGGACTCTACTAAGGGTCAGAGATGAATTTAGGAGTCTCTGCAAAACTTTTTTTTTTTTTTATCATTTGGGTTTTTCATTGACATGGAACTGGCATTTTGGGAACAAAACCGAATCCACTATGTTTTGAAACCAGATCTCAGAGTGAAGGAATCTTAAAATCACATTTCTATGTTTATAATCTATACACCTCTTTTCAGAAAGGACGACACCATAGCCCCACCTCTCCCCTGTCACACATGCACATTCATATTCACCACCATCATCTTCTTGTATTTTTTTTTCCATGACAAGTTTTGTGCATATGCTCCATGTCTTATTTGTTATTGCTGCATTTTTGTGGCAACATTACAGCACCACATAACGTTTTCGGTGGTTTTGAATGGACACACGCCGTTCTTGAGACGATGCCATGTTTATGGAAATATATCCTTTTCAACTCCATGTGGACCAGGCTTAATTCTGTGTTTATTACAAACATTCGTAACACAGCGTTCACTTCCACCTTCTGAACAGTTTTTGGAAATGTGTGTAATTTGCATTTTCTTTTTTTCGTAAATTTTCAAGTCTGCTTCAGAGTCACTTGATGCAGTTACTGGTTCAGATGATGGTCTTTAATGGTTTTTTTGTTGCCACTGCAGGGGAGGGTGATGTGAGAGAACGCCAGCACTTTCTGCTGTTTCACCACAAAATGTCACTACGTATCACATGCCAAACAGACTAAATATAGTTTAATCTACGGTTCCATCAATGTTTTATGCTTATGTCAAGATAAAAATAATCAATACTAATGTAATGTTTTGCATGTGGTAGCCACACACAGTATCGGATTAAATGCTTACTCTTTTATGACTCAATATGTGGAATTGATCTGAATTTCCATTTAAAAATATGTTTTTTTTTTTTAATATGTCTTAGTATTTAATGTTTATCAGCTGAAGTAATTCCTGGTGGTCATTAAAAAACAAACACTGAAATAATTATACAGCTTTTTTTGTGTGTGAGCATAACATTTTCCAAATAATTTAGATGCATTTTGAGGAAAATTATGCCTTTGTACATCTAGAATGTCTCTGACACAAATGGTGATTCCCCTTTGTACCCTGCAAAGAGCAAAAAAGTATTAATCTCAGATAATAGCAAATTTTCCCTCCTTTAATCAATGCCATATTATTCCTTTTCATACTAATGTGAACAGTATCCATTCAGAGCTCCATCATTCAACGACCCTTAATTTTATTTATGAGTCAAGCTCTTCTCTGCGCAGTGTAGGTCGTGACAGTTGAATAAAGGGCTTCTTACATGAGCCACAGCCTAAATAAAGGAGACCAGATGTGTGAGGGGCTGTAGCTGTAACTGAGTCAATAGATCTCAAAGATAGAAGTGTCAACCTTTTCACGTGGAGCTAAGCTTCAGCCTGCCTTTTAGCTTTTATTGTCCAGTGTGCTGAATTAAGCTCAGATGTTTAGTTTGAAGAAAAGGGGGAAAGTAAAGAGACAAAGACCACCACTGTCACGGAGTATCATTTAAAGAAATTCTTCAGTGGGCCCTCCTCCTTTAGAACTGGTTGTGTTTAATGTTTGCTTTACTTTTTCGTACCTTTCACTATAAAGTTCAACAGTTTCACTGGAATTTCCTTCGAGACAAATATGTGACACACCTTCAGCTGAAAAAGTAATCATTTTTCATATATATATATATATATATATATATATATATATATATATATATGTATGTATATGTATATATGTGTGTATATATATATATATATATATATATATATATATATATATATATATATATATCTTAAAGGAGTCTTATTTTGCTTTTTTTTAATTGAATTATGCAACTCCACAGGTACATCTTCAACCTTATTTTTGAGTAACGACACCAGAAAGGGCGTTTTGAGCGCTGGCCCTTTAAATGCAAATGAGCCATTTCACACCCCACCCCCTCCAGGTTGTCAATCGTGCTGCTCTGTCCTGTTCAACCAAGAACTGAACATTTTTGGAAATCGGATCAAAGTTTGGACATATTTTCAGTATGGACTACAACCGCTGCTGACAACAATTATATCATACCAGGAGAAATGTTCATCAGAAGTCTTGACCTTATATATGCAAATGTTGTGATGTAACTAATTTCAAACATAACAAATTAAGCAGGAATTGAAATAGGTTGTAGAAATCTACTCGATTTTTTGCCAGAATGAAGATAAAGATCGCTTTGCAGCATCTGGAGGGTTCAAATTCAAACTTTTTGAATTATTAGGGTCCAAACACAAATAAATGTACCAAAGACTAATTAAAGTGTCTTTAGCAAAATATGACCCCTTCAAAAATAATAGTATAGCCTCTTATTTAACTTTATAACTTGAATGTGGAGGTATGTAAATTCATGTTCAAAGAAATAGAATAGAATAGAATAGAATAGAATAGAATAGAATAGAATACCTTTATTGTCACTATACACATGTACAGTGAGATTTAAGAGCAGCTACTTCAGTGCAAACATACATAGAATAAAAAGCTAAAAAAAAAAAAGTGATGGACTGACAGAAGCAGGAAAACTAAAAATCAATTCAATTCTGAATATTGTCGGAGATCTGTCGAGGTAAATTGTTGAGATGAAATATTAACAATATGAAACTGTTCCGCAGTCCTGTGCCCTCATTTCAAAGCAATGATTCCGTGCTCATCGGTCCTCTGTGGCAGCTGCACTTAAAGAGTCACTGAGGCAGTTGTAAAGACACTTCTCATCAATGGTGATGTAAATTTAATTCAGTCCACATCATGTTTCCCAGATGTGGTGTGAAACTCCCACCACCAGACATCAAGGTGTCCTGATAACAAAACACAAAGTACTGATTAGGTTATTTGCATATTCCATTGTACACACTGTACAATGTTTTTTTTGTCTTTTTTCTAGTAAACCCTGGTGATTATGTTCTTGTAGAAAAGACACTGTACATTTCTGTACCACACTCGGCTAAAGTTCAGCACTGCTATATCTGTTTTAGAAAATTCTTAGCATGGATGAAGAATATACTCATCACTCTTTATTGGATGATCTGTTGGCTTTTTTGGCATGTGTGTGGCTCTGTCTAGAATATCATCACTTTATAAATGCTGGCAAGAGTGGTCAAGGGATGTACCAGATGGCATGGCCCATATGCAGTTTGCCCTTTGGCCAGGTAGACTAATGAATCCTTTTGGGACTTATTCACACTCTCTGGCATCGGACCCTCTTTGGGCTCAGAACCCACTCTTTCCACAGCTGGCCTGAACTATTCTGGAGACTTCAAAACATATGTTAATAGATGTGGGAATAGCATTGAAAAAAAGTCTGTTTAGCATATTGAATGTTTATCGAAGATTATAAACTATAGGAGGTGTTTTTGGAGTTGAACTTCAGCTTTGACATTTATCCTCCAGTGTATTTTATCTCCTGCAGTACAGCTGTTGCACTGTAAGGCAGTTTTTTTTTTTAATCCTTTTTCATATTGTTTTGTTGTTGTGTTGAAACACATATTTTTTTTATTGTATTTTTAACTAAATCAGTATGAAATTAGCCATCAGCCAAAGCGTGACAAAGAATAGTGAACAAATTGCAAGGGTGATGCTTTTACGCCCTTTATTTTTTATTTTGATGATGGCATTAAATCTCCACTTTAGTAGATCTACCATGTTGAAGTGGAAGCCTTAGGACCTCAGCTTCAGCTTTGAAGCCTTATCCTTAGCTTTTCCTTTGAAGCCTTATCATGAATTGGCAAAGTGACCGAGACCAATCGGTTAGAGTTAAAGTTGGCGCTCTGTGACTGTTGAGGTCCCACACCTTGTAGCATAACAACACAATATATTTATACCCACCTGCCAGAAGCCATTGAGCACAGAGCACTTCTAGTGAAAACACGGCCTTGAGTTGCATGTTCATGTCTACAGCCATCTAAAGCTTTAAAGGTGTATTTACTTTGACTTGGGCTATTTTACGTCCTTTAGCAGAACAAATATCACATTTTTTTGTACTGTCCATTGGGAATTTGCTGCCGGTGCTTTCATTTTTTGTATGATAGGCGAAGGTGTTTGTTACATAAGGTATTACATCAAATAACACACAACCATACATAAAATGTCTTTGTAAAGTAACCATTTAACATTCACCATTTGCTTGTGTCACATTTCTTTTACCAGACATTGATTTTACAATTGCAGCTTGTTGTGTTTTGGCAGCACTTGGCAAAAAAATCCATAATTACCTTTCAGCAAACACAAATTCCTCTTGTGTACTATATTTTTGACCTGTAGAAAATTTACCACTTGACTGGAGGTTTGTTTTCAGACTGGGCAGAGGGGTTTAATAGTGACAGCTGTAGTTACCACTTGGATTTAGCCCTCAGAGGCCTGAGTCTATTTTGGCCATTTTTGAGTACTTTTGATGTTGCCCTTATATACTATATAAAGAAGTGTTTATTATACCCATGTTTGGTAACTTTTTTTCAGCACTACTTCATCTATCTCATCTGCCTATTAGTTTTTCACTCTAACCTACTATATCAAAACAAAAGGACAAAGAATACACAAAAAATATAAAACCCGATTTGAAAAATTTATATAATTTTTTGCATATATAATGCAAAGATGCTTAATGAACATTTTCAAAGACTTTAAAATAAATGAATATTGGTTCCAAATATTAGGTATATCCTACTATATAATGCACGTTTCGGCCCCGCCCTGTGTTCGTCCCTTCAATGTTGCAGCATGGGACATGGGAAGGTGTTTGGATGCCGCTGTTGCACCACAGGAGGGCGATATGGCACCACAGGTACTATGCCGCTAGTAAAATTAAAATTGTAATAAATGAAAACTATACTCAAATATTTGATGTAAAAGCATATCTTTACATAGGCGTTTTCTCTGCCCCCCCCCCCAGTATCTGCATCCGGTTTAGATGGGGGTCATCTTCACCCATACCTGCAATGCTAGTGCAGTCTGTGGATTAGAATCCGCAGATTTTTCCATTTTTTCCCGTTTTGAAAAAGGACAAAAAATGACAAAGATATGGTCAGAAATATAACACTTGCTTTATATCGCTATAGTAACGCTAAATTGCTTGCTTGCTCCGGATTCAAACCATCATATATCTGATTGTATTTGCTCTATTGATAAAAAGTGGAATAGTGTCTCATTTCCGCACTTTCAAATGCAATTGTCCCCTGTGGTCTATGTGACCGACTTCCTACACTACGACGTGTTGAATATGTCATGTGATTCAGACACGGGGCCGTGACCGTAGACCCCTAAGGGTTAAGCTCTTCCTCTGTGGCTTATCACATGTTTAGAAAAACACCTTTGTTTTTCCTTTGCTGCGTGAAATGATGTCAGGTCAGGTATTTTGTATTTTGTTTTTTGTTTTTTTTTATTGGATTGAAAGGAGAAAACTGCAGAAGTATTGAGCGTATTTCTAAATTCTGGTAATATTTTCCCCTAATTTTTCGGCTCCAAAAACATGCAATTAAGTTCATTCAGCATATAATTAATACTAACACGTCTGGTTTTTGATATTTCAGAAAATGAGCGAGTGGCTTTTGCATTGCTAAATATTATCGTACAGTTGCATGTTAACATGTAAAATAGGAATTATTTAGTTGTAAATCGGGACATAGCATATTGCTGGTGTAAAACAGAGGAAATCTAAGTAGTACCAACAGCCATTTCTAAGTTCAAATACATTGCGTATCACCAGGGCATCTGCTTCAATTGAGTTTTAACATCACATGGACGCCTAATAAACCCTAGGGCCCGTTACCAGTTTTAATGAACCACAATTACAAAGGAAGGATGAGAACTGTGGCATCCTTAACACCTGCCCGTTAGCCATTATTGCAGCACAAGCCAGTGTATGAAACCTCAAACACACTCGAAGTACATGCTTCTTTAACATCAAGGGATGCAAAGCCAAAGGGAACTGAGGCCAAATGCGCGGTAACATTGAAATGCAAAATGATAGCATGATAGCAAAATGAAAAGCAAATGATATGATGTTATGACTTCTTTAATCTCTGCATGATCATACCTCCAGGTTGATCCACTTCCCCCTCAGTGACCTATATTCTTGACTTTCTTACCGAGCAGATCAAAACATCTGGTTGGTTAAACATACGGGGGACAAAATAATGACAGTGATAAACATTTAATGGTCTGGGTTGAGGTCAAAACAACTGGAGCTGATGTGTGTGGCTTTGCTTTACTGTATTTCCTCCACCCATTCATCAGTGGGTCTATGTGAGTGTTCTTTGTACTGTTGTCAGCAATTTTCGCCTAATTACAATGCTACACTTCAATCATGTTTTGCTTGAGAACATAGTGGTCCAGAGGAAGCGAACACATCTGTGCATCAAAAAAAAAAGAAAAAAAGAACAAAACAATTAATGTGTGATTGCATTTGTAAACCCGACAATATTTCGTATGCCTCATGTCCTTTTAAGTAGCGAGCATTTGAGCTAAAGCCAGAACATTTCAGAGAGAAATTCCCCAAAGAAGATTACCATTTGTCCTTAATTATCTTGCCTTCTGTAATTACATACATTTAAATCTCTGATCAGCTCATTGAGAGAGCGGATGATGTACAGCAGTGCCTTCTGACATCTGCGCTCAAGGCAGCTGCAAGGACAAAGTGGTACATTAACAAGCTGGACTGGCTTACACATATGAGGGAAACCATTTCTCTGATTTCTTTTTTTCGTTTGCTGTGATTACACGACAGTTTACTCATAAGTCATAGATAAACCTGTGTGTAAATAATATATAATGTATGTGTGTAAGCTGGTCTGCTGAGTGTGTTGATCCATGAATTTGTGATCAGGTTAGAAGGAGTGTAATGAATCATGGATGTGGGTGGATGTGCTAGACCGGTACAGCTGTGTTATTTTACATCTCAATGGAAGTAGGCTTATCACACTATAATTCTAATATGACAGGTGGATATTCTCTCACTAGAATAGCACTAGAGCTGCAATAATTGATTTTCTAAAAAAGAATAGCAATGACAATCTCTCAATCATTTCTGTGTTTTTTTTTTCACACTGTACAAAATAATAGCCACTTTTAGGATGAAAATATTTTTTACTTTATTTGTGTTACTTTACACCCACTCACTTCTTGTTTCCAGGTCCATTTTTGTGCATTCCTCTGTATTTAATATACTGCAGTACTGTGTCCCTGAGTCCATGAAATAAATCCAGTTGTTGTTCTGCCACTTTACAGGTGATGATAAAGAGCAGAGGAAGTGGATTAATGACAAAAAAAAAAAAAAAAAAACCTAACTCGCTATCTGAATTCTGCCAAACCGGATCTTTATGGACCCCCCCCGATATAGAACAAGGCTTTCATGATGTGTTTAGCATATTCACACTTTATGTTTGATTTGTCAACCTTTTATTTGTGCTGTCCAGTTCAGCAGAAGATAAATAGAGCAATGATTCATGTCAATACAAAGCTGAGCCTGAAGTGAATAGATGCACCGCTGTAAATGGATCGAGAGCATTAAAACACTTACAATTGCAGTCTCCTGATGGTAAAACATTGACCATTTCTCAGTATCAAGAACATAGTGTATGGTCTTGCGAACTTGGCGAGTAAGGTCTTGGTAAGAACGGTCTCAGAGAACAGACTTCCTAAGAACGCAAGTCTGTCTGTAATTGGAACAGCTGCGTACTTGTGAACTTTCCTCCCAGGCTCTGCTGTATTTACACCATCGACTCCCTAATGTATTTCCCGCAAATCACCACAATGTCACTCGATTTGATTTCAATACGTTTATACTATTTACATGTCATACATTTTGTATATTTTTCAAAACTGCAACACATTTTGTTGAATCCCATATCATATCATGATAATAAGATGTGTTTGTTGGTATTCTGCCTCTTGCTTGTGTTCTAACATTATAACACATCATCTTGTTATGGTCATCTAGTCAAAAAACATTTCTGAATTAGAAGAGCATTCGGAGAGCACAGACCATCGCCAAGGCAGATCAGACACCCCCCCCCCCCCCCCAATCACCACCAAAATGTAATAATTTGTTCCTTGTGCCAGTATCAACATTTCCTGAAAATGTCATCAAAATCCTTCCGTAACTTTTTGAACTAGAAAAGCACTTGGAGAGTGCAGACCTCCGCCAAGGCAGATCAGTGACACCCCCCCCCCTTGCACACTGACAGATAAACAAACAGACAGACAAACCAACACTGGTAAAAACATAACCTTCTTGGCAGAGGTAATTATCTTGCTAACATACAAACAAACAGACAAACCCCAATGTTGGTGGAGGTAACTAAGTTGTTACAAAAGCCGCTGTAGCATTCGAGAGTAGCATAAAGTGTATCTTGGGATATTTTGCCAGCCAAGTCTACACGAGTCACCATCTAGTCCATCCTTGGTTTAAATTAGCAGATAAGAACAAGATCTCGGTATTCCATGCATTCTTGGTTTAGGTGAACTTGCAATTGGAACAGTACTTGGGCCCCGACTGATGACGTTTCACAAGAACGGAAGAACAGACAAGAATGCGTATTGAGAAACGGCTACAGACTATGGACAATTGGCCTAATAACTTGAGGGTAGCATTAGTTAGTCATGCACAGTCCACATATCCGTATGATTGACCGGAGCTGATCTGCTGATTCTATCCACTCCAGCTCCACCTTTACATTCTGTACCATCAATATAATGTGTTATTGATGCTGGATCTGTTCTGTTCCTTATGGGGGGGGGGGGGGGGGGGGGGGCTTGCTGCTGCTTTCCCTTCCTTGACTTCTATGTATGCTCATGGAAAGTGTGCATTTCCTGCTCTACATCTTGAAGGGCATGCAGCTCCCAGAACAGACCGCCAAATACAACTTATTTAGACAAAGTACTTTATTTTTCAAGAAATTGGTCTTGACTGAGCTGTATTTGAGTTAAATGCATGAGTGTAACCCCTTCTGAACTCTATTTGGTGCCTCAGTAAAGAAAGTAGTTCTACCATATGTGCATACAGGCTCCACTTTTAATGACTGAACCACTAAATGTTTTTACAGCACTATTTCATCAGATTTAACAGGCAACCTAATCTATGAATGTATAGATTTAATTTAATAGACCTGAAAAGCTCAACACACTGAACAGGTATAACTCTACAATGTATCCCAACTTTATGTTGTCATATAAATGTACAGAAGTTTCAGCAACAGTGAAGTATTTGGTGGCAGGACTGACTTGGCAAGGCGTTTTAACAGATGCCGTGGACGAGTTCTGGGACTGTTCCCAACTTCCCCCCTTCACCTGCAGCCATTGGTGATGTTTGTGACAAAAACACTGTTCCGTGTGCTTTTCTCCCTCCTTAGTGCTCCACTTACTAACAACTCTACTTTGTCAAAACCCATTACTGATGTTCCTGCTTATGTAAGGATGCAGCAGAGCTTTATTAAATTAACACGGGCATGGTTGACATGATTGACTGATTATCATTGTGTGGTGCTTTAAATTAGGTTCTGAATAGGGAATTTTTACAAAATAAATGAAATAGTACATGTTACGGCTTTATAAATGTGAATCATTGTACATGGGCATTGGTTTAAAGCCTATTCTAGACTCATGTAAAAGGTGATAATCTCTGCTACCTATACAATTAAACTGTTTATTGATCTTTCTTTAGTATTATTTACCACTTGAATGTACCCATCCCCGCTGCTATGCCCAAACTGATGTGTCCTTTTTTGTCAGTATTGTCAGTATTGAGACTTACAACTTTAAGTTAACTTGACATACTCTGAGATAAAACTGTGATCTCGCAACCATGTAGTGTATTGACGGCTTGGTTTCAAATTCCATCTTGGGTGTAAAGCAACCAGCTAGAACAGGACAGATATGGTCTGGTGAGTCAAAATCCCATCTAGGTTTGGAGACGATTATTCCCAAGTTCACAAAGGTAGGCATCTAGGTTTGTTTTGTTCTTTAGGAAACCGAGTTTGGAATGTTTAAAACACTGTGCTTTAGGAAGGAGATATAAAGGTGCCAAAAAAAGAAATAATGGCACCCTATTTTTGTTTTTGCCATTTATTTTTGGCATCTGTATTATGGAAAACAGCAAAAAATGCAACAAAGTCAAAGTCACATCGTTATAAGTACGCAGCACACTCACTTTGTTTTGGTTTTTTTTTTTTGTTTTGTTTTTTTTGGTTTATGTAAAAGCAGCATCAAAATATTCCAAATTGTGAGTGAAGCACACTAGAGCAAATTATGTGTTTATATCAGACCAAGACTGCATCATGAATAGAGTGGTGACAATAATATGAAAGCTGTAAGCACCATTATTGCCTTTTAGCTTTCATATGCACTTAAGGACAGTTGTGCCTTTCATTGATTTTCTTTCTTTTTTTTCCCCAATCAATCTATTGGATCAACAAAAACTTATATTGAAAGCATCTCACCCTAGACTTGCAGCACTTTCTAATGCAGCAACAAATTGCGACTTTTCCAAAGTTATCATTCATTATAACATGAAACTGTTGCTGTTATTGTATCAAACACTGCAATTTAGGCCCTGTTCCATAATGGTGAAATAAGGTGTTTTCGTTTATATCTGCCACCTGAAAAAAAAAAAAAAAAAAAAAGATAATGGGGATTGTTGAAGTGGTCCTGAACTGAAAGGAGTCAAGTAAACAAAACTGTTAAAATAGAAAAAAAAATACATGCTGGCTTAGAAGGTGCACAGCAGAGAGTTACAGTATGTGAAGGGAAATATTGTAGGATGTTTGTTGCACTTTTCTGAAGGTGTGTGTTCAACTGATCACACCTTGTATAAAAAAAGTTTCACACTGTTTCTCTTTTTCATGAACTGGAAATGATGTGTGACAGCTGAGGAACACTGTTCTATGTTGCGTTGCCAGGTGTTTATAAGACTGTCATTAAAGCTGCGGGAGACTTTCATGACCAATTTTTCATCAAATCTGTAAAACCTCAGTCATATCATGAATCCATAAGTCTTTCTGTGATTACTCACCTGAATCTCTTGCATTACGGTGAACAATTTCGAAGTGTCATCCACCATAAACAAACCATGTGTTTACAAACAGAGTCGGGAGGTAACTCGGGCATCTGCAGAATTTTGTTGCGACGTGCGTTATGGGAGGTGAAGGCTCGTGCAGCCACCTGACAGTGGCAGCTGGAACAGACACGACGCTGAAACTGCTGGAGCTCCCTTCCCTCTATGCATATTCCTCCAGCCGTTTTCGCATTTCAGATGTTTCTGCGTCGTGTTTGTTTCATCCATAAAATATCATATGGTTGTGCTGCCACTGCCGCTGTCAGGCGGCTGAGCGAACCTCCCTTTCCCACAGTGCACGTCGCGACAAAATTCCGAAGATGCCCGAGTTACCTCCCGACTCTGTTTGTAAACACACATTTTGTTTATGGTGGATGGCACTTCCAAATTGTTCACCGTGATATAAGAAATTCAGGTAAGTAATCACAGGAAAACTTACAGATTTGTGATACTTTGGCTATGACTGAGGTTTTACAGATTTGATAAAAAAAAATTGGTCATGAAAGTCTCCCGCACCTTTAAGTGGGGACACCAAAGAGCCTAAAAGATTACCAAACAGAAACAACTGCTATATTCAACCTTATTCTGTTGTTTTACAGAGTTTGGTCTCTGTGGCCATGAGGCTTGTGTATTACTCAGGAGACAATAGGTTTGTGTTGAGCTGTTGATGGTGCACCTCATTACTGTAGCCTGGTGCCTCTCTAAGGACTGATTAAGGATTAAGCCCATTTGAAAGTGCCTGCACGTACATACCGCATCCTCTAGTTTCATTACCCATGCACAGCTTCTTCATCTATAGCTTGCTGTACTGTATATGCATACAGACAACCAGTATGTATGCTTGCCAGTGCTTGCATTGTGTAGTAGGATCCATCAAAAAACCTCACAATCTGAAGGGTTCTGCACCAATCCCCCCCGGTACAGCGACAGCCATTTTATCTTTCTCTCTCTCAAATGTTAATAGGTACAAGTGGAAAAAAAACCCCTCAGAAATCTAAAATCTTTCATGTGACTGGTGCCCAGACTTTTAAAAAGACTGTTTAATAATGATGTCTGGTGCTCTCAGACGTGAAGCAGCAGTGGAGAGATAATACAAGAAGTATGCAGACAAGTGGTGTGTTGCTATATTTGTATGTATCATTTTCTACCGAGTTGAAACCCAGAGATTATTTTTCCAAAAGATTTGTGCATCTGCTGTCGTCTTGGGGGAAAATACTAGGTGTTACTTCAAAGTTTCAGCACATGAATGTAAGGAGTTATTCTGACCAGTGTACTTTCACAGAGAACTTTTTTTTTTTTTTTTTTCATTTTTGTTTGTCTTTTCTCTGAAGATCGTATCTTTTCACAGACAAATAAACTCATTGTGCCCCTGAGTTAATTTCCCATCAGAAATAACAGCTGTGCTCCAATGCATGTTCATATGTCAAATAGAAATAAGAGGAAAACTTGCAGTGGCACGCTTTAGCTTGACAGTGTCATTAGCAGGGAGTATAAAGAATATGGGTATATATGGTGCAGTTTTTCTTGAATTTGGTTTTATTAATAATTTATGAGAAAAGAAGATACATACATACATAAATCTGCATAGATGTATAAATGTATTTTATTAATATCTAAAACATTGGGTAAATTGCTGCCATTAATCACCACAGAGAAGAATGGAATGGTAAAAAGTATGATTAAAAGAAAACATCTCATTTGTCACATGCACAGATGTTGTTTGTCACTCAGTTTGTGACATGCATGTAATTGTAGGATGAGTGGAATTGAACTGTACTGCTAATAATGATAATGCCGATGCTATTATTGTATTTGCCACATGCTAAGTATAGGTGCATCTCCACCTGTACCTCAGGTGTGATGCAGTGATCACATGTTTGCAACCTTCACTTTTTTTATAGCACTGTCTACGATCTACAATACTACGATCTACAATACTACGATCACTGAGTGTGTATTTGATCAGGGTAATAATAATAATAATAATAATAATAATAATAATAATAATGTTTATTTATGTTGCACTTTTTGCAGATAGATTTAACAAAGTGCTTTACAATAAAATTACAAGTAAAATAGTAGAAGATCTCTCCTTCACTGTGGTTCTCTTTTCCCACTGGGTTTTTGGAGTTTTTCCTTGCTGAGAAGGAGGGTCAAAGGACAGGGAATGCCCAGGACATTAGTCTATTCCCTTCTTCTACTGTTTATTTGGCTGGTGTTTGTTTTTATATCCATATTTTATGTTATATACCTGTTGTGAAGTACATTGAGTCTGTGTCACACTTTGACCTGAAGTGAGGGTAGGTTGCCAAAAAGCTGCCTGGAAGAAGTCTAATTTAGTCTTAAAACTATAGCAAAAACAAGACAAAGTCCATTTGATTTAAGACAAAAAAAAAAAAAAAAAAAAAGGTAAGAGGTTTATTGCCCTTAAGTGCATCCAAGGAAATAAGCAAATAATTATAATAACAACAAAAAGTAACACAGGTCAGCACAGCCCTTCTCTAACTGCCCTAAGCAATGTCAGACCCCCTCCATTTAAAGGCTAGGCCCCTCCCACTGGACCATACCATTTGTAATTGGCACTAATTTAAACATTTCATCTCACTACATATGTTATTTTCCATAGTTAAATCACAAAACAATTTATGTGTTTTAAACTCACATCAAAAGAGTCATCTTATTACTTAAAGCATTTACGCACCCTCTTTAATAATCAGAAAAACCTGGTATGGTGCAGTGCGACAGGCTGAGCCTATTTTCCTTGTTTAACTCAGGCACTATAAAAGGCAGCCTGATGCTTCCTTTGGGTCCTTTTCCGCTGCCCAGAGCCAGGAAGCACTATGGTAAGTAAAGGAAAAAACATAATTAGGAGCACATTTTTCACAATATAGAATCTAACATAATTGAAGCCCTAATTCAATCTTATTTGTATTTGTGTGTTTTTGTACAATTTCATGGGAAATCAGCACAGGAGACTAACTTAGATGTTTAATTGTAGGCTAGTGTGTGCACCCACCAAGCTGTCAGTAGGATGATACCTGGCTTTTGTTTGCCATGTGGAAGAAGTGAGTGTGTGGTGTATGGTGAATGATTAGTGGCAGGGGTGACTGCCACATTCTGCCTTGTGCATGGAATGTGCTCTATAAATAAAGTTGAATTGAACTGAATTGAAATACATAGGTAACAAAACACACAGATTCATGAATGATTTATTTAGTTTTAAAATGGGACAGTTTGTATTAATGAACATTTTCATGTAAATACGAAAGAATATAGAAATACGGCAAATTTCCATCTTGAGTCCCACATGCACGCGTATAAAAAAAAAAACACGGCTACATGTAGACACAGGCATTAAAACATAAAAGCAAGTGATAACCCCCCTCCTCCCTCTCTAACTAAAACGACCTGTCTCTGCTTTGTATCTCTGACAGTACAGAGATGACACATGATGATGACGTTTCCAAGTTGTTTGACTCTAATCAGGGGTTTTAAAGTGGTGTTGGTCTGAGCTTGAACTGCATTATCAGTTTAGATTCAGGCATCCTCTTCTGAGTTTTTAATGCCTTGTTAGATCAACAAACCTGCAGAAATGATTTCTCACTGACAATGTTTTCTGTTTCAGTCAAGATCATTCGATAGGATTAATCCAAAATATTCACACACATTCTTAGTCGAGGCTTTGGGCTTTAATATCACATCATGATCTTAGAGTCAACAGACGTAAAAACTCTTTAAAACATATAAAGATCATTTAACATTTTTTATGTCTTGAACTCCATCTGAATATTTTGGCACTCTCTACTACACCTTGGCATTTAGATGATGTAGGTTTTATGTGTTGAGGTTGTGAGATCTGCCAGCTGATACCTGAGTGCAATGATGGGACATAAAACACTGGGAAATTCCATCTAGGGTTTAAATAAAAAAAAAAAAAAAAAAAAAAAAAAAAAAAATAGGAAGAAACAGTGTCTTGCTTGAAAGTATGTTTACTTTGTTTCTGAAAGAGACTGTTGTCCTACGATGAAAAGACCCGTAAGACACAATCCAAATGCTCGTGATGGTGTGGGTAGATAAGTTAATAAAAACAACTGTTTAATTTCGGTGTTTCGGACTTTTGTGGCAGTTCCCAAATGAATTTTTCTCCCTCTTTAACCTCTCCTAAATTATTTATCACCATTTATTATAATGTTATCCTCTAAATTTTGCTCTTTTTTTTCAGTGAAAATCATCTATTTTCCTATGTTTAATTGACTGATCATGAAGATTTTCATAAAAGCTCAGAGGAAATTCAAAGGTTATTGTATCAAAACAGAAAAAAAACTGAACAAAAGGTGACTTTTCCAGTAAAATATATTATTAACTGAACATAAACCCACTGTCATTGATCCGACTCCATGGGTTTTACTGGTGAATCAGTGCTGTAGAAGATGACAGTGTTTCTACATTCACTACGGAGCCTCTGAACGTCCAAATAGGTCATATCTGATGACCATGAAAAGATGACAAACTGTATTTACATGTATTGATATGATTAGTGAATCAACAGTTTAGATCAGTAGATGCTTTTAGTCAGTGGTGGATGTTTGGGTCTTTATGGGTTAAGCCTCAATATTGGACTAAATAACACAATGAGAATACAAAATTCCTCATAGTGCAACCCTTTAAAGTAGGATTGGAATGATTATAAACAGGTGTCCATAAAGTTGGAATAATTTTATTTTCAGACACATTCCTCTTTTTATTCCTAATTATACACATCAGTAATCACATTCAGCCAGGTGTAATGATTACATAGTGAGTCTGTTACATTTTATTATGAATAAATCTCCTTGTCATAATTATTAAATGGGAACAGGTACAAATATTGTATTCCAGCTTAATGGGTGAGAGTAGAGTTGAAAAGTGCTACTTTCTGCACTGCATTTCATAGTTTCAGGGGCTGATGGTTCATAGTTTGGTTCTAAACATTTCGTTCTGTATCTGAGGGTCTAAACAGGTGTGTAAAACAGACAGTGATTCTTGTAGATGCGTATGTGTGTATGGCAATGGTTCCCAACCTTTTTTGGTTCATGACCCCATTTTAACATCACGAATTTATGGCGACCCCAGACATTCAAAACAAAGACTTTTTTTGCAAATAAACGTTAATTTTAGATGACATTTAGGCTATATAATGTATATTATTATGGACGGAGGCAGAAAAGCCAGGTGTAGGTTACTGCAAAGTGGGAATTTGATTTTCCTTGGTCAGGATATGTACAGTCAGTCCAGCTTGGATTTACAAGGCTGACAATTAATACTGAACAAACAACAACTCAAACTATGAATTATGAAAGAGCTGCAGCATCTGAAACCGACCACAATGAACATTTGAAAGATAAACAGAACCACAGTGCTGCAGTTTCAGACTCATGTCATGTCTTTATTGTATTGGGATTGTCTCTATCAATTCACCATTAATTTATGCATTTATTTATTTAAATTTTCATCAATTACTTGAAATTTCAGGCGACCCCATTTGAATTCCAGGCGACCCCATGTGGGGTCCCGACCCCAAGGTTGAAAAACACTGGTGTATGGTTTCAGTTGGTGTTTGTTTATAGTGTCAAATATGTGGTTATGTTCATTCATTTACCATCAAATAAATTTACATTGCATGCTATATAAATTATAGAAGTAGCTACAGTAATTGCTTTCCACCATATTTTAGGTTCCCTATGACTATGCCACAGTTGATCCAATTAATATCAAACACAAATACATAAAGACAGGATTCAGAAACAACTGGTTTTTATATTTATAGTTTTATGCTTATAGTCCACATACAGATTTCTTAAAGGAGTGATATTCTGCTTTTTTAAATGGAATTATGCATTTTAAAACATTTCCCTGTGGTCTGCGTAAAGTGTAAATGCTATGCTTGGGTCTGAATTCTTCATTAATTCAACTCTATAGGTCCATCTTCAACCCTATTTCTGAGTAATGACACCAGAAAGGTGGTTTTGAGCATTGGTCCTTTAAATGTAAATGAGCCACTTCATACCCCACCCCCTCCAGGTTGTTGACCGTGCTTTCTGTCCCATTCAGCAACTTGTGTTCGTTAATACAACCAACAACTGAACATTTTTGGTAATCGGCTTGAAGTTTGTCCATATTTTCAGTATGGACTACAACCGCTGCTGCTGACAAACAATTATGTCGTACTCGGAGAAATATTCATTGGAAGTCTTGACGTTATATGTGCAAATGTTGTGATGTAACTAGTTATAAAATGTAGCAAATTAAGCAGGAATTAAAGCAGGTTGTAGAAATCTACTTGATTTTTGCTGGAATGAATATGAAGATAGCTTTGCAGCACCTGGAGGGTTCAAATTCAAAGTTTTTGAACTATTAGGGTCCAAATACACAAATAAATGTACCAAAGACTAATAAAAGTGGGATCAGTGGGAAATTTTTGTCCGTCTTAGGCTTTATTTACTAACTTGTCCTGTAAATTACTGTATGTTGTAACTGTGTGTTGTATTTCTTGCTGCCTCTTGGCCAGGACTCCCTTGGAAAAGAGGTTCTTAATCTCAATGGGATTTTTTTTCCAGGTTAAATTAAGGTTAAATAAAATAAAATAAATTTATCAAGAACTAGAAGCACTCGGAGAGTGCAGACCTCTGCCAAGGCTGATCAGTGGCCCCCCCCGTGGGCCCCCCCACCCCGATCACCACCAAAATTTAATCACTTCTTCCTTATCCCATTTCCAACAAACCCTGAAAATTTCATCCAAATCTGTCCATAACTTTTTGAGTTATGTTGCACACTAACGATCAGTGCTCCCCCCTGTGGGCCCCCCCCACCCCCGATCACCACCAAAATGTAATCATTTCTTCCTTATCCCATTTCCAACAAACCTTGAAAATTTCATCCAAATCTGTTCATAACTTTTTGAGTTATGTTGCACACTAATGGACAGACAAACAAACAAACAAACACTGGCAAAAACATAACCTCCTTGGCGGAGGTAATAAATCACATTGTCGCAATCATTTCATGGGCAGAGGTAAAAGTATTTTATTCCAGGTCTATGGACAACAGTGTCCACAGCCTCAGTAAAGAGTAGTGATAGTGTGTTCTGTTATTGAAATAGTCTGGCTTCATGATAGAAAGTCCACCACCTTCAAGCATTTGGTCAAGTCGCTGTCATTACAGTGCTTCAGGCATATATATATATATATATATATATATATATATATATATATATATATATATATATATATATATATATATATATATATATATATATATATATATATATATATATATATATATATATATATATATATATATATATATATATATATATATATAAAAATTCCTGCATGAGCTGCATGCACTGATATATCAAAGTTACACTCTGTTTCACATGATAGCAGGTTACCGACAAATATTATCTTTCCCCATTTGTTACAGTCTGTTCCTCTTTGATAGCTTCAGTGATGAGAGTCCCAAAATCACAAGAGAGTTTTGATCAAAGACCCAGCTCATCCGTTTGAAAAACTGAATCCTGTGGCAGTGATGTGTGTTAAAAATCTGCTCTGTGTCTCTGTTTCCCGTAGGAGAGCACCTGCGTGTCTGTCCTCAGGGATACACCTGCTGCACATCCGAGATGGAGGACAAGCTCAACCAGCAGAGTAAACTGGAGTTTGAGAACATGGTCGAGGAGACCAGCCACAACATGAGAGCTACATTTGTCTCGAGGCATAAAAAGTTTGACGGTAAGTCCAAAGGGGGGAGTTGTCTGATCTATGTAAAATGTGGAAATGGAAACATATCATTTCACCTCTCTTTCCAAATGTCATAATTACAAATATTGAAAAAAAATTGGACACACCGATGTTGGGAAAAGGTTTTTCAGGCTTTTAAGCTTCAGGTTTCTCAAAACTTAAAGGTAGGGTGGGAGATCTTGGAAAAACGGTTCGAGCAAGCTACATTTTGAAAATACACAATTCAAAAGTCCAAACCCCTTTCTTCAGACTTCCCCCCAAAGCCACGCCTCCAGAGTACCGGAATGTGCAATGCTTGCTCCCGAGGCTTCCTGAGCTCTGAGCAGCATCAATGCCCCCCCCCGCGCTGGTCCACAGATACATGCGTACCTCATTCATTCTCCTCCACAAACCCCCCACTCTTACAATTCACCCCTCCTCTGTGGATCCATGCAAACCTCTGAATTCAGGTCTGTATATCAATATATTAGATTAGAAGTTGGACTTTTCACTTGTTATTTTGATACCTGTTCTAAGTAATCTGGGCCTAGTAAGAACAGCTGATTGCAGTCAGACTGATGTCAGGCTAGCAGCCCATTAAACTTTACTTTGAACACTGTAATCTGTGCATTTCACCATTATGTTTGTTGGCAGAACAGCCCCAATTCGTACCTAGCTGGCTAATGTTACATTCCCTAGTGATTTATGTTAAAGACAAAACAGTTTGCCAGTGAACTTTTCATCCTAATATAGCTAATATACCCAAGCTCTGGGTTTGGCTTCGTTTCCTGTACAAGTGCTCCAAACCTCTGAGAACGTACGATTCATACGAGCAGAGGGGGGAGGGACAAATGGCGGTTGAGTCTGATAAACATATCGCCATTCAATCATTTCGATGGGCCGGTTAAAATGATTGGATGTTGTTTTTTCAGTCCTGTCTATTCCACAGGTGGCTAATTTTTTTAGTTTTTGTATTGGAGCATTTAATTAATAGGTTGCAATCGTGGTGTGAAGGCGATTTTAAGCAATATAGTAGAAAATGCTCCAGGAAAACATCTCCTACCTCACCTTTAATCCTCATATTTTCTGTCAGCACACAATAAGATCCTGTTTTCCACATACAAACACACACAACATGCTTTTCTGATTCAGTGACAGATCAGCGCCTGATGTTGTGTCGGTGTTTTGTGTGTCGTGTGAGTGAAGCAACGGCCTCTCCTTGCACATACAAACAGAACACGACAGAGCTAATGTATCTTTGTGGTGAGGGTGTTATTGTCATTCTGTATGCTTCAACGCATTCCATCAGTGATTTTAAAGTCACTGTACTGTGCTGTTGGAATGTGCACAGCAGCAGATCAAGGTAAACTCTCATCGCATCTCGTACTGTTTCTTCTTTTACTGTATGACTTCCTCCCCATTGTTAATCAGCTGCCAGCAATTCCCTTTTGTGGTTCTATCTAAGTGGGAATAATTGTCTGGAAAGTTTCATATGAAAAGATTTGCACCATTTTCAATAGATTAATCTGCACGGACAGTTTTTTTTAAAACTTAACAAGCCTCTACACTAGACTTTTAACTTTAGAAGAAACTATTGCTGAACAATGATCCTAATAGTAATCCGGTCTTGATTTAGTAAAAGGTAGTTGGGTGTTCTGTTCCAGAGTGACTGATTACTTTGTGCTTGATGTTCAGTTGAAGGCTTTTTCTGTTTATTTTAACGAAGTGTCTATTGACACAGTACTATGGCATGAAATATCAGTTTGTCTCTTACCACAGAGCCAATCAGTGCCCTCGTTATATCATGTCTAGGCTGGTAACTTGCATCCCAAAAAAGTACTAAGGCAGTCAGATAGCGAATAGGTGAACCAGTGTCACTGCAAACATTCAGCTCACTTGGTAATGTATCAGACTGCTACGTGGAAGACTCGGGTTCCATTCCTGGTCTTTTATTTATTTATTTATTTTTATTTTTATTTTTTTTAAGATTTTCAAATGGGGGGTGGGGGCACCAGTAGGTAAATCCAACATTGACATAATGATCTCAATCAGCCACTGGGACAATGTTCAGAGTGCAGAATTTGGACCACAGCACTCAATACACAGAATTGACACAGCACTGAAGTCACACAGCACACTGCCACATTGAACGTGTTGCTCCGCCCACCTTCTCCAGCCTCCAGAGCAAAGAACACCATAAAACAACATATACAGTATTTACAACAATAATTCCGATTCTATACTATATACTATCACTGATTTTTCTTTTCTTTCATCAGTTGCCACAGTACTATGGTAGCAAAATGCACAAAAGAATGCACTGAAGTATACGTCATATATCACCACAGTTCTGTGGCAACAAGAGGATAATGAGTTCATGTAACAGTATCCATGATTGGCTGTAGTACAAATGCTAACATTTGATTGGCTCTGCAGCAATAGACAAACTGATATTTTGTGCCACAGTATTGTGGCAGTAGCCATTGCCTTATTTTAAAGTTTAAAATAAAAAAAAAAAGAGTTCCATCAGTTTTTTTCTTTTTCCATAGAGGATGAAGGATTGGGTGGTGTTGGGTCAATAAGTGAATATCTGCTTTTTCCTGCTTCCATACGTAACTGACAGCACTAACTACTGACTGATGTTACCCTAAATGTGACTCTGCTTTTCTACTCTGTGGGTCCAAATGGAACCTTGAAAATGAGGTTTCTGTTTTCCACATCAGTGTGAAAAGCGTAGACTTATATTTACACCTGCATTTAGTCTGCAGTGTGTAGTCTGTAGAACTGCAGAATTAATGATGGTGTGTATTTTCACACTCTGGAGTTCTTCCCTCTTGACTTTGGCTTCAGCTTTAATTGATCCATCTTTGACACACACAGAATACTGTGCATCACTGCGTGTGTAACTGGGAGATTTTCTTTCATAATTATTATGCATATTATCAGGAAATACGAGATGGTTCCAAATTTTGAGCAAAGCATGCAAAATATCCTCACTGCAAAATCTGCGTTTATATGACGTAAGAAAAAAATACAGTAACATTGTTCATTTAATATCTAATGATTGTGCTATGTTTATATTTTATTATAAACATATGTGTAGAACATGCATATTTTTTGCTCTCTGTATGAAACAGTGTGGAGGAGTTATGAACACAGTTTCTCGTGGGATTATTGTTGAGGTTGCAGGATTACTGTAAAAAACAAATTAAAATTGTAGGGTAAAGTATCCTTGAGAGGGTTTGGTTTTCAAGACCTCATTTCTTCCTTAGTTTTAAAAATGCTGGTTTTAGACGAATTCTAAGAAAAATGATGTGCACCAGGAGCACCAGAGAATTCAGGATGCTGCAGAAATGGCAAAGAGGCACACTGGATTTTTTCATTTATGAAATAGTGTGTGGGTGTTTTTGTTTTGGGTGCTCATTTTAACCCATAATCTTCAAGTCCTAAAAGTCTGTTTCTGTCTGTTGTTTTCTTACAAGAACTATGGTAAAATAAACTAAGAAAAAGTGCAATACTTTTCAGTCCTGTGATGTATTTGTGTCACACTTGAGCACACAGGTTTCAGGAGAAGAGTATGATTCAAAGATTCAAAGCGTCTATTGTCATGTGTACAGTAAAAAAAAAACAGGTTTCCCTGTACAATGAAAATCATACTTTGCCTTCCACACTGAATGCCACAAGAATTTAAGATAAATATAAAAGTAAAAGTATACAAATTGAAATAGAATAATTTAACGAGGGGATTACAACAGCCAAAACAATGATGAACCACTATCAGAGTTTTAAAATGTAATATTTAATCTTTAAAAAGTCACTACCTTTGCAAAATTTCTGCTGTTGGTTGCATGTTTTGATAAGAACTGTGTATGTTTTTTCCAGACTTTTCTGTGGAATTGGTGCAATACACAACAGTAGGAAAAGTTAATGATATAGAAATGAATAGAAATAAATCTCAAACAAATCTCAACTAAATCCAATCCAACTTTATTTGTAAAGCACTTTAAAATAACCACAGTGGACCAAAGTGCTGTAAAGAAAAACAGATAAAAACCAAAATAACAGAGTAAGATATAAGAATAGATTAAAAGACATAAAACTGTAAGGAAAAAAAATACATACATACCTAAAAAATACAGAAGAATAGATAAAACCAAAATAAAATAATAGAATAGAGTAAATGTCTTATTCTGTAAATGGATAATTGCTCGAAAAAGTGATGTAAGCACAGCCTGCACTAAAGATACAGTAAAACAGTTTTTTTTTTTCTGCATTAATAGGCTGATTTCAAAGATGACTTTGACATTAGAATAGTGTTTGTATCCATACAGTTAAATAGAAGCAGCAGAGACACACATCACTTGTGCAGTTCCATCCTCTACATATGCCTATATACTGCCAGGACACTCAACATCATATTCCATCTCCTTGTGTTAAGCTCCCTGAACCTCATGGGGTTTGAATCATCCCTCATCAATTTTACATGTCCTCATTTTTGTCCCCAGTTATTTATAGGAAACTATTATGAAAACCTTAACTTACTTTTTGATTACTGACTGCTTCCCCTGGAGGCTTGTGGGTTTTGATGTATTATTGAGTAATCCTGAAGCCATAAATGACTGTTGCGCACTGGAATTAAAGGTTTGGCTTCTCTGAATGTCCAATCATTTGGCCTAAGAATGTTTTTTTTCTCTAAGTATTTCTTATATTCTCCCATAGAGACTTAGAGGCTGGTTCTATTCCTTTCAACAGATGCACTAGAGAAACTGTCTAACTTTGCAGTATTGCAAGTCTGCAGTTCCTCAGCCTAGTGTGGTTACACTCCACAGACTTGTTTTGTAAGCCTCTTGAAGCAATAGTGTTCTCTGCTGTGAGTCTGTAGATGTCCTAATGAGAGTTAAATCTAATAAATACAAAATTAGATAAATATTTATGTGTGTGCATATGTGAGAAAGGTAACTGAGAGGCAGACAAGACAGACAGAGAGCGAGAGACTGAATGTGTGAAATGAGAGGCGAACACAGTTGCATCACATCTGTTAAAGATTAACTACAGTGGATGAACCATGATAAAAGGTGCCTCCTGCTCAGTTGAGTGATTTAAAATTGAAAACACTGCACGAGTAGTTTGCGTTCACAGCCTCAAGCTGTCAAATATATATTTTTACATCTTTTGTGTCGTATATTTAATATTCCAATATCTGTGTGAAGATTACATTTCAAACATGATTTAGTGAAAAATCAATCAGTCAATCTCATTTATCTCAGACATGGTTAATGGCACAGCCTCACATTTATCACAGCCACAAAATCAATGATTTTCTCAGTTTCTAGAATTTGTATATCGAAACACAGTATGTTACAATGCACTAAAAGATTGTGGCTTGTAACACCTTTCTGTGAGACTTGCATTTTCATTCACTGTCGAGGCCAGAGAAAACAAAAGCCAGGAACTGTGAGTAAACACTCAGGGCAGATTGGTTTGACATTTACTGTTTGTGTTGAGTGTGATGCAATTACATGATATGATCAAAACATGCCCAATTATTATGGCTTTACAGGTTTTGAATGTGAGAAAATGTAGGAAGATTTTTAGTTAAAAAAAAAAAAGAAAGAAACACGTGGTGCCAGGCACAACAAACCCTGCCCCTCGCATGTATTGTAGCTTATTTTGGCATCAATCCAGGTGATGTCATCATGTCTGTGTGCTGATGTCAACATATCAATTTCCTCTATATATGTGCCAAGTTTGAAGTCAATTGAAACAAAATGTATGTTTTTATAGACATTTGAAATTTTGCCCTTTATAAGTAAATGGGAGAAAACAAATTATTTTTAGAAATTATTAATAATTGGAACTTTAACCTACTTTTCCCAAAATATGAGATCTGTTCTGAGTTACAGGCAATCTATAAACCAAATCTGGTCTGAATTCAACTAATAGTTTTGCTGCTAAAGTGTTAACAAACAAAGAACAAAAAAACAAGCAAACCGAACCAAAAACAATACCTCTTGCCTCCTCTTCGGGGGGGCAGGGTAACAATGTAAAATTTGTAACAAGATGAATGCAAGACAAAAACTCATCTTTAGTCTTTGATTTTGTGATGTAGGTCTTAATTCATAGTGTACACTGACTTTCACAACGGTGAATAAAAACCAAGTGCAATCTGAGTTCTTACGCAACAAGATGAAACCCATGCACAACATAGTTATGTGTAGTTTTAATCTCTTCTTTATGGTCAAACCAGTTCACAGATCGAAGGAGAGAAGTCAAATCAGATATGATAAACTCCTTCCAACACAAAAATACATGATTTAAATTATGTAAAATAACACAACATTTTTACATTTTTTAAAATAAAATAGAAAATAAACCTCACAGACAAAGTAAAAACTTACACTGTATGGAATAAAAACTACTGGGACACATCACATCTGCAGCTTAAATGAACTCCCATTCCCACTGACTTTAAAGGGGTCATATTTTGCTAAACCCACTTTTATTAGTTTTTGGTACATTTATGTGTGTATTTGGACCCTAATAGTTCATAAAGTTTGAATTTGAACCCTCCAGGTGCTGCAAAGATATTTTAAAATTTATTTTGGCAAAAATCCAGTGGATTTCTACAACCCTTTTTAATTCCTTCTTAATTTTTTTACGTGTATAACTAGTTATGTCGTGACATTTGCACATATAAGGTCAAGACTTCTGATGAACATTTATCCAAGTACGCTATAACTGTTTGTCAGCAGCAGCAGTTGTGGTCCATACTGAAAATATGTCCAAACTTCAAGCTGATTACCTAAAATGTTCAGTTATTGGTTGAACGAGACAGAGCAGCACAGCCAACAACCTGGAGGGGGCGGGGCATGGAGTGGCTCATTTACATTTAAAGGGCCAGCGCTTAAAACCACCTTTCTGGTGTTATTATTCAGAAATAGGGTTGAAGATGGACCTGTGGAGTTGAATTAATGAAGAATTCATACCCAAGGAGAGTATTTACAGTTTATGTAGACCACAGGGAAATATTTTAAAATGCATAATTCCATTTAAAAAAAAAAAAAGCAGAATGTCACTCCTTTAACACCAATTTGCCGATGGACTGACGTGACCACTGGGGGGAGCAATGAGTCCCTCTGCTTAAAGCAAAAGGACACAGTTAGAACCACTGGAAGAGACAACTTTTAGTGTTAAATTAAAAAAGTGATAAAAGCTAGAAGCAATATTTTCACCACTGGACACATCTCTAAATGACAAGAATGGAGTTTGATGCTGAAATCACAGCATTTCTGCTACACTTGAGGCTTATGAAGATATAAAGTTATTATGTGATGTTATCTTCACAGACCTTGTTTGGACAAATCAAAACAGGTCTTTAGTGCAGCTATTGACAGCACAAACTTTAGAGAAAGTGGTGCTAATTTGTGGTTTTACTTCTGTCTAGAAACAGAGCTGTGTTCTGGTACGTGACTTTCTCTTGCTGTTGAGAGTTTGGAACATCAATACTACCCACAACCCATTTAAAGCTACTGTCTTAAATGTAAAAACTCTTTTGCAGTGAATGTTTACATCAAATAATATAGATAATCATGTTGGAGGCCTGTTGCAGCTATGCCTGTCTATTCAGTGGTAAAGTTGGGGAGCTTCAGTGTTTTGTGTGAAATGTAGAATATCATTAGCTGTTAAAGCCAGTGGATTTACCGCTAGGTTAACAGACAGAAATAGAGAACGCTCCTTTATTTCTGTGCCAGCATCTGCCTTTCTATTTGTCACTTGTCCTTGTTGTATGGTAGATGCTCATTAGATTCAGCTTGGTTGATGTTTTTCCTTTCGGTCGTCTCACAAGACCTCAGCTAGAGATTAGTGTGTGTGGTTGGTTGACTAAAGTCTGGGTTGAGCAGAGGCCTTGGTTGACTGAGTTCTTTGATCCTGCCCCAGTAGAGCTTCTCTGTTCAACGTTGAGAACAGCAGTGCCCCTCATTCACATCGGCAATCCCTTATTCACACCCGACTAAAACCAAGACTGACTCGAACACAACACCCCATTTTCTCTAATCTGTGCTCTCTACAAATTCACAACCTCCTAGTGAACCGTGTAAGACTGCAAAAACACAGCTTGACTTATTGCTTCTCACACATTCATTCTGTATCTGTAACATTTATCAACATTAACATTTATCTTTATCTGTAAGGACATGTACAATTCCGCTGTATTAGTTTAGAATGGAAAATAAAATAATTGATTTTAATCGTTATTTATGGATTGCAGAGTGTTTGTCACAACAGGCGTAAAGCGCAATTTTCACTGAATTGTAAAGTGGTGAATGGGGCTGAAAATATCTTCCTCAGTGTTATAATCATCAGCACAATGGTTCTGTGTATAATTGTGTGGCCTTTTACAAGCAATGAGAGGAAAAGACAAAGCTTTGATGGAAAATCACTGACTGATGAGTCACTGTCAACAGTGCACTTCAGAACTGACCCCATTAAAACAACAGGGTGAAACATGAAGGCTTATGAATGACTATGATGTAGCTCATAACCTCAGCAGTAATATCAAACTCATGTATCATTTCCATAATGGACAAATTTTTTCCTCAAACTAAAAGCAATTTCCTCATTCATTCATGGAACAATGTCTGTATTATAAAACTTTTTGATCTGACATATCTAGCTATGTATCTATGCCATACTCTCACATATTCAGGCCAATCTTCACACTCATATTTTAGCATTCTGTCGGCAATGGAGAAAGGTCTGACTGAACCCATTATAATCTTGACATATGGGGAAAAACACTCTTGTATTCCTTTATAACAGTTAAAATCATCTTGGACAGTGTTAGGCAGTGGAAGTAGAGGACATTTGCAGGAAGGGAAGGTGAGCCTTGGCATTATAATGATGAAATCCCCACAAAAGAACCAGACCTGACTCATTTCATGATTGAGATCTTTGTCAAAATGTACCGTATTTAGTGTGTAATTTATAGCTATCAGTGTGGTGTGCTTGTGAGGGGGCTTTTGAAAATGGTATCTGGCCAATACATTCTCACTTCCAAGTGTTCGCAGACTCCTGCTTGTCATGGACATCACATCCGAATGCCTAGGGTCCCACTACACTGGCAATTTTTAATAGACCATGCAGGCAAGGCTTCATTTTTTGATGCGTGGGATACACATGGGGATGCATGGTGTCATTTTCCATTATGTGGGATAAAGATGTTTAAACAATGCCATAGTCACAGTTATGTTAGGTTTAGGCATTAAAACTAGAGCTGCAGGTATTGATTATATTTGTAATCTATTAGTTTATTTATTTAACGAATATTTGAATAACCAATAAAATAGTAAAAACGTGAAACGGACATATCTGAAAATTACAACAACTTGTCCCTTATTCCCGAACCAGTTAAAACACCACAAAAAGTCTAAAAGTAAAAGTATCTCTCTATCTCTCTCTCTATCTCTCTATCTCTACCCACCTACCTACCACTCTGGCGTACGTCAAATAAGTTATGGGTAGGTTTTGTATAAGTTAAGAGCATGCTGAAGCACACTGGTATAGGTCATAGTACAGCGAGGTCATCAAGAATTTTTGTGCGTGCACACATTTTTTCGCCGTATGTCAGCATATGTCTCATATGTGAGCCATAAGTTGTAGATAACTTATGCAATCGTGACACATGTTCACACATTACTTGTAAGTTACTCATAAGTTGAAATGGTTACCAATGCACCATTAATCCATTAGTCATATTACAGAAACGAGCAGTACAAATCATACATAAGGTTGAATTTCTAGAACACACTCATAATCTCTTTATTCAGTCAAAACTATTAAAAATCCATGATCTTGTAAAATATTGTACAGCAATAACCTTATTTAGAGCATTCAATAAATTACTACCAAGTAATATACAAAAAAAACTTCACAATTCGGAAGAGTACTCATAATTTGAGAGGCTTTGGAGATTTCACATTACCCGAATTTCGAACCACTCGTAAACATTTTAGTTTCTGTATGTGGAGTGAAACTTTGGAACAGTCTGGACATCCAACACAAGCAATGCCAAAATATCCACCGATTTAAACTGTTATACAAAAATATGGTCTGGTCCCAGTATAAAGATGGAGGGTCTTAATACTGATGTTACATCAATATTCTGTCTTATATGTTCATGTGTGTTTGTTGTTCCTCATCTAGTTGGTATGCGTTGTCCATTATCATCTGCTATTATTCTTACATCGCTGGTATGTGCTACCCTTTACCATTAGTGCTATTGTAGTTTGTTTTTTTTTTGTTTTTTGTTTTTTTTTCTTACCAGTGTTGGTATGTAATTATTGCTATTCTTTACCACTTGTGGTATTGCAGTTTTTTTTTTGTTTTTGCCATTGTCGGTAGGAAATTGTTATCATGTAAGTTGACGGTTAACTGTTACCGGTGATAACACCACCAGGAATGTACTTTGTTTCTATTTTTTTTACACACATTTTGGTTATGCAATGTAAATACTGTCAAATGAGTTTATTCTAATTTGGTATGGGCCTATTTTGTTCTGTTTTGTCCATTGTTCTGGCTTGAAGTCGAAGGACAGGAGTGAGTATTTAAAATGTTATTATGTTCAGTTATTTGATGATGAGAATGGGGGTGGGATTGAATAAGTTTTTCTTCTTCCCATTCCTTTTCGAGTATAAATGAATCTTTTTTTTTTTTTTTTTTTTTTTTTTTTTTTTTTTTTTTTTTTTTTTGGGAATTGTGAATTTGTTTGCATTCTATAAATACTCAAAATAAACAAACAAATGAATGAATGAATGAAATACGTTGAGATAATGTCTAGCGAATCCAAAAAATAATTATTTCTAACCCGAGTAACATGCTTTGAACCTATGTGGAACTTGTATCGCACTTATCTCCAACACATATTGACGTTTGTAGACATATTTGACGTGTTTTGAATGACCTCTTTTCACTTCTTCCAGACATGCGGCAAAGCATTTCAGCACCTCCCCTCTGGACAGCGACCAGAGTTTGTTGTGTAGTAGGAGATAATACCTGTAATACCTAATATCACCATAATCTTCAAATTTAGAATTGTATTTAAAAAAAACAACAAACTAAATAAAATACATTTAAATTAAATACTCATTATTAATTTTACAAAGCCACATAGATAGGCAGCAGAGGGATGAAAGAGCCACCTGGTACAACAGTGGCGTTGACGGGAGGAACCCGTCAGTACTCCTCCAGACGCCGTAGTGAGCAGAGAGATGGAGGATCCAACTCGAGGATACCTATTATCTGTTCTCTGATGGTGCTGATACTGCAGTGTTCAGTGTGGTTATGATTTGAATCCTTATGGCAGCCTTTTTATTGGCTACGACATTTACAACACGCTGAGCTTTCATTTGGTATAAGTTATTCATAAGTTATCAAAACGTTCTATGTAAGTTATGTATATGCTCGAAAAATAGTTGCTCGATAGTTCAACCTATGCCAGCATTTTAGAGAAATTTTGATACGTTGGCATGCGCTGCTTAAATTGTCAAGGTGTGACAGGGCCTTTAAGAAATAAACCTGAATATTTTGACTGTTTGAGTGAAAGCTTAAACGTTTAGAGGAGTAAGTGAGGGTCACAATGAAGAAAAGTGAGCAGACAGACATTTCTGCCTTGTCTTCATTTCTTCTGATTTATTCTCCACGCTATTTGTGTTGATCCTGGCGTCATGTGTGTCACAATAAGTGTTCATGTGAAACATAACAGGAACTAATGTTTAGAGGCAGCAAAATTAAAGAAATTGAAGCTTCGATTCAGGAAAATTGTAATCAAGTAATTTTTTTAATTGATTTGAGTTTGATGAATCATTTCAGCTCTAGTTAAAACAATTTCGTTAAAGGGGTCATATTTTGCTAAGCCCACTTTTATTAGTCTTTCATACATTTATTTGTGTATTTGGACCCTAATAGTTCAAAAAGTTTGAATTTGAACCCTCCAGGTGCTGTAAAGCTATCTTTATATTCATTCCGGCAAAAATCGAGTGGATTTCTACAGCCCGTTTCCATTCCTGCTTAATTTGTTACATTTTATAACTAGTTACGTCATAAAAGGTCAAGACTTCCAACAAATATTTTTCAGAGTATGCCATAATTGTTTGTCAGCAGCAGTTGTAGTTAAAAATGACAATATGTTCAAACTTTGAGCCGATTACCTAAAATATTCAGTTGTTGGTTGTATTAACGAACACAAGTGGCTGAACAGGACAGAAAGCAAGGTCAACAACCTGGAAGGGGGTGGGGCGTGGGGCGTGAAGTGGCTCATTTGCATTTAAAGGGGCAGTGCTCAAAACAACCTTTCTGGTGTCATTACTCAGGAATAGGGTTGAAGATGGACCTGTGGAGTTGAATTAATGAAGAATTCAGACCCAAGCAGAGCATTTACAGTTTATGAAAACAAAAGGAAATGTTTTAAAATGTATAATTCCATTTAAAAAAGCAAAATATCACTCCTTTAAGGTTAGAAGAAGAGCCAGAGAATGGCCGAAATAAGGACAAAGAAAACTTCTCCCATATATATACACTACTACATGGTACAGTTAGTCTACAAACTTTATTTTTCCAAACCACCTCCTGCCAACGTTTTTGCGGCAAAACGTATATCTTACATTTCTGAAATCTAAGGACTTGCAATGACTTATATCTGATATCTTGTGTACTATAAATGGATAGCTACTACACAGGCACCCAGGCCAAGGAAAACAATAACTTTTGGCATAACTTCACCTACATCCAAGGTGCATGAAGGGGAAACAACTTAAAGCAGGTCAAGAACTCCACTAGCACTTGGAGTGGAATAACTTTATTAAATATTGGATGGCACTATTTGACTAGTGGCCAAACAAAAAACAGACGCCAAGAGGTCATGAACAAATGCAAAATGTGATGACTTGGGGGTAAGATCTGGCTCAACACTGTAATGTGGGTTAGACGTAGGTGGACAGGTGGCAGGCGGCCAGTTAACATAGAGCCCCAGGTACCTTAGCTCAGAAAGTTGACTTAATGAAATACCAGTGTAAGTGCAGTTTAGTTTTATAATATGATGCCCTGTCCTCACTGATGCAGATATTTTCCAAATTGGATATATTTCTCTCTTGCCCACATGTGAACTGTTTCAAAGCTCCAGTTTGTGTGTATCCATGTGGAAACGGGTGAAAACAGAGACTGGAAAACAATGGTATCACAGCCTTCTAGTGGACGTAGCAGAAGTCGAAGTATATTCAATGATGTGCCACGATGCCCTGGAGACAGTGTGTTTATGACATATAAGAAACCACCGTAACCCACACCAAGACCAAAGCAACACTGTGGTGCAGTGGTTCCTTATATGCCATCAACACACCCTCTCCAGAGCGTTATGGTGCACTATCAGTCCACTGCAAGAGGGTCCTCTTTTTATTGTGTTCTCCACATATCTGCACTGTAAAATGGTTAACGGTCAATCAAAATCCCCCATAGGTGTGAATGTAAGAGTGAATGGTTGCTACTTACGATCCTCCAGAGGATTAAGTGGTTCTAAAATAAATGAATGAATGAATGTTACCAAGACGCACATCAGAGAAGCAATGACAGATCCGTTTCAATGATCTAAACTGTGTCTGTGTTGTCATGAAAAGAGCTACAGGTGGTTTCTACACCGACAGTAGTCTACAGAGCAAAGCTACACCACTTCTATTCTGCACTATATCTACCTATCATACATGTAGGGATGGGAATTAATAAGAATTTAACAATTCTAATTCCATTATCGATTTTGCTTATTGATCCAATTCCTTCTCGATTCTCTTACACTGGTCTACAATTTTTTAGAAATGATTTGCTTCAGACATTAAATTTGCTAAATGTTATGCATTTTAATAAGATTAATTGGAAAATAAATGACAAAAGTGCCAGTTTGCTAATGTTTTCAAGCTATATGATTAAGTGTTATTACACATATATATTGGTTTATGTACATTTATATAATAGTTTTATAAATCTTCCACTAAATAGTACCTGTAAAGTGAATGTATTCTAATGTGCAGACAGTGTTTTGAAGTAGATCTTGTAGCTCTGAGACAAATATTCCTTTTGAGTCAAACCCATTCTCTCATTAATTCTTGAGTTTCACATTTTGACCTAAGGCTATATCTTGGAAAGTTTAGCCAAACAGCATTTTTGACTTGATTTTTCTTTATCAGTTACTCTCATGTGGTAAAATTTCATTACTTTTATTCTGGACGCATTTTCCTTGTAGACCAGTGTTATCGATTCTCATTGGGTGAAGGAATAAAAGAGTACAAATAGGTTTGTCTGCATTAACTGTCTTTTAAATTTCCATCTCTGTACAGAAAATATAACAAACAGTATGCACAAATAATAATGCTGGGCCCAGAATTTTTTTTTTTTGTTTTTTTTTTGGGAGGGCGGTGAAACTTAAGATGCTTTACTAATTCCTCCATGTCTCCCGCTGTTGTGCACCTCTTTTTCCCTTTCCCTAAACTTTTATTTGAGGGGGCAGGATGTTTGTTGCCCCCTCTAGAACCGGGCCCGGATGACGTCCTGGTGTTTGCTCTGCTGCTAGATTTACAAGCGTCGCTAAGTAGCGTATCAAACACGTGACATTCATGCAAATGAATAACATGCTGTGTGGACAAATGTTTCAGCATATTGGATGGATTTCCCCCTCTGAAGAAATGGAAGCTTTGCAAGTGTTACAAGTGGCGCTGGTGTCATCTTTTCACATGAAATATAGCCATACTTGGGAGCGTTTCTGCCTGGATGCCACGTTGGCTACATTCTAAACCAAAACAATGCAGCGTACTTGTGACATCATCACACATGTGCAACGAAGGCGGAATCGATAAGCAGAATCGTTAAACAGGAAGGCAAACGATTCAAAGGAATTGAGCTACCGGGAACTGGTTCTCAAAAAGAACCGGTTCTCAATTCCCACCCCTACATACATGAGCAGTAAAATATACAAGGAATACCCTACAGCAGGGATGTCAAACTCATTTTAGTTCAGGGGCCACATTCACTCCAATAAGATCTCAAGTGGGCCGGATCACTAAAATAATAAGTGATAAAAGTAAAATTAAATTATGTCAGTGTTTACATCTATAAAGTTTCCTTAAAAATCTGAATAACATGGACAACTTTAAATGTCTTAAGAAAAACAGGTGCAATTTTAACATTATTCTGCCTCAGTTTTTCATTTACACATGTGCATAACAACTTACTTTACAATTACAAAAACACGAAATATTTACTAACGGGCAGAATATTCTTAAAATTGCTCTTACCTCTCTTAAGACATTTCAGATTGTTCATATTTGTTCAGGTTATTCATATTTTTTGAAAAAGGAAAGTTTGTTGATGTAAACATTTTCATGTAATTTTACTTTTTTTACACTAAAACAATGAGAAATTTGCGGTTGTCATTATCTCTAGGCTACTACGATAGTATTTTACTGGACTGACCCACTTGAGATTATATTTGTCTGTAAGTGAAACCTGAATTAAAATGATTTTGAGACCATTGATTGTTAATATCTTCAGTGGAATTTTTGCATTTCACATATTCATCCCAAAGGCCAGATCTGACCCTTTGGCGGGCCGGATTTGGCCCCCGGGCCACATGTTTGACACCTGTGCCCTACAGTGAGTTCTCGTGCAAACTTAGAGCATTGCACTGCGTTTACATAGTGTGAACTCTCAACCCTGAAACATCACTGCAAAGAAAAGAGCGCAACCACCATGGGGTACTATTTGATCTTACAGTAATATCACATTAACTGGACTGTGTTTGAACATGCAGATAGAAAAAGGAGAATTCAAAATGGAAGAGTCAGCCATTAGCATCTGTATCCCACCAGATACTTCCTTTGACTGAAATGATTTGTCCAAATAGTGGAATAATCTAAGTGCTAATTGAAATAAAATCAATCATCTACAAATATAAACCTACATCTGCAGTTCGTCCTCTACAGTATAGTCTATTTTGCTGTATTGTCATAGGTCAAACTTGATGAAAAGTTACACCCAAATAAAATTTCACAGCTCTTTGCATCCTCAGAAAGAATATTTAACCAATGTCTTCAAAATATTGATTACTCTTGTGTTACTCACACAGAGTCGATATATTTAGCCTATTTGTCAATATGTTAGATGTAGAGATTGATTCACACCCCACACAGCATTTCCCCTTCTTTTGTTATAGAATCTCTTTGTGTGTCTCTCCTAAAGAAAACCTTTCACTGTGCTTTTAAGACGGAGACTGGAGTGCTGTCACTTTGGCGCTATCGGATTCTGTCTGAAGAAAGTGGCTTTTCAGAGTCCTATCATGGTTTAATTTAACAGCAGGACATTTTTTTTCTTCAAGAGATTCATCAATATCTACTGAGTGAAAAGCAACAAACAAAATATTGTAAATATTTTTCCTCTAAGTTGCTGAAGGATCTCAACCTTATAGTAGTTCTCTGTTATTATTCAGTGTACTGATAAAGTCTCTGATAATCTGCTTACTTTTTCGACACATCATCAAACCACAAACTCGGAGACTACATTTATTATTCATGGAAGACATTCATTGAAGTACTTACTAAGTAAAATTTTGAAAATGTCTACAATTCATAGCTGACATCAAATAGTTACATCAAAACAACATCTCAAAGGTCCTCATTATGCTATACTTGCCCCAGTTCAGCTCTGAAGTTATGACCTAGAATTATAATTATCCATTTGTAGTTGGGAGTATTATAATGCTTTCATAAAATAAATGACTTGTTCTCTTAAAAATGTGGAAGTCTATCCTATAAGGAAAAAAAAAAAAAGAAGAATGCATATTTTGCTTCTGCAAACTTGAACGATAAGTTGTATTAATTGCATCATGCGCAAGCTCTACTTCTGCAGTTTGAACACTTGTGGTGTGGACTGATTTGTATTTCCCATTATCCTTTGTGCATAATATAATAGCCAACATTACTAATTTATAGTAGGAATAAATTAAATAAACGGGTTACACTTGATAGAGATTCTGACAAGATTCAGCCCCATTTGGACATTATTCGCTAATTTATTTTGGGTAGTTGAAAGTTTGGCTGCTACGTCCAGCTGGGCTTTAATTTGCTGGTGAAGGTTAAGTTACTCAAACACAACAGGCAGTTTCTGTGAAAAGGCACTGACACTGATGTTGAAAATGCAGAGACTCAACACTAATGAAAACGATTATCCAGAAGCATATAATTAATACAAGTGATTATAATAGAAAGAGTTTGTTTGTAGAAAAATCATTACCATCAAATGAGTTAATATATCAGTCACAGTTATGGCTTTATCTGTTTCTTAAATCTATAGATTTGTGTGTATAGTTGGTGCAAAATGGGAAACACTGTCCATGTGATCTACTGTTAAATGGCATGGATTTAAAAAGGCAACATTTTTTTTATTAACCCATAAAAACCCAATGCTACTTTTGCGGTACTTCCAAAATGATTTTTTTCTCTCTATTTAACCATTCTTAAATAATTTATCACCATTTGATATAATATTATCCTCTATGTTTTGTGGGTTTTTTGTGTAAATGATGAGTTTTCCTATATTCAATTTACAGATCATGTAGGTATACATAAAAGTTCATATTAAAGTTGAGCGTTATTATATCAAAAACAGAGAAAACTGAACAAAAAGTGTCTTTTTCAGCAATGATATCAATAAGTGAATATAAACCCAGTGTCTCCATCCACTATCATTTGTCAAACTTTATAGGTTTTACTGTTGAATCGATGTTGTAGAAGATCACAATGTTTCAACGTTCACTACGGAGCCTCTGAACGTCCAAATGGGTCATATCTGATGACCATGGAAAGATGAAAACCTGGATTTTACACCAATTATGTCCATGTCTTAATAGGATTAGTGGTTCAACAGTCATTAAACATTATAGATGAGTAGATGCTTTTGGCTGACAGTGGCTGTTTAGGTTTTTATGGGTTAATGTAAATTTATTTTATGATATGGTTAAGGATGGAGGGAATAAGAAGGAAGAAATTGTGAACTATGAGCTTTCTAATGGCATTCCTACTGTATTTTAATGTAATCCACTCATGGCATTTTAACACCAGAAAATATATTTCTAGATATATTTCCACCCCAGTTATCAATGTAAAATGTTACATATATAATCACCGGCCACTTTATTAGGTACATCTGTTCAACTACTAATATCTAGCAGGTCAAACATGGCAGCAACAATGCATTTAGACATGTAGACTGAGTAAAGATGGTCTGTTTAAGTTTAAACCAAGTGTCAGGATGAGGACGAAAGGTGATTTAAGTGACTTTGAACATGGCATGTTTTTTGGTGCCAAACAGGCTATTTCAGAAACCGCTGATCTGCTGGGATTTTCAAACGCATCTCAAGGATTTACAGAGAATGGCCTAAAAAAGAGGAAATATTCAGGGTGTGAGGGGTAGTCATTTGCTTGGAAATACCTTGTTGCTGCCAGAGGATAGAGGAGAATGGACAGACTGGTTTGAGCTGAAAGGCAACAGTAGAAAAACACTGGATACAACTGAGGTATGCACAAGAGCGTCCCTGAACAGGCAACATATCAAACTCAGAAGCAGATGGACTCCAGCATATACACTCACTAGCAGCTCTATTAGGTACACCTAATACGTGCAAGGTGTACCTAATAAAGAGGACGTGGACAGCAGTGGCCTATCAGCACCAGTAAAGCCTTCTCTGCAGGATTACTGACCTACATTTACACCATATATATATATATATATATATATATATATATATATATATATATATATATATATATATATATATATATATATATATATATATATATATATATATATATATATATATATATATATATATATAGTGGGGAAGCAAAATTTACAATATTTTGAGGCAGGGATTGAAAGACAGTGTATGACCAATTAGTTTATTGAAAGTCATGAGAATTTATTTGCCACAAGAAAATTTCCATAATAGAAAATGTTTTTATTCTATGTGTCCTCCTTCTTTCTCAATAACTGCCTTCACACGCTTCCTGAAACTTGCGCAAGTGTTCCTCAAATATTCAGGTGACAACTTCTCCCATTCTTCTTTAATAGTATCTTCCAGACTTTCTCGTAATAGTTTTGCTCAGTCATTCTCTTCTTTACATTATAAACAGTCTTTATGGACACTCCAACTATTTTTGAAATCTCCTTTGGTGTGACAAGTGCATTCAGCAAATCACACACTCTTTGACGTTTGCTTTCCTGATTACTCATATGGGCAAAAGTTTCTGAAAAGGTATGGATAATAGTGTTAGGTATGATTATGACATCAATATACGTTTGGTTTCAAAACAATTGACGTAGTGCCTGCTGAGAAAAAACAACTAAATGTTCATTGTAAATTTTGCTTCCGCACCCTGTGTGTGTGTGTGTGTGTGTAATTTTTTTTTTTTTTTTTTTTTTTTTAGTTTACTTTATTTCGAATATGCAACAAGACAAAGTAATCTTACTTAGTCCTTAGAAATAAAACAGGTAGTAATAAGTCATGGAAGAAAACAAACAAAAAAACCTTATACATATACATGTCTTCATTTGCACATTTGAAAAGGAGTGGGAGGAAGTAGAATGTATTTACTTCCACCCCTTCTCCACACAACAGTCCATCAAACAATTAGACAAAGTAAACAACAACAGCAATCAAACAAAACATACCAATCAACAAACACAGAAAAATCCCATTTACGACACATTTTTTATTATAACTCAACAAATGTTGATTAGAATTTAATATAATTTGACATACACATGACTGGTACCAAGTTTCAACTTTTTCTGCTGTATGGAACAACCTGGAAACTGTTTAATTTAAAAAGAAATAGTTGATCCACACATGCACACCGTTCGGGATGCTTGGCGGAGGGTTGCGTTCTCCTAACACATGTTTGATATTTAGATTCAATCCATTCCACTAAACCACTTCATAACATGGAATTCATGTCTTATTAAGATTTGTTTTAGTGAAATGTTTCATATTTAGTTTCCATCTGTATTCATAACCACCCTCTCTAGCTGTGAGCAATTTCTTAATGTTACTTGGAAGGAATTTATTTCTTGCTTTGTAATATGCTGGTTTAGATTTAATGGGTATTTTCTCAACACGCAATGGCGAAGAGGGGAAAATAAATGGATTTCATTGCAGACATAATAAAAAGTAAGCTGTAGTTTTGCTAAGTGTAATGAATTTTAGTAATATTCTTTATGTTTTTGTTATTTTATTAAGTATTTTATTAAGATGATGTATGTGGTGCAGCTGTGGCTGTAGTGAAAGGAGACCAGCTGAGTTGTGTTCACTGGGTTTCTAGTTTTAATAATGGCATTCATTTGAGACACCTGTCTTTGATTCAACAGTAGTATTGATGGAATAGTATCGGTGTTAAAAGGTGGATTAAGTCATGTACAGCACCTACGGAGGCAATAATGGCAATATTTTGAACAAGGAACGTTAGAACAACTTTAGATACTTGTATTTCAGCTTTATTGTGTTTTAACTCTTCATGGAAGTGTTAAATTGTGTTTCATAGAAATGTGTGTATTCATACACTGGAAAAAAAAAACAAAATCTTACCAAGTGTATTTTTCTCATTTCTTGTCAAAATATTTCATCATGCTTAAAATAAGACATAATCACCTAAAGAGTAACTTTCCAGTGAGATATAAGAACTCATTTTTAGACAATAGATCTTGAAAATCTTATTTCAATTAATCTTACCAAGAAAATGTTCACTTGTTCCATTGGCAGATTTATTAAGCAAAAAAAAAAAAAAAAAATCTTGAATTAAGCAAAAACTCGGCCAATGGAACAAGAGAAAATTATGTTGGTAAGATTTCTTGAAAAGAGATTTTCAAGATCTAAAAATAAGTTCTTATATCTCACTGAAAAGTTACTCTTTAGGTGATTATGTCTTATTTTAAGTGTGATGTGATATTTTGACTAGAAATAAGAAAAATACACTTGGTAAGATTTTGATTTTTGCAGTGTACTGTATGTAACTAAAGATTCGATTTAAGTATCATTAGCAAATGTTTAGAGTTTAAGAAAGAAGAAAAAACAAACCACACTTAGATTATACTATGTATCTATGGTCTAAAGAAACACACAATGATACAGTTTTTGAAGTGAAATATGCTATCATTTAGACTGGTGTATTTTTTATTTTATTTTATTTTTTTAATGTTTCTATTAAATCACACATGCTACGAGGGCCGTTCAATAAGTTCATGGCCTCACCCAGAAATACTGGTTGTTATAATACAGGATGTTACATTCTTTCGTGATGGGATAGTGATGCTTGAACATCGATGGACCAAGTGCATTGCTGTAAATGGAGATTATGTTGAAAAATAAAATATAAATTATCAGTCTGTGTTGTTCTGTTCTGGGTGAGGCCATGAACTTATTGAACGGCCCTCGTACATACAAATCACTGTAAATAAAAAACAAAAAACAAGTAAACTGTTGGACTATTTTTTTCTGCTGGTCCGAATATCTGAATACCTGGTACAAGACACATATAGTGCAGAACATAAAACAAATGTGCCTGACACAAAGGACAGGACAGGACACAGTAACCATGTAATAGTACAAGGCCCTCATTACACAAGAGATGACACTAAATTACACGGGGCAGGACACTGATGAGGGCAGGGCATACATTGATTTAACCCCTACAGTGCAATGATTGTGCTGAATCCTCTGTGACAGTCTCATGTCCATTTCTGATGAAATCTAAAACCATGTGGACATGCAGTTCCTGGAAGCATTCATAAATAAATAACCTCTGTTTTGATGCCCATGTGTTATCCTAAGTGAATGTCAGGAAGACTGTAATCCTCTGAGGACGGAGAATGGGGTCTGTCCGGCAGTACTTTAGCTGAGAGTTGGTGGCAGCCTCCATCATCTGGCACAAGCTGCAGCCCAGTGTCACTTTTGTACTTCAGGATGGATGGCTCTGCATGGCCTGGACACTGTTAACTCTGTCCCACTGGTGAGCTTCAAGGAGAGGCTATAAGAGGCATACCTCTCCATGAACCACTGTAGCAAAAATGAGGAAGAAATCCAAGGACCTAGTGCAGTGTGATTTTTCTTTTCAATATATTTATTAAATTTAAACTTTGTGTCAGATATTATAGACTGTGGAAAACTTACTTAGAAAAAAATCCTTTCACAGCGATATTGAGTTTGCTCAGGTTACAACTGATATCCTACTGTCTATTGAGACAGATGAAAAATGTTACCCCCCTCGTGCGAAGGTGGCAATATGCTTCCCTCATAGATCCCCACTGTTCAGTTCTCTTTTGATTTCCATGCATCATTTAAAATTGAGCGGATGTGGTGACCATGAGGCTGGCATAAATTTTAGTTTAGCATTCACTTAAGATGTGACAGTGAGTAATTGGCATGTCATGGCTTACACTGCAGCAGAAGAAACTTAACATCAGGAGTGTTAAAAAGAAAAGTTGTAGATTTGTTATTGCTTTGCTGATCAGGTGCTTTTTTTTTTTAAGCTTAAAATATTTTTCACTGCTACTTATTCTGCAGGTGTATTAACACAATACAAACCTTTATTATCCACTAGGATTTGTGGAAGTTGCCATTACTTTTATTAGCTCTCTATAGCCTTTAGTGAAGCTTTAGCTCAAAACAGAAAATGGTGCTAATACTGCATATGCATGTATGGGTGCTTCTGTGAACTTGGTCTCTAAGAACAGGACACGGGGGGCTAAAAAGTCAAACTAGATGTAGACTAATGTTATGAAGCACATTTGGAAGCACTTTGGGTCTATTTTAGAAATAAATATTTACTGAGATAAAAAAGAAACTATTTTTCAAATAAAACACATTTTTATATTATTTTACATTATATTTAATACAAAAATCAGCATGTAACATGGTCAAAAGGACTCAAAAATTATGCGCTACTATTTTTTTTAATATCTGTTTATTCTCTCACAGGTACATTTTTGGAATCTAATTATGTAAGCAGAGTGTTTCACAAAAATGACTGCCGCTGCAAAATCATTCACGATTCATATGCGTTTACATGGGCAGGTTCTGTATGCAACGCAAGTGGACAAGGTGGGTTACATACAAAACCAGGAATGAGACTGAGATTCATGAAAAACCTGCATGTCTGTGTTAAAATAAACACTAGGATCATCAAATTTAACACCGTGTCTATTTATAGCAGTATATAACACCATTTCAAGCCATGTGGTCCAGGTAAAATGCACTGACACCTAAGGTAGTTTTTCATGTCCCAATTTTGGTCCTATTTTCAGCCCCAGTATTTTATTAAAAATTCATTAATTTTGGGATGGCTCAGAGCAAGAGTATAAGTTTTTTTCTAGTTATCTGAGGTCATCATTAGGTACATCCTGGGGAGAAATATGTCTAAATTTCTCCTTTATTATTGGGTCTTAAAAAGCTGGCAAAATGCCAGGTACCAAAATGAACCCAGTTTCATAGAAGCACCCATATTCAATTCAATTATATTTTATTTATAGAGCCCAATATCACAACAAAGTCACCTCACAGGGCTTTACAGAAATTGTTGAATTGATTTAAAAAAAAAAAAAAAACACACACACAATCAAAACGAACAAACAGTCAAGTAACCTGTAATATGCTGTAACCGTGTGTGTGTGTATATATATATATGGTTGTTTTTGTTTTTTTTTTTTAAATGTAGAACTGTGCTGTGCTTTTCCTTAAGAAAAAATAGTAGTCACTCATGGGAGTCAAAATGACAGTCTGAAGTTAAAATTAACCCATAAGGACCCAGTGTGACCTTTGTGGCAGCTCCCAAATGAATTTTCCCCTCTATTTAACCTTTCCTAAGTGATTTATTACCATTTATTATAATATTACCCTCTGAATTTTGCATTTTTTCCACTGAAAATCATCTATTTTCCTATTTTTAATTGCTGATCATATAGATGTTCTTAAAAGCTCAGAGTAAAGTCAGAGTTTATTGTATCAAAACAGCAAAAGTTGAAGAAAAGGTGACTTTTTCAGTAAAATATAGCATTCACTGAACATAAATCCAGTGTGTCCATCCACTGTCATTGATCCAACTCCGTGGGTTTTACTGATGAATCAATGTTGTAGAACATGACGGTGTTTCCACGTTCACTACAGAGCCTCTGAACGTCCAAATGGGTCATATCTGAACATGTAAAGCTGACAAACTGCATTTTACACTAATTATTTACATGTATTGATAGAATTAATGGATCAACAGTTTAGACCAGTAGATGCTTTTTGTCAACAGTGGACATTTGGGTCTTTATGAGTTAAAATGTCACCTAATAATAGGAGGGCTGTGATAGTATATGCAACTCCTCCATATGCAGATGTGAAAATAATCCTGCTTTTATGAAATATTTCTTAAGCTAAAAATGAGGTATTCACAAGAGCTGAAATGATCAATGCACAGGTTTCATGCATGTTGTTGTTTTGTTTCTAAGAACCTCAGTATCTTTACTCAGGCATAGGAAATATTCTGCAGGATGGATTACTCTGACAAAGCTCTGCATGGAAGCTTTCATTGGGAGAGGCACTCCAAAAGCCAGGTTGAGACAAAGCTGCTTATCCACAGGGTCACAGTAATGTAATGGTGTGTGCAGCCAATTTGCTCCTTGCTATTCAACGGGTGTGAATATCATCCATGGGAGGAAATCACTTTGATTTTCGGAGCCTTGGTAATTGACTTCCCCGAATGTCTCTCAACACTGAACTCTGTCAGATCTGGCATGTCACACAGATGCTTTCAGCAAAGGTGGCTTTTGTCAATATAATTAACAGAGCTGACAAAAAGAGTTGTAGATTTTCTCCCAAGCTCTCAGGAGTTCAGTGGAGAAATGGGTACTTTTTATTTCATAGTAAGTACATCAGTCCTCAGAATTCATTAACAGCCATACTTTAAAATAATAGTATAATAAAAAATTACTTGCAGGGATAATGTAATCTTAGCAAATGGAAAAATACTGTAAAATGTAATCTAAAAGTTGTTTTTTCATGTAATAATGGCCATGACTCAACCAATAGCCAGAAGCATGGTCAACATATGCAGACACAAATAATGGATGGATAAGAAGGAAACGCTGAGGACAATGAAATCAGCCTTAACAACAGTCCATCAGAATGAATATACTGACTATGCTGCTTTCATTATTTCCATTTCCCTTTCATCCATATATTATTTTCAGCTTTTCTTCTTTTCATGTTTCCTTAACTCACTTTAAGCTTCCTGCAGATTTTCCCCCGATAAAAGGGAGGCTTGAATACTTTTGAAGTGAAAAATCTGAAAGTTGGGTGTGTTTTGAGGTGCATTTGTGGAAGTTTTTTAACAACTGGGAAAAATGGTATGAAAAATTATGATGGATTAATTCATGTTGTAAAGAAATGTTGTGTAAATACAGGCAAAGGACCAAAAGTGTTTATAGCTTCATAACATTGTAGAGGTTTTGTTGTAAATTTATGTCTTAATTACAGGCAGACTGATATATCAAAATCAATATATTGGCCTTAATTTTTTTTTTTATTTATTTTTTTCCAAAGCCGATATTTGATCAGTAGTAAAAATGTTATAAGATATTTGATCAGGCACCTGTGTGGGCAGCATTTGAAGTTCAATAAATGTTCGAAGTATTGTAATGTGTTAATAATTTCATATATATTGCGATATAAAGATCTTAATTATCTGAGTGTTTCAATTGTATTTTATGGTTAATGTGCTTTAAAAAAAAATATTGGCCTTAAAAATCGGCTGTAGACATGAGCCATCGGCTGACAATTTTTTTTTTTTTTTTTTTAAATCAGCAACGACCTCAGAAATAACCATATCGGTCGACCTCTAGTTTTAATAATTAATAATTTAATAATTTAATAACAGCTTGTCTACTGTGAATGTAGTCAGAAGTATTGTAATAACAAATGTAGAAAAAAAACAAAGACAACAAGGACAGAATTGTTTGTAATTCAGTGTGTATGTTGAATTTAACAGCCCACAGGTGATTTTATTTCTTTTGGAATAGGTCACATGAAAAGGACCAGCAAATCAGAAAATTTAAGATTCTGTATCAGTATCATCAAATACCGTGTATGAGTCACATCAGTTTCATACTTATGACACCATGCAGTGTGTTGTGTTAGTGATTTTTTTTTATTCAAATTTATCTGGTTTCTATTACATGTTTTATTGTTTGTTAAAGATTTCAACAATTAATAGGTCGTATAGGAAAATTTCACCTATTATGAGCAGTTAACTAAACTACACTGAACTCATGAACTCACAATTCACATTTAATTATGAAATGGTTTTGAAGTGATCACTGACCAGTAGTCTTCAATATATTTTTTTATGTTATATCACATGCTATTGTGGCAGTCTATTGAGTTTTAAGAACTTGATGTAAATTGACCTTTACATTTTCCTTACTCACAATGGATTGAAAGATGTGATGTGAAAAAAGACCGATTATTACACAGGAGGTTCCACATAATGTGTCTTATAGCAGCAGTATGCCTGAACTGACCCTGACATGGTTTCACTGAGCTCCTCCAGACTTAGTTCATTCTCTGCTTCCTCCAGCGTCATTTATTAAATAGATTCTATTTCAAGGTTTTTTTTCTAGTCTGACAGCATGGTCTTTTATTAATTGTCTGGTGCTATTGCCAATGAAATTCTGACTAAAAAAAGATGTAAGTTGTGTCATGGCCTTGGGGTCTTCAAGGTGAGACCAGAATCTGATCTGGGTGAATGGAATCCAATGAGACAAGTGCCTCAGATCCCTGGAAAAAAAATAAGTATTTGGTGAGAACAGAACAGAATTATTAGAGGTAATAGGCTGAAAAGTTCAACTGTAGGTTTGTCACCATTGCCCAGACCATCATCTCTCAGACAGAACTGTGCAGTAAATGAGTGGAGCCCAAAGAGGACAAATCCATATAACAGGAGGATCTTCATTTTTGTGTTGTTCCACCCATGCGTGCTTGGTTTGATGCTGTTATTTGCCGAAGGTACAATCTTAGGTGCTGAAGGCCGATGCTCAGAAACATCATGAACACAGCGAAATAAAAGGAAAACAGAAAATACTTGTAGTGGGCAGGATGTCAGTAGGTAAACACACCACACTCTGATAGAGAAGGTTTATTATTGTAAGAACATGCGGAGCGATTTTGTATGGAAAATGTTATGTACTTTAGGCCGGATCTACTAAGATCCCAATTTGCGTAATTTGTGTATGCTATCTAGAATTTTACATGTGGGGTTGAACCATGGTTTGCGGGTGATTTACTAAGAGTGACTGCATAAATAACAACAGGTGTAAAGTCTTGGAGACAGCCCTATTTAAATGAAGATTTTGCATGCGCTACTGGTTGTCGTCATGGAGACAATACGCTGTAAAAACTGCTGTGGGATATGCTAGCACTAATGGTAATAATGACTGGAATGATCCAGATGCAAGGAAAGGTTGTGAGGTGTTTTGTCATAGAAGATATTGCATGAGACTTCCTTTTGACTGGCCCCAAATCACCCCCTAGTTCATCTAGAACACTGGTGTCAAACATGTGTCCCGGGGTTCAAATCTGGCCCGCCAAAGGGTCCAATCCAGCCCGTAGGATGAATTTGTGAAATGCAAAAATTACACTGAAGATATTAACAATCAATGGTGTCAAAATCATTTTATTTCAGGTTCCACATACAGACACATACAGTCCAATTAGATTTCAAGTAGGTCAGAACCAGTAAAATATTATCATAATAACCTATAAATAATGACGACCCCAAATTCTCTTTGTTTTTTTGGTGTAAAAAAAGTTAAATTACATGAAAATGTTAACATTACCAAACTATATGTTTACAAAAAAATGTGAATAACCTGAACAAATATGAACAAACGGAAATGTCTTAAGAAAAGCAAATGCAATTTTACCAACATTCTGCCTGTTACTAAATGTCTTGTGCGATTGTAACGCACATGTGTAAATGATAAACTGATAAACTGAGGCAGAATATTGTTAAAATGGCACTTGTTTTTCTTAAGACAATTCAAGTTGTTCATGTTATTCAGATTTTTAAGGAAGCTTTGTAGATGTAAACCTGATCATAATATAATTTTACTTTTTTCACTGTTATTATTTTACTGGTTTGGCCCACTGCAGATCAAATTGGGCTGAATGTGGAACTGAATTAAAATGAGTTTGACACCCCTGATCTAGAAGTTCTAAAATGGCATTACTGGGCAGCGGTGCCGGATTCATTTTAAAGGTGAGGGGGGGGCCGAGAGGGTTGTTGGATTGAATGACTGTCACATAATTTTGTCACACTGTAGCCTAATGTTGGTTCGTATTTTTAATCGCAATCATCAGATCAAGTGGGAAAGTAGCTTTTAGAGTCCCTTAAAGCCGGGGGCCGGGGGGATTAAGTCTCAATTATTTTTTTCTTTCGTCATTCCAAAAATGTTCATACAAGGGTGAAAAATGCATTCTCTGCGTTTTCTTTCATCGTTTCAGTGTCTCCATCTTGCGATAATAACTCTAGCCATGTGTGCGCAATTACACATACGAACCATTTGCCCCTCCTTTTGAGACGTGTTAAATATAGACGCAGTTTCTATGCGCAAAATTGCTTTCGGGTTGGATAAATCACTTTGCGTGTGCTAAATTAATATATTTACATTTTCTCCTCCTATCACATGCACAATTGCATGTGACAGCCCAATATTGCATATTCATTGTGACAAACATACTAATCAGATGCAGATGCACTATTGTTCACCAAGACACAACCCTAAATGCACACTGTTAGTAAATCAGTTTGTACATTTTTTTGCATGTGTAATGAGTTTGCACATGTTTTTATCACTCAAAGCTTGAGTAGATCCAGCCTTTTATGTTTAAAATGAATGTTACAGAGAAATGAATGGAGATATACTGTAGGGCCAACGCTGTGAATGAACATGAAGATTAATGAATAATATCTTACTTAACTAGCATATTTTTCTATTAGTCCTTATGTGATTTTTTTATTTGATTTGCAAGGGTAACAATCGCTGTAATCAAATCATCATAGTGATTATATAATATCTGGCTGCTAATCACATTCCAGTAAACTCATTTAGGGATTTAAGGTATTCTCTGCTGAATGCAGCCAGTGGTTGATTGGCTTATTATAGCCGTTCTGCAATATTAAAATTGCTTATAATGCTTACATAGACTGAGGTTTATAGCAACAAGCCAATGAGATTAATGCTGAACAACTGGAAGTCAGTATGCTCTAGATACTGGGTGGAGGACACTGGCTGAGCTCTGCTGTATTGATATTTTATGTTTGTTATTACTGCGGTTTTGTAACACTCTGCCTGTGGGACTATGAAAGGCTTTTGATGGCCAACATTTGTACTTCTCCCAACATAAAAAATGTTAACAATATGGCATAAACAAGTAAGATGAAACTACAAAATCATGTCAGTTTGTGCTATCCATGTTCTACCAGTTAAGTGGAAAGTTTTACAGATCTATTATAGGATTAAAACATTTGTTTTCTGTGATGAAATAGATCAACCACACAAATGTACAGCATTACTAATGGCATTTATTCAAGTTCACATGTTTCATTTTGGGTTTTCCATCACTACTGTATCTATGACATTAAAATATTTAGTTATATTTATGTTCCCTCTTGTCCTTGACAGTCTTTTTTTTTTTTTTTCTTTTTGCTGGTTGTACATCACTGTACAGCAGTGGTTCTTCCAAGCTTTTCTGGCTCGTGACTCCATTTTAATTTAATTATAAATTAAAATGGTGACCCCATTCTGGTGACCCCCCGTTCTGGTGACCCCAGAACGATGACATGTTTTCTTTTTGCTAAAATGAATTTGTTTTTGAGCATGTAATAGTTTGCTATACTATGTTGCAAATAAACATAAATTTTCCAAGACATTTAGTCTATATGATGTATATTATTATGGACGGAGGCAGAAAAGCCAGGTGTAGATTACTGCACAAAGTGAGAATTTGATTTTCCTTGATCAAGATATGTACAGTCAGTCCAGCTTGGTTTTACAAGGCTGACAATTAATACTGAACAAACAATAACAAACTATGAATTATGAAAGAGCTGCAGCATCTGAAACTGACCACAATGAACATTTGACAGATAAACAGTACCACAGTGCTTCAGTTTCAGCTTCAGAGTTTGTCATGTCTTTTATGTATTGGGATTGTTTCTGTCAACTCACCATATATTCTTTTGTTAGTAAGTTTTTCTTAATTTTTTATCAATTACTAGAAATTTCAGGCGACTCCATTTGAATTCCAGGCTACCCCACATGGGGTCCCCAACCCCAAGGTTGAAAAACACTGCCGTACAGACTTAACCATTCAGCAGATGAGAAACTCAACACTGCAAGTGTGTTAGTCAGCCTCAGACCATTTATACTTTGGTTACAATATAAGTCTTTACTTTTTTTTTTTTTTTTCAATATATGCCTCGTACACAAAACGCATATCATTAGCCCCTAGCATATGTTTGGCCAAATATTTGGCAAATCTGCGTAACTTTACTGTCCTACCACTGCTGCTTAATTTTTCATCATTACTATAACCTGAAAAAAATATGACTTAAGTAATTATGCTATGAGGCTAATGATATACAGGGGTTGGACAAAATAATAGAAACACCTTAAAAAATCAACAAAATATAATTTAATATGGTGTAGGTCCGCCTTTTGCGGCAATTACAGCCTCAATTCTCTGAGGTATTGATTCATACAACTTGTGAATTGTTTCCAAAGGAATTTTAAGCCATTCTTCAGTTAGAATACCCTCCAACTCTTTTAGAGACGATGGCGGTGGAAATCGACGTCTTACTTGAATCTCTAAAACTGACCATAAATGCTCAATAATGTTGAGGTCTGGGGACTGTGCCGACAATACGAGATGCTCAGCTTCATTAGAATGTTCCTCATGCCATTCTTTAACAATTCTAGCTGTATGGATTGGGGCATTATCATCTTGAGGTGAAGGTGTTTCCATTATTTTGTCCAACCCCTGTATACATTTTACAACCTATGCACAGCCATAATACCTGCTCTAATAGAGACATTTACATGTATATAATGGTTAAAGAGCCAACCTGTTATCTGCCATCTGTGTCAAGGTTTCTGAGTAAGCCGGTTCATTCTTTAAAATGCATTATCCCCTCATAATTATATCAATTCTATTTTTAGAGTAGTCCAGAATTATAATTTTTGTACACAGTGACATAGTAACAGAACAATTCTCCAAATAAAGCAGGCTACCAACCATAAATAAAAGCCCTGACTTCCACATTAATAAGAGTGCCTGGTCATGAACCTTGGTTCTAGTGGAGGTCTGTGCGTAGGACTGGAGGACTGGATGTCATGAGGCGAGGTGCAGTTGAAAGAGACAGGTTTTCATCCTGTGCTGGGAAGTGGAGAGAGAGAGAAACTATTGTACTGACTCAGTAGAGGAGAAAAACACTGAATTGTAGTGAACATCCACTAGCACTAGGAGCATACTCTGAAGGTTGTAAGGTTATTTGGGTCACTGTTTATTGTTACGGCTTTTCCACCGTGACCACAATAATATCAAAAGCATATTACTATATAGTGTAGTTGAATAACACACATACTGCAGACTGTAGATAGAATGCATATAAAATTTGGCTTTACCCAGGCTACAGTACTTGTTCTGTGCGTACAGAAATACTGAATGAATGCTGCAATGAAAGAACACGCATTACTCTACAGAGTGTTTCAGAAAAAAGTAGACTCTCAGAAAAAACAACATAACACCAAAATGCGAAGACATTTTAAAAATCTGGTCATGTGTTTTACTGACCATGTAATTGTCCCTTAATTGACACCAGTGTCCTGGGTCAGTTTTCATGCTTCAGTGAACAACGCTAATTTGAATTGTGCAAAATAAAAGTCTTTTGCGCATGGAAGTGTAAGGATTAATATGAGATCTGTCACCATGGATGACAAGTTCCACTGGTCTTTTACTTGCATACATAAAACCGCAGAAAAATAATTACATGTTAACCCCCTACCATCGATACAAAGATTTCACATTAATGACAGGTTTGAGTCAATTATGCCAAACACAAGGGGTTAATGCTGTTAGTGAGGATTCTTTAAGCTTGTTTTGAGCTGACCATTTGAAATTGTAAACATTTCAGTCAGCATATGTAATCCATTGCATCATCTGGGTGTTCCCTCTTGGTACTTTCATTACAAGTGGATCTCCTGAGGCTGGACAGGGGCATGATTAGGTGTGCTGTCGCAAATATATTGAGGAGGGCACAAATTTGCGTGCCAAGGAATGGGGCCAATGTGGAAGACTAAACATGCTGGAATCCTTGGACTAACACAAATGTGTGCCTTCAATTCAAATCCTGAATTGTAAAACCCATACCTTGACTCACTGAGCAAATTTTGCTGTTAAATTTCAGTTTCTCACCGATGTGTGAAATCTTTGTATCGATGGTAGGGGGTTAACATGTAATTATGTTTTTCCTGTTTTATGTATGATTATGAATTGTGTATGCTGACTGAAATGTTTACAATTTCAAATGGTCAGCTCAAAACAAGCTTAAAGAATCCTCACTAACAGCATTAACCCCTTGTGTTTGGCATGATCGACTCAAACCTGTCATTAAATGTGAAATCTTCGTATCGATGATAGGGGGTTAACATGTCATTATTTTTTTTCCTGTTTATGCATGCAAGTAAAAACCCAATGGAACTTGTCATCCATGGCGACAGATCTCATATTAATCCTTACACTTCCATGTGCAAAAGACTTTCATTTTGCACAATTCAAATTAGCGTTGTTCACTGAAGCATGAAAACTGACCCAGGACCAGTGGTGTCAATCAAGGGAGATTACATGGTCAATAAACACAAATGACCGGATTTTCAAAATGTCTTTCTGAGAGTCTACTTTTTTTCTGATACACCCTGTATTGTACTGTACTATCCTACTTTTCCATCTATGGGTCAGTCATTTCAGTCAGCATATTCTGTTGGGGGATTTAGTAGACTGGATCCATCTCAGCATGCACTGGCTAGTAGACGGGGAGCACCCTTTATTAATATTAAATGCAGATCTTAAGTTTCTGTTAGCTTCATGTTTCTGCCTTCCAGCATTTATTCCAGTATCCATATATGCTCCATGCTCCGAGTGTCTCATTAAATCTGAAGTAAAGTACGACCTTGTGTAGAAGTAGAACATTGTCCGTTTCTCACTGCTAAAGTGAGGTGTGAGAACGTGTTCTACTTTTCTCATTCCTAAAACTCCTCAAGCCTCATTAACTACAAAAACAAGCCAACTAGCTGCTGTGAATGGTTTGTAGCATTTGCTTGAGCCAAGAAAAGGCTCTGTAGCTCACGGAGGGAACGGATTCCCTGCCGGAGCAGGCAATCACTGAGGCAGACGATAATGGGAAAAGTTTCATGTTTTATATGGTCTTATGTGCTGAGTGGTAGGGTTTATAGTTCGCTGTAGTGTGTACACTGCAAGTGCACACACTGAACCAAAGATCTTTGAGCCAAAGTTTTTCTTGTTTTAATAATAATTCCTTCTATTTTATTTTTTTCAAAAGAACCATTCACACATTGAGGCCACTGAGACTGTGTGTGATTGCCTACTTTATCACTTGGATTCAACACTTGGGGCTGAAACCACAAAGAATGGGTTGCACTCACTAATTGTGCAGAGAATTGCCCAGGGAACTGCACAGCATTTGCACTTCCAATCTGCTCATTTTCAAGGATGTATCCACAAAACATTTTTGCGCTAATTATACACTAGTGCAAACATACACATAAAGTTTTGCCTAAACGTTGGCAGGTTTTTCTCCACACTTCAGCGCACAGATTGGTCCATATTGAAAACAGCAGAGAGCAAAAAGGCTCAAATTGTATTTTTCTAACCCTTTCATGCATGAATTATGAAAACAACAGAGACAATCGGATATGTCCAATTGGATCCAGTTCTTATTTTGAGTGAAATATACAACTGCATATTGATAGTTTGAATGTAGTTTAATGGTAAATATCATAATTTGCATAAACATGTTTGTAAACACAGTGGATTTATGACTGATTTGGCTCATCAGTATCCACGTTAGTGATTTGGGTATGTATTAAAATAACAGAGGCTTTAATTATCAGGTAATATACATGTATAAGGTATTGCAGTGTTGTACAATACTATTAACACTTAGTTTGGACTAATTTTTGCAAATATTGTGGTTTTAATTGAAGTGTGAATAAATGTACAACATGCATGAAAGGGTTAATGACATGCACAAAGCACACACACTTCTCCACAATCATAAAGCACCTTTTATGAATTAAGCCAGAGAGAAACACATGAAGCACACAGTAATGCTATTTTCATTGAAATGGGAGGATTTTTTTTGTTAAATGTATGAATATTTAATAGCCTAATTACGATGCATGTGAAAGTCACAGGTACAAACTTAACACTATCTGCTTATCAGCATAATTTACATTGAACCTCACCTTTTGCTTTGAGAATTACATGCTATAATTACACGCATGCATGTACATGTATTTATATTTAAATGCTTTTTTTGCTATGATTATGTTCAAACTGCAGGAAACAGTGGTCAAAGTCTGATTTTTGCTCATATTATTTATCACAGTGTGAACCACAGAAATCCCGTGGAATCTGATCTCTATGTCTTGGCCTCCAGGTCTGATTTTTTTTGCAAGGCAATCTCAGTCTGAATAATTTTATCAGAATTCATGGGACATTTACATCAGTCTACACCAGACATGTCCAACCTTTTTTTTCCTGAGAGCCAGTTGGACTAAAGTAAAGTAGCTAGAGCCAGAGCTACTCATGTTTCATATTGCTAGTAGCATTTTTTTTTTTTCCCACATACAGCTGATCTCAAACTAACTGAACAAGCTTCTTTCATGTGTGGACATTCTCAATATGGTGATATCCAAGACGTATATTTTGCATTACAGCATTGAGAGCGCTAACAGTCATAAAGTGTACTGAAATGTAGTAGCGGACGTCAGTAAATAGGTGCTTGACATTGGATCTTCTACTGACTGACACTCGTAGAACTCACATACTTGTCATTCACATATGTAAAAAATCTATTATACTATTTCCCACTCATATTTATACAGACTTTTATCACCATGATCATTGTAAAATCTGGTGTGTGAGTTGTTTCCCCTGTCCTTCACATCTGTCACAGTTCACAGTTCTCTTCCTCTTCATCAGTATCATCTGCTCAAACATTTACTGGCTTCGACTTACCAACGCTGACCAATAACTAGTACTGTTCTACTGTACATGTGGTTCAGTTCAGGTCTATAACTAATTAGCAACAGAAACTGATGGTGGCTATAATATCAGTAATGTTAACACTCAAAAAAACAAACAAAAAAAAAATCTGCTCTGAGCAATAAATCTGAATTGAACAGTAAGGCTGGCAGTAAGAACAAATGGCTCCGCTGAAAATTGATTAAGTGCTCCTCTCTAGCAATCTCAAACACAAACACACAAATCTTTTACCAGACTTTTCAACATTTGTCTTTAGGTGCTTCTAGAAGCATTTCCTCTACCAACAACCAAAAAATAACTCAGCGCAGAGTTGAAAGCTAACCAACATGTCCATTAAAACCTCAGCTGCCTTGGTCTGAGCTCCACCAGATCTCTGCCTGGTTTCTTACACCCTGTTAATCCCACCAAGTCTACAGATTTACATCATTTTCACACAAGTAATCTGGCCAATAAGGGGGTTAAACATGACAAATTCATGGGGCCCAGCGTTTGGGGGGGGGGGGGGGGGGCATAGAGCAGTGGAGGGGGGTCCAGTGGATACAGGTTAGAAGTTGTGAAAACTTCCTCTGTATAATAGAGACACAGAAGTCGGGAGTCGGATGTTGAAAGCATGTCAAGTTTCAATTTTGTTTCATGCTAGCGTAAGTGATATTATGTACCCCGGTCCGATAGATTACACTGGTCAACAACAAATTTATTTAAGTTTTTTGAGCTGATTTAGGATCATTTTGGTGTGCTGAATCCAAAAAATCACATTAATTTTGCTCAATCAGGTCAACTTTCTGAACTATGCTACATATTGGCTTTTTAACATTTTTGCTTACATTTATGGGCATTTTCACATCATATGACACAAAATTCTTTCATATTTCTTGCAATAAACGAGTTCTGAAGATTTTACTTTTGTCAATTTATGATTAATGTTTTTTTTTTTTTATATTACAGGTGAATGAAATGGCTTCAACTAGAAGATCTTGCAAAAATAAGCCTGACGTATTCTGCTACAGTTTGTAACACTTAATAAATACATCCTGTTAGAAAATGATTTTTTTTCTCTGAAAACCTATTTTGGGTGAGAACTATATAAAAAATCAACTGATAAAGTCACAAAAATGTAATCAATTTTGTGAGAAGATCAAATTTTTCAAAATCAAATTAGCAAAAAAAAACCTGACCTGATTGAGAAAAACAGATGTCATTTTTGGATTTAGTGGTGCAAAATGGTCCTAATTCAGTTGAAAAAACCCAAACAACTTGCAAAAAAACATTTTTTTGTAACCCAGTGTTATAGATTGAGAAGATACTGAATTTATGAAGGGTCCACAACATTTATGCCAGTGTTTTTTAACCTTGGGGTTGCCTGGAATTCAAATGGGGTCACCTGAAATTTCTAGTAATTGATAAAAATATTAATAGAAATTTACTAATAAAAAAATATACGGTGAGTTGAGAGAGACAAGCACGATACATAAAAGACATGATAAACTGTGAAGCTGAAACTGAAGCACTGTGGTCCTGTTTATGTGTCAAATGTTCATTGTGGTCGGTTTCAGATGCTGCAGCTCTTTCATAATTCATAGTTTGAGTTCTTGTTTGTTCAGTATTAATTGTCAGCCTTGTAAATACAAGCTGGACTGACTGTACATATTGTGACTGAGGAAAATAAAATTCTCACTTTGTGCAGTAATCTACACCTGGCTTTACTGCCTCCGTTCATAATAATATACGTTATATAGACTAAATGTCATCTAAAATTATTGTTTATTTGCAACATAATATAGCAAACTATTACATGATCAAAAACATTAATTTTAGCAACAAAAAAATGTCTCCGTTTTGAATGTATGGGGTCACCAGAAATTTGAGATGTTAAAATGGGGTCACAAGCCAAAAAAGGTTGGGAACCACTGGTTTATGCTTTCATGGGGCCCACAACTGGTAGCAGCGCCCCTGCAAGTAATCCACTCTAAATATCTGTTTTTCAGATTCTTGGCTGCTTAAAGCATCAGTAAGGCTTGTCTTGTTTCCTTCTGTGCTACTGGTTTGATCCATTTGTGACTCCTTTTGCAGTTAACCAGGAGGTTCTACAAAAAGACTATCAAGAAGTAAAAAAAAAAAAAAAAGGACTTGGTGGTAAAGGGAATGAGAAATGGTCTGCATAGATAAGATGCATTGCACAAGAAAAATGAATCTCACCAAAGGTTAAACAGGCCAAAGAAATGTCATCAAAATGCCACTTAAACATGATTTGGCCTTTGGATTCTTTCATCGCATCAAACTTTGTGCCAGAAATGTGGCTTGAATATGAGGGAAAATGCAGCGTGGGCTTCTGAAAAGGTCGATCAAGATCTGGTTCGGAATAAAACCTGCACTTTAAGATAAACTGCAATATATTAAATGCACTGATTGTGCGATGGTGATAATTTAACCTGTAACATACATGTAAAGATGTATTTAAAAAGTAATTATGGAATTTTATTTAAAACATGCTAGAAATAATTGTATTTGTTTTTATAAATCACTGATATTTAAGTTCAGTGAAACTTGTAATGACTAATACATTTGAAGTCTGACTGTTGATGGGCTCACATCTAGGCAACTAACTTGAGGCATTAAAATTGTCGCTTAATTAAATGTATAATTGTATATATAATTTCCTTCTACCACTTACTACCTAGGGTTCTGCACCATTTTCTACTGGTAATGTGTTGACCTGCTTTGATCAACTGTCTTTGGAATGACATGGAATGGATTTTAACACAGCATTTATTATTTCTATTAAACCAATCACTTGTATTAACAGTGTAGTTGGAATTCTATAATGTAAAATTGCTTTTTGTACTTCTAATGTAAGTGCTGCTTAAAAGAAAATGTAATGAAAATTGCTGAATTATTCATTCATTTGCCCTACTTATAATCTAGTTTCTTTTGCTGTATAGAAATGTTTCCCTGCATGTGACAAATGTTACATTTCTACATTTATTTTAGTGCTTCATGGCTTTATCTTTAGGGGATGTACAAATCTAATCTAAATCACTCTGGGTAAACATTCACTTTAAAAAATGTCAATAAAGATGATTAAAACCATTTGTCTTGGAGCTCCTCTCCAGCTGAACACAGTGTATCCCACATATTCACACCTTACTGTACATGACCTTATTCACTGACTCCTTTTGATTTCCTCCACTGTCGTCTGTCTAATACAAGAATGCCTTTAATCTCTCACTGTCTGATAAACCCACCAATGTACCTGCTACTTTTACTCCACTACTCTTCTCCGTTTCAACACAGTCCGCGCTAATTAGTTTATGCCTGGCAGCCCTCCCTTCCCCGAGGCCTCTGTGGCTACCTCGCCTTCATTTCCCCTCAGATACGAGACACAACAGTTCCTGAAAGTGGAGGATTTCACCTCAGCATTCTTCAGCCTCCGGGCTGATTTGCCCTATTCACAACAAATAAGAGGATCAAACTGCAATCTGTGAGGGTGCGGTGCAGTCACTCAGTGCATTAGGAGGCGAGAAGGCAGTACCTAAGCCTGTTTTCCTCCAGGTTGACTAAAACACACTGAAGCAGTTGGATTTATGTGACAGAATGTGGTTAAAGGTAGAAGCTCATTCTTTTTACCTTTTGTGGGGCTGTATTATCCTTGTGCTTAATTGCTTTAGTGATCATCATTTATGATTATATGAGAGTGTGGTCTCGTCTTTTGTAGCCTCAACTTTTCTCAGACTGCTGACTGCCACCGACTGAGTCTGAGATTGAACCTTTGTAATAAATTGCCTTGACTGTTACCTCCGATAACAGCATGAATTCTCACATCCTTCATAATCTTATCTAAATCTTTGAAGTGTAATGCAATTAACCACCACTGATTAATCTCTTCACATTTCTAATTGTCATTGTGGAAAGTGCTGCATCTTTTGCATATATAACTTTAACAAACACACATGACTACAGTGTGTTTTGTTTTTTTGTTTTTTTTACAACCAAATCTCCCAGGAGTACTGAAGAACAATTGACTTTGGTTGTCAGTTGTTATTTTTCTGCTTTGGCAAAAAAGGTAAAAAGATAAAGATCTATATTCTTGTGCGCACATGCACAGAATGCTGTGGGTAAGTTGAAGAGCCCCTGTGATTCAGCTGACTTATTAGTCTGAAAAATGAGGGACAGTAGAAGAGATGACAGTGCTTCAGCTTTCATTAACTCTAAATCACTTCCCACAAAGAGTGCAACAGTGCACAAAGGTAATTAATTTCCTCAAGGACAATTATTTTAGTGCTTTCAGATAATGACAAGAACTCCTCAAAGTTCAATCTCTGTAGATACTGTAGGTGTGTTTGAAGGAAAATTACCCCCAAAGGGCTAATTCAGAGTCAGAGATGGTAGGTGAGAAAGTTAATTTACTATACGGGTTATATTTATCTGAGGGAATATTCTCTTGTTACGGTACAACATAGGGAAAAAATGTTACTGAAGGCTCAATTAACAAGCAGTTATTACAGGAATACAGTGCGCAGGGAGTGTACCGTACAATGTCAAACACACTTTACAGAGGACAGAAGTCCTATGACAGAAATATTATATCGTATATTAGAAGATTTGGGTTGCAGAGAATAACTGATTAATATTACAGCCATTTTTTGTTTTGTTTTGTTTTTTTGTTAAACTTTTGTTGGGTTTGATTTTTGTGTACATTATGTTTCTTATGTATATCCTATTTCTTTATGCGGAATCAGAGACAGTTCTCCATGAAAACCTTTTACAAACTGAACAGTGAAAGAGCCAAAATGTCATCAATAATTTCAGAATGTTATGGAAGTGATCATACAGTACATTTCAATAGTATAACAAAGTTAACAGAATATTCTGTGTATGTGTGTTTTGTTCCTTATGTTTGTTTTATGATGACCATAAGACTGCATTTTACTAGCACCGTGCATTGTTCTTTTTCACAATAATTAGTTTTTGGCTGAAAAAAAAATTAAGAAAAATGTTGAATGTTACATCTAAATGTTATATCTATAACCATTTTTGGATGATTAGAATTTAATAGTAATGGTATAATGTGCAAGAAAATTTAAATATCACTGCATTTGTTAAAAATGACAAAACCCAATATAGATACTATTGTAAGCATTCAATACTTAGTGTTTTTTTTATATATATATATATATATATATATATATATATATATATATATATATATATATATATATATATATATAATATATATATTTAAAAGTTATTGATTTTTATATGTTTCAATTTCCAGTTATTTTACAATTAATGTAAGTATATAGATTAAATGTGGTTATTAGTGGTTATTTTTTAGGATAGAGTGATGCTTTAACTGCAGTTCAAGTAGCAGTACATTATTAGTGACAGTCTTAGGCCATGATTGATGTTACCTCCTGTCAAATGACTTCCTCTTATTCCTATTGAAAAGCAGATCACTCCCCTACTTGGTGTGGCATCAATTTTGTAATGGAGTGCAGAGTTAAGACGGTCTTCCCCATGAGAAAACAGATGTCCTTGTCTGGGAGGTACAGAGTTGCAAAGCACAAGTATATGACACCTCATATTTGCCGCCGACAGCTGACAATGTCCTATTTTAACTGGAATTCACTTCAGTTCATTGAAATCCTTGTCGTCATACTTTCTGTAAGTGAAGATGAGCACCAACAGTTCATCTCCTGTAATAAAACACTGTCCTCACCCGGGAAAAAAAACTGAAACTTGACAGCCCTGTGTATTTGTTCGGATTTTTATTTTTGTATTTTCCACACAAGAAACCTCCAGGAGTTGTATGAACAATTACTGTCTTACTCTAGTAGTAAAGGAAGATGCTGTGAAACATTTTGTCAGTGTACGTTAGTGCAAAGTGACAGCGGAGGAGGCAGTTTGATTGTTTTCTTGTATTACATAGTTCTCTGACGACTACACTATACGGACAAAAATAGTGGGACACATCATAGCATCACATGGATGGATAGATGGACAGACAACTATAATGGTAAAAAGTCAACATTGAGTAACACTGAAGCATTTGATAAGAATTTTAGATGACAATATTAACCACAACCATACATTAAATACAAATGTTCATTGCAAATGTATGTAAAATTCTAACATTTGTCATTATCTTTTTGTTGCAATGAAACACCTGAATCCAGTGTGTTCCAGTTCTACTTTTGTCCATATAGTGTGTATAACCAGGGTGCGATTTGTCAAAAAAAAAACAGAGAGAGGGATGTTTTTTGGTTTTGTTTTTAATCATGAAAAAACAAGCAATCAACAGGCCTAATTCTTTTTTAAGTTAACAGTAGGCCCTATTACATGTCCAACAGTTGAACATTCATCTTGGATCCAAACTAAAAAATACATGAAACATTTAATTTTCTGTGATGGCTACACCTGCAATGTGCGAGATGCTCTAATTAAATTTCAGGACCACGGATAAGGTCCCATCACACCAACATGGTAGAGGATTTATGGTGAGCGGGCAACTCAATCAGACTGGAAAACCTAACATGAAACCTAATTGATTAAGATTTCACATCATGTCAAAATAATTCAGCTAATTAGACTCAGTAAACAGTTTGCTCTGATGGTGGAATTCATGTGTTGAACATGCAGTTGAACATGTCCTTTTTTAATTTTTTTAAATTTTTTTTTATCAGTGATAGTTAACAAGACATTGCGGACAGAAAAACAACACCACATGAGCAAAGGGAAAATCAAACAAATAAACTAAAAACAACAACGACAACATATTACAATGAAAAGGATAATAAATGTAAAGTGCAACTATACAATATAGATTGATTAGAGGTGTGAGGGAAGAGGGGAGTGTGAATGAAAGTGAAAGAGAGGGGGGAGTGAGGGGGAAAATAATTGTTGTAATGATGATATAATAACAACACAAAAATATAATAATAGTAATAATAGTAATAATAGTAGTAATAATAGTAATAATAATAGTTGAATTTGCTAGTATTATTGTGGCAGCGGTGGTGGCGGAAGCAGCCACAATACAACAATGGGTTAAATAATTTAATATTTGCAATAATGTATTTGTATCAATTACTATCAGTTTGAATTTATATGAATTAATTTAAAGTTGAACATGTACATTGGTGCCTGCAGTGTGTGTGGCATTTCAGAGAGAGAGAGACACTAGTCGCTTTTCCATTGGACAGCTGCGCAAAACTTTACCGATATTTACTAAATGTCGAAAAAACAGAAGTGAGCAATGACGGTTTTTCCATTAAATCACAAATACGATGATTTGTTTGTTTATTATCACGAGATGACATGAGAAGTCATTCCATAAACATGGCGACGAACGTAAATATGGTGTTGATTTACAGATGTATTCATTATTATTATATATTACCCCTCTGTCTTCAAAAATGACTGGGTTTCCCAGTGTGTCCACACATTTCGTCACGTTTCTTCTTTTTCTTCGCTTGTTGTAACGTACATCAGCAACCGTTTTGTTAATTCACCTGACTCTAGTTGCAAAAAAAGGTCTTTCCATTGCAGTTTTGCATGATATAACATTTGCGCTATGCCCAAAAAACCACTTCTTGCCAGCGCAAAAACTTTTAATCGAAAAATTAGACTTTTGGCGAAATTGTCGTTTTTCCATTAGGTACATTTTTATGCGCAAGTTATATTTGCACAATTTAATCTTCAATGGAAAAGCGACTACTGATATATACAAAGAGAGATAGGTTAGGGAATACAATGTAATTATGTGCATGGGGACGTTCACAAATTCCGAGACTGCCAACAATTCGGTTCATGTGAAAGGTAGTGCCAGTAATGTAGGATATAGGTGTATATCCCGAGGATGAAATTCATTCAGCAGAAGTAGGGATGTAAAAACCAGAGGGGGGGTTGATCCCCCCCAACAAATTGCACCCTGTATATAACATTCTCTAATGTATAGTATATAGTCTGATAGTGCTACACATTAAATGCAGCAGTTACTGGCATATTTGTCACTGCCAGAAAAATAGAAAGTGATATTAAATCAACATTAGAGCATGTGGTTTGACTTCTTGATGCGCAGTCAAATAAAGGACGAACCTGTGGTCTTTACTTTTAGGACATGACGTTCAGAGGTTCACAGATAGCGTGTCTCTTGTGCTTTCATCCCCTCTCACAGGCTGCTGATGGATGTCAGGAGTGATGAATGTGGGAACAGATTGCCTCTCAGTTGAAATGACATGCACACTAGTAGAGGATCACTTTGTTTTTTGATACGGATCAGGAAAAAAAAATTCAAACCAGCCAACTTTGTAGGCTGTCCGAGTCTCAACCATCCAAAGTACTTAGATCAGTCATTCCTGTGGTTGATTTGTTTGTTTACTTGTTAATCACATCAATTTTCAGGCCAATGTTTTAACTGCTTTGTTGCTCTTTTTTTTTCTTTTTTTTTGATGGGGTTGTTAGAAAAGGTTGGCTGATGTTATTGCACTTTTATTGGATTAGACAGCTTGTTAGCAGAGCGTCAGCTTTTTTTTAGACACAATGCAAAGTAGGAACACCACTGAAATAAAGTAACTGTGTTAACATGGCTCTTGTAACAACTTTTATTATTGGAAATAAATGAAGAGGATTTTGAACAATATGCATTGAGCTCTCACATGGCATAACAATATGGCCGTTAAATGCAATTTTCTTTGTAATATTCAACATTTCATTCATCTCACACCATAAAATGTGTGTCATTGGTAATAGGCCAATGAGGTAAAGGTGTTAATGCAGCTCAGTGACCATTCAGTCAGTTAGACCCATTTCTTTTACTTATTCCTCTAGTTTGCTTCCTGGCATCAGTCCTGGAATCGTATCATTTACCTCCTGCCCTTATTTAAAAGTACCCACCTGACTTATACCATTTTTCAGCAACTCTTGAACTATTATTTATCCATCTAACAACACTGGAGGTAATCACAAATCAATAATTCAGTTGCACTATTATCATTCTGCCTACAGCTTGTTGTGACGACGCCAGTAACACACTGAAGGAGTAAGAGAGCAGTGCCTGTATTGGAAACGGCTTCACATTTACTGAAGTCTTCTTTTCACTTCTGCCTATTTCCATATAAATGTTAAAGAACCAAAATTGCCAGAAAATTACCAGGTCGTGGGGGCCTATTGCAGCTACTTATGGGTGAAGGCGGGGTACACCCTGAACATGTTGCCATTTCATCGCAGGGCTGATATATAGAGACGAACAGCTAATCACTCTCACACCTATTTAGTTTAACCGATTAACCTATCAGTGCATGTCTTTGGATGGTGGGAGGAAGCCGGAGTACCCAGAGAGAACCTGCAAACTCCACACAGAAAGGTCCCACCCACATCGACTGGTGTTGGAACTGAACCTAGAGCATTCTTGCTGTGAGGCACGAGTGCTAGCCACTGCACCACCGTGTCGCCCAAAAAACTGAAATGACCAGAAATAAAACTATCTATTCATAGGATCTCCATCACATGACACAACCACTCATTCCACATTTACCATATTGATTTACCATCAACAGTTCCTCGACAGTGTTTTGATATGAAGATCGTCTTGTGTATTTGACTTGAATAACAATAGAGGTCTTCAATAAACCACCATTTTATTGAGTACTACATCAGGAAGAGAGCAAGGAAATTGATGGAGAATATACCCTGTATTAGTACTGGCACTGTTTCTAGAATTACCTGTTTTATTATCATTTCCTGCTCTCAGGGAGCCTTTTTAACATGCAGCACCAGTGTCTGTAAAGTAGCTTCCTTGCATCAGACATACAGACACAGTAAAGCAAAATGAGTCGTATTAATTTTTCCTAATGATTTGTCCTGTCACTGTTGCAGACAGGAGAGTATTTCCTCCTCTGCTGTGTGGGTGCTATAGTTACACAGGGGGATATGAATTCAGGATACATGGTATCATCTTTTGTGACGGCAGTTCTTCATGTGAGAAATGACAATATGTTCCTGGCTGTACAGTCATTACACCAGAGTTAGAGTTCTCAGCTAGTAATTACATGAACTGGTTTAATACATTAAAAAAATAAAATAAAATAAAATAAAATAATAATGCAGTTCCATCCTTTAACTTTTCATGCACATAAAGTCACTTTATTTATAATAATTCTAAGACCCATAGAGCACAATGACACTGAGCCACTGAACTCAACACTATGGATGCTTTCTTTTTTTGTTTTGCGATATGTAAAAATAATAAAAGCACCAAACATTTATACACTTTTTTGTCGGAGGAGGGGTGGGGTAGTTATATACATGGGGGTGCGGTCCATAACTTACGCTTGCATGAAACGAAAATGAAACTTTACATACTTTCAACGTCCAACTCCTGGGTTCTATTCCTCTCTTGTACAATAAGTGGAAAATGAATCACATTTTCTTTTGTATTGTCCTCTATATGATGAACTGAGAGCCTCTTTGTTTGATGACATGTTTATTTGAAATCCTGATATGTTCTGGAGCACCGATGATGAGATAAAATGGTTGTTTAGTTCAAATGTATTTAAATTAGCATTATTTGTTTGTAAAGCCTGGAAAAAGTGGCAGATGTGTTTGTTTAAATAGGTCAGTATTTTGTTTTGTTTATATACTGTGCCTGTTGTTTGGTATTTGATCTTTGGTTTGTATTTATGGTGTCTTATAAGCCCATGTAAGGGCTGGGCATGTCTGTATGCAAGACACAATAATAAAAACATTCATTCATTCATTCATTCATTCATATACAGCAAATCTTGCACAAAATTTTCATAACTTCTAACCTGTATCCATTAGACCCCCTCCACTGCTCTATTGGCCCCCCACAAATGCTGGGCCCCATGAATTTGTCACATCCCCCCCCCCGCTTATCGGCGCCCCAGATTACTTGTATGAAAATGATGTAAATCTGTTAATTTGGTGGAATTAACAGGGTGTAAGTAGCCAGGGAGAGAACTGGTCCAACTCAGACCAAGGCAGCTGAGGTTTTAATGGACATGCTGGTAATCTTTCAACTCTGCACAGAGTTATTTTTTGGCGCCTCAGTGCATGAGGATGTTCACAAATTCTGAGACTGTTCAGGTGAACGTTTTTGCCAGTAATGTAGGATATAGGTGTGTAAAAACTCAGCCTGTTATTTCAATTGGTCGGTCCCCCCCATTTCATTGAGCAGAAGTAGGGATGTAAAAACCAGAGGGGGGATTGATCTCCCCCATCCCCTCGAACAAATCACACCCCGTATTTATATAACATCTTAAAATGTATTTCAATCTTGGTGAATCCTGTAATGCAGGGGTCTCAAACATGCAGCCCGGGGGCCAAACGCGGCCCACCAAAGGTTCCAATCCGGCCCATGGATGAATTAGCAAAGTGCAAAAATTCCACAGTCAAGGCTGTGGAACTCATTTTAGTTCAGGTTCCACATGCAGACCAAGATGATCTACAGTAAAATAATAGCATAATAACCTACAAAAAATAATGACTCCATATTTTCTTCTCGGTTTGATGTGGAAAAAAATATTACATTATGTTTATAAATAATGACAACTTCAAATTTTTGTCTTTGTTTCATTAAATTATGAAAATATTTCCATTTACAAACTATCCTGTAACAATAAAATG